>NC_086444.1:1111208471-1111865346 GCF_028390025.1 Pseudophryne corroboree
ACGGGTAAGTGCTATGTCCATTTCGGCCAGAAGAGCTTTATGGACGCGACAGTGGACAGGCGATGCGGATTCAAAACGACATATGGAAGTTTTGCCGTATAAAGGGGAGGAGTTATTTGGAGTCGGTCTATCAGATTTGGTGGCCACGGCTACAGCCGGGAAATCCACCTTTCTACCTCAAGTCACTCCCCAACAGAAAAAGGCACCGACTTTTCAACCGCAGCCCTTTCGTTCCTTTAAAAATAAGAGAGCAAAGGGCTATTCATATCTGCCACGAGGCAGAGGTCGAGGGAAGAGACAGCAACAGGCAGCTCCTTCCCAGGAACAGAAGCCTTCCCCGGCTTCTACAAAAGCCTCAGCATGACGCTGGGGCTTCTCAAGCGGACTCGGGGACGGTGGGTGGTCGTCTCAAAAATTACAGCGCTCAGTGGGCTCACTCGCAGGTAGATCCCTGGATCCTGCAGATAATATCTCAGGGGTACAGGTTGGAATTAGAGACAGATCCACCTCGCCGTTTCCTGAAGTCTGCTTTACCAACGTCCCCCTCCGAAAGGGAGACGGTTTTGGAAGCCATTCACAAGCTGTACTCTCAGCAGGTGATAGTCAAGGTACCTCTTCTACAACAAGGGAAGGGGTATTATTCCACTCTTTTTGTGGTACCGAAGCCGGATGGCTTGGTAAGGCCTATTCTAAATCTGAAGTCCTTGAACCTGTACATAAAGAAGTTCAAGTTCAAGATGGAGTCACTCAGAGCAGTGATAGCGAACCTGGAAGAGGGGGACTTTATGGTATCCTTGGACATCAAGGATGCGTATCTCCACGTTCCAATTTACCCCTCACACCAGGGGTACCTCAGGTTCGTTGTACAAAACTGTCACTATCAGTTTCAGACGCTGCCGTTCGGATTGTCCACGGCACCTCGGGTCTTTACAAAGGTAATGGCCGAGATGATGATTCTTCTTCGAAGAAAAGGCATATTAATTATCCCATACTTGGACGATCTCCTAATAAGGGCAAGGTCCAGAGAACAGCTAGAGATGGGATTAGCACTGTCGCAAGAAGTGCTAAAACAGCACGGGTGGATTCTGAATATTCCAAAATCCCAGTTAATGCCGACAACTCGTCTGCTGTTCCTAGGGATGATTCTGGACACGGTTCAGAAAAAGGTTTTTCTCCCGGAGGAAAAAGCCAAGGAGTTATCCGAGCTTGTCAGGAACCTCCTAAAACCAGGAAAGGTGTCTGTACATCAATGCACAAGAGTCCTGGGAAAAATGGTGGCTTCTTACGAAGCAATTCCATTCGGCAGATTCCACGCAAGAATTTTCCAAAGGGATCTGTTGGACAAATGGTCAGGGTCGCATCTTCAGATGCACCTGCGGATAACCCTGTCTCCAAGGACAAGGGTGTCTCTTCTGTGGTGGTTGCAGAGTGCTCATCTATTGGAGGGCCGCAGATTCGGCATACAGGATTGGATCCTGGTGACCACGGACGCCAGCCTGAGAGGCTGGGGAGCAGTCACACAAGGAAGAAACTTCCAGGGAGTATGGACGAGCCTGGAAACGTCTCTTCACATAAACATTCTGGAACTAAGAGCAATATACAATGCTCTAAGCCAGGCAGAACCTCTGCTTCAGGGAAAACCGGTGTTGATCCAGTCGGACAACATCACGGCAGTCGCCCATGTGAACAGACAGGGCGGCACAAGAAGCAGGAGTGCAATGGCAGAAGCTGCAAGGATTCTTCGCTGGGCAGAGAATCATGTGATAGCACTGTCAGCAGTGTTCATCCCGGGAGTGGACAACTGGGAAGCAGACTTCCTCAGCAGACACGATCTTCACCCGGGAGAGTGGGGACTTCATCCAGAAGTCTTCCACTTGCTGGTAACCCGTTGGGAAAGACCAATGGTGGACATGATGGCGTCTCGCCTCAACAAAAAACTGGACAGGTATTGCGCCAGGTCAAGAGATCCGCAGGCAATAGCTGTGGACGCGCTGGTAACGCCTTGGGTGTACCAGTCGGTGTATGTGTTTCCTCCTCTGCCTCTCATACCAAAAGTATTGAGAATTATACGGCAAAGAGGCGTAAGGACGATACTAGTGGTTCCGGATTGGCCAAGAAGGACTTGGTACCCGGAACTTCAAGAGATGATCACGGAAGATCCGTGGCCTCTACCTCTAAGGAGGGACTTGCTTCAGCAGGGTCCCTGTCTGTTTCAAGACTTACCGCGGCTGCGTTTGACGGCATGGCGGTTGAACGCCGGATCCTAAAGGAAAAAGGCATGCCGGAAGAAGTCATTCCTACTTTGATTAAAGCAAGGAAGGAAGTAACCGTGCAACATTATCACCGAATTTGGCGAAAATATGTTGCGTGGTGCGAAGATCGGAGTGCTCCGACGGAGGAATTTCAACTGGGTCGATTCCTACATTTCCTGCAATCAGGATTGTCTATGGGTCTCAAATTGGGATCTATTAAGGTTCAAATTTCGGCCCTGTCGATTTTCTTTCAAAAAGAATTGGCTTCAGTCCCTGAAGTCCAGACCTTTGTTAAGGGAGTGCTACATATACAGCCTCCTGTGGTGCCTCCAGTGGCACCGTGGGATCTCAATGTGGTTTTGGACTTTCTAAAATCTCATTGGTTTGAACCACTAAAGAAGGTGGATTTGAAATATCTCACATGGAAAGTGACCATGCTTCTAGCCCTGGCTTCGGCCAGGAGAGTGTCAGAACTGGCAGCTTTATCTTACAAAAGCCCATATCTGATTTTCCATTCGGACAGGGCAGAACTGCGGACTCGTCCGCATTTTCTCCCTAAGGTGGTGTCAGCATTTCATCTGAACCAGCCTATTGTAGTGCCTGCGGCTACAAGTGACTTGGAGGACTCCAAGTTACTGGACGTTGTCAGAGCATTAAAAATATATATTGCAAGGACAGCTGGAGTCAGAAAATCTGACTCGTTGTTTATATTGTATGCACCCAACAAGATGGGTGCTCCTGCGTCTAAGCAGACGATTGCTCGTTGGATCTGTAGCACAATCCAACTTGCACATTCTGTGGCAGGCCTGCCACAGCCTAAATCTGTAAAGGCCCACTCCACAAGGAAGGTGGGCTCATCTTGGGCGGCTGCCCGAGGGTTCTCGGCATTACAACTTTGCCGAGCAGCTACGTGGTCAGGGGAGAACACGTTTGTAAAATTTTACAAATTTGATACTCTGGCTAAGGAGGACCTGGAGTTCTCTCATTCGGTGCTGCAGAGTCATCCGCACTCTCCCGCCCGTTTGGGAGCTTTGGTATAATCCCCATGGTCCTTTCAGGAACCCCAGCATCCACTAGGACGATAGAGAAAATAAGATTTTACTTACCGATAAATCTATTTCTCGGAGTCCGTAGTGGATGCTGGGCGCCCATCCCAAGTGCGGATTATCTGCAATAATTGTACATAGTTATTGTTAACTAATTCGGGTTATTGTTGAAGGAAGCCATCTTTCAGAGGCTCCGCTGTTATCATACTGTTAACTGGGTTTAGATCACAAGTTGTACGGTGTGATTGGTGTGGCTGGTATGAGTCTTACCCGGGATTCAAAATCCTCCCTTATTGTGTACGCTCGTCCGGGCACAGTACCTAACTGGAGTCTGGAGGAGGGTCATAGGGGGAGGAGCCAGTGCACACCACCTGATCTGGAAAAGCTTTACTTTTTGTGCCCTGTCTCCTGCGGAGCCGCTATTCCCCATGGTCCTTTCAGGAACCCCAGCATCCACTACGGACTCCGAGAAATAGATTTATCGGTAAGTAAAATCTTATTTTTTCATGTCTCTCTCTCTCTTCATATCTGTCTCTGTAAATATCCCATTTTCTCTGTCTCTATCCCTATGTCTGTCTCCTCATGTCTCTCTTCATTTTTCTGTCTAACACACACACCTTTCTCTCTCTCTCACACACACACACACACACACACACACACACACACACACACACTGTACACATCTCTCACACATACGTACAGTATGTTTGTCTTTTCATGTCTCTTTTTCTCTGTCTCTCCATTTCTGTCTCTCTATCTCTCCATGTCTGTCTCTCTCCTTTTCGCTGTCTCTCTGTGTCTCTCTCCCTTTTGCTCTGTCTCCCCATGTCTCACTACATGTTTCTGTCTCTCTCAGACACATACATATCTCTCTCACACACATACATGTTTTTCTTTTCATGTCTTTCTCTCTTTGTTTCTATCCATGTCTGTCTGTTTCTCACTCTCTCTATTTCTCTGTCTCTCTTTTTCTCTATCTCTCCATGGGCGGGATGTACTAAGCGGAAAATGCGGTAAACTCCCTGTTTACCGCATTTTCCGGATGTACTAACCCCAGGCCGGCAGGACAGCGTGGCGGTGGGGTACGTCCATAGAAGCCTATGGGGCTTCTCTCCGCGGCGCTGTGTGAGGGATCTAATCGGATCCCTCCTAGCATGCCCTGCGGCCACCCCCGTCACCCTGCGCATGCACAGACTGACTTCTGGGGCCGAATCCCGGAAGTCAGGCTGCCGCTGCGCATCGCGGAGGACAGCTCTTATCGGAAGAGCTGTCCTCCGCAATGCTGAGTACATATGCGATCAGCATCATGGCGCAGGGCGGCGATGTACATTAGTACATCCCGCCCCATGTCTTTCTCATTTTTCTGTCTCACTCGCACACACATATAGATCGCTCTGTCTCTCTCTCTATCCATGTCTTTCTAATTTTTTTTGTCTCGCACACACATATACTGTATATCGCTCTCTCTCACACACACATATATATATATCTCTCACACACATATGCATATCTCTCACACACGCATACATATCTCTCACACAGACATACATGTATGTATCTCTGTCTAATCTCCATGTCTCTCCTTTTTTCTCTCTGTCTTACTCTCTCGCACACACATACCGAATCCCAGTGAACCCTTTAAACCCAATTTACCCCCTTGACTCCCTCCTATAAAGACTTCACCTCTGCCTCTCCCCGTCACCCTCTACCTGTTACCCACTCTCTCCCAGTCACCCACCGTCTCTTCCTTTCGCCCACTCTGTCATCCTGAGCCTCACCCTGTCACACTCTAATTCACGTCACCTTCTAACTCTCCCTGTCACACTCTGCCTCTTCCTAGTCACCCACTGTTTTTCCCTGTAACCATTAAACCTCTCCCTGTCACCCTCTCCTTATCACCTGCTGCCTCTCCTGTCCCCCTATCCCCATCACCAACTACCTCTCCTGTCTCCCCGTCACCCACTGCCTTTACCTTTAACCACCTCCCCTTCACCCACTGCCTCTACCTTTAACCCTCTCCTCTTCACCCACTACCTCTCCCTGTCATCTTCTACCCTTCACCCACTGCCTCTCCCTGTAGTCCTCTCACTCTCTCTCTCCACTACCAAGCAACATATTTTGAACTTGAGGAGAGGGGCCCAAAGCATATTTCTGCACCTGGGCCCACCACCCACAATTTCCGCCACCAGACTCTGGGTCCCCATCCTCCTCCTCCGCTACAGGTTCACAAGCAGCAAGAGCACTCCGATCCCCCCTCCACCCCGCCTCTCTGATCTCCCAATTCTCTGATTCTCCTCTCTATGTTCCAACCCCCCCCCCCCTGTCTCTCTCCATCTGCAGGAATAGGACCCGCCCCCTTCTTCATTCAGCCCGCCCCCTTCATCCCCTGTATCTTTCTTTCTGCCATTTGTGATCTCTCCCATCTGTAGGAATAGGCCCCGCACCTTTTTTACTCAGCCCGCCCCCTTCTTCCCCTGTACCTTGCTCTCTCCCGAGTGTGCTCTCCGTCTCTCCCGTCTGCAGGAATAGGCCCCGACCCCTTCTTCATTACTTTCTTAGGAAAGGGAGGAGGAGCCGAGGAGGAAGGTGTACTCTGGGAGGCCGGGAGCTGCGGTGGTGTAGAGGGGCTGATGAAACACTTTGGCCACTCCCCCTCCAGCGGACCTTGGAAACAGCACCTTATAGGGGGAGAAGACCCGGACACCTGCATTCTACCACCCCTTCCCCCGCTGCTTCAATGAAGACAGCTCTGCCAGGCCAGTCACAGTGGCGTGGAGAAGAGAGGGGGGAGGCGCACTCACAGATCTAGCACACAGCGGCAGAGGTGTCTGGGTAAGAAAACAGTGGCATGTGATCAACGTCTGGATGTGCCCAGCACAAGGCTGACTGGCAATTACTTGCCACTCCCAGCACTGCTCAATTCCCTGCTCCGCACCTCTTCCCAACACCTCCCCCCTGTTATGTGTTGTGTACACTAGTGTGACCTGCTGGCACTCCAACTCCCATGTCGTGTCAGCTGTTTTACTTATCCTCCAGCTCACCAACCCCTCCCCCCCCCCCACGTAATGTGCACCTATAGCCAGACTCCAAATTCCCCTCCCTGCTGTGTGTCCGGCCATCCCCCCCTCCCTGCTGTGTGCCCGGCTACACCCCCCCTCTCCTCCGTGCTGTGTGTCCGGCCAACACCCCCCCCCCTCCCTCCTCCCTGCTGTGTGTCCGGCCACCCCCCCCCCCTCCCTGCTGTGTGTCCGGCCAACCCCCCCCCCCCTCCTCCCTGCTGTGTGTCTGGCCACCCCCCCCCGCTCCCTGCTGTGTGTCCGGCCACCCCCCCCCCTGCTGTGTGTCCGGCCTACCCCCCCCCTCCTCCCTGCTGTGTGTCCGGCCTACCCCCCCCCCCTCCCTGCTGTGTGTCCGGCCACCCTCCCCTCCCCTGCTGTGTGTCCGGCCTACTCCCCCCCCCCCTGCTGTGTGTCCAGCCCCCCCCCCTCACCTGCTGTGTGTCCAGCCCCCCCCTCCTCACCTGCTGTGTGTCCGGCCTACCCCCCCTCCCCTCCCTGCTGTTTGTCCGGCCTACCCCCCCCCACATCTCATTCACCCACCGCCGCAGACTCCTCCCCCACACGGTTATTATAATAAGGCCACCCCCCCCTCACCTGCTGTGTGTCCAGCTCCCCCCCTCACCTGCTGTGTGTCCAGCCCCCCCCCCCCTCACCTGCTGTGTGTCCGGCCTACCCCCCCCCCTCACCTGCTGTGTGTCCGGCCTACCCCCCCCCTCACCTGCTGTTTGTCTGTCTACCCTCCCCTCCCCTGCTGTTTGTCTGTCCACCCTCCCCTCCCCTGCTGTGTGTCCGGACTACCCCCCCCTTCCCTGCTGTGTGTCCGGACTACCCCCCCCCTTCCCTGCTGTGTGTCCGGCCTACCCCCCCTCACCTGCTGTGTGTCCAGCCCCCCTCACCTGCTGTGTGTCCAGCCGCCTACCCCCCCCCTCACCTGCTGTGTGTCCGGCCTCCCCCCCCCCCTCCCTGCTGTGTGTCCAGCCCCCCCCCTCACCTGCTGTGTGTCCGGCCTACCCCCCCCTCCTCCCTGCTGTGTGTCCGGCCTACCCCCCCCCTCCCTGCTGTGTGTCCGGCCACCCTCCCCTCCCCTGCTGTGTGTCCGGCCTACCCCCCCCCTCCTCCCTGCTGTGTGTCCGGCCTACCCCCCCCCCCTCCCTGCTGTGTGTCCAGCCCCCCCCCTCACCTGCTGTGTGTCCAGCCCCCCCCTCCTCACCTGCTGTGTGTCCGGCCTACCCCCCCTCCCCTCCCTGCTGTTTGTCCGGCCTACCCCCCCCACATCTCATTCACCCACCGCCGCAGACTCCTCCCCCACACGGTTATTATAATAAGGCCACCCCCCCTCACCTGCTGTGTGTCCAGCTCCCCCCCTCACCTGCTGTGTGTCCAGCCCCCCCCCCCTCACCTGCTGTGTGTCCGGCCTACCCCCCCCCCTCACCTGCTGTGTGTCCGGCCTACCCCCCCCCTCACCTGCTGTTTGTCTGTCTACCCTCCCCTCCCCTGCTGTTTGTCTGTCCACCCTCCCCTCCCCTGCTGTGTGTCCGGACTACCCCCCCCCTTCCCTGCTGTGTGTCCGGACTACCCCCCCCCCTTCCCTGCTGTGTGTCCGGCCTACCCCCCCTCACCTGCTGTGTGTCCAGCCCCCCTCACCTGCTGTGTGTCCAGCCGCCTACCCCCCCCCTCACCTGCTGTGTGTCCGGCCTTCCCCCCCCCCTCCCTGCTGTGTGTCCAGCCCCCCCCCCTCACCTGCTGTGTGTCCAGCCCCCCCCCCCTCACCTGCTGTGTGTCCGGCCTACCCCCCCCCTCCCTGCTGTTTGTCCGGCCTACCCCCCCTCCCCTCCCCTGCTGTGTGTCCTGCCTACCCCCCCTCCCTGCTGTGTGTCCAGCCCCCCCCCCCCCTCACCTGCTGTGTCCGGCCTACCCTCCCCTCCCCTGCTGTGTGTTTGGCAACCCCCCCCCCTCTTCCCGCTGTGTTCGAACACCCCCTCCCCTCCCTGCCGTGTGTCCGGTCACCCTCCCCTCTCTGCTGTGTGTCCAGCCACCCCCCCCCTCTCTGCTGTGTGTCCGGCCACCCCCCCCAGACACGCAGCGCCTGACACACACAGACATGCAATGCCTGACACGCATACGCATATGCAGCGCCTGACACACACGCACACACACAGCACCTCACACACACACACACAGCACCTGACACTCACACGGACCTGACACACACGCACTCACACGCAGTACCTGATACACGCACACGCATATGCAGCGCCTGACACACACGCAGCACCTGACACGCACACACACAGATGCAGTACCTAACATTCACACGGATCTGACACACACGCACACACTCACACGCAGCACCTGACACACACAGATACGCAGCGCCTGACACACACGCACAGGCAGCGCCTGACACACACGCACAGGCAGCGCCTGACACACACGCACAGGCAGCGCCTGACACACACGCACAGGCAGCGCCTGACACACACGCACAGGCAGCGCCTGACACACAGGCAGCGCCTGACACTGACACACAGGCAGCGCCTGACACACAGGCAGCGCCTGACACACACGCACACACCTGACACTCACACGCACCTGACACACGCACTCACACACAGCACCTGACATATTCACATGCAGCACCTGACACACACACACACGCAGACATGCAGCACATGACACGCAGCGCCTGACACACACACAGACACGCAGCGCCTGACACACACGCAGCGCCTGACACACACGCAGATACGTAGCACCTGACACACACGCAGATACGCAGCGCCTGACACACACGCAGACACGCAGCGCCTGACACACACGCAGCACCTGGCACACACGCAGCACCTGACACACGCAGCACCTGACATACTCACATGCAGCACCTGACATACTCACATGCAGCACCTGACACACACACGCAGACATGCAGCACATGACACACAAGCAGCGCCTGACACACACGCAGACACGCAGCGCCTGACAGACACGCAGCGCCTGACACACACGCAGACACGCAGCGCCTGGTACACACGCAGCGCCTGACACACACGCAGCACCTGACACACACGCAGACACGCAGCGCCTGACACACACGCAGCACCTGACACACACGCAGACATGCAGCACCTGACACACGCAGCACCTGACACACACGCAGACACGCAGCACCTGACACACACGCAGCACCTGACAGACATGCAGCACCTGGCAGACACGCAGCACCTGACACACGCGCAGACACGCAGCACCTGACACACACGCAGACACGCAGCACCTGACACACACGCAGACACGCACACACACACAGCACCTGACACAGATATGCAGCGCCTGACACACACACGCAGACATACTGCGCCTGACACACACACACGCAGACATGCAGCGCCTGACACACACACACGCAGACATGCAGCACCTGACACACCCACACACAGATATGCAGCACCTGACACACCCACACACACATACAGACAAGCAGCACCTGACACACACACACACACACACGCAGCACCTGACACACATATATACATGTGGCATTTAACGCACACACGCACAGCACCTGACACACAATCATATACACTCAGAGCACCTAACACACACATACACTCGCAGCACCTCACACACACTCGTATACACACGCAGCACCTGCCACTCACACATATATACACATGCAGCACCTGCCACTCCCACATACATGAACAGCACCTAACACACACATATATACATGCAGCACCTGACACACATACACGCGCAGCACCTGACAGTCGCACACATACAGATGCGACAGCTGACACAAACACATACACGCTCAACACCTGACACCCACGTGGCAGCTGACGCATACAAATGCAGCACCTGAGATACACACATACACGTACAGCACCTGAGACACACACATACATGTACAGCACCTGAAACACACACACACATGTATGTACACGCGCGGCTCCAGGCACACACATACGTACGTACACACGCGGCACTTGACACACACACACACACACACACACACGTACACGCGCGGCACCTGACACACACACGCACGCACGCACGTACGTACGTACGTATGTACGTACGTACACGTGTGGCATCTGACACACACACACGTATGCACACGCGTGGCTCCTGACACACACGCGTGTTGCTCCTGACACACACACATGTACGTACACGCTTGGCTCCTGACACACACACGTATGTATGTATACGTGCTGCACCTGACACCTACACGTATGTACGTATACGCGTGGCTCCTGACACCCTCACGCATGTACACGTGCTGCTCCTGGCACACACACACACGCACACACACGTACACGCGTGGCACCTGACACATACACGCGTGTACGTACACACATGCACAGCACCTGACATACACACATGTAGGTACGCGCCACCTGACACACACACACGTACACGCACGACACCTGACACACACGTACATACTAGTGATGAGTGGGTTCGGTTCGTCGGAATCCGGACCCTCCGGACTTGACCCATTTTACATGGGTCCGAGGCAGGTTCGAACCTTCCCGCCTTGCTCGGCTAACCCGAGCGCGCCCGAACGTCATCATCCCGCTGATTCCCGCGAGATTCGGATGTCTGCATTCGTGGAAAGGGGTCCCATGTGTAAACATGGGACCCCTTTCAGTCCGTCTGGTCCGAGGTGTTCGGTTTGTTGTTTTGCCAAGTACGTGGATTTAATCTGGAACCTGGATCAGGTGAGTATAATTATCTTTTATTTTCAGGTACCCGTGGATTCTACTTGGAGAAGAGGACCGACTGCTTCGTGTCAACATAGGTAAGTATGTGTGTGTCGGCAGGTGTGAAATAAAGTTATACTTTCACGGTGTCTGTGTCCTGTTTTTATTTGGGTATTTTTTTCCCAGTAGAACTACAGGTACCAGCGGGCCCGTTTTTCTCCCGCATGCTGGTACTTGTGGTTCTCAAAGTACCAGCTTGCGGGGGAGGCTTGCTGGGACTTGTAGTGCTACTGGAAAAAAACAATTTTCTTTCAATTTTCTCAAGGCTATCAGCCTCCCATCCGCAGCCCTTGGATGGGGGGGACAGCCTCGGGCTTCACCCCTGGCCCTTGGGTGGCTGGGGGGGGGGACCCCTTGATTGAAGGGGTCCCCACTCCCCCAGGGTACCCCGGCCAGGGGTGACTAGTTGGATATTTAATGGCACGGCCGCAGGGCACTGTATAAAAGTGACCCCCGGCTGTGGCATTATCTGTCCAGCTAGTGGAGCCCGATGCTGGTGTAAAAAATATGGGGGACCCTACTCTTTTTGTCCCCCGTATTTTTTGCACCAGCACCAGGCGCAGAGCCCGGTGCTGGTTTTAAAAATACGGGGGATCCCCTGTCCGTTTTTTCCCCGGATTTTTAGAACCAGGATCGGCTCGAAGAGCCCGAGGCTGGTTATGCTTTGGAGGGGGGACCCCACGCAAATTTTTTTTCCGGGTTTTTCACATTCCATTTAAAAATAACAAACAAATAATAATCTTTTAAAAAATATATAAATAATACTTGTGCCTCCAAAAAAGACAAACCAAGTACCTAATCCCTTCTAATATAAATAGATATGCTATTACCCCCCAAAAAACAGCAAAAAAACCATGTTTTAATTTTTTTATTAGATTCCGCCTGCAAAGTGTGGTGGATTGAAAATTACGAATTTACTGTTTAAAAGCACTGTTGTCGAATTTACAAACTTCAATTGAATATCCTTTTGTCGAACTGCTGCATTTGTACCATTGCAGAAAAGTCGAATTTGTCAAATGTCGAATTTTAAAAAGTCGAATTTTGAGAGCCTGTAAGAATAGGCCCCTCCCCCTTCTTCACATCAGCCGTCCTCTTCTACCCCTGTACCTTGCTCTCTCCTGTCTGTGCTCTCTCCCGTCTGTAGGACTAGGCCCCGCCCCCTTCTTACCCTCCAGTGACTGCTCTCTCCTGACAAGTGGACCAGGCCTGCCCCCTACACGCTGCTGGTGTCTTCATTGTTACTTGGTCTGGAGCTCCGTTGGGGAGAGAACTCACGTGAGCTTATTAAGAATGAGGAACTGGGATGTTTTAATTTTATTGTGAGTAGTGTAGTGTGGTGATGTAGTATGTTGTATGGGGGGTATAGTGTAACTATGAAGTGCAGCATATGGGAGGGCTATAGCATAGTGATGTAGTGTGGCATATGGGGGGTGGTAGCGCATAGGCGTGTGTACAGGGGGTGCCTGGTGCGCACAGGCACTCCCTAATGTCCAGCACCGCTGCACGCCACGCTTGCTGTAGCACAGTGATCGCTGAGTGTGTGATCAGTGGAGCCTAGCCTGCAGCTCATTTCTGTACCTCCCACCACCGCTGCTGGGAGGGCAGACGGGGAGCAGGTGTCACAAGGAGTGTGTGGGTAACTAATTCACAATACTTCCGCTCAACGTGGCACTGCTGGTCCTTCATCTCCCATGTCTCTTCACCAGGTGGCGGGCGGCCCAGAAATTAAGTGATGTGTTGTGCAGCAGTCAGTGTGAAGTGACTGTGAGTAACACTGGTGGTGCTGATGATGCTGCTGCAGAATCAGGAAGCAATTAATTCATAAATATAATGTACTCTATCAGTGTATTATACATACATAAACATGTACATACGTGTATTTGTGTATACATGTATATGCATGTATATACATGAGTGTGTGTGCATATATATATATACAGCCAGTTCCCAGGAACAAGAGTCCTCCCCCGCTTCCGCTAAGTCCAAAGCATGACGCTGGGGCTCCACTGGTGGAGCCAGGTGCGGTGGGGGCCCGTCTCAAGTGCTTCAGCGGTCAGTGGGCTTGCTCACAGGTGGATCCCTGGATTCTACAAGTAGTGTCTCAGGGATACAAGCTGGAATTCGAGACGTCTCCCCCTCGCCGTTTCCTAAAATCTGCCTTGCCAACATCTCCCTTGGACAGGGAGGCTGTGATAGAGGCAAATTCACAAGCTGTATTCGCAGCAGGTGATAGTCAAGGTACCCCTCCTTCAACAAGGAAAGGGTTACTATTCCACAATGTTTGTGGTACCGAAACCGGACGGTTCGGTGAGACCCATTTTAAATTTAAAATCTTTGAACACGTATATAAAACGGTTCAAGTTCAAGATGGAATCAGGGCGGTTATCTCAAGCCTGGAGGAAGGAGATTACATGGTATCACTGGACATCAAGGATGCTTACCTGCATGTCCCCATTTACACTCCTCACCAGGTGTACCTAAGATTTGTGGTACAGGACTGTCATTACCAATTCCAGGCGCTGCCGTTTGGTCTGTCCACGGCACTGAGGGTGTTTACCAAGTTAATGATGATACTCCTGCGAAAAAAGGAAGTTATAATTATCCCGTACTTGGACGATCTCCTGATAAAGGCGAGGTCCAAGAAACAGTTGTTGATCCGAGTAGCACTTGCTCTAGGCTGGTGCTACAACAGCACGGCTGGATCCTGAATATTCCAAAGTCGCAGCTGGTTCCTGCAACACGTCTATTGTTCCTGGGGATGGTTCTGGACACAGAACAGAAAAGGGTGTTTCTCCCGGAGGAGAAGGCCAAGGAGTTGTCATCGCTAGTCAGAGACCTCTTAAGACCAAAACAGGTGTCGGTGCACCACTGCACGCGAGTCCTGGGAAAGATGGTAGCTTCTTACGAAGCAATTCCGTTCGGAAGGTTCCATGCACAGATCTTTCAGTGGGATCTGTTGGACAAGTGGTCCGGATCGCATCTTCAGATGCATCAGAGGATAACCCTGTCTGCAAGGACCAGGGTGTCTCTACTGTGGTGGCTGCAGAGTGCTCATCTTCTGGAGGGCTGCAGATTCGGCATACAGGACTGGGTCCTGGTAACCACGGACGCCAGCCTTCGAAGCTGGGGAGCAGTCACACAGGGAAGAAATTTCCAGGGACTATGGTCAAGCCAGGAAATGTCCCTACACATAAATATTCTGGAACTAAGAGCCATTTACAATGCCCTAAGTCAGGCAAGACCCCTGCTTCAAAGTCAGCTAGTA
This sequence comes from Pseudophryne corroboree, assembly GCF_028390025.1. Taxonomy (NCBI): domain Eukaryota; kingdom Metazoa; phylum Chordata; class Amphibia; order Anura; family Myobatrachidae; genus Pseudophryne; species Pseudophryne corroboree. Next base: position 1,111,222,860 of record NC_086444.1, read on the forward strand.
CTGATTCACCCAGACAACATCACGGCGGTCGCCCATGTAAACCGACAGGGCGGCACGAGAAGCAGGATGGCGATGGCAGAAGCCATGAAGATTCTCCGATGGGCGGAAAATCACGTGTTATTCCGGGAGTGGACAACTGGGAAGCAGACTTCCTCAGCAGACACGACCTCCACCCGGGAGAGTGGGGACTTCATCCAGAAGTCTTCCGGCTGATTACAAACCTCAACAAAAAGCTAGAAAACTATTGCGCCAGGTCAAGGGACCCTCAGGCGATATCGGTGGATGCTCTAGTGACACCGTGGGTGTACCGGTCGGTTTATGTGTTTCCTCCTCTTCCCCTCATACCAAGGGTGCTGAGGATAATAAGAAGGAGAAGAGTAAGAACTATACTCATTGTTCCGGATTGGCCAAGAAGAGCTTGGTACCCAGAACTTCAAGAAATGATCTCAGAGGACCCATGGCCTCTACTGCTCAGACAAGACCTGCTGCAGCAGGGGCCTTGTCTGTTCCAAGACTTACCGCGGCTGCGTTTGACGGCATGGCGGTTGAACACCGGATCCTGAAGGAAAAGGTCATTCCGGAGGAAGTCATTCCTACGCTGAACAAAGCCAGGAAGGACGTGACCGCAAAACATTATCACCGCATATGGCGAAAATATGTTGCTTGGTGTGAGGACAGGAAGGCCCCAATGGAGGAATTTCAACTGGGTTGATTCCTGCACTTCCTACAGTCAGGGGTGACTATGGGCCTCAAATTGGGGTCCATTAAGGTCCAGATTTCGGCTCTGTCGATTTTCTTCCAAAAAGAACTGGCTTCCCTGCCGGAAGTTCAGACTTTTTTTTAAAGGAGTGCTGCATATTCAGCCTCCTTTTGTGCCTCCAGTGGCACCTTGGGATCTCAACGTGGTGTTGGATTTCCTTAAATCACATTGGTTTGAGCCACTTTAAACCGTGGAGTTAAAATATCTCACGTGGAAAGTGGTCATGCTATTGGCCCTGGCTTCGGCCAGGCATGTGTCAGAGTTGGCGGCTTTGTCATGTAAAAGCCCTTATATGATTTTCCATATGGATAGGGCGGAATTGAGGACTCGTCCCCAATTTCTGCCTAAGGTGGTTTCAGCGTTTCATTTGAACCAACTTATTGTGGTGCCTGCGGCTACTCGGAACTTGGAGGATTCCAAGTTGCTGGATGTAGTCAGGGCCCTGAAAATTTGTTTCCAGAATGGCTGGAGTCAGGAAAACTGACTCGCTGTTTATCCTCTACGCACCAAACAAGATGGGTGCTCCTGCTTCAAAGCAGACTATTGCTCGCTGGATATGTAGCACAATTCAGCTTGCACATTCTGCGGCGGGACTTCCGCATTCTAGAATAGTAAAAGCCCATTCCACGCGGAAGGTGGGCTCTTCTTGGGCGGCTGCCCGAGGGGTCTCTGCTTTACAACTTTGCCGAGCTGCTACTCGGTCGGGGTCAAACACATTTGCAAGATTTTACAAGTTTGATACCCTGACTGAGGAGGACCTGGAGTTCGCTCATTCGGTGCTGCAGAGTCATCCGCACTCTCCTGCCTGTTTGGGAGCTTTGATATAATCCCCATGGTCCTTACGGAGTCCCAGCATCCACTTAGGACGTCAGAGAAAATAAGATTTTACTCACCGGTAAATCTATTTCTCGTAGTCCGTAGTGGATGCTGGGCGCCCATCCCAAGTGCGGATTGTCTGCAATACTTGTACATAGTTATTGTTAACAATAGGGTTATTGTTGAGAGCCATCTGTGCAGAGGCTCCGTTGTTGTCATACTGTTAACTGGGTATAATATCACGAGTTGTACGGTGTGGCTGGTATGAGTCTTACCCGGGATTCAAAATCCTTCCATAGTGTCAGCTCTTCCGGGCACAGTATCCTAACTGAGGTCTGGAGGAGGGTCATAGGGGGAGGAGCCAGTGCACACCAGGTAGTCCTAAAGCTCTCTTTAGTTGTGCCCAATCTCCTGCGGAGCCGCTATTCCCCATGGTCCTTACGGAGTCCCAGCATCCACTACGGACTCTGAGAAATAGATTTATATATATATATATAATAAGATTTTACTTATTATATATATATATATATATATATATATGACTTGGGGTTTGTTTTATTAGATAGAGCATGTCCCTGTGAAGTGCCTTTTGGGGTTGTGGTTTTTCAGAAAGTTACAGGTTTTTTTTAATTAAGAGAAATATGCCCCATTATAGAGATCGGGCATTTCAATTTGTTGCGCCTGCGCAGTGGCCGCCAGCAGGGGGTGTACTAGAGTGCCTTCTCTTGAGAGCCGCAATATGGCCGCCTTCTCCCCGGTTATTCTGTAAATAGGAAAATAACCTCACAGGTTCACATAGGGCAGAGTTGCCACTACTAGTGCAGGGCTGTAACGTACAGTACTAAGGAAAAGCCATATACTAAAGCGGCACGGTGACCTCACCCCTCTCAGAGACACCAGGGCGCAGCACACTGTACGGGGTACACTGGTACACACACCTGTTAGCTCAGGGCAGCACTATAGGACCCTCCTGTAATGCTGTGCTGGTGGCGTGTAGTGATCAGGGCACTGGGAGACAGGCAGGCTGGTCTCCGTCTCTGCTGCCTATAGAACTTCCACCTCTGTTATATATCAGGGCTGCTCTCCTGTTGTTATGATTCCAATACTCTGGTCTGGGGATATCTTATAGCAAGGACCTGAGTACTGGAACGTAATGCTGGGAAAGGGAGTGGGAACGGGAATAGCCCCTGGCGCCCTATCTCCGTTGTCTCGCCCGTGCTGTCAGAAATCTCTTGCGAGACTATGGTTGCTTGGACCCATGGCAGCCGCGTTTGAAGGGCGGATTACGTCTGCTCAACTCCGATGGCCCCTCAGGTCTTAATGGGAGACAAAGAGAAATCCGAGACAGGGTGATAACAAGGGGCCCTCTACTAAACAACAAAGCCAGGGGCTCAAAACTAACTTTAAACTAGAGTATGTGCGGAAAACCGCCAGGGAAAAGGACAACTAAAATACCCACTTGTCCACTCTCCTACCCGGCACCGGCGAGTTCCGGAGAGGACTGTGGGAGCGGAAACCTCCGCAAATGCACCAACACAAAATACAAAATAAAGCGGCCTAGGCCGCAGCACGCGGCAGAGCTGCCACTCACGAAAACCACACGAGATCCTCTAGCGACTGTTGCGGGTAAATGAGGACTGGAAGTCTCCTTGGGAAGAGATGACAACACCAAGATTCAGGAACTCTGAGGACAGGAATGACCGGACACAGCAGAACTGGAACAGATGTCAGCAAACCAAAGCAGCATGCAGGAAGCTATAACCGGCGCCTGTGTGAGGCACTGAGAAGGTATTTAGCAGGGAGTCCTCCAATCAGAAGTTCAGAGCCTGATTAGCACAATGCCGTGCAGCTGCCTTGCTGCATGACCAGAAGACAAGTGTGTGTGTAGTTCACTTGATTGACCCTGCAACGGGGAGCGCAGTCCGTCCGTGGCGTCCCCATTGCTAGGGTCCAGGCGGCTCAGCGCGCCCGGCGTCCTAGCGTTGCTAGGGAGCCGGCGGCTAGCACGCTCGGCGTTGCTAGGCGCCGGGCCGCGAGGACATCGCGGACCACGGCGCCTAACACCTGTGTGTTCTCTTCCTCTCCTACCTCACACTGGAACTGGCTGCCCAGAGAACGAGAGGGCAGCGGCTGACATCAGAGAGGGTGCAGCAATCTGTGTGGGCAGAGCCCCTCACAGCAAGGTGTCCTTATGCTGTGCCCCGTGTAATCACTGTGATCCATACAGACTCTCACCCTGGTATGCTCTCTATTTATTATTGATTTTTTTACACTGCGGCATGCTCAAGGGAAGGGAGCAGGCACCCCCCCACCCCACCGCCACTACTCCTCTGCCAGCATCACTGCCGAGCCGGTCAGTGTTCCGGCGGCAATGAGCAGTAGGCAGCCACCAGCAACAACAGTCAGAAAGCTGTTACTCCCGGCAGCAGTAGCGTCAAGCTGCAATTCAGCCAGCGGCACGATGATCCGGGAGACAGTGGCAGCACAGGGAAGCAGTACCCCCTCCAATCGCAGCACCAACCAGGAGACTGAGGCAGCAACCTGCCCCCAACAGCAGCACCACCCTGATGATATGTAAGATGCATTTTGGTGTCACAAGAAGGTGGCCGGAGTAGTGGCTGGCTGTGGTCACACCCCGGGGAAAAGTGATAGTGATTTCAGTGTTCCCTTGCGCGGGGATTTGATGTGTAGATGTATGGAGGCTATGTATGCATAGATGTGAGCGGCAGTGTGCGGATATATGAGAGCGGCAGTGTGCGGATGTATGAGAGCGGCAATGTACGGCTGTATAACTGCATCGGTATGCGGCTGTATGAGTGTGATGGTGTGCGTCTGTAAGAGTGCGGCAGTGTGCGTCTGTAAGAGTGCGGAGTTGTACGGATGTATAAGAGCGGGGTTGTACGGATGTATGAGAGCGGCAGTGTATGGATATATGAGAGCAACAGTGTACAGTTGTGTATGAGAGTGGCGGTGTACGGATATATGAGAATGGCAGTGTATGGATGGCAGCGTCATAGGGAGGGATGTCGGAATGTTGTTATAGGGTTCCTAATACAGAATGGAATCCGTATAGTGGGTGGGGCTGGCACCATGGCACCACGTTGGGCTTGATGGGCAGGTAGTGCGGCAAGCACACCCAAATTGGCATATGACGTCGCCCGCAGTCCACACTGTTGTGAGGAGTCAGAGTTAATTTTGACTGTGTACTGCACTCACAGAGGACCTACCGCCCGTCCCCTCCTCGCATCTGAGCAGCAGGTCAGGCTCTTATTTTCTTTTTAATCAGGAGAGGCCAAGTGAACTGTGAGCAGGGGGGCAGAGCTACATGGGACCCAGAGGGGCTGCTGTGCTGTCAGAGAGGGAGAGGAAGAGAGAGATGAAGCTACTGCAGATCCCCAGCTGATTGTGAGGTGCCGGGTTGAAGGGTGATGTGATCACCCTTCTCCCTCGCTGCAGCTGGGGACCGCATCTAGGCTTCCTCCATCGAGGGCATGCGGCGCAGCAGTGGGCAGCGTGTAATGAGTTTGTCTGACTCATTATACTGCTGCCTGTTGTGGACACCTCCGTCTGTACGGACTGGTGTACATGCCCAGCACAGAGGTGACAGTGTTGGTGGAAGTGCTGCCCAGCTCTGACCCTGCAGGCCTCCCTGATCTGGCTTCGGCCCCGAAACCCCTGCCGGTCCCCTCCATAGACTTCTGCCTGGCCAGCGATGAGGTACTAGGGGTAGCCCAGCTGCGGGAAGGGTATGTCTCTGGCTTTCTCTCCGGCAGGGGAAGGTGACAGCGGCGGAGGAAGTGCTGCCCACCTCAGACACTGCAGGCCTCCCCGATCCAGCTGCGGCCACAGCTGATGCTGCCAGAACCCCCTGCTGGTCTCCTTTGTTGACTGCCGCATGGCCAGTGCTGAAGTACTGGGGGTAGGCCAGCTACGGGAAGAGTGTCTCTGCCTCGGACTCTCTCTCACTGGCAGGGGAAGGAAGGGCTGATTCTCTGGCACAACAGGGAGGGCTGGGCTGCAGGAACACAGCACTGGAAGAAACAGGAGGCCGAACTCATGACCAAAAAGTGAGCAGTGCAGTGATCAGCCCCCTGGTCTTTCCCTCTCTCTGGGTGCAGAGCTGTATTCTATAGAGAGAGCTGGGATGGGAAGAAGGGGAACGGCACTTGACATACACATACACGCGCAACACCTGACACACACACACACACATACACGTGCGGCACCTGACACACACACGTAGCATCAGACACAATAAAATATACATGCAGCACCTGACACACACATACACGCGCAACACCTGACACACACACATATACACATGCGGCACCTGACACACACACGTAGCATCAGACACAATAAAATAAACATGCAGCACCTGACACATGCATATACACGCAGCACCTGACACATGCATATACACGCAGCACCTGACACATACATATACACGGAGCACCTGACACATTCATATACACGCACACCATCAGACACACTAATATACACATGCAGCACCTGACACACACATAGACACGTGCAGCACCTGACGCACACACATGTACACGCGCAGCACCTAATGCACACTCATGTACACACGCAGCACCTGACGCACACTCATGTACATGCACAGCACCTAATACACACTCATGTACACGCGCAGCACCTGACGCACACTAATGTACACGCGCAGCACCTGACACAGACATACGTATTCATGCGCAGCACCAGACATACACTTGTACACACGCGGAGCACATGATACTCGCACACATATACACCCGCAACACCTGACACACACACACGTGCGGCAGCTGACGCATACACACGCTTCATCAGACACACTCATATATACACGCAGCACCTGACACACACACACACACACACACACACACACACAGGACCTGACACACATACACAGGCAGCACCTGACACACACACATACTGTATACATGCGCAGCACCTGACACCACGCACTCACACGTACAAGCAATGCATTTCACGCCTACCTCCAGCCTCAGTTACATGCTGCTGCCGCCTACCCCCCTCCCTGCATCAGCTGCAAAATATTTTGACCAAAGTCTAAAGGCCCATACACATTAAACGATGTCGCTCTGTGAGCGACATTGTCTAATGTTTCCCCCTCCCGGGCCGGCGGCCGGCTGTACACACTGAGCGGTATGACCGCTCATATCGCTCAGTGACGTCACGCCCCCGCCAGCCCTGTATGAAGGTCGTGGACGACAGTCCACATCCTTCATGCATGCCCTACCGACAGCGACGATTGTTGCCGACCCGCGGGGCCGCGCATTGTTTCTTCGCTGGCGGCATATACACTTAACGATAAAACGAGCGACGTCGCTCAAGGAGGGGGAAAATGAGCGACGTCGCTCATTAAATCGTTAAGTGTGTACGGACCTTAAACAATTCGGTTTGGTAAATAAAATTATTTTGCACAGAACAGTGATGTTATACGAACATTTTCATTAAACATTTAAAAAATCAAATGTTTATTCTTACAGTGAAATTTTACATTTCTGAATAAAAAAAATAAATTTAAAAAAAGCGATGAAATTCCATAGACAAAAAACCTTACGGTTTCACATGTCCCATTAAGGCTTCTTAGACATGATCGAAATTTCAGAAACCTGTTGTAACTCTTCCACTCAAACTCCAAAAAGCAATGAAATTCCGATCATTAAGGCTGACGCCTTAATGGACGTGTTCCTTGCGCAATACAGATATGGTATGCCATCACAGCCTGTGGGTAAGTGCAGATTCAGCACTCTCACAGAGTGAGATTGCTGTCACTCACACATTGGTGGAGCTGCTAATTCACAGATTTGTGTGCTCATTGGAATACACACATGCAGTCTATGCAACTGAAGGTCTGTGCAGTTTTGTGGTGCTCCCATCCCACACAGTGCCCACAACCATCCCATTCAGTCACCACAACAATGCCACCTTGTTACAACATCCTTCTCACTCCATACATCCATCTCACTTAGTATACACATTTAGCTCCCTCAAACATCTTGGTTATTTGCTAAACTATAATACCCCATCTACGGACTATGCATCTACACTTACTTCCCCTATACACCCCCATGCTGCCCTGTCTTCCCCAATCCCTACTGCTGTGTTCTCCCATCTGTGCTAGTCTGTACCATCTTTCCCCACCTGTGCCTTGTCTGTACCACCGTTTCCTTTTCTCTGTGCTGCTCAGTGTTTCCTTCTTCAACGTCACTCTGCCTCCTCCAATACATAGCACACTGTCTTCTCTCCCATCTGCACCAGTTTTCTACCCATCCATGCCAGTGTTTTCAACCCATCTGCACCATTTCCCCCATCTACACCGCTCTGTCTCCCTTCCCATACTTGCTGCTTAATCTACCCCCTATCCACACCACTCTTACCCCATTCATGTAGCTGACATCCTGAAGGTAAATTTAGTGGATCCTGCGCTCTTGGCAGGGGGATAACCGCCACAGCCCACCCCCCAGTGGTCCGGAAACGCCTCCGTTGTGCAGACCATGCCCTGCCAATGGCATTCTAACGCTGTTTGCTCGCCCCCTTCCTTCCCCGCAACCACCTCTGCCTATCAATCAGGCAGGGTGATAGCATCTCACTGGGCTCCTGGGGTACGCACGCGCAGTGCGGCCATTGCACGTGCGCACCTCACAAACTAATTCAGACTGCAATCGCTGCTGCTGCGGTCTGAATTACCCCGTGTTTCTTTGTCCCCCCCATTAGTGCTGCTTAGTGTTCCCTCTATCCACACACTTCTGTTCCCCCATCCACACCGATTTCCTCCCTCCAATCAACAACACTCTTACCTCATCTTAGCAGCTTTGTCTTCCGCTCAGACCTTCAGTTGCATAGACTGCATGTGTGTATTCCAATGAGCACACAAATCTGTGAATTAGCAGCTCCACCAATGTGTGAGTGACAGCAATCTCACTCTGTGAGAGTGCTGAATCTGCACTTACCCACAGGCTGTGATGGCATACCATATCTGTATTGCGCAAGGAACACGTCCATTAAGGCGTCAGCCTTAATGATCGGAATTTCATTGCTTTTTGGAGTTTGAGTGGAAGAGTTACAACAGGTTTCTGAAATTTCGATCATGTCTAAGAAGCCTTAATGGGACATGTGAAACCGTAAGGTTTTTTGTCTATGGAATATATATATATATATATATATATATATATATCTACATATATATATATATATATACATATATCTACACACACATATATATATATATATATATATATACATACACACACATACATATACACGGGTGGTCTTCAGTATGCCGGCGGTCGGGCTCCCGGCGACCAGCATACCGGCGCCGGGAGCCTGACCGCCGGCATACCGACACTTATTCTCCCTCGTGGGGGTCCACGACCCCCCTGGAGGGAGAATAGTATGGTGCGCGTAGCATGGCGAGCGCAGCGAGCCCGCAAGGGGCTCATTTGCGCTCGCCACACTATTGGTAAGCCGGCGGCCGGCCTCCCGGTGCCGGTATGCTGGTCGCCGGGAGGCCAGCCGCCAGGAGATCGTAGTGAACCCATATACACATATACATAGCATATTAAACATGCATACATATATATATATATATATATATATATATATATACACACACATACAGTACACATATATATACACATGTATATATATATATCATATGTGTGTGTGTGTGTGTGTGTGTGTGTGTGTGTTTATATGTATGTATGTATATACATGTGTATATATGTAGGCACATGGATATATATGTACTATAATTAAAATAAAGTAAACTTTTATTGCACTTGCAAGTGCCACCAGGAAGACAGCAGGCTGCAGAGGACGCTAGACAGTCATTAATAATACTCATGCAGCTACAAAAAAAAAAAAAATTTTTTTTTTTTTTTTTTTTAGTGGAGGGGGGTTTCTGGGTACTCGGAAACCCCCCCTGGGTGCGCCACTGGCATGGGGATGCCAAGTGCCCGCTGAGTTTATGTTATTAGCAGGTGCTGGCAGCTTCCCCTTAGTGGCAGTCAGAGCTCAGTGATCTCCGGTTTCTGCTGTGTGTGGCTGTGCAGGGCTATGGGAGAAACATCATGATGTCTCTCCCATAGATCTGAGGAGCGGGCAGCCAGGCGGAGGTCAGCAGTCTGTATGCAGGAGTATTGTGAGTGTGTGGTTTTTTTTAATGTGTGTGTGTGAAGCAGCGCTACTTCGGGCAGCTTCTACTGGTGGCAGCTCTATTGGGGCATTACTACAGGGGGCAGCTTCTGCTGCGGGCATAACTACAGTGGGCAGCTTTTACTGGGGGCATAACTACAGGGGGAATAACTACAGGGGGCATCTGTACTGGGGGCAGCTTCTACTGGGAGCATAACTACAAGGGGCATCTGTAATGGGGGCATAACTACATGGGGCAGCTTCTACTGGGTGCATAACTACAGGGGGCAGCTTCTACTGGGGACAGCTTCTACTGGGTGCATAACTACAGGGGGCAGCTTCTATTGGGAGAAGCTTCTACTAGGGTCATAACTACAGGGGGCATCTGTACTGGGGGCATCTTCTACTGGAGACATCTGTACTGGGGGAAGCTTCTACTGGAGGCATAAATACAGGGGGCATAACTAAAGGGGGCAACTGTACTGGGTGCAGATTCTACTGGGGACATCTGTACTGGGTGCAGCTTCTACTGGGGGCATCTGTACTGGGGGCAACTTTTAGTGGGGTCAAAACTACTAGTGATGAGCGGGTTCGGTTTCTCGGAAACCGAACCCCCCCGAACTTCTCCCTTTTTACACGGGTCCGAGGCAGGTTCGAACCTTCCCGCCTTGCTCGGCTAACCCGAGCGCGCCCGATCGTCATCATCCCGCTGTCGGATTCTCGCGAGATTCGGATTCTATATAAGCAGCCGCGCGTCGCCGCCATTTTCACTCGTGCATTGGAGATGATAGGGAGAGTACGTGGCTGGCGTCCTCTCCGTTTATTGTTGAAGTTGATTGCTTTATTGCTTAATTGTGGGGAGGACTGGGGAGCAGCTGTTAGGAGGAGTACAGTGCAGAGTTTTGCTGATAAGTGACCACCAGTTTTTATCCGTTCTCTGCCTGAAAAAAACGCTCCATACCATATCTGTGCTCAGTGTGCTGCATAATATATCTGTGCTGAGTGCTCACACTGCTTAATTGTGGGGACTGGGGAGCAGCTGTATTATTTATATAGCAGGAGTACAGTGCAGAGTTTTGCTGACAGTGACCACCAGTATACGTTGTCTGCCTGAAAAACACTCCATATCTGTGCTCAGTGTGCTGCTTTATTGTGGGGACTGGGGACCACCAGTATAATTAATATTATATAGGAGGAGTACAGTGCAGAGTGCACTGCTGTACCTACCTCTGTGTCGTTATCCATCTACATTCTATACCTGTGGTGCATTTTAGTTTTGCAGTTTGCTGACACAGTGACCACCAGTATACTATATATAGCAGTATGGTAGGCCACTGCTGTACCTACCTCTGTGCCGTCATCCATTAAGTATACTATCCATCTACATTCTATACCTGTGGTGCATTTTAGTTTTGCAGTTTGCTGACACAGTGACCACCAGTATACTATATATAGCAGTACGGTAGGCCACTGCTGTACCTACCTCTGTGTCGTCATCCATTAAGTATACTATCCATCTACATTCTATACCTGTGGTGCATTTTAGTTTTGCAGTTTGCTGACACAGTGACCACCAGTATACCCTATATAGCAGTACGGTAGGCCACTGCTGTACCTACCTCTGTGTCGTCATCCTTTAAGTATACTATCCATCGACATTCTATACCTGTGGTGCATTTTAGTTTTGCAGTTTGCTGACACAGTGACCACCAGTATACTATATATAGCAGTACGGTAGGCCACTGCTGTACCTACCTCTGTGTCGTCATCCATTAAGTATTCTATCCATCTACATTCTATACCTGTGGTGCATTTTAGTTTTGCAGTTTGCTGACACAGTGACCACCAGTATACTATATATAGCAGTAAGGTAGGCCACTGCTGTACCTACCTCTGTGTCATCAAGTATACTATCCATCCATACCTGTGGTGCATTTCAGTTGTGCGCAGTAAATATAGTAGTAGGCCATTGCTACTGATACTGGCATATAATTCCACACATTAAAAAATGGAGAACAAAAATGTGGAGGTTAAAATAGGGAAAGATCAAGATCCACTTCCACCTCGTGCTGAAGCTGCTGCCACTAGTCATGGCCGAGACGATGAAATGCCATCAACGTCGTCTGCCAAGGCCGATGCCCAATGTCATAGTAGAGAGCATGTAAAATCCAAAAAACAAAAGTTCAATAAAATGACCCAAAAATCAAACTTAAAATCGTCTGAGGTGAAGCATAAACTTGCCAATATGCCATTTACGACACGGAGTGGCAAGGAATGGCTGAGGCTCTGGCCTTTGTTCATGGCTAGTGGTTCAGCTTCACATGAGGATGGAAGCACTCATCCTCTCGCTAGAAAAATGAAAAGACTTAAGCTGGCAAAAGCACAGCAAAGAACTGTGCGTTCTTCTAAATCACAAATCCCCAAGGAGAGTCTTGTTGTGTCGATTGCGATGCCTGACCTTCCCAACACTGGACGGGAAGAGCTTGCGCCTTCCACCATTTGCACGCCCCCTGCAAGTGCTGGAAGGAGCACCTGCAGTCCAGTTCCTGATAGTCAAATTGAAGATGTCACTGTTGAAGTACACCAGGATGAGGATATGGGTGTTGCTGGCGCTGGGGAGGAAATTGACAAGGAGGATTCTGATGGTGAGGTGGTTTGTTCAAGTCAGGCACCCGGGGAGACACCTGTTGTCCGTGGGACGAATATGGCCATTGACATGCCCGGTCAAAATACAAAAAAAATCAGCTCTTCGGTGTGGAATTATTTCAACACAAATGCGGACAACAGGTGTCAAGCCGTGTGTTGCCTTTGTCAAGCTGTAATAAGTAGGGGTAAGGACGTTAACCACCTCGGAACATCCTCCCTTATACGTCACCTGCAGCACATTCATCATAAGTCAGTGACAAGTTCAAAAACTTTGGGTGACAGCGGAAGCAGTCCACTGACCACTAAATCCCTTCCTCTTGTAACCAAGCTCCTGCAAACCACACCACCAACTCCCTCAGTGTCAATTTCCTCCTTACCCAGGAAAGCCAATAGTCCTGCAGGCCATGTCACTGTCATGTCTGACGAGTCCTCTCCTGCCTGGGATTCCTCTGATGCATCCTTGAGTGTAACGCCTACTGCTGCTGGCGCTGCTGTTGTTGCTGCTGGGAGTCGATCGTCATCCCAGAGGGGAAGTCGGAAGACCACTCGTACTACTTCCAGTAAGCAATTGACTGTCCAACAGTCCTTTGCGAGGAAGATGAAATATCACAGCAGTCATCCTGCTGCAAAGCAGATAACTCAGGCCTTGGCAGCCTGGGCGGTGAGAAACGTGGTTCCGGTATCCATCGTTAATTCAGAGGCAACTATAGACTTGATTGAGGTACTGTGTCCCCGGTACCAAATACCATCTAGGTTCCATTTCTCTAGGCAGGCGATACCGAAAATGTACACAGACCTCAGAAAAAGACTCACCAGTGTCCTAAAAAATGCAGTTGTACCCAATGTCCACTTAACCACGGACATGTGAACAAGTGGAGCAGGGCAGACTCAGGACTATATGACTGTGACAGCCCACTGGGTAGATGTATTGCCTCCCGCAGCAAGAACAGCAGCGGCGGCACCATAGCAGCATCTCGCAAACGCCAACTTGTTCCTAGGCAGGCTACGCTTTGTATCACCGCTTTCCAGAATAGGCACACAGCTGACAACCTCTTACGGCAACTGAGGAAGATCATCGCAGAATGGCTTACCCCAATTGGACTCTCCTGGGGATTTGTGACATCGGACAACGCCAGCAATATTGTGCGTGCATTACATCTGGGCAAATTCCAGCACGTCCCATGTTTTGCACATACATTGAATTTGGTGGTGCAGAATTATTTAAAAAACGACAGGGGCGTGCAAGAGATGCTGTCGGTGGCCCGAAGAATTGCGGGCCACTTTCGGAATTCAGGCACTGCGTACAGAAGACTGGAGCACCACCAAACATTCCTGAACCTGCCCTGCCATCATCTGAAGCAAGAGGTGGTAACGAGGTGGAATTCAACCCTCTATATGCTTCAGAGGATGAAGAGGCAGCAAAAGGCCATTCAAGCCTATACATCTGCCCACGATATAGGCAAAGGAGGGGGAATGCACCTGACTGAAGCGCAGTGGAGAATGATTTCAACGTTGTGCAAGGTTCTGCAACCCTTTGAACTTGCCACACGTGAAGTCAGTTCAGACACTGCCAGCCTGAGTCAGGTCATTCCCCTCATCAAGCTTTTGCAGAAGAAGCTGGAGACATTGAAGGAGGAGCTAAAACAGAGCGATTCCGCTAGGCATGTGGGACTTGTGGATGGAGCCCTTAATTCGCTTAACCAGGAATCACGGGTGGTCAATCTGTTGAAATCAGAGCACTACATTTTGGCCACCGTGCTCGATCCTAGATTTAAAACCTACGTTGTATCTCTCTTTCCGGCAGACACAAGTCTGCAGAGGTTCAAAGACCTGCTGGTGAGAAAATTGTCAAGTCAAGCGGAACGTGACCCGTCAACATCTCCTCCTTCACATTCTTCCGCAACTGGGGGTGCGAGGAAAAGGCTAAGAATTCCGAGCCCACCCGCTGGCGGTGGTGCAGGGCAGTCTGGATCGAGTGCTGACATCTGGTCCGGACTGAAGGACCTGCCAATGATTACTGACATGTCGTCTACTGTCACTGCATATGATTCTCTCACCATGGAAAGAATGGTGGAGGATTATATGAGTGACCGCATCCAAGTAGGCACGTCAGACAGTCCGTACGTATACTGGCAGGAAAAATAGGCAATTTGGAGGCCCTTGCACAAACTGGCTTTATTCTACCTAAGTTGCCCTCCCTCCAGTGTGTACTCCGAAAGAGTGTTTAGTGCAGCCGCTCACCTTGTCAGCAATCGGCGTACGAGGTTACTTTCAGAAAATGTGGAGAAGATGATGTTCATCAAAATGAATTATAATCAATTCCTCCGTGGAGACATTCACCAGCAGCAATTGCCTCCAGAAAGTACACGGGGACCTGAGATGGTGGATTCCAGTGGGGACGAAATAATAATCTGTGAGGAGGGGGATGTACACAGTGAAAGGGGTGAGGAATCGGAGGATGATGATGAGGTGGACATCTTGCCTCGGTAGAGCCAGTTTGTGCAAGGAGAGATTGATTGCTTCTTTTTTTGGTGGGGCCAAACCAACCAGTCATTTCAGTCACAGTCGTGTGGCAGACCCTGTCGCTGAAACGATGGGTTCGTTAAAGTGTGCATGTCCTGTTTATACAACATAAGGGTGGGTGGGAGGGCCCAAGGACAATTCCATCTTGCACCTCTTTTTCATTAATTTTTCCATGCATCATGTGCTGTTTGGGGACAATTTTTTTGAAGTGCCATCCTGCCTGACACTGCAGTGCCACCCCTAGATGGGCCAGGTGTTTGTGTCGGCCACTTGTTTCACTTAGCTTAGTCACACAGCGACCTTGGTGTGCCTCTTTTTTTCTTTGCATCATGTGCTGTTTGGGGACAATTTTTTGGAAGTGCCATCCTGCCTGACACTGCAGTGCCACTCCTAGATGGGCCAGGTGTTTGTGTCGGCCACTTGTGTCGCTTAGCTTAGCCATCCAGCGACCTCGGTGCAAATTGTAGGACTAAAAATAATATTGTGAGGTGTGAGGTGTTCAGAATAGACTGGAAATTAGTGGAAATTATGGTAATTGAGGTTAATAATACTATGGGATCAAAATGAACCCCAAATTCTATGATTTAAGCTGTTTTTTAGGGTTTTTTGTAAAAAAACACCCAAATCCAAAACACACCCGAATCCGACAAAAAATTTTCGGTGAGGTTTTGCCAAAACACGTCCGAATCCAAAACCAAAACACAAAACCCGAAAAATGTCCGGTGCACATCACTAATAACTACAGGGGGCATAACTACTGGGGGCAGCTTCTATGGGGGCATCTGTACTGGGGACATTTTTACTGGGGGCATCTATACTGGGGGCAGCTCTACATAATTTACATTGGGGATACTATTGGTTGACCCTTTTCTTTGAGACCATGCCCCTTTTTTGCGACGCACACCTACGGAGTGCACAATCCCTTTAGAGCTGGGGCAGGGGGGTGAGTTCCACCACCTCCCCAGGACCACTTTAAGCACCCGTGGTACCACCTACAGTGTCACAATACTTGGATGAAATTGGGTCCACCTACATTGTCACAATATGAGTATGAATATAATACTGTGGTACTACCCACATTGTCACAATACTTGAATGAAATTAGGATACCACTTACAGTGTCACAATACATGTATGAATATTACATTGTGCTACCACATACAGTGTCACAATAATTGTATGAAATTGAGATAAGACCTGCAGAGTCACAATACTTGTAAAAATATATTGTACTGCGGTCTTTCCTACAGTGTAATAATACTTGTATGTATATTACACTGCGGTGTGACTGGCAGTGTCACAGTACTTGTATAAGTAAAATACTGTAATGGTATAGTACACTGGGGTACAGCACAATCTCTCTCTCTCTCTCTCTCTCTATATTATATATGGAAAAAAAATTGAGGGGTTCTAAGCGACCAATGGTGTTTATATAGCTATTAAAAGAATAGTATCCAGTGTATAAAATATATATATACAATTTATTATAATCACTGGAGCCAATAAAAAAAAATTACATAAAAATATTCACATCTGACATATACCAATTTAAAATATTGGTTTAGAAACACAAAAAATAAAAAATATTCCTTGAGGAAGTCTATTGAAGACGAAACGTGTTGGGCTAACCCTTGATGACCTCTATCAAAGATAAGATATACACGTATCTTTTATTTATACAGTATATATGCGCTTTTATCCATATATTTATATTTTTTATTTTTTGTGTTTCTAAACCAATATTTTAAAATGGTATATGTCAGATGTGAATATTTTTATGTAATTTTTTATTTTTATTGGCTCCTGTGATTATAATAAATTGTATATATATTTTTTATACACTGGGTACTATTTTTTGAATAGCTATATAAACACCATTGGTCGCTTAGAACCCCTCAAATTTTTTTTCCTATCTAAAACTATTTCCAGGAATTTACCACCCCTGTACTTCTGGGGAATAGCTGACGCCCATATAGTTGTGGAGTGTTGTTTTATATTATATTTTATATATATATATATATATATATATATATAAAACCATATACTGCCGGCACTCCACTAAAACTGCAATTCGCCCCGGTGCCACATCAAGTAAAGCATATGTCCATATACGAAGGCACTCTGGAGACATCAATGATAGCAAAATAGCAAACGTGTATTGGAAAAATCTGGTCGAGTACTTTCGGGGCCAGCGCCCCATCCTCAGGACCACGCGAATACAAAACAAACACAACATATAAACAAACTTACCCCCTTATACCCCACCACATGCAGTATTCTCCCCACGCCGCCATTCGAAACCCTCGGGCCGCCAGCCGGAGACGCACCTGATGACGCACTTCTGGGACCGCCCCGCCGTATCCATAGGAGCGCGTGTGTGCGCTCCAAATGCCGGCCATGATGCGTTCCACCCGTGACACCTTGGGGCATCCGTGTATGGCTAGCCTGTAGGGGTGACAGCGGGTAATGGTTAAAGGAGACATACCAAGCACAGATACTTAAAAACATTACTAACATCACAAAAAAAAGGGAATAAACAACAACAGTGCCCATAATGAAATTAACCCATAAGCACCGGATACATAATACCCAGCACTATGACAGTATGTATACAATAACACGGCTATATAAATCATATCAGAGATTTAGAGCACATAACTCCCCACAGATAGAACAATCAGTTTACACCAATGAATTCCAATTAATTTTGTCGTTGAGACCCCCTGGTTTAGTGGTCCCCAGACTCAGAATCCAATGTGATTCCTTAATTAATAATGTTTTGGCTCTATCCCCACCCCGCAGTGACTCCGGGACATGATCTATAATAAAATATCGGATTGACTCCAATGGATGGTTACATTCCTTGAAATGTCGTGGGACTGGTTGATCTATGTCTTTACCATTGAGGGACAGTCTAATTGCTGACCTATGGGCGGTCATTCGTTCTTTAAATTTACGTGTGGTCTGCCCGACGTAGTGTAAACCACACGGACAGACCACAATGTAAACGACATGAGTGGTGTTACAAGTGAGAACATATCTGATATCATACACCTTGGCATTATGCGGATGTTTAAAATCTTTACATGGAATAATAAATTTACATGTAGTGCAATCACTACATGAATAACATCCAGCTGGTTTAGTGTATGTATTTGGAGCTTTAGGGATGTTACGTCCTGATATATCAGTGTGTACTAAACGATCTCTCAAGTTGCTACCACGGCGAAATGCCGCTATAGGTCGCTTATCCTTAAAGATGGGGAGATCCTTATCCGATCCCACTATCGGCCAGAGAGCTTTACTCGCTCTCTTGACAATCGGACTGGCTACAGTGAAGTCACTGCTCCATAGTAATATATTATCCTGGTTACGGATTTTAGGTTCCAACAGATCGACCCTAGACATACAGTATTCAGGACCTTGGTCTTTTGTACATCTAGTAGTTTGCGGTCGTACCCCCTGCATGCAAACTTAGCTATTACTTTCTCAACCTCACCTGGTACTTGGTTAACATTGCTAGAGATGCGAGCAACACGCATCATCTGGGATAATGGTAATCCCTGCTTCAAGGCAATTGGATGGTGACTGGATGCTACCAGCAGTGTGTTCCTATCGGTGGGTTTAAAGACTTTCGTCTCAAACTTGTGGTTCACTATATTCACATGAACATCTAAGAAGTTGATATCTGTAGAACTATAAGCTACCATTATCCCAGATGATGCGTGTTGCTCCCTCAATGGTAAAGACATAGATCAACCAGTCCCACGACATTTCAAGAAATGTAACCATCCATTGGAGTCAATCCGATATTTTATTATAGATCATGTCCCGGAGTCACTGCGGGGTGGGGATAGAGCCAAAACATTATTAATTAAGGAATCACGTTGGATTCTGAGGCTGGGGACCACTAAACCAGGGGGTCTCAACGACAAAATTAATTGGAATTCATTGGTGTAAACTGATTGTTCTATCTGTGAGGAGTAATGTGCTCTAAATCTCTGATATGATTTATATAGCCGTGTTATTGTATACATACTGTCATAGTGCTGGGTATTATGTATCCGGTGCTTATGGGTTAATTTCATTATGGGCACTGATGTTGTTTATTCCCTTTTTTTGTGATGTTAGTAATGTTTTTAAGTATCTGTGCTTGGTATGCCTCCTTTAACCATTACCCGCTGTCACCCCTACAGGCTAGCCATACACGGATGCCCCGAGGTGTCACGGATGGAACGCATCATGGCCGGCATTTGGAGCGCACACACGCGCTCCTATGGTTACGGCGGGGCGGTCCCAGAAGTGCGTCATCAGGTGCGTCTCCGGGTGGCGGCCCGAGGGCTTCGAACGGCGGCGTGGGGAGGAGAATACTGCATGAGGTGGAGTATAAGGGGGTAAGTTTGTTTATATGTTGTGTTTATTTTGTATTGGTGTGGTCCTGAGGACGGGGCGCTGGCCCCGAAAGTACTCGACCGGATTTTTCCAATACACGTTTGCTATTTTGCTATCATTGATGTCTCCAGAGTGCCTTCTTATATGGACATATATATATATATATATATATATATATATATATATTTTGAACTATTTATTATTACTTTTAACTGCCAGATAATACTTAGGCGATATTTTCCTCACAAGTGGCGCAATTTTTTTCATTGTAGACAATATATATATATATATATATATATATATATATATATATATATACAGTCACAGAAAGGGGAAAGGGCACCCTGGGATGAACAGATGTATATGCCGGGGTGCCTTCCAAGAATACGAATAGACAGATGCAGGTGTCCCTATATGAAAGGAACAGGCGGCACTCCTCCGGACTTAATACAAAAGAAAAGCTGGTGCTTTATTCAGACGACGTTTCAAGGCCCCCCGGCCTTTTCATCAGGTGCAATCTGATTGCACCTGATGAAAAGGCCGGTGGGCCTTGAAACGTCGTCTGAATAAAGCACCAGCTTTTCTTTTGTATTAAGTCCGGAGGAGTGCCGCCTGTTCCTTTCATATAGGGACACCTGCATCTATATATACACATATATATATATATATATATATATATATATATACATATATAAATATATTGTGCTGTACACCAGTGTACTATGGGGGTCATTCCGAGTTGATCATAGCTGTGCTAAATTTAGCATAGCTACGATCACGTTCCCAGACATGCGGGGGATGCCCAGCACAGGGATTGCCCGGGGCGCATGTCTGTCCGCCCCCCCCCCTCCCCCACACAAGTACAAAAGCATCGCACAGCGGCGGTGCTTTTGGACTTGTTGAGTAACTCCTGGCCAGTGCAGCTCCTGCGGCTGACAGGGAGTTGCTCGTCGCTGCCCCTTGTTGCAGCTGCTGCGTGTGACACAGCCGCTGCGGCCACCCCGCACGGTCCGGCCATGCCTGCATTGGACTGACCGCTCCCCTAAAATATCGGCCAAATGCCGCCATGCTGCCTCCTCCCACCCAGCGACCGCCTCTGCCTGTCAATCAGGCAGTGGCAATCGCTAGGGAACACCGGCGCATGCGCAGTTCTGACCTGATCACTGCGCTGCAAACAAGTGCAGCGAGCGATCGGGTCGGAATGACCCCCTATATCAATATTTTTTATCTTTTATTTTTTTACACTGGGGCAGAACCCCTGGATGGATAGACAGAGACACAGCAGTCCCTTGAAGGATGGACAGAGCACCCCTAGATAGACAGAGCACCCCTGGAGGACACATTAGCCTCTTGATGGATGGACAGTGCACCCTTAGATTGACATAGCACCCCTGTCACAGTATCCCCTTTCAGGACAACAGAGCACCTCTGGGTGGACTCCTGTATGGACACAGCATGTCTGCACTATATATCTCTTGTACATTTATCTTTCCTTGGTCTGGGCCCAGTCAATTTATCTATTTGGACTATGGCATTGACACTGGCCTGTTTGAGTCAATCTAGAGTACAGTATATCTCAGCCCACTGGGCCAATTGACCACGAACCTACAGTATTCTCTAGTTTATTACAGTACTTTCATTTCTTTCTATTAGCTTAACATCATCTTTCTAACTGCCTAGCCCGAAAAGCAAACTTTTTAAATCTCATGTACTGTACGTGCCACAATCTTGACTCACAGGTCCACATCTCATGTTAACAAATACATTTGTACAGGAATGGGCACATGACATCACAAAACAGCATGATCATGTTAGTAAATGATTCTTACTGTATTTATCGAATTAATTAATTTACTTGATCACCCCATACTGTAATTAAACACTAATAGTGCAAAATAATATCAGAATGAGATTTAATTCTAAGCTGTTTGGAATTTGTTTGGTTGAGAAGCATGATGTTTTCTTACACTAATAAAACATGGGAAAATAAATTAGCAGATTACATTTGTTGTATACTTTACGGTACATGTGTTGCATGAATTATTTTTTTTCATCTATTTTTCAGTAATGAAGCCTTTAGGATTTTGATATTATACCGCCCGCAACACCTGGAACAGCAATCTCCCAAAAGAAAGATGATTCTATTGAATTATCAGTGTTAGTATAGCAATTTATATAGGTAATTTAAATTTCCATAGCCATTAAAACTTTTTTGTACTTTGTTTGCTGCTCATTAAACCTTCATTTGCAATGTGCAGCTTTACCTAATTTAAAATTCATCTGTTAATTATTCACTCATTTATTTAAAATTGATTTATCTTTTAAAAAGTGATTAATTTTCTTAACCTGGAAACTATTGATTGATTTAAAGTGAAGATAGAAGTCACATTCAACAAAGAGTAGTGCTTTACAAAATGTAAAACTATAAAGATAATAAAAAGCTCAAAAAGTAAAATATACATTAGTATCTAGTTTATTTTTCATTGTCAATGAGCTTATGAATTTATGATTACTTGTTTCGTACAACGTTTCATTAGTATGTAGTACAGAATTTAATTACACATCAATCATTTGTGCTGCTGAAAATTTGCTAAATCTAATTTTATGATGGAATCTAATTAATTTTCTGCTACAATTTTTAACACATGCTTCGTAAAAGTTTAGAAGTTGTTGTGCTTTGGTAAGTATTCCAAGATTATCTGATAAACATAATAAAATTTATTTCTAAATTTATAACATAAATGTAATGAGTTGTATACATTCTGTAACAGTTTTTGGAAGAATGAGTATAGTTGCAAGATGTAAAAATATATCAAATATTGTCACATGTAATAAAAATGCAAATATCACAGTTAATTAAATCAGTAAAATCTATTATGCTTTAAGTTTTTCATTTAACATTTTACAAAAATATTCCAAGAGTGTAAAAGGCTTTTATTTAATACTCTAGAGGTAGAAGTTTTCATTCCCATTGGAAATGACTGTGTAAATCAGTGCAATCATAGCACATACAGATGGTGTATTATTTAGAGATAGTCCCCAAAAGAAAGTAGAATATTGCCAAAGTACAGAATTTGTAACACATGCTCCCTGTATTTTAGGTTGTTAGACAGCTGGGGTCACAAATAACTGACTTTCAAGTGGAATTGTTATCTTGGTGGTGCAAAAGCATAATTCTCCACTCATGCTTTTGCCTTCTTTCCATTAGCGGTGGGTACACTATACACCAAGGGTGAGCTTGGGGTAAGACCTCGGGGAAGGCCGCAGGTGTGATGAACCTTGTTCCTTCTATTTCACAAAAATACAGCACACAGGTACAGTACATCGACTAGAAGAGAATTATGTTTTTAATTTTATTTTAAATGGAATAGAAGTATCAAATAAACATAACTTACAGTAATATATTTAGCACTTATTAACTACTTAACTACACAGAGTCATAAGGCTGACTATATGTACTAACTAGGTATAAGAAGAACTTCAAAGCACTTCTCTTGATGTTTACTATGTATGATCTCAAGAATGTACATTACACAATAATGACAACACATCACTAACAATATCTTGACTGAACTATATTATTATGTCATACTTTCCACAGTAGCTGTTTCTCCCCCTGTAGCAACTTCCCCTTAACCAGAATGTCATAAACCCACAATTCCCTTTATCTAACCCTTAAACACAATATTGATGCCTAATCCCCAACCCTTATTCCCCTGCACCACTACACTCAACCTACATACACATTAATAACGCAAAACTTACACTTTAGAACAATATCAGGTCTCCTAAAATCTCTTTAATGTATGGCCTTGTCAACATTAGTGCATTTGTAGATCTCTTGGACCTGGTTCTGATCATACTGAAAAAGACACTTAAAACTGTCCTTGAACTGTCAAAATGGTATGGGCAGTAAAGGTTATTGCAATAATTACTAAAGGTTTATAACTTAGGGGGTCATTCCGACCTGTTTGCACGCTGCTGTTTTTTGGCAGCGCAGCGATCAGGTCACTACTGCGCAAGCATATGCACCGCAATGCGCAGGTGCATCGCACTGGTACAAAGCGGATCGTAGCTGAGCTATGGATTTAACAAAGAATCCATTCGCACAGCCGATCACAAGGAGATTAACTGCAAGAAGGTATTTATGGGTGTCAACTGACGTTTTCTGGGAGTGTTTGGGAAAACGCAGGTGTGTCCAAGCGTTTGCAGGGCGAGTGTCTGACGTCAATTCCGGGACCAGACAGGCTGAAGTGATCATAAGGGCTGAGTAAGTTCAGACCTACTCTGAAACTGCACAAAATGTTTTTGCAGAGCTCGGCTGCACAGGCGTTCGCACACTTGCAAATTGAAAATACACTCCCTTATAGGCGGCGACTATCTGATCACAGCGCTGCAAAAAGTAGCTAGCGAGTGATCAACTTGGAATGACCCCCTTAGTACATCAGAGTAGACAGAGCGTGTGATGTACAGTATTACTTGAAAGAATGTCTCTTTTTATTTGTAATAATTTAAACACTATATTTTGTCATATAGTTTTTGTCAAATGCAAAAACATGTACATCTCTAAGTGTTGTTCTCTATAAATATTGTACTTTGTATATAAACAGGGTACACTGAAGTGGCTAGAGAGTTGGGTATCTTGCACCTCACTATACTGTATGTCTCTCCAGTTTGAATATATCACTTTTCATATAATGTTAGCATGACGAATGTTAACTTTATTACTGTTGGCATGTCATACCAGTAGCGGATCTTGCCACGGGCAAGCAGGACTTTTGCCGGGGGCGCCGCCTTCCGGAGGGCGCCGGCGCCATCCAGAGGGCGCCACACCATGACAAGATCTGCTACTGCTGTGCCCTCCGCTGCCTGCTGTGTCCCCCGGCTGTGTCCCCCTGTGAAGGGAACTAGACGCTACGCGTCTAGTTTCCGTTCGTGGAGAGGACCTTTGCTGTGTGGTGCGCGATGACATCATCACGCACAGCTCAGCATTTCATCAGCGCTACTGATGTACAGGGGACATAACTGACCACGCCCCCTGTATGAAGCCATGCCCCTATGTACTGCCCGGGGTGCAAAAAGAGCCCGAACCGGCCCTGTGTCATACCACACCCTTTGTTTGATAGCCTTGTATTAGTGTTATTTTTTTCTTTATAAGGTGTCAAAAAGGTTCCATAGTGGTGAGTAGTGGTATATATGTTTCATGAGTACAGATTAGCAGGGTCGGACTGGCCCACAGGGGTAACGGGGAAACCCCTGGTATATATTTATCAAGAGGACCAGATCATGCACTTGCTAATTGTTATCCAAACCTCTAAGCATGGGCCCATACCACTGCATCCCCTGGTGGGCCCTTCATGCCCCAGTCCAACACTGCAGATTAGTATACAAATGAACAGTTTCACATACAATAGATACATACAGAATGTGATTACATGTAGGTTGGTGAAAGGGGAGAGAGCCCTGCTCATTCAAACTTACAATTTAAAGATTGTAAGCAATTATAAGCTAATGTCATGATATCTGATAATAAGTGGGCGGTGTACAGCAAATGTAATCTCTGTTATGATAAAAAGGTGCAAAGCAATTTAACTGCAAGATGATACATACTGTAGATAGTAACAACAAAATACAAATATTTAAACAGCAACATTATCTGCACAATAATATAGGCCCTCATTCCGAGTTGTTCGCTCGTTATCCGCTTTTCGCAGCAGTGCACACGCTAAGCCGCCGCCCTCTGGGAGTGAATCTTAGCTTAGCAGAATTGCGAACGAAAGATTTGCAAAATTGCGATTAGAAATTTCTTAGCAGTTTCTGAGTAGCTCGAGACTTACTCTGCCACTGCGATCAGTTCACTCAGTTTCGTTCCTGGTTTGACGTCACAAACACACCCAGCGTTCGCCCAGGCACTCCCCCGTTTCCCCAGCCACTCCCGCGTTTTTCCCAGAAACGGCAGCGTTTTTTCACACACACCCATAAAACGGCCAGTTTCCGCCCAGAAACACCCACTTCCTGTCAATCACACTCCGATCACCAGAACAAAGAAAAATCCTCGTAATGCCGTGAGTAAAATACCAAACTTCTTAGCAAATTTACTTGACGCAGCCGCAGTGCGAACATTGCGCATGCGCAGTTAGCGGAAAATTGCACCGATGTAAAGAAAAATAACGAGCGAACAACTCGGAATGAGGGCCATAGTTAGGTCCATATATATTTGGACACTGACACCATTTTTGTCATTTTAGCTGTTTACCAAAACATATTTAAGTTACAGTTATACAGTATATGGTTTTAAAATGCAGACTATATACTTTAATTTGAGGGTATTCACATCCAAATTGGAGGAAGGGTTTAGGAATTACAGCTGTTGAATATGTACAGTAGCACACTCTTTTTTCCAAGGGACCAAAAGTAATTGGACAGTTGACTCAAAAGCTGTTTCATGGACAGGTATAGGGTATTCCTTTATTTGTTTATCAATTAAGCACGCAAAAAGTCTGGAGTTGATTCCATATGTGACATTTGCATTTGGAAGTTGTTGCTGTGAACCCACAAAATGAAGCCAAAGGAGCTCTCAATGGAAGTGAAACAGGCATCCTTGCGCTGCAGCAACTAAACTAAGATCCATCAAAGAGATAGCAGAAACCTTAGGAATCCACAGTTTGGTACATTCTGAGAAAAAAAGAATGTAAAGTGAAGCTTGGTAACACAAACAGGCCTGCACATGCACATTCATTTACAAAGGGAAGGGGGCACTAGTTTGCACACTATAATTAGGTAATGAGGTGCTACTCTGCTTGAGACTTAGGCCCTCATTCCGAGTTGATCGCTCGCTAGTTGCTTTTAGCAGCAATGCAAACGCTAGGCCGCCTTCTGGGAGTGTATCTTAGCTTAGCAGAAGTGCGAACGAAAGGTTAGCAGTTCTGCTACTAAACAATTTCATGCAGTTTCAGAGTGGCTCACGACTTACTCCTATCTTGCAATGACTGCAGTCTGTTTAGTTCCTGGTTTGACATCACAAACACGCCCTGCGTTCGGCCAGCCACTCCCCCGTTTCTCCAGCCACTCCTGCGTTTTTACCTGGCACGCCTGCGTTTTTTTAGCACACTCCATAAAAACGCTGAGTTGCCACCCAGAAACACCCACTTCCTGTCAATCAAACAACGAACACTCGAGTGACTGAAAAGCGTCGCTCGAGCTTGTGTAAAACTACAAAGTTTTGTGTGAAAGTACTTAGCGCATGCGCGCTGCGTACCATGCGCATGCACATAAATGCTGTTTTTTCACCTGATCGCTGTGCTGCAAAAAATGGCAGCGAACGATCAACTCGGAATGACCCCCTTAATACAGTATACATGGGGGAAAAGGTGCAGGTGCACTATCTCACACTAGCTCAACCTGTAATAAACAGAGGCATTTAGCATAATCCTGGCCAGGGTTATGATCTTACCCTCCGCACCAAGGTATCCTCTCATTGGGTAAGTCCCTAACACTAACTATAGGGGTTTAGGTCTGGGGGGACAGGACACCCCAGAGCCACACAGCCAGACAACCCCAGGGCACCGCAAGCGTGATACAAATAAAGGGTTAAAGAAGTGTGTTAAAATGATAAAAATGTGAAAATAATGATGGTAGAACTTTTCTACATACAGCAAATATATTCCAAATAGAAAAATAGCACAGAAAGATAATTACTGCAGAAGTCTCAGGTCTGGATGTTGTTATATTCAAGACAGGCTTCGAATATTTTGCATCCTTCACCAAATATTCAGTAAACTCTCTGGTAAATGCACAGGTGATCTCAAACAAAAGAAGGATCTTCACGTCAGTTTGGTATCATTAACTCAAAGGAGGCACTTGATTATAAAATGCGTTTTACTTTGAGGTACTGTACAATAGCACAAATGACATTAGATTTAATGAGAAAATTAAAGTTTTTTTTTCCTTTAATGTGGAGACTCGGCACAGGATACTACAATAGCTACAAGGAAAAATTATGGCTGGTAAGCAAATTCTTTTTAATTAAGCAGAAGAAGCATGGAAGCTTAAAGAAAGAATTTAATTAAAGATACTTGATTAATTTAAAACAATGTGGTTGGTGATCTGGATTGATCCCATCTGCCAGTAAAATTACTTAAAATGTAACATGTATTTAGATAGATGGATAGGTAGACAGACAGGAAGATAAACATAAATGCTTTTGAAAAATGTGCTCTTCTGTTGAATATTAGGATATTCTTTACTGTAATCACATAAGACTTTTTACAAGATGAATAGCAAATGTTAAAGTTGTATTATGCAGTGAAAAGAGTGGACCAATGAGAAGTTGCCCACAGAAACCAATCAGCATATACATATTATTTTAAAGAATGTACTTAATAAATGCTACTGTACTGATTGATTGCTATGGCAACTTCCCCACTGGCCCTATTCTCCACTCTTTTCATGCTTGATATACCAACCCCATTGCTTTTTATGGCACCGGCACTTGTAAAAAGGGACAAAACTTTACTTTTTGGCCAAAACTTTACTTTGAATAAAGTTTGCCTAAAAACAAAACAAGACACATTTCTAGCTAAGATCTTTTGCAGATTGTATGTTTAGTTTTATGTTGTTTATACATATAATTGTATGCAAAGTTTGAGTCCCCCTGGTAAAGTTGTTTCACTGAATCTGTAAACGAATGGTAGAGAAAACATTATTCCGGGTAAACACTTATTTCTGCACAATTTAATGTACAATTAGTATTTATTTCATAGATTACAGAAAAATTAAATAGTAAATGTGTCACATCTAAGAGTCCGGGCACCTTGCCAGCTTCACTTAGTAATACCGTCTTTTGCATAAATCACAGCCTCCAAATGTTTTGTGTAGCCAGAGAAGAGACTATTTGTCCTTTCTTTTGTATTCCTTCTTCTAGTGTATATTTTTACTTGCATGCATGTGTTGAGATCTTCCACCATATTTGCAATAGTATTGAAGTATTACAATTGTGAACATCATAACAAACCCTTAATCTCTCACTACTTTAAGTATTTAATATTGATGTATGTTTTGGATTGTTACCTAGATAAAATATCTAACACTTTTTTACCTATACTTTCTTCATGCTTCGTTGCTATTTAGTTGAATAAATTCTTTCCACTACCAAGACAGATCTTTCTGTATGGTGGTGCCATTCATCTAATGTATGTGCTTCACTGTAAAGAAGTTTGGTTTAATATGACAATATAGTAGTTCTCCACTCAGTACATCTAGTAAAACAGCACTGGGCTTGATTCTGATTTGGAGGAAAAACAAAAAACCAAGTTACTTTATATCTGGAACAAACAATGTTGCAATTCAAGGGGAGAAAAAAGGGGAAGTGTTCAGCATCACAGAGGTCATGATGCCGGTAGTCATGTGACCAACACTGGAATCCCAACAGCTGACATCCCGAAGGTAAGTATCGGGATTGGGTTAGGGTTAGGTTCGGAGGGGGGAGGGGTTGGTGTGGTTAGGGTTAAGCACTAGGGGGGTGGTTAGCCCTAGCTGACACCCCCCATGTTTAGCCTTAGCCGCCACCCCTGAAGATTCAGTCCTAGCCACCACCTCCGGATGGCTAGGGTTAGGGAAGGGGTGTTAAAAATACTCTCTCCCCCCCCCCCCCCTCCTTCGTTGTTGGGATCATTAGTGTTGGATGGTGCTTTTGGGATGTTACCGCTGGCATCAAGACCATTGGTATTTCATACCGAACCCATAAAATGATGTATATTTTTTTCTGTGCAGGCTGAATATTGGTTGCTTTTGCATTTTGCCCATAAATGTTAGACAGCTTTATTTTTACACTGTAATTAGATTTCAATTTGAACACACCCACCTAAATCTAAATCTCTATGCACATGTTACATATGTCCCACCTGCAGGGCAACATGGTTTTGCCCAGGTGAAGTTACTTTTTTTAGGTTTTTTTTTGTTTTTTTTTTGCTTTACTTCCAAATCAAAGTGAGGCCCTTGGCTTTTTGTTGCCATGGAGAGCTGTTTTTCAGAGTGTTAGTCTTGTTTGTATGTTGCTGGTCTGTTGAGTAGTCCCAAGTGATTGAGTGCTGGGTTACTGTGCTGACTAGGTGAGGAAAGCAAGAGTGTTGGTGACAGTTTATATATTAGAGGTTAAACTTAAATTATACAGACAAGGAGTGCAATTAGATCTGGTGGAGTATAGGTGGAAAAAGGTTGTAAATGAAAATAATTGTAGAATATATCTACATCATGTGAGAATGAGAATGTGAATAGTGTAAGGAAAAATAAAGGTATCACCAGGAGGTGTGAAGAGTGTGTGAATGGGGTGAGGTTGGTATGCAGTTTGTGATGGAAAGGCTAGTAGTACAAAGTTAAATATTAGAGTTATATGAAATGGGTTGAGAAAAACCTGTGTACAGGCATAAGCATATATAGAAATCTGTAAAACTGAGTGCTTACCTTCTACTCCTCCCTCTCATTCAAACCCCTAATTCACTGTCTCTCCCTGTTATGGTACTTTCACCTTCATAACACAACCATGATCAATACATTTCTCAACTTGGAAGCCATTCTCTGGTCATTGCTCAACTGGGCTACTGCATCTCCTACTGTTGAACCTTCCCTATGCCCACCTCTGTCCTCTCTGTCCATCCTTACTACTGCTGCTCAGGAAATGTTCCTCTCTGCCTCCCTCTGTGCCAGGTCCTATAATGTCAACCCTTTCCCTACAAAGTAGACTTCAAACACCTCACACTCAAGCCATCACCCAATCCTCTCCTCCTGCATCTGTAACTTCATCTCACTCCAAACACCTGTATGCCCTCTTAACTCTGAGAATGACTGCCGCTTCTCGTCCACAATGATTTACAATTGCCATTCTTGCCTTCAGGGCATCATCCATGCTGCTCCCTGTTATGATTATCTGGGTGTTTAAAATAATTTATTGTGGAGTCAGGAGTATGTGAAAAGGGGTGACATCTATTTCTGCACAAACACAGAGTTGAAATGAGTGAAGCCCTCACACTGTAGGCAAAGAACAGCCAAAACAATAATCATATAAGCCCCTGCATGCAAAATCAATGATGGATACTAAAAAGTACACTTAAAAGTAGGACAAATATAGAAGACGCATAGCACTTAGGTTTCAAGAAGATGCACACAAACTGTGAATTTGTTCCAGTCTTCACTGGAAAATTATGTTGGAGCTCTTGGATCCTACATTGTCACAGTATTGCAATGGGGGTGTGGTGTAACTATTCTTGTTGCACAAGGGATGAAGATCCTACAGTGCCAAGGTATTACAATGGGGGAATGGGGGTAATGGCACTTGCAAAGCATTATTAATCCTGTATTTTATTAGCAGAAATGTCACTGTTTTTTAATATTACAAAAAAAGAATTTAAATAGCAAAGGTATCTCGGGATCTCTAGCAATGCAGCCTTCTCTGTAGTAATTATTCCTTGAACAAATAACTTAGTCTTTACACTTCAAAGCAACTTAATGTCTCTCTCAAGTTCATCTCACAAGTAATGTCGCTGTACTGGTAAAATCAAGCATGGGTCATTCTGTGGGATTCTTTATTAAGGGCTTGGTAGCACTGATGTATGTGACAAATGGAAAATTGAGTGTAGCACTCACCCACTTGTAGTACACAATGCAAACAGTTTCTGTTTACTCACTTGGAACCTCTCAGATTATTTTGCTCTCTGACTGGACATGTCTTGGTGGTTTTCAGCTTCTCAAGATGGAGGCGACATCCGCGACTCTGCATAGGCCTGGCAGACGCCGGCTGTGATTTCTCACACACGCTCTCCTGGGTTTCTCCACTCATGGAAGCACCATGCTGCTGCTCTAGTTTCGCAGTGCTGCTCTCCACCGCCCTGCGTGACCACCTGGTTTGCTCTAATTTAGGTTCTCCCACTCCGCTGCTCATAACATGCCAGGGCTATACCAGCAAAACAAATTACCATGTTGCAAACACTATTAATTAGTATTTACATTTTTAAAGGGGGCACACACAATGTTCTGGGGTGCCACATATTTTATTTTGTTGGTGTCACTGGCTGATACTGGATGGCCCTTTTGCAATCTTTTTGGTTCAGTTTGTCCCTCGGCTTGGGAAATTTTGTGGATGCAATGTATTTTTGTTGATTAACTGAGACTGTCCAATAATTTCAGAAAATTCAGCGATTGCTGACTGAATGGAACCTGGTCCCAAGGTCAACAGCAGGAACTAAGTACTTTGCTATTCGAAATCACACTCTGTTCTATCTCATAACTTGTTAAAACAGCAACAACAACAAAATTACTTTTACAACACTATGATAATATCTAATGCTAATCCATGCTAGTTTTTTAAGAAAAACACCTTTTGATTTTTACAAATTTTCAACTCATGAGGTCAACTATCATAAATCTAGAGGTAATAATGTTTTGTTCTTCTACAGTGTATTATGACACTTGTTACAATTAATTGTTAAAAAGCAAGAACCATGGGGAAAAATTAAGGGTGGTTTGAGATTTACTATGAAGTTAAAATTGTTACTGCCTTTATAATTTTATATCCCTTAACTCACAAGCCTTTAACAGTAGGAAAAACAGAGAAATAAACAGGGAACTTGTGGGCTTGAGAAAACATAAAATTTAGCCATATTTATTTACATTTAACTGCTTCACATGTAACAGTAAGCCTGATTCAGAGATGGACACAGTGTTATGCAGCAGGAGGCTTCTGTAGGAAAAAGGCGCCTCCTACATGCAGAGTTCTTTGTCCAAAGATGCAGCATCAGATCACCATTGCGACCATTGATCGCAATGGGCGCATACATCGGCCATCTGCGCAGACTGGGTCCTGCACATGCACAGACCTACAAACATTGGAGATGTATGTAAACCATAACATACATAAAACAGAAACACATGCAGTACCATATTGTAGTGAAAATTAATACAAATAAAAAAAAATTAGACATTAAAGTACAATCAGGTTGGAAAAGTACATATCTGAGACAAGAATTGTTAGTGTGACTAAAAGTGGAGATTGGAAAAATGGTGAGGGTGAACCAGTGTGATTATAACTTAGAGTAGATAGGATGAGTTCTAACAAAAACACAATGCTTGAAAACTTGAACAGGTGTTGCATGGAAATTGATAAGTGGCTAGTGGCATGTATTATGGCTTGCATTCGGGACTAAGAAGTAGTAATCTTAGAGGAGGAGAGGCGCAGATCAGAAAAAGTCCTAAAAGGGCTGAGTGATAGTTTCTAGGGTGCTGCTGTTGATAAAAAGAGGCTACAGTAGTTGAGGTGGTTGATGATGGGAGCATCAGTTTTCTTTGCATATTTGGTAACCAGATGGTATATATTATATACTGTATCTTATGTCGTAGGAGGAGGCAACAAGTTTGTGAAACAAACTAGATGTGAGTAGTAAAACAGAGCACATGGGCAACGGTAACTCCAAAGTTGCTTGCTTGAGAGATTGAGCAAATGATACTGCTGCCCGTGCTGCATCCCTTCACCGGAACAAGCTTCTTAGCTCAATTAGACTCTCCCCGACCTTGCAAAGCATCAAACCACCATTGAAAACTCACCTGTTCATCAAAGCGTACCGTTCCACATAACCTACTGTAGTCTTGAGTCCCTCGCCTCATGTCTTGGACATCTCTACATCACTTACTTCCAGCCGCAGGGTCACCTTCAGCTTGCTTGCACCTCATGTCACCCTTCTGTCTCCCTCTTCCCCTAGATTTTAAGCTCCTTGGAGCAGGGCCTTCTTCCCTCCTTTTACCACAGCCTTCTTCTCTTGCACTTTAATTACATTAACATATAGTTGTAATGTGTGTCATATGTGCCTTGCTGTAAAACTATTGTTGTGCTTTTTAAATAAAATTATATTAGCAATAATGCTGTGGGAGATGTTATGACATTAAGATATACAGTATATGTGGAACTACCAGAGAGACAGTTGGTAATAGAAAAAGAGAGATGTTAGGAGAAGAATGGGTGATTGGGTGTTGTCAGCATAGTTGATAATGAAGGCTGAATGAATTAATTAGATATCTAATGAGGTGAACAGTAAGGCGAGCAGAGGACTAAGAACAGACTACAACAGGTAGTGGCGGAGAATATGTGCACGATGTAGATACACTGAATGAGTGGATAGATAAGGAGTGAACCAGACAAGAACAGTACCAATGGCCAAACAAGTGTAGAATGTTCTAGAGAAGCAACTTGTGTCAAAAGAATCAAGGGGTCTAAGAGGATGAGTTGGAATTTGTGACCCTCAGACTTTGCTCTAAGTAATGGAATGCAGGTCACGGAATCCCAACTGTACAGAGTAAATAAGGGAGTGGAAGAACTTAATGTGAAATACACTGTGAGAGACAAAATGAGAAAGTAGAGTAAGTGAAAGCTACAGTATTTTGTGGCACATTAGACAGTGTAATAGTCAAAGCGAATGCTATAATTAAATAAAAATAGAGTAGATATGTCAAAAATAAGAAAGATATGAGTCAAACAGCAAAACTATCAAATAAATGGGAGACTGGACCTGAGGTGCAATAACTGCCAGGAACATGTTGGAGAACAAAGAATAGACAGGCTTCAAAGGAAGGGAAGCAAATTGTCTTGCTTGGTCTGGGAGTGTACATACAGTATGAAGATGCTGCACATCATATAGAGTTTGTAACAAAAAATATTGCATTCCAGAGATCACAGAGTGGTTTTAATCTCTGAGGATCATCAAGCACAATGTGGTGCATCCCAATGAGCAATACTATATTATTAATTTGATCGGTGTGCTCTATCCAGCAAATGTCAACATCCACTCTGCACTGTGCATCTTAACAGTTCCAGCATCAATCTAGGACTTTATGTAACACTACTCAACAGACAGCACACCTGATCTGAGGCCTTCAAACACTTCTATTGGCAGCCCTCCTCCTCATCTAGCACAGTGCTCCCTGGCATGGCCTATCCCCTGCAACTTGTCAGTTCCTTACCAGCTTACTGATGGGCTTTGTTTCCTAACTACACCTTAGTTGTCCAGTCAAAAACACTGCATACCCTCTGGCGCAGCTACCTCCCACATGAGAAGTCTCATCAAGCCTTCTAGCTTTTTACACTCTCTGATTGTAATACCCAAGATGACCCTCCAGCTCCTGATCCAGTTTCCTTAAACCCTAGGGAACTGATAAAGGAAAGGGAAGGATGAAATAGTAGGAGAAAAATATTGGTTCAAGGATTGGAGGACAGTGAAGGATGTTGAGGTGTTACTCCCAAATTAATCTTCTGGGATAAAAAGTTATGTACTGTAATTTGCGAAAAAAATTGACATCTTGAAAAATAAGAGAGCTCCCATTTCTTAAACTTATTTCTCTGACGTCCTAGTGGATGCTGGGAACTCCGTAAGGACCATGGGGAATAGCGGCTCCGCAGGAGACTGGGCACATCTAAAGAAAGCTTTAGGACTAGCTGGTGTGCACTGGCTCCTCCCCCTATGACCCTCCTCCAAGCCTCAGTTAGATTTCTGTGCCCGACGAGAAGGGTG
This sequence comes from Pseudophryne corroboree, assembly GCF_028390025.1. Lineage (NCBI taxonomy): Eukaryota > Metazoa > Chordata > Amphibia > Anura > Myobatrachidae > Pseudophryne > Pseudophryne corroboree. Next base: position 1,111,257,714 of record NC_086444.1, read on the forward strand.
CACACTAGGGGCTCTCCTGAGCTCTTTGTGAAAGTTTTAGTTTAGGTTTATTATTTTCAGTGAGACCTGCTGGCAACAGGCTCACTGCATCGTGGGACTAAGGGGAGAAGAAACGGACTCACCTGCGTGCAGAGTGGATCGGGTTTCTTAGGCTACTGGACATTAGCTCCAGAGGGACGATCACAGGTTCAGCCTGGATGGGTCCCGGAGCCGCGCCGCCGGCCCCCTTACAGAGCCAGAAGAGCGAAGAGGTCCGGTGAAATCGGCGGCAGAAGACGATCCTGTCTTCAGATAAGGTAGCGCACAGCACCGCAGCTGTGCGCCATTGCTCTCAGCACACTTCACACTCCGGTCACTGAGGGTGCAGGGCGCTGGGGGGGCAGCGCCCTGAGACGCAATAAATCGATAAAACCTTATATGGCTAAAATAAATGCATCACATATAACTCCTGGGCTGTATGGATGCATTTAACCCCTGCCAAAACATATAGAAAAACGGATGATAAGGACGCCGAGAAAGGGGCGGAGCCTATCTCCTCAGCACACTGGCGCCATTTTCCCTCACAGCTCAGTTGGAGGGAAGCTCCCTAGCTCTCCCCTGCAGTCACTACACTACAGAAAGGGGTTAAAAAAGAGAGGGGGGCACAAATTAGGCGCAGTATAAACAATACAGCAGCTATAAAGGGAAAAACACTTATATAAGGTTATCCCTGTATATATATAGCGCTCTGGTGTGTGCTGGCAAACTCTCCCTCTGTCTCCCCAAAGGGCTAGTGGGTCCTGTCCTCTATCAGAGCATTCCCTGTGTGTGTGCTGTGTGTCGGTACTTTTGTGTCGACATGTATGAGGAGAAAAATGATGTGGAGACGGAGTAGAGTGTCTGTAATAGTGTTGTCACCCCCTAGGGGGTCGACACCTGAGTGGATGTACTGTTGAAATTGCGTGACAGTGTCAGCTTTGTATAAAAGACAGTGGTTGACATGAGACAGCCGGCTACTCAGCTTGTGCATGTCCAGATGTCTCATACAGGGGCTCTAAAGCGCCCGTTACCTCAGATACAGACGCCGACACGGATACTGGCTCCTGTGTCGACGTGAAGAGACAACCGTGATTTCCAATAGGGCCACACATTGCATGATTGAGGCAATGAAAAATGTTTACACTTTTCTGATAATATGAATACCACCAAAAAAGGGGTATTATGTTTGGTGAGGAAAAACTTCCTATAGTTTTCCTGAATCTGAAAAATAAAATGAGGTGTGTGATGATGCGTGGGTTTTCCTCCGATAACAATTGATAATTCTAAAAAGTTATTGGCAGTATACCTTTTCCCGCCAGTGGTTAGGGTGCGTTGGGAAACACCCCCTACAGGGGATAAGGCGCTCACACGATTGTAAGAACAAGGGCTCTACCCTCTCTTGAGATGGCCGCCCTTAAGGATCCTGCTGATAAAAAGCAGGAGGGTATCCTAAAATGTATTTACACACATACTGGTGTTATACTGCGACCAGCAATCGCCTCAGCCTGGATGTGCAGTGCTGGGTGGCGTGGTCGGATTCCCTGACTGGAAATATTGATATCCTAGATAAGGACAGTATATTATTGCCTATAGAGCAATTAAAAGATGCTTTTCTATATATGCATGATGCACAGCGGAATATTTGCCGACTGGCATCAAGTATAAGTGCTTTGTATCTACCAGTAAAGTGGTCAGGGATTCCAAACGGCATTTGGAATTGCCTTAAAAAAGGGGATGTACCCTAGGTCGCCTCTCAAAATAAGACGCCGTATTATCAGGCGCAGTCCTGGTTGGCAAGCGGACAAAAGGGTTCCTCTTTTCTGCTCGTGACAGAGGGAGAGGAAAATGGCTGCAGAGATCAGCCAGTTCCCAGGAACAGAAACCCTTTTCCGCCGCTGCCAAGCCCTCAGTATGACGCTAGGGCTTTACAAGTTCAGGCACGGTGGGGGCCCGTTCTCAGTGAATTTCAGTGCGCAGTGGGCTCACTCGCAAGTAGACCCCTGGATCCTTCAGGTAATATTTCAGGGGTACAAATTGGAATTCGAGACGTATTCCCCTCGCCGTTTCCAAAAAGTCTGTTTTACCGACGTCTCCCGCTGTCAGGGAGGCAGTTTTGGAAGCCATTCACAAGCTGTATTCCCAGCAGGTGATAATTAAGGTACCCCTCCTGCAACAGGGAACGGGGTATTATTCCACACTATTGTGGTACCGAAGCCAGACGGCTCGGTGAGACCGATTTTAAAATCTAAAATCTTTGAACACTTACATACAGAGGTTCAAATTCAAAATTGAGTCACTCAGAGCAGTGATTGCAAACCTGGAAGAAGGGGACTACATGATGTCTCGGGACATCAAGGATGCTTACCTTCATGTCAAAATTTACCCTTCTCACCAAAGGTATCTCAGGTTATGGTACAGAACTGTCACTATCAGTTCAGACGCTGCCGTAGGGATGGTCCACGGCACCCCGGGTCTTTACTGAAGTAATGACCGAAATGATGATATTCCTTCGAAGGAAGGGAATTTTAGTTATCCTTTACTTGGACGATTCCCTGATAAGGGTAAGATCCAGAGAACAGTTGGAGGTCGGTGTAGCACTATCGCAGGTAGTGTTGCGGCAGCACGAGTGGATTCTCAATATTCCAAAATCGCAGCTGGTTCCGACGACTTGTCTTCTGTTCCTAGGGATGATCCTGGACACAGTCCAGAAAGAAGGTGTTTCTCCCGGAGGAGAAAGCCAGGGAGTTATCCGAGCTAGTCAGGAACCTCCTAAAACCGAACCAAGTTTCAGTGCATCAATGCACAAGGGTTCTGGGTAAAAATGGTGGCTTCCTACGAAGCAATCCCATTCGGCAGATTCCACACAAGAACTTTCCAGTGGAACCTACTGGACAAATGGTCCGGGTCGCATCTTCAGATGCATCAGCGGATAACCCTGTCACCAAGGACAAGGGTGTCCCTCCTGTGGTGGTTGCAGAGTGCTCATCTTCTAGAGGGCCGCAGATTCGGCATTCAGGACTGGGTCCTGGTGACCACGGATGCCAGCCTGCGAGGCTGGGGAGCAGTCACACAGGGAAGAAATATCCAGGGCTTATGGTCAAGCCTGGAGACAAAAATATCCTGGAACTAAGGGCCATTTACAATGCCCTAAGGCAAGCAAAACCTCTGCTTCAGGGTCAACCGGTATTGATCCAGTCGGACAACATCACGGCTGTCGCCCACGTAAACAGACAGGGCGGCACAAGAAGCAGGAGGGCAATGGCAGAAGCTGCAAGGATTCTCTGCTGGGCGGAAAATCATGTGATAGCACTGTCAGCAGTGTTCATTCCGGGAGTGGACAACTGGGAAGCAGACTTCCTCAGCAGACACGACCTCCACCCGGGGGAGTGGGGACTTCACCCAGAAGTCTTCCAACTGATTGTAAACCGTTGGGAAAAACCAAAGGTGGACATGATGGCGTCCCGTCTTAACAAGAAACTGGACAGATATTGCGCAAAGTCAAGGGACCCTCAGGCAATAGCGGTGGACGCTCTGGTGACACCGTGGGTGTACCAGTCAGTGTATGTGTTCCCTCCTCTGCCTCTCATACCAAAAGTACTGAGAATCATAAGAAGGAGAGGAGTAAGAACGATACTCGTGGTTCCGGATTGGCCAAGAAGGATTTGGTACCCGGAACTTCAAGAGATGCTCACGGAAGACCCGTGGCCTCTACCTCTAAGAAAGGACCTCCTCCAGCAGGGGCCCTGTCTGTTCCAAGACTTACCGCGGCTGCGTTTGACGGCATGGCGGTTGAACGCCGGATCCTGAAGGAAAAAGGCATTCCAGATGAAGTCATCCCTACCCTGGTCAAAGCCAGGAAGGATGTAAGCGCAAAACATTATCACCGCATTTGGCGAAAATATGTTGCGTGATGTGAGGCCAAGAAGGCCCCTACAGAGGAATTTCAACTAGGTCGTTTCCTCCATTTCCTGCAGACAGGACTGTCTATGGGCCTAAAATTAGGGTCCATTAAGGTTCAAATTTCGGCCCTGTCGATTTTCTTCCAGAAAGAACTGGCTTCAGTACCTGAAGTTCAGACATTTGTAAAAGGGGTACTGCATATACAACCTCCTTTTGTGCCTCCAGTGGCACCTTGGGATCTCAATGTTGTTTTGAGGTTCCTTAAGTCACATTGGTTGAACCACTCACCACTGTGGACTTAAAATATCATCTCACATGGAAGGTGACGATGCTGTTAGCCCTGGCTTCAACCAGGCGTGTGTCAGAATTGGCGGCTTTTATCATATAAAAGCCCTTACTTAATTTTTCATTCTGACAGGGCAGAATTGAGGACTCGTCCTCAATTTCTCCCTAAGGTGGTTTCTGCTTTTCACATGAACCAACCTGTTGTGGTGCCTGCGGCTACTAGGGACTTGGAGGACTCCAAGTTACTTGACGTTGTCAGGGCCCTGAAAATATATGTTTCCAGGACGGCTGGAGTCAGAAAATCTGACTCGCTGTTTATCCTGTATGCACCCAACAAGCTGGGTGCTCCTGCTTCTAAGCAGACTATTGCTCGTTGGATTTGTAGTACAATTCAGCTTGCACATTCTGTGGCAGGCCTGCCACAGCCAAAATCTGTAAAAGCCCATTCCACAAGGAAAGTGGGCTCATCTTGGGCGGCTGCCCGAGGGGTCTCGGCTTTACAACTTTGCCGAGCAGCTATTTGGTCAGGGGCAAACACGTTTGCTAAATTCTACAAATTTGATACCCTGGCTGAGGAGGACCTGGAGTTCTCTCATTCGGTGCTGCAGAGTCATCCGCACTCTCCCGCCCGTTTGGGAGCTTTGGTATAATCCCCATGGTCCTTACGGAGTTCCCAGCATCCACTAGGACGTCAGAGAAAATAAGATTTTACTTACCGATAAATCTATTTCTCGTAGTCCGTAGTGGATGCTGGGCGCCCATCCCAAGTGCGGATTGTCTGCAATACTTGTACATAGTTATTGTTAACTAAATCGGGTTATTGTTGTTGTGAGCCATCTTTTCAGAGGCTCCTTCATTGTTATCATACTGTTAACTGGGTTCAGATCACAAGTTGTACGGTGTGATTGGTGTGGCTGGTATGAGTCTTACCCGGGATTCAATATCCTTCCTTATTATGTACGCTCGTCCGGGCACAGTATCCTAACTGAGGCTTGGAGGAGGGTCATATGGGGAGGAGCCAGTGCACACCAGCTAGTCCTAAAGCTTTCTTTAGATGTGCCCAGTCTCCTGCGGAGCCGCTATTCCCCATGGTCCTTACGGAGTTCCCAGCATCCACTACGGACTACGAGAAATAGATTTATCGGTAAGTAAAATCTTATTTTTTCCAATTACTTTAGGTACATTTTCTGTAATAATACTGTAAGAATACTTTTGTGCAAGTTTGTGGGAAAATCTTTCAAGTGCACTCTGTGCCATACATAGGGCCTAATTCTGAGTTGATCGCAGCAGCAAATTTGTTAGCAGTTGGGCAAAACCATGTGCAATGCAGGGAGGACAGATATAACATGTGCAGAGAGATTTAGATTAGGACGGGGTGTGTTCAAACTGAAATCTAAATTGCAGTGTAAAAATAAAGGAGCCAGTATTTACCATACACAGAAACAAAATAACCCACCCAAATCTAACTCTCTCTGCACATGTTATATCTGCCCCCCCTGCCCCCTCCTGCAGAACACATGGTTTTGCCCAACTGCTAACAAATTTGCTGCTGCGATCAACTCAGAATTACCCCCATAGTTGTGTTCGCTTTCAACACAAGAGACACAATAATCTATATATAAAAGTGAAACTATGTATGTTTGTTCTTCATGGGCTCCTACATGGCTTGATGGATTCGGACCAATCTTGGTACACATTTCCTTTATTAACCAACTTAAAATACTGGCAGGGTTTCAACTAAAAAATCCACTGCTTTTGGGGCCAGGGCCATATATCTTATATATAAAATGAATTGGTCTGTTTGTCTGTCTGATTATGCATTCAGACACCCCTGCACCTATTGTGATGAAATGAACACAAGGTGGTCCAGTTGGATCATGGACAGGTTTTAAGGGGGTTAGTATCCCAGTTGGAACTCATAGCAGAAAGCGACAAGCATAAATTTGACCAAGGGAGACTGTTCTGGGTATTTCATTTTATGGATTTGGAAGAAAACTTCACAGAGTGGTAACATTGAATCCCAGAAGAAATATAAGGGATTTGGGGTTGGTTGGACCTAACAGTGTAATGCGCCTGGCAGAACTTTGACTCAGGGAGCCTGTTCTGGGCTTTCCACTGGATGGATTTGGAAGAGTACCTCACAGAGTAGTAATACTGGATCCCAGAAGACATAATAGAGTGCTGGGGTCCCAGTCGCACCTCCCATTGCTGTACGCTGGCCAAAACTTTGAACCATGGAGCCTGTTCTGGGCCTGCCACTGGATGGATTTGGTTGAAAACTTCAAAGAGTGGTAAATTTGGATGATAGAATACATACTAGGGGGTTTGGGTACCAGTTTGACATCAAGTTTGTGTACACTGGGCAGAACTTTAACACAGGGAGCCTGTTCTGGGCTTTTCAATGTATGGATTTGGAAAAATCTTCACAGATTCATAACAGTGGATCCTAGAAGACATACTAAGGGGTTGGGGTTCATGTCAGACCTCCCATTGGTGTACGTGGGCAGAACATTGACCGATGAAGCCTGTTGTGGTCCTTCCACTGGACCAATTTTGAGGAAAACTTCACAGTGGTATCATTAGATTCCCATATGACATTTGGTGTATGATAGGCAGAACTTTGACACAAGGAGCCTGTTCTGTGCCTTCCACTGGATGGATTTGGATGAAAACTTTTATGAGTGACAAAAATCCCCATAATTCAATGACCTAAAATAACTGACTAAAATAACCATCAATTAACTAAAATAACTGACAGAAATGGAGGTGGGAAGACAACAAATAGAAAAGTAATGTTGATAACAGAAGAAAAACTTTAAACCCATCCCACAATGGAAAAGTGATTATAAAACAAAACATTAAGAAAAGCTGGGGACCAGGGCTACTGGCGACTAGAGATGAGCGGGTTCGGTTTCTCTGAATCCGAACCCGCCAGAACTTCATGTTTTTTTTCACGGGTCCGAGCGACTCGGATCTTCCCGCCTTGCTCGGTTAACCCGAGCGCGCCCGAACGTCATCATGACGCTGTCGGATTCTCGCGAGGCTCGGATTCTATCGCGAGACTCGGATTCTATATAAGGAGCCGCGCGTCGCCGCCATTTTCACACGTGCATTGAGATTGATAGGGAGAGGACGTGGCTGGCGTCCTCTCCGTTTAGAATAGATTAGAGAGACACTTGATTTACTAATTTTGGGGAGCATTAGGAGTACTCAGTACAGTGCAGAGTTTTGCTGATAGTGACCAGTGACCACCAGTTTTATTTATAATCCGTTCTCTGCCTGAAAAAAGCGATACACAGCACACAGTGACTCAGTCACATACCATATCTGTGTGCACTGCTCAGGCTCAGGCCAGTGTGCTGCATCATCTATTATCTATATATAATATTATATATATCTGTCTGACTGCTCAGCTCACACAGCTTATAATTGTGGGGGAGACTGGGGAGCACTACTGCAGTGCCAGTTATAGGTTATAGCAGGAGCCAGGAGTACATAATATATTATATAGTGAGTGACCACCAGACACACAGTGCAGTTTATTTAATATATCCGTTCTCTGCCTGAAAAAAGCGATACACACAGTGACTCAGTCAGTCACATAGATACCATATCTGTGTGCACTGCTCAGGCTCAGGCCAGTGTGCTGCATCATCTATATATATTATATATCTGTCTGACTGCTCAGCTCACACAGCTTATAATTGTGGGGGAGACTGGGGAGCACTACTGCAGTGCCAGTTATAGGTTATAGCAGGAGCCAGGAGTACATAATATTATATTAAAATTAAACAGTGCACACTTTTGCTGCAGGAGTGCCACTGCCAGTGTGACTAGTGACCAGTGACCTGACCACCAGTATATATAATATTAGTAGTATACTATCTCTTTATCAACCAGTCTATATATTAGCAGCAGACACAGTACAGTGCGGTAGTTCACGGCTGTGGCTACCTCTGTGTCGGCACTCGGCAGCCCGTCCATAATTGTATATACCACCTAACCGTGGTTTTTTTTTCTTTCTTTATACATACATACTAGTTACGAGTATACTATCTCTTTATCAACCAGTCTATATTAGCAGCAGACACAGTACAGTGCGGTAGTTCACGGCTGTGGCTACCTCTGTGTCGGCACTCGGCAGCCCGTCCATAATTGTATATACCACCTAACCGTGGTTTTTTTTTCTTTCTTTATACATACATACTAGTTACGAGTATACTATCTCTTTATCAACCAGTCTATATATTAGCAGCAGACACAGTACAGTGCGGTAGTTCACGGCTGTGGCTACCTCTGTGTCGGCACTCGGCAGCCTGTCCATAATTGTATATACCACCTAACCGTGGTTTTTTTTTCTTTCTTTATACATACATACTAGTTACGAGTATACTATCTCTTTATCAACCAGTCTATATATTAGCAGCAGACACAGTACAGTGCGGTAGTTCACGGCTGTGGCTACCTCTGTGTCGGCACTCGGCAGCCCGTCCATAATTGTATATACCACCTAACCGTGGTTTTTTTTTCTTTCTTTATACATACATACTAGTTACGAGTATACTATCTCTTTATCAACCAGTCTATATTAGCAGCAGACACAGTACAGTGCGGTAGTTCACGGCTGTGGCTACCTCTGTGTCGGCACTCGGCAGCCCGTCCATAATTGTATATACCACCTAACCGTGTTTTTTTTTTCTTTCTTTATACATACATACTAGTTACGAGTATACTATCTCTTTATCAACCAGTCTATATATTAGCAGCAGACACAGTACAGTGCGGTAGTTCACGGCTGTGGCTACCTCTGTGTCGGCACTCGGCAGCCCGTCCATAATTGTATATACCACCTAACCGTGGTTTTTTTTTCTTTCTTTATACATACATACTAGTTACGAGTATACTATCTCTTTATCAACCAGTCTATATATTAGCAGCAGACACAGTACAGTGCGGTAGTTCACGGCTGTGGCTACCTCTGTGTCGGCACTCGGCAGCCCGTCCATAATTGTATATACCACCTAACCGTGGTTTTTTTTTCTTTCTTTATACATACATACTAGTTACGAGTATACTATCTCTTTATCAACCAGTCTATATTAGCAGCAGACACAGTACAGTGCGGTAGTTCACGGCTGTGGCTACCTCTGTGTCGGCACTCGGCAGCCCGTCCATAATTGTATATACCACCTAACCGTGGTTTTTTTTTCTTTCTTTATACATACATACTAGTTACGAGTATACTATCTCTTTATCAACCAGTCTATATATTAGCAGCAGACACAGTACAGTGCGGTAGTTCACGGCTGTGGCTACCTCTGTGTCGGCACTCGGCAGCCCGTCCATAATTGTATATACCACCTAACCGTGGTTTTTTTTTCTTTCTTTATACATACATACTAGTTACGAGTATACTATCTCTTTATCAACCAGTCTATATATTAGCAGCAGACACAGTACAGTGCGGTAGTTCACGGCTGTGGCTACCTCTGTGTCGGCACTCGGCAGCCCGTCCATAATTGTATACTAGTATCCAATCCATCCATCTCCATTGTTTACCTGAGGTGCCTTTTAGTTGTGCCTATTAAAATATGGAGAACAAAAATGTTGAGGTTCCAAAATTAGGGAAAGATCAAGATCCACTTCCACCTCGTGCTGAAGCTGCTGCCACTAGTCATGGCCGAGACGATGAAATGCCAGCAACGTCGTCTGCCAAGGCCGATGCCCAATGTCATAGTACAGAGCATGTCAAATCCAAAACACCAAATATCAGTAAAAAAAGGACTCCAAAACCTAAAATAAAATTGTCGGAGGAGAAGCGTAAACTTGCCAATATGCCATTTACCACACGGAGTGGCAAGGAACGGCTGAGGCCCTGGCCTATGTTCATGGCTAGTGGTTCAGGTTTTTTGGAAGGGACATCCTGCGTGACACTGCAGTGCCACTCCTAGATGGGCCCGGTGTTTGTGTCGGCCACTAGGGTCGCTAATCTTACTCACACAGCTACCTCATTGCGCCTCTTTTTTTCTTTGCGTCATGTGCTGTTTGGGGAGGGTTTTTTGGAAGGGACATCCTGCGTGACACTGCAGTGCAACTCCTAGATGGGCCCGGTGTTTGTGTCGGCCACTAGGGTCGCTTATCTTACTCACACAGCGACCTCGGTGCAAATTTTAGGACTAAAAATAATATTGTGAGGTGTGAGGTATTCAGAATAGACTGAAAATGAGTGTAAATTATGGTTTTTGAGGTTAATAATACTTTGGGATCAAAATGACCCCCAAATTCTATGATTTAAGCTGTTTTTTAGTGTTTTTTGAAAAAAACACCCGAATCCAAAACACACCCGAATCCGACAAAAAAAATTCGGTGAGGTTTTGCCAAAACGCGTTCGAACCCAAAACACGGCCGCGGAACCGAACCCAAAACCAAAACACAAAACCCGAAAAATTTCAGGCGCTCATCTCTACTGGCGACACCCTAAAAACAAAAATGACACTGAGCAGCCTCCTCATGGGTGTGTTGGAATAGCTTCTAAGCTACAAATTATTTTGAATACAGTATGTTGACAGTTACATCCAACTCATTGATAACTTAATGATTGAAAAATTTAAACACGGGCATACTGCTCTCATTCACATTTTATTAATTATTTTTGTATTTATTTGATATCTCCATTAACAGAAGATAAGATCAAAACCAAAGAAAAATAGTTAAAAGGAGAAAAAGTAGGGAGAACAATCCTGGGAAGGAAGAGTGAAGTAAGGAAGTAAGGAAAAAAAAAATATAATACCAGAATCTACAGTATAAGCAACTCTGCTGGACTGATCCAATACTAAGAAAATCCAACCATTAGCTATTACACACAAAATAGAAGCATGTATTTGCATACAAAATGTTATGCTACAGTGTATTCAAACCAAACACTGTAGCATAATTGGGTATGCTGATACAGTCACAAATATAGCCATGCTGCATATCATTTAAATCAGCATAAGCTGTTTGTGCATCCTGGAGGACTGGGGTTTATTTAGGATGCATGTTGCTTTAATCATGGGACTTTTGGGGAACAATGGGTGACTTTCCCTGACACTGTGGCCTTCCTGTACTACAGTAAAAGACACCTTTCGGTTGGTCTGAAAATATCGGACATTTTGTAGTCTACAAATACCGCAACACCTTGGATCCGATATGCAGAACCAGAAAATAGATGCATGCCATTACATTGCTCAAGTTCCAGGAAATAGACGCACATTTGTAAAGTCCGATATGTAGCGATAATTTATCGGGTGACATTATTGGCTCCCATTATATCCCATCATTGTTGTTTATATGCTGCTTTTTATGTATAAAATGTGAGTGCTTTTGTGAATACATTTGTTACCCCTTTTCCAATGGTGTTGCCCTATCATTATCTCTGCTTGCCTTTGAGATTCTGAAAACTTGTGGGGAATGTGGAATTCATAAGCACTTATTCTGAACTAGTCAGTGTTGAGAAATTCCATACAAAGATAGTCTTATCCTATGATCATACAGTATTTGGACTGGATTTTCAATCATAACCAAACATTTGAGTAGGAGATTTTTGTGTTAAGTGACTATTATTTTGATATTATACTGTACTGTATGTAGAAAAATGTCACCACGCTTTATATTGCTTCATCTGTGAAATTGGGAGTAAGGCAAAACTAGGTCTAATGGTCAATAAATAGACACTGCTTTAAAGATCCTGTGCAAGTCTGATGAGTGCTACCGTCATCCAGCGAGCATATATATATATATTATATATATATATATTTATATATATATTATATTCCATAGGTAGATATATATGGTAGATTATTAATTGCCTACATACTGCAGTTACAGTACATTGAGAGGCAATTATTGTGCAGACTTCATCATGAGCCTATGTAAAATGTTTTGGATATGTTACACCAACTATGGTTAGTCCATGTAAATGTATTTAAAGTTTGATTTATAGATGGTATATAACCAACTATTAGATTACAATCGACCATCATTACTCAGAAGGGAACTGTCAGAACTGTTTACATACATGCCCATACACAATCTGGGGCGGGATGTAATGAAGTCCGAGTCCGGCGGCCATGCGGGATGAGGGCTGAACTCGGTCATTTCTTTAAAGGGGCAGTCATGTACTAGGCATAATTTAGCATTTTACATGATTGCCCCTATAAAAAAACATCTGAGTTCGGCCGGCAACACGCATGATAGCCGAACTTGAACTTCATTACATCCCGCCCTGAAGTGAGGTACGGCTTTATCATAAATTACAACAAAATGTAATAGGTAAATGATAAATTATATTTTTGCATTGGCATAAAGGTTCTCACCCTGGAGACATACGGTACTCATATGCATTGTTCTTATCATGATTATTTGTCTATGACGACTGCTAACAAAACAATGTTTGTCTTATACCAACATTTTACTATCATATTTACTTGTTTGTGCTGCGTCTGCAAAATAATTCTCACCCTTGAAACATACAGTATGCATGTTTCTCATCAGTTTTGAGACAGGCACTGTACCATAGTTATGGAATTTTTTGTCACTTATGACTGCTAATGCTTTGTGCAAACTTATAAAATGATGTTTGGCTGATACCAGCAATTTGAGTATCATACTTCCCTGTTGGGTGTTTTCCCTGCAAAAGGCAATTGATCCACAGTGAGTGTACTTTGGTATACACAGTGATTATTAGTGTGTGACAGATCACTGCCACACACCATAAGGCTGGCTAACCTCTTCTCACTAGGAATACACACAATACACAATGACCATCCTTTGAGATGGCCTTTTAAGGTATAACCAATTAAGGTTATTTTTTTAATTCAATTTATCTTAAACACACTTGATTGTCCAAACTAATTTGTTCTCGTATGTGTGTGCCCCCAAAAAGAGTCATTTCAGCCTTTCCTTTTGGTTTTACTTCACTGGTGGAAGGGTCATTACATTCCAAAATGATGACGGAATTTTTTATCAGCAGTTGACTTTATTATATAGATAACATATGTTGAATTTAGAGATTACTGTATCTATGTGGATTGAATGTGGATATTTGGTGAAAGACAAAGCTGTAATTGTCCACACAGGTAATTTTATGCTTGGCTCTACAGTGCAGTGTTTTACTCTTTTTGATGTACCAATGACAGTTGTAGCATAATTTTGTACAACTGTCTTATATTGCATTTTTATTATTTGTTCTATGTTGCTGTGTACTGTACACTAACATCTTTCAAAGCATACATACTGTATAAAGTTCATTAAAAGTAATGTATTTGAGATATTAAAAATAATATTTCCACAAAGAGATCAGTATAATTATCAGAAAAAAAAATGGATTTTTTTTTTTAATCTTAAAAAGGAATTTATTATTATCTTTGTTCCTGCAAAGAATGTCCTTTCGTTCCCTGCGTCTAATGATGTGAATTTATATTTAGTAGATAAGAAAATGTGTGATTTAAAAAAATCTAAAATAGTTCATTGGTAGGCTGAGTGCTTTTCCAAAAAATCAAGGCTTTTTTTTGCCTCGCCACACTGTTGTTTAATAGAGCACCTGGCCTATAAAATGTAAGGTAGAGCCCTCCCTTGTGTACATTGCAAGAAGAAAACAGAATAAAAAATGAAAGAGATATTCAGTCTCAATGGAGCTTACACAGCTTTATTTTCCTCTTTCACCATCTGTTTGCCTAAAATAACTATGGGCACTAGAGTGTATAACAAGTGATCGTGTTTGTCCAACTAAAGTTTTCAGTCAGCAACTTCATTTCTATTTTTGCATTGTAGGCAAAGGTTAGTAAGCTGGCGTTAAGCAAACACATCTTCCATCACTTGTATCATATGTTTTTATGCCAATTTAAAATAAATGGACTGTATCATTATTATTCAGAGCACCTTTAATGTGATATAGGATGTCATGATCAACTGCTCCAGCTTAATGTAACACAGCCAACAAGGTTCATTCACAAAGTGTCTTTAATGGGGCAAAACTAGAGTTTTAAATTATTTCTGCTACAGTATATGCCAAATACATGCATAGAAGGGAATCATAAAAATAATTACAGTATGTGATTAGAATAAAACAAGAACTTTTCTAGAGTTTAATAAAGTTATATACAGTATACAGCTTCATCAGGTGGCGGCACTTCCCAAAAAAAGTGTACAAGTCTGTAGCATAAATACCCAACACTTCACTATAATTAATAGTTTTTTCAAGGTGTATGTCAAAAAGTTTTAACTATAGAGAAATATTGGTTTATTCACTACAGACTACTGTATTTTTCTCTTACGTCCTAGAGGATGCTGGGGACTCCGTAAGGACCATGGGGATAGATGGGCTCCGCAGGAGACATGGGCACTAAGAAAGAACTTTAGGTATGGGTGTGCACTGGCTCCTCCCTCTATGCCCCTCCTCCAGACCCCAGTTTATTACTGTGCCAAGAGGAGACTGGGTGCATTACAGAGAGCTCTCCTGAGTTTTCCTGAAAAAGAAAGTATTTGTTAGGTTTTTTATTTTCAGGGAGCCTGCTGGCAACAGACTCAATGCAGCGAGGGACTGAGGGGAGAGAAACAGACCTACTTTAATGTTAGGCTCTGTTTCTTAGGCTACTGGACACCATTAGCTCCAGAGGGAACGGAACGCAGGTCTCACCCCGCAGTTCGTCCCAGAGCCGCGCCGCCGTCCTCCTTGCAGAGCCGGAAGATAGAAGCCGGGTGAGTATGTGAAGAAAGAAGACTTCAAAGGCGGCAGAAGACTTCAGATCTTCACTGAGATAACACACAGCAGTAGCGCTGTGCGCCATTGCTCCCACATAGCACACACAAATGACAGTCACTGTAAGGATGCAGGGCGCAGGGGAGGCGCCCTGGGCAGCAATATGGACCTCCAAAGGTGGCAATAACCTTATATACAGGCTGGGCACTGTATATAAGAGAGATCCCCCGCCATGTTTTGAATTTTTAAACAGGACCGAAGCCTGCCGCTGAGGGGGCGGAGCTTGTTCCTCAGCACTCACCAGCGCCATTTTCTCCACAGCACACTGCTGAGAGGAAGCTCCCCAGACTCTCCCCTGCTTAACCACGGTGAAAAAGGGTTTTAAAGAAGGGGGGGGCACATAATTTGGCGCAAAATAGATATTGCAGCGCTATCTGGGTAAACATATAATGTGTTTTTTCCTGGGTCATTAGCGCTGGGTGTGTGCTGGCATACTCTCTCTCTGTCTCTCCAAAGGGCCTTGTGGGGGAACTATCTTCAGATAAGAGGATTCCCTGGGTGTGTGGTGTGTTGGTACGCGTGTGTCGGCATGTCTGAGGTAGAATGCTGTCCTAGGGAGAAGGTGGAGCAAATGAGTGTGGTCTCTCCGTCGACAAAGCCGACACCTGACTGGATGGATATGTGGAATGTTTTAAGTGCTAATGTGAATTTATTGCACAAAAGGTTGGACAAAGCTGAAGCCAGGGAACATGCAGGGAGTCAACCCCTGCCTGCCCCTATGTCGCAGGGACCTTCGGGGTCTCAAAAGCGCCCACTATCCCAAATAGTAGACACTAATACCGACACGGATTCTGACTCCAGTGTCGACTACGATAATGCAAAGTTACAGCCAAGATTGGCTAAAAGCATTCAATATATGATTATTGCAATAAAGGATGTACTGCATATCACAGATGACCCCTCTGTCCCTGACACGAGGGTACACATGTTTAAGGGAAAGAAAGCTGAGGTAACCTTTCCCCCCTCTCTTGAGCTTAACGAGTTATGTGAAAAAGCTTGTGAATCTCCAGACAAGAAACTGCAGATTCCCAAAAGGGTTCTTATGGCTTATCCTTTCCCGGCTAAAGACAGGATACGGTGGGAATCCTCCCCTAGGGTGGACAAAGCGTTGACACGCTTATCCAAAAAGGTATCGCTGCCATCCCAAGATACGGCTACCCTCAGGGATCCTGCTGATCGCAAGCAGGAGGCTACCTTGAAGTCCATTTACACACATTCTGGTACTTTACTCAGACCGGCGATAGCGTCGGCTTGGGTTTGTAGCGCTGTAGCAGCGTGGACAGATACCTTATTGACGGACATTGATTCCCTGGATAAGAATACCATTTTATTAACCCTGGGTCAAATTAAAGATGCTGTCTTATATATGAGAGATGCTCAAAGAGACATTGTCCTACTGGGTTCTAGAGTCAACGCTGTGTCGATTTCTGCTAGACGAGTCCTATGGACCCAGCAATGGACAGGTGATGCCGACTCAAAGAGGCATATGGAGGTTTTAACAAAAACAAAAGAACAGCTGCACAGTGTACCAGGGTAAGAATGAGAGCCGACGTTAAAAAATGTTAATTTATTAACCATAAGCACTGAGTAAAAATAGACAAGTACAGGTGTAATAGATATTGAATTGAAGCAACTTAGGTTGGTTAGCTTACTGAAAGTCCGCAGTCACTCACATAAGTTACCACTTGTAATTACGCTTGTGGATGATGAATGGCAGAGCGGTCCCGAATATAACACAAAGTTCCCGTCACAGTGCTGGGTAAATAGAATAGGTACCTCTCCTGTGGGCTGGTCCGAAACCGGGCGTCCCCGGTTTTTAGTCCTGCGTTGCCCACTAGTGCTATGCAGCAAGGAGATGTGGGGAGCCGCCGAGCTGATAAGAAGAGAGATAGCCGCGTGCTGGTGTAAGCGGCTTGCGGAGGTCAGAAAAGCGGTACACAGGTCCGTTAGTTCACGGCAGATTGCTTCTAGTGTAGATGCCTGGATCAAGGTGTGTTAGGGAGGCGGGATCCTAACGCGTGATACAGGTGTGTTAGGGAGGCGGGTATACTTTTGATAAAGTCACGTGATACGTGACGAAACGCGTTAGGATCCCACCTCCCTAACACACCTTGATCCAGGCATCTACACTAGAAGCAATCTGCCGTGAACTAACAGACCTGTGTACCGCTTTTATGACCTCCGCAAGCCGCTTACACCAGCACGCGGCTATCTCTCTTCTTATCAGCTCGGCGGCTCCCCACATCTATTTGCTGCATAGCACTAGTGGGCAACGCAGGACTAAAAACCGGGGACGCCCGGTTTCGGACCAGCCCACAGGAGAGGTACCTATTCTATTTACCCAGCACTGTGACGGGAACTTTGTGTTATATTCGGGACCGCTCTGCCATTCATCATACACAATCGTAATTACAAGTGGTAACTTATGTGAGTGACTGCGGACTTTCAGTAAGCTAACCAACCTAAGTTGCTTCAATTCATTACAATATCTATTACACCTGCATCAATCAAGGTGTGCCTAACAATATAATTCAATATATATAATACAACTCAATATATCTAATTGTCATTGTACTTGTCTATTTTTACTCAGTGCTTATGGTTAATAAATTAAAAAATTTTAACGTCGGCTCTCATTCTTTCCCTGGTACACTGCGCAGCTGTTCTTTTGTTTTTGTTATTCCTTGCTTAACACCCACTTAGTGTTTACAGCCGCGCGATCTATCAGGGGAATTTCCTTTATTATCAAGTCTATTATATAGGCGCTTTTATAAGCAGTTATTTGGTTCTTTTTTATATGGAGGTTTTACCTTACAGGGGTGAGGAATTGTTTGGGAAAGGTCTCTTGGACCTGGTCTCCACTGCTACGGCAGGTAAATCAATTTTTTTGCCTTATATTCCCTCACAGCCTAAGAAAGCGCCACATTATCAAATGCAGTCCTTTCGGTCAAATAGAAACAAGAGAGTATGAGGATCGTCCTTTCTTGCCAGAGGTAAGGGCAGAGGGAAAAAGCTGCAAACCACAGCTAGTTCCCAGGAGCAGAAGTCCTCCCCGGCCTCTACAAAATCCACCGCATGCCGCTGGGGTTCCGCTGAGGGAGTCCGCCACAGTGGGGGCACGTCTTCGACTTTTCAGCCACATCTGGGTTCACTCACAGGTGGATCCCTGGGCAATAGAGATTGTTTCCCAGGGTTACAAGCTGGAGTTCGAAGAGGCGCCTCCTCGCCGGTTTTTCAAATCAGCCTTACCAGCTTCTCCCCCAGAAAGGGAGATAGTCTTAAATGCAATTAAAAAATTGTGTCTTCAGCAGGTGGTGGTCAAGGTTCCCCTGCTTCAACAAGGGAGGGGGTATTACTCAACCCTATTTGTAGTCCCGAAACCGGATGGTTCGGTCAGACCCATTTTAAATTTAAAATCCCTGAATCTATACTTGAAAAGGTTCAAGTTCAAGATGGAATCGCTCAGAGCGGTCATCGCCAGCCTAGAGGGGGGGGGGGATTTTATGGTATCCCAGGACATAAAGGATGAATACCTTCATGTTCCCATATATCCACCTCATCAGGCGTACCTGAGATTTGTGGTACAAGATTGTCATTACCAATTTCAGACGTTGCCGTTCGGGCTTTCCACGGCCCCGAGGATTTTCACTAAGGTAATGGCGGAAATGATGGTGCTCCTGCGTAAGCAGGGTGTCACAATTATCCCATACTTGGACGATCTCCTCATAAAAGCGAGATCACGAGAGCAGTTGTTGAACAGCGAGTCACTTTCACTAAAGGTGTTACAGCAACACGGCTGGATTCTCAATATCCCGAAGTCACAGTTGGTTCCTACGACTCGTTTGACCTTCTTAGGCATGATTCTTGATACGGACCAGAAAAGGGTTTATCTTCCGATAGAGAAGGCCCAGGAACTCTGGTCAGGAACCTATTGAAGCCAAAACACGTGTCGGTGCATCACTGCACTCGAGTCCTGGGAAAGATGGTGGCATCTTACGAGTCCATTTCTTTCGGCAGGTTCCATGCGAGGACCTTCCAATGGGACCCACTGGACAAGTGGTCCGGGTCACATCTACAGATTCATCAGTTGATCACCCTGTCCCCCAGGGCCAGGGTATCTCTCCTGTGGTGGCTGCAGAGTGCTCACCTTCTAGAGGGTCGCAGATTCGGCATCCAGGACTTGGTTCTGGTGACCACGGACACGAGCCTCCGAGGTTGGGGAGCAGTCACACAGGGAAGAAACTGCCAAGGTCTTTGGTCAAGTCAAGAAACTTGTCTTCACATCAACGTCCTGGAACTGAGGGCCATATGCAACGCCCTTCGTCAAGCGGAGACTTTGCTTCGCGACCTACCGGTTCTGATTCAGTCAGACAACATAACCGCAGTAGCTCATGTAAACCGCCAAGGTGGAACAAGGAGCAGAGTGGCAATGGCGGAAACCACCAGGATTCTTCGCTGGGCGGAAAATCATGTAGGAGCACTGTCAGCATTGTTTATTCCGGGAGTGGACAACTGGGAAGCAGACTTCCTCAGCAGACACGATCTACATCCAGGAGGGTGGGGACTTCATCAGGAAGTCTTCGCACAGATTGCAAGTCAGTGGGGCCTGCCCCAGATAGACATGATGGCGTCCCGCCTAAACAAAAACTACAGAGGTATTGCACCAGGTCAAGAGACCCTCAGACGGTGGCAGTGGACGCCCTAGTAACACCATGGGTGTTCCAGTCGGTCTATGTGTTTCCCCCTCTTCCTCTCATCCCCAAGGTGTTAAGAATAATAAGAAAAAGAGGAGTACAGACAATTCTCATTGTTCCAGATTGGCCGCGAAGGGCCTGGTATCCGGATCTGCAGGAAATGCTCACAGAAGATCCATGGCCTCTTCCTCTAAGACAGGACCTGTTACTACAGGGGCCCTGTCTGTTCCAAGACTTACTGCGGCTGCGTTTGACGGCATGGCGGTTGAACGCCGGATCCTAGCGGAAAAGGGCATTCTGGATGAGGTCATTCCTACTCTGATAAAGGCTAGGAAGGACGTGACAGCTAAACATTATCACCGTATAGGGCGAAAGTATGTTTCTTGGTGTGAGGCCAGGAATGCTCCTACGGAAGAATTCCATCTGGGCTGTTTCCTTCATTTCCTACAAACTGGAGTGAATTTGGGCCTAAAATTAGGCTCCATTAAGGTTCAGATTTCGGCCCTATCCATTTTCTTTCAGAAGGAATTAGCTTCTCTCCCAGAAGTACAGACTTTTGTGAAGGGAGTGCTGCATATTCAGCCTCCTTTTGTGCCTCTGGTGGCGCCTTGGGACCTTAACGTAGTGTTGAGTTTCCTTAAGTCGCACTGGTTGGAACCAATTAAAACAGTGGAATTAAAATATCTCACTTGGAAAGTGGTCATGTTGTTAGCCTTGGCTTCGGCTAGGCGAGTGTCGGAATTGGCGGCTTTGTCTCATAAAAGCCCCTATCTGGTTTTCCATATGGATAGAGCGGAATTGCGTACCTGTCCTCAATTCTTTCCTAAGGTGGTTTAATCTTTTCATATGAACCAACCTATTGTGGTGCTGGTGGCTACATGTGACTTGGAGGATTCAGGGTCCCTTGATGTGGCTTTGAAAATTTACGTAGCCAGAATGGCTAGGGTCAGAAAAACGGAAGCACTGTTTGTCCTGTATGCTGCCAACAAGGTTGGCGCTCCTGCTTCAAAGCAGACTATTGCTCGCTGGATCTGTAACACGATTCAGCAGGCTCATTCAATGGCTGGATTGTCGTTACCAAAATTGATTAAGGCCCATTCCACTAGGAAGGTGGGCTCTTCTTGGGCGGCTGCCTGAGGGGTCTCGGCATTGCAATTGTGCTGAGCTGCTACTTGGTCGGGTTCAAACACCTTTGCAAAGTTTTACAAGTTTGATACCCTGGATGAGGAGGACCTCCTGTTTGCTCAGTCGGTGCTGCAGAGTCATCCGCACTCTCCCGCCCGTTTGGGAGCTTTGGTATAATCCCCATGGTCCTTACGGAGTCCCCAGCATCCTCTAGGACGTAAGAGAAAATAAGATTTTAAACCTACCGGTAAATCTTTTTCTCCTAGTCCGTAGAGGATGCTGGGCGCCCGTCCCAAGTGCGGACTACTTCTGCAAGACTTGTATATAGTTGTTGCTTACATAAGGATTATGTTACAGTTTTCATCAGTCTCGGTCTGATGCTGTGTTGTTTCATACTGTTAACTGGTTCGTATATCCCTAGTTATACGGTGTGAATGGTGTGGGCTGGTATGAATCTTGCCCTTGGATTAACTAAATCCTTTCCTCGTGCTGTCCGTCTCCTCTGGGCACAGTTTCTCTAACTGAGGTCTGGAGGAGGGGCATAGAGGGAGGAGCCAGTGCACACCCATACCTAAAGTTCTTTCTTAGTGCCCATGTCTCCTGTGGTGCCCGTCTATCCCCATGGTCCTTACGGAGTCCCCAGCATCCTCTACGGACTAGGAGAAAAAGATTTACCGGTAGGTTTAAAATCTTATTATTTGTGAGTGCTGCCTGTTAAAATTATGTTAATCTATGCTCCTGTTTGGATCTAATATGGAGAACATTGGGGCAGATGTATTAACCTGGAGAAGGCATAAGGAAGTGATAAACCAGTGATATGTGGAAGGTGATAAAGGCACCAGCCAATCAGCTCCATTATGTAAATTAACAGTTAGGATCTGATTGGCTGATGCCTTTATCACCTTGCACATATCACTGGTTTATCACTTCCTTATGCCTTCTCCAGGTTAATACATCTGACCCATTGTGCCAGTAAAATAGATCACTGTTTAGATGTGTCAGTCAAATACACTTAGGATCAGGACTCCCAATTTCCAATTTTCCCGTGCTTGGTGCCCTCGCATTCCGGAGGACCCATATACAAATAGCAAATGATGTGGCACTCGTGACTCCAATAATCACACTCCAGTCAGCAGAATACTCCAATGTCTGAATGTTTTATCATTGTCGTCAGGGATAAAAAAAATAATATTACAAGCTTACCTTAAATACCTAAGGCACCATGTGGATGCCCTCTCCGGCAGTAGGATTGCACATCCCACCGGCGGTCCTGAAGGATGACATCATCATACATGGCATACACAGCACTGGTAGTAACACATTCCCGTGAGGTTCTATCACTTAGCAACAATATCAGGAAATTAACATAGATCCAAGCACAGAGTAAAACAATGACATGATTGACACAATACAAAGCTTACAATATACAATAAAATATATTAATTACAAGCTTACAATATATTACAATATATTAATTACAAATTAGTGCATTCTTAAATTTATACATAAGTCATATATATCAAAAGCACCATCAAGGTACACCATAATTTGAGAAGCACATACCAAAAAATATGTCATATGAAAAAATCGCATATGAAAAAATCTAATTTCAAACACACACTTTTATATATATATATATATATATATATATATATAAAAATATATATGTACAGTATGTATGTATATACTGTATATATACAGTATACACACACACACACACACACACACGGGCATAGACAGAACTTTGTGGGCCCCATAGCAACATTTTGAAGGGGCCCCCATCCTAATGCTTCTAGAGAGACACTTCTCTACAGCAGTTGTTAATTTTATACCCTATAATAGTGCCCTAGTTCATTTTCTGAACCATAGTAGAGCCATATTTAATGTTATGTCCCATAGTGGTGCCCTAGTTTCTTTCATGAATCGCAGTAGTGCTTAAGTTCACCCTATGTCACATTTCAGAGCTGACCGTACACATTATGCCGCACAGTACTCCCAATTCAAATTAGGATATATAGTGCTCCTCGTACATATTGTGTCTCATTACAGTGCCCCAGTTCATGTTATGTAACATTAAAATGCCCTCCAGTTCATTTTATACCACACTACAATGAGCAGGTCCAGGGGCATACCTAGATATATTGCAGGCCCCAAGGAAAAAGTTTGAAAGATCCCCTACATACCACCCAATGGCGAAAACTGTATATAACACATATAACTTTGACATAGACGGTGGGCCCCTCTCAGCTCTGGGCCCCATAGCAGCTGCACTGCCTGCACCTATGGTAGCTATGCCCTTGCACACACACACACACACGCACACACACACACACACACACACACACACACACACACACACACACATACTTACCTTTTAAAAGTCATAAGTGTGGCTGGTAAGCTGTAAACCAGGTAAGCACATTTTTCCCCTATGAGACAGCAGTAGCCCGGTCCCTAAAAAAATCTATGTTAAAGTTTATGTGATAGAGTAGGACATGCGGTGAAATGGGGTCCCGAGGAGTGGACCGCAAACTATCATGCATTGTACAATTTATAAACCAAAACCCCATTGTTAATTCAGATGTATACTAGAGTATTAAGGTGAATGAAGCTGCCAAGGAGAGTGCAGGGTTTTCTGTATATGTATATTTGGTTTGGTGGTCACAGCCCACCGCACCCCAACCTAGGGGTGGGGAGAACGTGAGTGCACCCCTCCCCTGGGAATGGTGAGTGCAGTGGATCCTCGTGTTTGTAAAAAAGGGTTCATTTTTAATTGGCCCATTTGTGATCATATCTCTCTCTTTCATGCACCCCTAAGCTCATGTACTTTTAACATGGGTCAGCTGCTGTTTAGGTGTGTTGGTGACTGTCTCACTTTGAAAGCCAGAAGTCAGTTGGCAGGTGAGCTGTAAACCAGGTAAGCACACTTGTGTAGTTGTGTTGGTGACTGTCTTACCTTTTAAAAACCATAAGTGTGGCAGGTAAGCTTTAAACCAGGTAAGCACATTTTCCACTATGAGACAGCAGTAGCCAGTCCTTAAAAAATCTATGTTAAAGTTTATGTGATAGAGTAGGACTTGCGGTGAAATGGGGTCCCGTTGAGTGGGCCGCAAGCTTACATGCATTGTACAATTCATAAACCAAAACCCCATTGTTTATTCAGATGTATACTAAAGCATTAAGGTGAATGAAGCTGCCAAGGAGAGTGCAGGGTTCTCTGTATATGTGTGTGTGTGTGTGTGTATGTATGTATGTATGTATGTACTATATATATATATATATATATATAGTTCAGGGGTATTGAGGCGGCACTCAATCAGACTTACACGACTGCGATGTAAACAAGTGGTTTATTGGGCCAACATGTTTTGGGGATTAGACCCCGTCCTCAGGGCCCTGAGGACGGGGTCTAATCCCCGAAACATGTTGGCCCAATAAACCACTTGTTTATATCGCAGTCGTGTAAGTCTGATTGAGTGCCGCCGCAATACCCCTGAACTACATAGTGGAACTGAGTTTTCACCAGGAGGGCACCGCAGCAGCTGTATCCATAGAAGGGGAGTGCCGGGCCGATTTGCAACCTATATATATATATATATATATATATATATATATATATATAAATAAATATATATATGTATATATATAGAGCCATGCTCATTGAGTGTGGCTACATCACAGGCAGGGGCATGCGGCGTGCATACAGAGATGCTCCAATTCACTTTGAATGGTGCGCATGCATATCTACGACGCACGCGTGTCCCATTCGTGCCCTCCGCCTCGCCGGGAGCACTCAGTTGTAGATGGAGCCACGATTAGCGTGGCTCAATCTGTGTGTATATATATGTATATGTATATATATATATATATATATATATATATATATACTGTATGTTTATATATATATATATATATATATATACACTGCTCAAAAAAATAAAGGGAACACTTAAACAACACAATGTAACTCCAAGTCAATCACACTTCTGTGAGATCAAACTGTCCACTTAGGAAGCAACACTGATTGACAATCAATTTCACATGCTGTTGTGCAAATGGAATAGACAACAGGTGGAAATTATAGGCAATTAGCATGACACCCCCAATAAAGGAGTTGTTCTGCAGGTGGTGACCACAGACCACTTCTCAGCTCCTATGCTTTCTGGCTGATGTTTTGGTCACTTTTAAAAGCTGGCGGTGCTTTCACTATAGTGGTAGCATGATACTGAGTCTACAACCCACACAAGTGGCTCAGGTAGTGTGCTCATCCAGGATGGCACATCAATGCGAGCTGTGGCAAGAAGGTTTGCTGTGTCTGTCAGCGTAGTGTCCAGAGCATGGAGGTGCTACCAGGAGACAGGCCAGTACATCAGGAGACGTGGAGGAGGCCGTAGGAGGGCAACAACCCAGCAGCAGGACCGCTACCACCGCCTTTGTGCAAGGAGGAACAGGATGAGCACCGCCAAAGCCCTGCAAAATGACCTCCAGCAAGCCACAAATGTGCATGTGTCTACTCAAACGATCAGAAACAGACTCCATGAGGGTGGTATGAGGGCCTGATGTCCACAGGTGGGGGTTGTGCTTACAGCCCAACACCGTGCAGGACGTTTGGCATTTGCCAGAGAACATCAAGATTGGCAAATTCGCCACTGGCGCCCTGTTCTCTTCACAGATGAAAGCAGGTTCTCACTGAGCACATGTGACAGATGTGACAGAGTCTGGAGACGCCAAGGAGAACGATCTGCTGCCTGCAACATCCTCCAGCATGACCGGTTTGGCAGTGGGTCAGTAATGGTGTGGGGTGGCATTTCTTTGGGGGGCCGCACAGCCCTCCATGTGCTCGCCAGAGGTAGCCTGACTGCCATTAGGTACCGAGATGAGATCCTCAGACCCCTTGTGAGACCATATTCTGGTGCGGTTGGCTCTGGATTCCTCCTAATGCAAGACAATGCTAGACCTCATGTGGCTGGAGTGTGTCAGCAGTTCCTGCAAGATGAAGGCATTGATGCTATGGACTGGCCCGCCCGTTCCCCAGACCTGAATCCAATTGAGCACATCTGGGACATCATGTCTCGCTCCATCCACCAATGCCACGTTGCACCACAGACTGTCCAGGAGTTGGTGGATGCTTTAGTCTAGGTCTGGGAGGAGATCCCTCAGGAGACCATCCGCCACCTCATCAGGAGCATGCCCAGGCATTGTAGGGAGGTCATACAGGCACGTGGAGGCCACACACACTACTGAGCCTCATTTTGACTTGTTTTAAGGACATTACATCAATGTTGGATCACCCTGTAGTGTGTTTTTCCACTTTAATTTTGAGTGTGACTCCAAATCCAGACCTCCATGGGTTAATACATTTGATTTCCATTGATAATTTTTGTGTTATTTTGTTGTCAGCACATTCAACTATGTAAAGAACAAAATATTTAATAAGAATATTTCATTCATTCAGATCTATGATGTGTTAGTTTAGTGTTCCCTTTATTTTTTTGAGCAGTATATATATATATATATATATATATATATATAAGAGAAAAAGAATGGAGGGCGCAATCGTGAGTAATAAATCACAGGTACTTTACTGACAAATATCCACTCACATACATTTCAATATAGGGTAACCGGTGCAACGAAGAGAACCAGTGTAGCATCCGGACTGCTGACACTGGTATCCGCCGCTGCCCCTCTGGTTCCACAGTCACTGTAATATCCACTGTGACACCCCCTGACGAAGTCCCGTGACGAAACGCGTTGGGCGTGGCCAGCAGGATGTGTTACGTGATACCCATTAACCGGAGTACCGGAGTGTGAGGTCAGCGATGTGGAGTCCGTGGAGCTGGATATTACAGTGACCGTGGAACCAGAGGGGCAGCGGCGGTTACCAGTGTCAGCAGTCCGGATGCTACACTGGTTCTCTTCATTGCACCGGTTACCCTATATTGAAATGTATGTGAGTGGATATTTGTCATTAAAGTACCTGTGATTTATTACTCATAATTGCGCCCTCCATTCTTTTTCTCTTTTACATGATTTGAGGAGTACGGTAGCTCCTGGAGGAGGATTGCAGCAACATACATTTTCGGACTTATATTGAATACAAAAGACTCTATTTTTCATTGCGCGGTCTTGTTCTTTGTTCTAATATATATATATATATATATATATATATTTATATATATACATATAGTCCGGCACTCCCTTTAATGAACAAATCGCCCCGGTGCCCTCAGAAAAGCTGTTGCTAATAGAAAAAACAAATGCTGCGGCACTCAGGGACTTCTGAAAAAACTATATATTGAAAAAGTCACATGGAAAAGGACATCAACGTTTCGGGGGTCCTAGCCCCTTTGTCAAGGTGTGAGTGTGATATATATATATATATATATATATATATATATATATATATGCAAATGACAGAGGCGGCACTCCAGGACTCAGTACTTGCTGAACAATAGAGTTCTTTACTTCAACATTTCGGGGTACTCACCCCCCCCCCCCTGACATCAGGACACACTTACAACAAACTAGTGCAAGTACAGTGTGTTCTGATGACGGGGGGAGTACCCCCAAAATGGCATTCCCGGACTCAGTACTTGTTTACCAAGTACTGAGTCTGGGAGTGCCGCCTCTGTCTTTTCCATATTGGATGCGGTTTGCTGGCAAGGTATTGCTGCGGCTCACAAGCAAGTGCCGGATTGCGAATCGTTTTATATATATATATATATTTATATATATATATATATATATATATATAAATATAAAATCAATCAGTGTTCAAACTTCCTGACACTAGTTATTCAAAAAATACATATACATTTTAATTAAAAAATTAACCTAAATGGTTTATTGAGACATTTAGGTATCCATCTTGTCTCACATTAGAATAGTTTCAAAGCACGATTACCCCATTAATTGAGGCTGGGACTTTATGTGGTCTATCATGCGGTACTTGAGAGATGCCACATTGTGATAGGCAACAAAATGTTATCTAGTTCCAGAGTTAATAGCTGCTGAGATACTGGACCTATGTACAGTCATCCTCCTCTTAAATGTGCGCCAAACCTGGTACCGTGACATGACATTATCTCCGTACACCTTGAAAAGTTCATGATGAAGTTCAACTGCTGATGTGCCCTTTAGACACAGAAATCTGGTCACACCATGCACCTCAGTGTGTGACCATGTTTCGGCCAGCCCCGCCATCTTACAAGTGATGTTGAAATAGTATGACTGATATAAGGTGCAGTCTAATGGCCGTGAGGGGAAGCAGTAATCTACCTGTTCTGAACTGGGGGGATATTAGAATCAAATAGAGAACATTACACATGTGAAATGTCTTGTTACCTTACTTATGGAACCATTTTGATACATATGCAGTCGGCTCCATATATATTTGGATACTGACACAATATTCATGATTTTGGCTCTGTAAGCCACCACAATGGATTTGAAATCAAACAATGGAAATGCAATTGAATTGCAGACTTTCAGCTTTAATTCAAGGGGTTGAACAAAAATATTGTATGAAGTGTTTGGGAATTGCAACAATTATTTTACACAGTGCCCTATTTTGAGGGGCTCAAATGTAATTGGAGAAATTAACATAAACATAAATAAAATGTTCATGTTTAGTACAATGTGGAGAAACCTTTGCAGACACTGACTTACTGATGCCTGTAACCCATTTACATCACCAAATGCTGATCTTACTCCTGTGTTATGCTTTGCCAGGCCTTTACTGCAGCTGTCTTTGGTTGTTGTTTGTTTGTGGGTCTTTCTGCCTTTAGTTTTGTCTTCAGAAGTGAAATGTATGCATGATTGGGTTGAGATCAGGTGACTGACTTGTCCATTGCAAAATATTCCCCTTCTTTGCCTTAAAAAACTGTTGGATTACCTTTGCACATTTTATGTCATTGTCCATCTGAATTGTGAAGCACCGTCCAATCAACTGCTAAATTTGGCTGAATCTGAGCAGACAGTATATTCCTATATACTTCAGAATTCCTCTGGGTGCTTCTGTCTTCTGTCACATCATCAATCAACATTGGTGACCCAGTGCCATCTGAAGCCATGCATGCCCATGCAGTCATACTACCTCCACCAATTTTTACAGAAGATGTGGAATTTGTCGGATCATGAGACATTCAAAGCCTTCTACATACTTTTTCTTCCCAACATTCAGGTACAGGTTGCTCTTTGTCCAAAGAGTGCTATTCCAAAACTGGGATGGCTTGTTTGGTGTGCTGGGAGAAACTTTTAATTTTTCTCTTCCTGTTATATTCAGCTTGATTTGCTATTTCTATACTTTTTTGTGCTACACTAGGTCCTGGGGCCAACTAAATACCTGAGAAAAGTCTGGAAAGCAAAAATAAAAAAAACAGACCCATAGTTTGAGATAATGCAAATGCCAGGGTGGAATATGATAGCAGCTGCAGTTTTAATATATATTTTTCATTTTAGCAGAAACAATGACAAAGTTACCAAAATGGATTCCAATATGGGCACAAGAGGCAATCACATCCATTGTAACAGAACAAACAGCAATTAACAATTAACTTATTAGTAGGGTCACTGTCATTGCTGGCAGCACTGGTCAGGGAATGCACCATCTTTGTATTATCCCTGCATCAGACTTGTCCATCATTTTTGTGCCTGTGTCCTGATTTGGTTTGCATTGATTCCTTGTCATGACTCATACTCTTGTTTGCTGTATCTGTCTTTACTATGTCCATGAATCTGTGACTTTATGCAAATGCCTGTACAAATTCCTTCCCTTGCGCACATCCTTGTCTGATTGATCAAAGACTGAAACGCCCACTCACACATAGAAATAGTGATTGGTACGTCTTTGACGCCACCATCGGTCGCACCATTGAAACTTGCACCAGCCCTATGACAGATGCATTTACTCCATCTATGCAGGACCTCCTATGTGAGTGGTCAAGCATCTGTGTATCAAGCCACTTTCACCGTCATGCCCGTGACACTCCCATTACATACCCCTCTCTGTGCTAAGATTAGAGATGTGTGGCGGGCACTTTTTGTTTTTGTGTTTTGGTTCTGGTTCCATGCTCGTGTTTTGGATCTGGATTGGTTGTGCCAAAACCACCCTTTCGTGTTTTGGTTTTGGATCTGGATGATTTTTGTAAAAAACATAAAAACAGCTAAAATCACAGAATTTGGGAGTAATTTTGCTCCTACGGTATTATTAACCTCAATAACATTAATTTCCACTCATTTTATTCAGTCTTTTCTTAACACCTCACACCTCACAATATAGTTTTTAGGCCAAAAGGTTGCACCAAGGTAGCTGTATGACTAAGCTAAGCAACACAAGTGTGCAGCACAAACACCTGGCCCATCTAGGAGTGGCACTGCCATGTCAGACAGGATGGCAGATTTAAAAAATAGGCCACAAACAGCACATGATGCAAAGAAGAAAAAGAGGTGCAATGAAGTACAGATGGGTCCTCCGTTATCTTGGCTGTTTCTGTGCCTAGACGGAGGTTTAGTCACACCTAGGCAATAGCTTAGGTTGCTGAGTTTAATCACGGACAGGCGCGTTGAGGCAAGATTACATACTCAGCATGCAATACACATCACCACTGGGTGGCTAATGCTCCACTAATCCAGTACTTTAGTTAGAATAGTGGCAGATTGATCTACAGTACAAGCTCTGGCAAATGGTCAGTGATGACTGTAATGTTAATATACAGTCCTGTACTGCATACTGTACACACAGATGGTGACCAATGGTCAGACGGAGAGAGTAAAAAAAATAGTTTATACAGACGCAAACAAACATGTTAAAACACTTGTGTATGCAGACGCAACTAATGTGTGAAAGCAATAATGTAGCTCATTGACTTTAACGTATGTACAGTGCACTAAATACCGTGTTTTGCATATGAGCGTCCGAGTCCCCTAACAGCATAAACAAACACCAATGGGAAGGAATCGCTGCTTGCATTACTTTTACACATGAACTTGTGTAACTTCCATGCAGCAACGTGGGGCACATGATGAAGTCTCCCACCTCCCACGCTGAGAGTCCCGGGTTCGATTCCCACAGTGCTAATCTATATTCTTTTCTCCTGACATTCATTTTATTATTATTTTTTTCTTTTTAATCCATTGTAAAACATTCAATGGAAGGGTGCACACAGGTTTCACATAAATCTGGGTACATCTGTTCTCTATGTGATTTTCATATACAGTTTACTGTGGTATTGTGTTGCACATTTATTGTAACCTAACCTCCCTCCCTGTCTATTGTATGAACTGTGTAGGCTGCCAAGGGGGATGCGGGTAGGGGGAGGCAGTGGGAAGGGGGATAGGGGTAGGGGGAGGTGGTGGAAAATACCATGTTTTGAAAAATGAGCGTCCAAGTCCCCAAACAGCATAAACAAACACCAATGGGAAGGAATTGCTGCTTGCATTACTTTTACACATGAACTTGTGTAACTTCTATGCAGCAACGTGGGGCAAACGATGAAGGCTCCCACCTCCCATGCTGAGAGTCCCGGGTTCGATTCCCAAAGTTCCAATCTATATATTTTTTCCCCTGACATTCACTTTATTATTTTTTTTTTGTAATCCATTGTAATACATTCAATGGAAGGGTGCACACAGGTTTCACATAAATCAGGGTACATCTGCATGAGTATCTGATTCCATTATCTAAAATACACAGCGGTATTGAGCACCTATAGGCATACCAATAAATATAAATGAGTGTATCCTGATGCAATTAACTGTTCGAGCAACACAGTACTGTAGATCATCGGTGATAGAGAATCTGTGTTGTACTTTATGAGAAGGGATCACTGCTACTGTACCATTTGCACACCTATCAATGCGACTGCAGTTCCCTATGTGATTTTCATATACAGTATACTGTAGTATTGTGTTGCACATTTATTGTAACCTGACCTCCCTCCCTGTCTATTGTATGAACTGTGCAGGTTCCCAGGGGGAAGGGGGAAGTGGAATGGGCATAGAGGAAGGTGATGGCTTATAACTGTGTTCTACGATATGAGCGTCCAAATCCCTTGATGTAGCACTCCCTGATTGGCTGCTGGGATCTCTAGTGACAGCATACACGTGGAACCCCTTTAGTTTGATGGTTCGGGCTTTCGTTTTATTATTTTTTTAACCCTGTGGATTACTTCAGAAATGAAGAGGACCGATCATCACTGGATAATAGGTGAGTATTTTTTTTTCTCACAGGTACCCCTATTGGATTCTACTGGACAAGGGGACGTGATTGGCTGGCGTGGGATGTAGTTAAGTATGTTCTGAGTGTATAAGTGTGCATGTATGTTTATTAAAGTTTTACTGTCACGGTGTGTGCCTATTGTTTTTATTTGGGTAATTCTTTTGTTGTAGAACTACAGGTACCAGTAGGCCTGTTATTTATCCACATGCTGCTACTTGTGGTTCTCCAAGTACCAGCAATCGGGGGAGGCTTGCTGGGACTTGTAGTTCCACAACAAAAGACAATATTCTTATTTTACACTTTGAAAGGCTATCAGCCCCCCATCCACCACCCAGGGACTAATTTGGGGGGTAATGCCACGGCCACAGGTACCAGAATAAAAGTGTCCCCCGGCTGTGGCATTATCTCTCTGGCTAGTGGAGACTGGTGCTGGTTTTAAAAATGTGGGGGACCCCTACTTCTTTTGTCCCCCATATTTTTGGAACCAGGACGGGACAAAGAGCCCAGTGCTGGTTGTCTAAATACGGGGGAACCCTATGCATTTTTACCCCTGTATTTTAACAACCAGGACCAGTTCAAAGAGCAGAGGCTGGTTATGCTTAGGAGGGAGGACACCATGCAATTTTTTGGGGGGATTTTTACTATTTCTATACTGTACACAATGAAGCCCTTCACGGATCACACTGATCTGGCCGGTATTCATTGTATTATGTCCGGCAGTGTTTTACTGTTCTCTCCCATAAAACACTGCCGGCTATACGAATTACTTCGGTGAACTCAAATTTACAAAACATGGTAGTTTAGTAAATTACCGTGTTTTGTTTCAAAAAGTTGCATTCGTACAGTACACTGCCGATGTCAATCGAGATTGAACTCGGCTGAAATCGGAAAAAATAAGAATTTTTGTAAATATACCCCTTAGGGAGGAGCTTTTATCTCTCCCCATTATACTTATAAAGATAACACTTGCTATTTAGTACTCAAATACAAAATACTGTACAGAGATGTTAGGCACAGTGATTTGGCATCCAGGATCTTAAGGAGGAGCTTTTATCTCTCTCCATTATACTTAGAAAGATAACACTTGTCGCTGTATGTTACAAGCTGTTCGTGCAATTTAGTACTCAAATACAAAATACTGTACAGAGATGCTAAGCAATGTGATTTGGCACCCAAGAACTAAGGTTGGAGCTTTTATCTCTCCCTATTATACTTAGAAAGATAACACTTGCCGCTGTACATTACAAGCTGTTCGTGCTATTTAGTACTTAAATACAAAATACTGTACAGAGACGGTAAGCACAATGATTTGGAATCCAGGAACTTAGGGGGGAGCTTTTATCTCTCTCCATTATACTTAGAAAGATAACACTTGCCGCTGCACGTTACAAGCTGTTCATGCTATTTAGTACTATATTACAAAATACTGTACAGAGATGCTAAGCACGGTGATTTGGCATCCAGGAACTTAGGGAGGAGCTTTTATATCTCCCCATTATACTTAATACTACGGGATTTGGATGCTCACATATCCCTAACATCAATAGACCATACTGTACTGTACCTGTAACACGTTCATTTGCATATGTATATGCTGTACTATTTGCGTCTGTACTGTATATACTGTTATATACTGTATGACATAGTGTAGAATATTGTAGCGTAATGAGACGCACCAGTAAAGTAGTTCTTACGTTGTAGTTCAGTGTTGTATTTTAATGGAGACTACACGTATGCACCTTGGTGATTTTAAAAAGCGACATCTGGTGGAGGATTGCAGGTATTTCACTCAAAGGTAACGCCAAGCGCTCCTTACGCCCAAGCACGCTGCGTATGCCTTATCTTGACTAACGCCTCAGCAAGCCAAGATAATGGAGGACCCACCTGTAGCTGGATGGCTAAGCTAAGTAACACAAGTGGGAGGCTGTCACATGGCGAGCGCTTACCGCCACGGGTACTGGGATCCTTCCTCTGCTGGTGCGGCTGTCAGCGGTGCTCTGTGGCCTCACGGGGACACAGCAGGGCTAGCATCAGGAGTGATGGCTTCCTGAGGCTGGAGGGAGAACCTAGTGGCCTGCAGCTTCCCGGTCTGTCTGCAGTGCAGGGAGTGGCCATGTTGGAGACCAAGGGCAGCACCAATGAGCATGATGGGTGAGTGTCAGCCAATCCTATTTCCCTGCTGCCTATAAATAGGCTGGGATTATTGCATTCTGTGCCAGTGCTTTGTTGTGGTTACTCTGTGCCTTAGCTCTGTGCTCCTGCAGATTGTTCTGTGCGTCTCTAGTTAATTGGTCCTGTCTTGCTCTCCGAGTTCTCAGCCGACTCTCGATGCACAATTCTCGCCAGCTCTCCAGTACGTGGTCATGGTCAACCACTCTCCCACCGGTGCCTTCGGATTCTGCAGGATTCCCATTGTGGTTCGTCAGCTTCAGTCTGTGCTCTTCATTCACATCTTCGCATCATCCTGCAACCAGTCTTCACAGTTCTTCATTCACGTTGTTCACATCATCCAGCAACCAGTCTTCACAGTTCTTCATTCACGTCTTCTCATCATCCTGCAACCAGTCTTCACAGTTCTTCATTCACGTCCCTGCATCATCCTGCAACCAGTCTTCACAGTTCCACATTCACATCTTCACATCATCCGGCAAACAGTCTTAACAGTTCTTCAGCCTCGCCTTCGCATCATTCAACAACTCAACTTCACAGTTCTACAGTCTCGGCCTCGTATCATTCAGTGGACATTCTTTACAGTTTTCTTTCATGTTATCATCCCATCCAGCAATCTATTCATCGCAATTCTTCTCATGCCCCTTCAACAAACCATCTCTCTCAGGAGGCACTCTCTTCTTTCTTCAGAAGTTCAGTGACTTCATTCTCTATAGTTTTCCAATCCAGAACTAATTAGTCTCAGTCTTTCTACAGTCACATTCTGATCTGTTACCCTTAATAAATATATGAAAAGGAACCTGCTCCTTCGGTTGGTCTGAGTCCAATGGATTCACAGAAACTGCCTGCTTTGACAGTAAGCACTGGCCACATGGATCCGTCAGGCGACCAGGCCTCCGGAGGCGATGGTACGGCAAACATTCTCTCATGCCTGGATTTTCAGGAGTACACTCAGTCACAAATTGTTCAATTTATACAAACCATGTCTGACTGGTTGAATGCTCTTCGGTTGGATGCTCTTCACATGGCCATTAGGCCCCCACAGTTGCCGGCTCCAGTAGTCTTCTCCTCTGCAGTGGTTCCTCTGGCGACAGTCCCAACATCACGACTGCAGCTACCTCCACCTAACAAGTTTGATGGCTCTCCGAAACTTTGTAGGGGATTCCTCAACCAGTGCGAAATCCAGTTTGAGCTTTCAATTAGCCAATTTCCCATCAGCCTGCACAAAGATTGCATATATTATTTCTCTCCACATTGGTCATGCATTGGAGTGGGCATCTCCGCTTTGGGAGAGAGGGGACCCAATCCTCTCCAATTATGCTGAATTTGTTTCATCATACAGGAAGATTATCGACGAGCCAGGCCGAACCACCTCAGCTTCCCTTGAGATCCTTCCTCTTTGGCAGGGCTCGCGTCCTGTCAGTCAATATTTGATCCAGTTCCGTACTTTGTCTTCTGAATTGAATTGGAATGAGGAGGCCTTAATCGCTGCCTTTTGGAACGGCCTTTCTGACAGGATTAAGGATGACTTGACGGTCCAGGATGTGCCCACGAAATTGGATGAACTGATTTCTATTTTCAACAAACTGGACTTGCGGTATACAGAACGCTGTCTGGAGAAATCTAAGTTTGAATGTCCAAGTCTTTGTTTCCGGTTAAGACCTCGGCAAGATCCCTCTTCGTCTCCACTTGCTCCAGCAACTGAAGAGCTGATGCAAATCGGTCGCTCTCGGCTTTCAGAAGAAGAGCGTTCTCGTCGCCGTCAGGGGAACCTCTGTATGTATTGTGGCTCTTCAGATCACTTTGTGAAGTCTTGTAAACGCCGGCCAGAAAACTACCGCTCCTAGCTTACTCCAGAGGGGATAAGCTAGGAGTCACTTTAGAGTCACATACTGGAAAGGAGCCAACTTTGCCCATTTGTTTGGAAGTTCCATCTTCTGTCCTCTCTGTCTCAGCCTTATTAGATTCTGGAGCAGCTGGGAGTTAATTTCTACCACCATCATCCAGCAATTTAAGATTCGGACTGTGCCTTTGGAACAGTCGAATCCCTGAAGGCATAATCACCTTTCAAAATACTCTTCTTAGAATGAAAGTGGGCGTATTACACTCCAAACATATCTCCTTTCTAGTGATTCCCAAAGCCTTTCATGACGTGATTCTCGGATAACCTTGGTTACAAAAACATAATCCAAAGATCTGTTGGCGAACTATGGAGATCCAATCCTGGGGAGAATCTTGCACCAATGCTTGTTTGGCCTCAGTTAAACCTCTTTGTTCATGTCTCCGAATTACCCACAGTTTACCAGTCTTACTTAGATGTCTTCAGTAAGCAAGGGGCACATTCTTTACCACCTCACTGTGAATAGGATTGCCCGATAGATTTGGTGCCAGGTAGGACTCTTCCTAGAGGTTGAATTTACCCGTCATCTATCCCTGAGACACAGGCTATGGCAGACTACATACAAGAGAATTTGGCCAAAGGCTTTATTAGAGCATCGTCATCTCCTGCAGGTGACAGATTTTTTTTGTCAAGAAAAGAGATGGTGGCCTGCGACCATGCATCGATTACCACAGACTCAATAAAACCACTATCAAAAATCAGTATCCACTTCCACAGATCCCTGAATTATTTGATCGACTGAAGGGGGCTACAGTTTTTATCAAACTTGATCTTCGAGGTGCTTATAATTTGATAAGAATCCATGCAGGGGATGAATGGAAAATGGCCTTTAATACTCGGGATGGGCATTAAGAGTATCTCTTAATGCCATTTGGTCTCTGTAATGCTCCTGCAGTTTTCCAAAGTTATGTGAATGAACTCTTTCAGGATCTTCTCTATAAATGCTTGGTGGTATACTTAGATGATATCTTAATATTTTCCAAAGATCTAGAGTCCAATCATCTCCAAGTCAAGGAAGTGTTAACTTGTCTGAGGAGGAATCAATTATACTGTAAATTGGAGAAATGTACCTTCGAGGCAGCATCCATTAAATTTTTGGGTTTCATCATTTCCGGATCAGAGCTACGGATGGATCCTGCCAAAGTTAATGCTATTTGTGACTGGTCTGTCCCATGACTCTCAAAGGGATTCAACACTTCCTTGGCGTCGCCAAGTTCTACAGGAAATTTATTAAGAGTTACTCCACCTTGGTCGCACCCATCACGGCCTTGACGCGTAAAGGAGCGGATCCTTCCTCGGTTTGAAACAAGTCTTCATGTCTGCTCCCATTCTTCGTCAACCTGATCTTAATTGTCCATTTTTCGTGGAGGTGGATGCTTCCACAGAGGCAGTTGGGGCTGTTTTATCCCAAGTTTACGAGGACAAGAAGACCCATCCATGTGGTTATTATTCTTGAAGATTCCTGCCTGCTGAGCAAAACTGCGCCATCGGGGTGCAGGAATTGCTTACCATTAAGTTAGCACTTGAAGAATGGAGATATATACATCCCATCACAGTATACACCGATCATAAAAATCTTCTTTATCTTCAAACGGCACAATGTCTCAATCCACGGCAAGCAAGATGGGCTCTCTTTTTCACCCGGTTTAACTTCAAGCTCACTTATCGCCCAGGATCCTTGAATAAGAAAGCTGATGCCCTCTCCCGGTCCTTCAATTTTTCTGAATACAATGATCTGATAAGTAAACAAGCGATTGTAAGTCCAACATGTTTCTTAATGACTCGGGTTTCTTCAGTTCCTGTACCCCCGCCTTGAAAAATATTTGTTGCCCCAAATCTCCAGAAATGGCTATTAACTTGGGCTCATGCTTCATCTTTTATGGGTCACCCTGGGGTCCGCAAGACTCTTGAATTCATTCAACGGTCCTACTGGTGGCTGCGTCTTAGAACTGACGTCCAAGAGTTTATAGCCGCTTGTCCTAAATGCGCCCAACACAAAAATCCCAAGGGCCCACCACATGGTTTACTACATCCGTTATCCATACCCAAAATACCTTGGACCCATATCTCAATGGATTTCATAGCTGATTTATCACCGTCGAAGGGACGAAATACCATCTGGGTAGTGGTAGATCGATTTTCTAAGAAGGCGCATTTCATTTCCCTAACAGGACTGCCATCTGCCCCGGCGCTTGCCAAATTGTTCATCTCCAAGATCTTCAAGCTAAATGGTCTTCCTTTAGAAATTGTTTCGGATCGGGGCACTCAATTTGTGGTAAAATTTTGGAAAGCACTTTTTTCTTCCCTAATCATCAAATTGAATCATTCTTCAGCATATCATCCTCAGTCGGATGGACAAAAAAAATGAGTACATCAAGATCTTGAAACCTTCCTTCATTTATATATTTCCTCTTCACAATATGATTGGTCGGATTTTCTTCCGCTAGCAGAATTCACTCATAATAATCTCTTTCATTCATCTTCTGAATCTACGCCGTTCTGTGTCAACTTTGGTTTTCATCCGTGAGTACCAGAATTTCAACCTCTTCCAGCTCAGGAAGTGACAGCAGCTGACTTGGTTCTCAAGCAAATTTCTAAGATTTGGACTCAAGTACACAAGTCTTTAGTTAAAACTTCCATGTGTTATAAATCCTTTGCAGATAGAAGACGGAAGGCAGTGCCCAGTTACAAGGTGGGGGACCAAGT
Source organism: Pseudophryne corroboree (assembly GCF_028390025.1). Classification (NCBI taxonomy): domain Eukaryota; kingdom Metazoa; phylum Chordata; class Amphibia; order Anura; family Myobatrachidae; genus Pseudophryne; species Pseudophryne corroboree. The sequence goes on from NC_086444.1 coordinate 1,111,296,530, forward strand.
CTGGATATCTACTCGCAATCTCAAGTTCAAAGTACCCTCCATGAAATTTGCCACCAGGTATATTGGTTCTTTTTTATAGAAAGAGTGCTTAATCCTGTGTCTTATAAATTCTAATGCCTTTCACATATCACTTCTGAAGCCTTTAATTCTCAATAAATTTTGTGCAGCCTTGCCCAAACATCCTAAAATTCGCAATTTACAAAATGAATAATTTGAGGTTAGAGAAATTCTAGACTCTCGTCGTCCTTATGGACGTCTTCAATATCTTCTTGACTGGAAAGGGTATAGACCCGAGGAGAGGTCTTGGGTTTTCACTGGGGATGTCCATGCTCCAAGGTTTTTTTTTTTTTATATAATTTTTATTAAAGATTTTCAAGAAATATCAAGACAAAGACAGCAGGTAAAGATTCAAATTGTAGGTGACATAACAAAATGTATTTGACACTAACAAATCAGTCTAAGCAGTGTACTTTCTCAGCTAGGAAACATGTTAGTCAAGCAGTAGTGATCTTATTGTCAATACAATCCGATGAGGGAAGTTGGACTGATTGAGACTGAGTGAAACTCAGCAAGATTATATTGAATCAGAATTAGGCTTGAAGAGTGTCATGATTATACATATATCAATGAAACCACCTACAAAATGTTATAAAATAAAAACAAGAACATTTTTCTCAAAAAGGGGCTATTCTAGTTACAAGACAGACGTTAAGGAAATGTGGGATGTGGGTAGGAAGAATAGAAAGAGAAAAGAAGAAGAAAAAGAAAGACATCAATCTGGCATTCTGTCCAAACTAGATATCAGTAAGGATCATACAGTCTTAAGACTACCACAGTACTTCAGGTACGTTTAGGAGTAGGGTACACTTATTCAAAAACCGACATAATATGATTTTGTATGTGAGCGTCTAAAGTAAAAATAAAAGGCATCCATTTCTGATAAAATTTTTGAACACCGGATAGTGCTTCCAATCTAGCATATTTACGTTCAAAATACAATGGCCCTCATTCCGAGTTGTTCGCTCGGTATTTTTCATCGCATCGCAGTGAAAATCCGCTTAGTACGCATGCGCAATGTTCGCACTGCGACTGCGCCAAGTAACTTTACTATGAAGAAAGTAATTTTACTCACGGCTTTTTCTTCGCTCCGGCGATCGTAATGTGATTGACAGGAAATGGGTGTTACTGGGCGGAAACACGGCGTTTCAGGGGCGTGTGGCTGAAAACGCTACCGTTTCCGGAAAAAACGCAGGAGTGGCCGGGGAAACGGTGGGAGTGCCTGGGCGAACGCTGGGTGTGTTTGTGACGTCAACTCGGAACGACAAGCACTGAACTGATCGCACAGGCAGAGTAAGTCTGGAGCTACTCAGAAACTGCTAAGTAGTTAGTAATCGCAATATTGCGAATACATCGGTCGCAATTTTAAGAAGCTAAGATTCACTCCCAGTAGGCGGCGGCTTAGCGTGTGTAACTCTGCTAAATTCGCCTTGCGACCGATCAACTCGGAATGAGGGCCAATATTTGGAGGAGCTTCTGTTTCACTGCAGCCAACTGGGGAGCCGTTTTTTTAGTCCAATGAGCCAAAATACACTTTCTGGCCACTGTTATAATTGTAATAAGTAAAGGAAAGACAGGTCTCTCCAGTTTTTGTGCAATCCAAACAGAAAAGTTAAGCCCCATGCATGCAAGCGGGTCAAAGGTTAACTTAGTGTGAAGAAGTGAGTTAATGTAAACAATTAGCTTGGACCAGAAGCGTTTCAGCTTATAGCAATTCCACATGCAGTGGGAATAATCCGCAATCATGGTCCTACATTTCAGACAGTATCCTTGTTCCTCGATGACTATGTGGCGCCTTTGACTTGGTGTTATATAAGCCCTATGTAGAGTTCGAATATACACCTCTTGGAGATAACTGGACTGTAGAGTTTTCAGGGAAAGAGAGTGTAGAGAAAATAAATCACCAATTTGAGTAACAGATGGGATATCTAGTATCCACTTTTGTACCAAAGCCGCCCATTGAGGGTGAGTATTGCAACAGGCCTTCAAAAGAATTGTATATAAGTATTTTACCTTGTAGGGTTTATTTAGGAGAAATTCTAGTAGGATATCTATATTCATAAGTTGTGAGGGGAAAATTGGAGTGGGATGAGTAATATTCCAGGCTATTTTGATACTATTTAGGTAGTGTCTGACTTGGAAATACATAAATCTATGAGTATGGGGCAGTTCAAAACGATTAGAAAGCTCTGAAAATGGATATATATTCCCTCCAGGGTCAAAAACTTTATGTGAGGTATCTAGTCCTCTAGATTTCCAGTAATAAAAAAGCGAGTTAGTCAAGGACAGGGAAAAGGAGGGATTACCCCATAAGGGGAGGAAACGAGAGATGCAAGGATTCCTATGACAAATTTTATTCAAAGAAATCCAGGCAGCATATGTATCTCTAAACAAAATGTGCGATTTTATCTGGGTAGGAATCTTTGAGAGTTTGGTCTGAATCAGGGCTCCAGGGGAATATGGGTGAAAAATAGCTTGGTCCAGGGTAGAATCTGTATAAGTAGAATTGTTTAAAATCCAATCATTAATGTATCTAAAAAAGGTAGCTAAGGAGTAATTATTTAGATCTGGGCATCCCATTCCTCCATTTGCCCGCGGAGTGATAAGCTTAATTTTAGCAATTCTGGGTCTTTTGCCTTGCCATATAAATTTTGAAAACAAATTCTCCACTTTAGCAATATCCGATTTATGCAATGCTAATGGGATCATTTGCATGCAGTAGTAAAGCTTCGGGAAAATGATCGATTGGATTATGGCAAGTCTGCCTAGTAAGGAGACCGGCAAGTCCTTCCATGATTCCAGTTTAGTTGCTATGTTGGATATTATGGGGGGGAAATTTAGGGAATACAATTTAGTTAAATCCGAAGGAATTTGTACACCTAGGTAGGGAAAATGTGCGGAAGCTATTCTAAAAGGAATATCAGCTTCGTCGATAGAGTCTGGGGCAGCTCCTCCGAGCAACATTATTTCAGATTTTGTCAAATTGACTTTGAACCCTGAAAGAGTTCCAAAGGAGTCAAGAAGGTGGAGCAGGGCAAGTAAAGATTGTGAAGGTTTAGATAGGAAAATAAGTGTGTCATCAGCAAATAGAGCTATCTTCAGTTCGAGAGAATGTATGCTAATTCCATGTATAAGGGGGGAGCTACGTACAGCGACAGCAAGGGGTTCAACAGCTAGAGCAAAGAGAAGAGGGGATAAAGGACATCCTTGGCGTGTACCTCTTTGAAGTAGAAAAGGGGAAGATAAAAGACCATTGCAAGATACTAGTGATTTAGGGGAAGTGTATAACGTCTGAATTATCTGTATAAACTGAGGGGGGAAGCCAAAATTGTGTAAAGTTTGAAAAAGATGGGGCCACAGTACCAAGTCAAAAGCTTTTTCCGCGTATAACGTAATTACCATGTTGGGAGGGGAAGTGACAGATGCCGAGGAAGCTTGTTGGATGGCTGCTAACAGTCTTCGGACATTCACTACAGAATGTCTGCCGGTGATAAATCCTGTCTGGTCTGAGTTAATCAAGAGGGGTAATATAGGTTTCAATCTCTCTGCCAAAATTTTTGTCAATATTTTGTAATCTACGTTTAGCAGAGAGATCGGCCTATATGAACCAGGGAGGCTGAGGTCTCGCCTAGGCTTTGGGATGACTTTTATAATAGCATCAGAAAAGTATATAGGGAGAGATTGTTGGTCTATTATAAAGTTGAAAGTGTCCGCCAGCGGTCTGGCTATCTGTGGAGACAGTATTTTGTAGAATTCATTTGAAAATCCATCAGGGCCCGGTGCTGAGGCCAGTTTCAACTTTCCAATAGCCTAAGAGATCTCTTCAGGGGAAATGGGATTCGTCAGGGTCATCATTAAGTGTTCTGGCACTTGCGGTAAGGTAAGGGAGTTCCAATAAGAAGAAGAAAGAGAAGAGGTAGGGGTTGAAGAGGAGGGGGGGGGGTGAAGGGAGGGTCGGGGTAGAGTCTCCTCCCAATGACTCCTCTGGAACCGCTTCCGGAGCTGAGTACAGAGACTGATAAAAACATTTCATAGTCTCGACTATTTGTGATTTAGAGTCAGTCTTGGAGCCGTCTGGACGTATCAAAGGGTGCACAACTGTGTGTGGTCTGGACCCTTGTAACAGGTTAGTTAGGAGTTTTCCAACTTTATTCCCGAACTTATAAAATTTGGAATGCACATTGAAAAGGTATTTATCTCCTGAAGTTTGGAGAAATTCATTATAGGTTAGTTTGGTTTCAAGGTAAGTAGCTCTGTGAGCTGGTGTAGGGTGTGTCTTGAACACTTGGAACGCATTAGAGAGTTTCTCTTGCAACTGCAAATATTCTTGTTTATGGCGCTTTTTAGTATTTGCGACAAAGGCTATCAGGTCGCCTCGAAGGACCGTCTTGGCCGTTTGCCAAAAAAGAGAGGGATTAGTAGAGGAATGGGATGCATTTAATTCTGCGTAATTATTCCATGCTGTCAGAAGTTTTTGTTTAAGACCCTGGGATTGAAACATGTGAGAGGGAAATCTCCACATCGGAGGGGGAGTTTTACTTTTTGAAAGAACTAATTTTGCAGTGACCAGTGAGTGATCTGATAAAAGGGGGGGTTCTATCTCTACTGAGGCAAGGGAAGGAAACATGGATTCAGCAAGTAATATGTAGTCTATCCTGGACCAAGTATTATGGGTTAGTGATAAGCAAGTAAACTCCCTCTCCGTAGGGTTGAGAGCCCTCCAAGAATCTATTAAGTTAAGATCTTTGCTGAGGTAGGTGACACCCAATCTAGGGAGAGGAGTCTGTCGTTTAGAGGGAGGGGATCTGTCTAAATATTGAGAAGATATTAAGTTTAAATCTCCACATACTATCAAGGAGGACATGTCGTATTTATGTAGATGAGTGAGGAGCTCAACAAAAAAGGATTTTTTATATTGAGTAGGGGCATACACATTGCAAATAGTGAAGGAGGTGCCTGCATGGAAAAAGGATAAAGTCAGGTATCTACCCAGCGGGTCAGCAAAGGCTGAGGTCACCTGCAAATTCAAAGCTTTTTTTGCTAACACTGCCACACCACATGACTTAGTATTGAGGGACGCTGAACCTAACACTGACCAACTCATAATTTGTAGCTTTTTCACTTCGTCTGGCATCAAATGGGTTTCCTGTAAACATATAAGATCAACATTGTGCTTGTTAAGGTAAGTAAAGAGTTTACGTCGCTTAGCCGGTGTATGGATACCTCTAATATTAAGAGAGCCTATATTAAGAGACATTAAAGTGGTTTTTAAATGTTAGATGCAAAGGAAAGTCAGAGAAAGAAAAGTGAAGAAAAAGGAAGGGAAAAACACAAGGGGAGGGGGAGACATAGGACACGGGGAGCCAAGCCATTCCTAAAAATAAACTAACGGACCTCCAGAAGAATCCCTGGTATCCAAATCGGTATGACTCTAGATATCAGGGGGGGTCTCTTAGTAACAGATTTTCAATACAAACTATGAACGACAGAGCTCCGCTCTCCAAGCTACCGAAACATATAATATTCAAACTCAGGTAAGGACATCCACTGAGCGTGGACTGTCCTCCCATTATAACATTATTATATTATATAAGTATATCGATGGATATACATCTTTCAATGTCAGACAAGGGTATATACTCATCAGGTCTAAGATTAAACATATGGCATATGCCTCATTTAGGGATGTTAATAGATGTTAAAGTCAGATTCCAGGTAACAGGTCTACGGAGGTCTCACGCAGCCATATCATCAGGTTCTGGGATGGCATCAGTCCCTCTCTCTTCAGACTCTTCTTTGAGATATGCTGCAGCATCCGCTGCGTTAGAAAAATCAGCAAAGCCTGTCGTCGTGAATATTCTGAGTTTGGCAGGGAATAACATGTGAAACTTGCGGTTTGTTTGTATCAGCGTGGTGCAGACCGTCGAGAAGGAACGTCTCGCTCTGGAAAGTTCTACAGAAAAATCTTGGAACAGTCGCAGGGTGTGGGATTCCCAAATGAGAGGGTTTTGCTTTCTAGAAGCAGACCAAAGCACCTGCTTGTGCAGGAAGTTCAGTGTTTTAAAAATGACAACCCTCGGTTTATGTGCCGAGGCATTTTTAACTTCTCCCATCCTGTGAACTCTTTCAATCACTATATCTGAGCATTCAGATTCCACATGTAGTAACTTAGGTAGTGTGTGGCGGACAAAAAATTCCAACTGCGTCCCTCTAATAGATTCAGGGAGTCCGGTAATACGTAGGTTATTACGTCGTGTCCTGTTTTCAATATTGTCCAGCTTATCAGACATGCGTTTATTCTCTAATACCAAGTCTTTGACTGACTTTTGTAATTTATGGATGTCATCCATATTCTGACTTATGTGTGTCTCAGCCCCTGTTATGCGGTCAGACAAGCGGGAGATCTGAGTGGTAATGTCTGCAACCGCCTTCTGTAATAACGGCGCCATGGTAGTTTGCATAGCTTTGGTGAGTTCTTCATATGTAAGGGAAGCTGATAGTTTATCGTCCGACATACCTTTGATCTCCTCCGCGGCTGGGATAGGTTTCTTCGCCGCTGGCGTCCCCGGCCCCTTGTCTGTGTCAGGCGCCATGTTATGGTCTCCACGCCGTTTCTCTTGACGCTGCTGCTGCGGTGTCTGAGGCTGTTTTGCGGGTGGCGGGGGACCCAGGAACTTATCCATATCAATACCCGATCTATAGGGAGACCGGGAGCGGTGTCTCGCGGAGGCTGACAGGGTTAAAGCTGGGTGAGGCTGCGTGGAGAGCGGAGCTGCCGGGAGAAGCTGTTCACTCTCCCATGCCGGAACCGGAAGTCTCCATGCTCCAAGGTTAATACAGAATTTTCACTCCAAAAATCTTAATAAAGCTCAAAGGTGTTCGGAGACCACCATCAGAGGGAGGGGTACTGTCACGCGGCGAGTGCTTACCGCCGTGGGTCCCGGGATCCGTCCTCTGATGGTGCGGCTGTCTGCGGTGCTCTGTGGTTACACAGGAATGCGGCAGGGTTGGCGTCGGGAGTGACGATTTCCTGAGGCTGGAGGGAGGACCTAGTGGCCTGCAGCTTCCTGCTGTGTCTGCAATGCAGCGAGTGGCCATGTTGGAGACCAAGGGCAGCGCCAATGAGCATGATGGGTGAGTGTCAGCCAATCCTGTTTCCCTGCTGCCTATAAATAGGCTGGGATTATTGCATTCTGTGCCAGTGCTTTGTTGTGGTTACTCTGTGCCTTAGCTCTGTGCTCCTGCAGATTGTTCTGTGCATCTCTTGTTAATTGGTCCTGTCTTGCTCTCCGATTTCTCAGCCGACTCTCGCTGCACAACGCTCGCCAGCTCTCCAGTGCACAGTCACGGTCAACCACTCCGCCACCAGTGCCTTCAGATTCTGCAGGATTCCCGTGGTGGTTTGCCAGCTACAGTCTGTGCTCTTCATTCACATCTTCGCATCATCCTGCAACCAATCTTCACAGTTCTTCATTCACGTCTTCACATCATCCTGCAACCAGTCTTCACAGTTCTTCATTCACGCCTTCGCATCATCCAGCAACCAGTCTTCACAGTTCTTCATTCACGTCTTCGCATCATCCTGCAACCAGTCTTCCAGTTCTTCATTCACGTCCTCGCATCATCCTGCAACCAGTCTTCACAGTTCCACATTCACGTCTTCACATCATCCGGCAAACAGTCTTCACAGTTCTTGAGCCTTGCCTTCACATCATTTAACAACTCACTTCACAGTTCTTTAGTCACGTCTTTGTATCATCTAAAGCATATTCTTCACAGTTCTTCAGTTTCGGCCTTGTATTATTCGGTGGATATTGGTTTTCTTTCACGTTACCTTCCGATCCAGCAATCTATTCATCACAGTTCTTCTCACGCCCCTTCAACAAACCATCTCTCTCAGGAGGCACTCTCTTTTTTCTTCAGGAGTTCAGTGACTTCATTCTCTATAGTTTTCCAATCCAGAACTAATTAGTCCCAGTCTTTCTACAGCCACATTTTGATCTGTTACCCTTAATAAATATATGAAAAGGAATTATCTTCGTCCTCCTTGTTCCCTGCACTCAGGGGCATCTGCTCATTTGGTTGTCCAACGGATTCACAGATACAACCTGCTTTGACAGCGGCACAAACACCTGGCTCATCTAGGAGTGGCACTGCAGTGGCAGACAGGATGGCACTTAAAAAAACCAGTCCCCAAACAGCACATTATGCAAAGAAGATATATAGGTGCAATAAGGTAGCTGTATGACTAATCTAAGCGACACAAGTGTGCGGCACAAACACCTGGCCCATCTAGGAGTGGCACTGCAGTGGCAGACAGGATGCCACTTAAAAAAACTAGGCCCAAAACAGGACATCATGCAAAGAAGAAAAAGAGGTGCAATGAGGTAGCTGTGTGACTAAGCTAAGCGACACAAGTGTGTGGTACAAACAACAAGGGACGTGCTGGAATTTGCCCATATGTAATACATGCACAATATTGGTGGCACAGGAGAGTGTACCCCTAAACCATACACACACACGGCAAAGCCAGTAAAATTAATTTGGATAATAATTACCCTTTTATTTGGAGCTATTATAATAATATGCAGCACAGATGAGTGTACCCCTACACAACACACCCTGTAAAAATTATTTGGATAATAATATAAGTAATGTATATAACCCTTTTATTTGGAGAAAATAATATACAGCACAGGGCACCACCAATGGACTTATTGCAGCACAAGATACCACCACTGGACTGATGCAGCACAATACAGCACCACTGGACTGGACTTATACGGCAGTAACCCTGGACTTATACGGCAGTACTCCTGGACTTGTACGGCAGTGTCAGACAGGATGGCACTTTAAAAAACTAGTCCCCAAATAGCACATGATGCAAAGAAGAAAAAAAGGTGCAAGATGGAATTGTCCTTGGGACCTCCCACCCTTATGTTGTTGTCGAAGTCGAAAATATTATACCCACATGCATCACGTGTAAACACCACACAGAGTGGCCTCCGTGCGGGTGCTTGTTCTGCCGTGCGTTCGCATACCCACACGCTGTGTACATTGGCTCACGAAGCCCTCCGTATTAGCGTGGGGTATGAGTAAATATGGTAGCAAACGCATTCGCATGGAAAAGCCACAAAGACATATCTGATATTTCATCCACATAGCGCATAATTTACACATAGACCACACACACCACACCAGCAAGTTACATTTACTTTAGAAATGGAACAATAGAGATATTCAACTTTACAGGGTGTGAGGGGACAGAATTAGGTTAGGACATAGTGTTTGGTATCCAGATGTACAGTATTTCAAGGGCTACATTCCGATCGCAGTTTGCAGAATATAGCATGCTCCTGCGCATAGATATGCACAGGAATACAATATTAATATCACACTGTAATCACTGCACTCCTGATATTCGGCGGGAACCCAGTGGAGGACACCTGCAAGTGAACCTGGACCAAGCATCGCCCACCTATTCAAACCAACCTATGACCCCTCACATACTGTAAATGACCAACCCTTTGACCTATGAAAGAAGAGCTTACAGTTTCCTTTGTACTATGTTTTGGACAAGTGTATAAAAGCCAGGCCTCCTGGCCAGTCCCAGTCTAATTCTCTGAAGGTCATCTTGCTAGACTGACTGAGGACCGTATCCGGGTGGCGCAGGCGAACAAACGTATGTACTCTTGGTTGTAGCTTTTCTCTTGTATTATTGTATTTCTGTGTGTATCCCCTTTTAAGTAAATATTTGTTTCTGCGTTGGACCACAACATAACATATACAATTGGTGTCGCATTCCATTCCTGTTAGAGGTTAAAGTGTATTCAGCCACGCGTGTAGCTGCATTGTGCTCACAGCGTGTTGGCGTGCCTACTCAACGTGCACACTTTTCTTAGAGGGTTATAGCGTACAGTTAGTGGCTGCAGCGGCCCGAACTCTTGTGTAATAAGGGACTGCTTTTTCCTGAAAGTTAAATGAACTTAACAGTTGGCGGTTCGTCTGGTTCACCACATACTTACAGACTTGCAGGGCATAACAGATTTAGTCTAGCAACAAAGGGTGGAGATGCATCTTAAGTAATTTTGTATTGTGTTTAAAACTATCTTGTGTTGTTAGACCACGTCTGTTCTGTATAGTCTTAGAGGTGCTGGTGCGAACCGAGGGACAAACAGGAAAAAAGCCGTTTATTATTGTGTGTGTAACTTTTGGCGCAAAAGCGTGCACAAAGCATACCGATAGTTTGCATATATTCTCACATATTGTTGCCATAGGTTATAATAGTCATTATAGATCTGTATAAAGTAGGATACGTTTTATTTGTTATATATTTGATATAGTTTGTTAAGGGAGTAATTTTAAAGAACACGAAACACAGTTCCGGCCTGAACATTTAGGTAAACACTCAAAAGAGGACTACCTTTGGGGGTAACTTCCAGCGAGTGTAAGGAACAATTGTGTATTGTGTAAGTGGGCAGTAGCATTTTGTTGCTCACATTTAAAGTGATAAGTGTGGTATATTTAGGCGTGAACGTACTGTGAACACGTGGCACGTTGTGAGCGGTAAGCGTGCGAGAACGTACACGTAGCATGGGAACGCGTAGTTGCATGCATACGCACGGTTACGTGAAACAGCTAGTGCAAGTTATTACCACACGATAGCAGTTCAAGTTAAGGTGGGGTAAAGGATTTGTAGTTATACAATAGCAAGTAACTATCCGATTTTAAAAGCAGATTACTATAATATTTTGTTTAAAGTGTACTACCTCTGGGGCAATCTATCAATCAAAGGGAGTGATACTTTTCTGTACAGAAAACATTGTGTGTTAGTGTGAGTTGAAAATAGGAGTGGACGTATTGAACCCCGGAAACCGGGATCCCGTGGATAAATGCCTGAGTTAGAAGAGGCTCAGCGGCGTGAATGGGTCGCAACCTAGCGCATTAACGAAGTTGGCACGTACTACAAAGTTTTGGATGAGCGTAATAGATTGTGATTTGTGAAGTGTTTTAGTGTTACTCTCCGGCTGAGGAGCGCGGCTTGAATTCGACTCCAGTGATCGTAGGGCTTATAGATAACAAGTATCTATAGGCTGTGCGATTGGACCGCACGTCCGTGTATGTTATACGCAGCGCAACGTGAAACCATTTGCGTTCTTTTGCGCAACTGTGTCATCATAGGCGCTGTGTAGAGCATACGTAAATGTGATTGATGTAAGAAAAGGGGTTTTTCGCTCCTCAAAAAATCTCCCTGGTGGGCAATCACTGGAAAGGGTGATCGATAAGTTGTTTCTCACCCTACAAAAAATTCCAGTGGATAGATACCGAAAAAGGAATTTTTCGCTGACTCTCTCAGGAAAACATTCAAACAGAACCTCCACTGAAAGAAATTACAGTGCTGAAGGGTCTGATAGGAGCCCAAGGTTGGGTACATCTCGATCCCACTATTGACAGTGGGTCGTAGTACAGGCCAGCGGGGGCAGGAGCGAGTGAAGAGCGCTTGAATAACTTTTCACAGTCGTCTCGCGTGGACCATTTGGTGTGTTGTGAAAAAAGCCCACAATGGGAGCCAAATGGGCATGCAAGAGGCATTCGGCAGTTAGAGTTCAGGCTGAAGAGTTGAGACCAAGAGGGTCCGCGAGTTTGATAATGTGTGGGAAGTATTGTCCACACGCCAAGGCTTTTTGTGATGAATGAGTATGTATGACTGCTGAAGATAGGGCATCATTTCCTAGGGTTGGTAGTTTTGAACCAGAGGTGCTGCAGAATGTTAGAAATAAAATATTTCTGATCAAATCTAAGAAACAAAGGATCCGACATAATGACTGTATGAACATATGGCAACAAGAGGGATACATGCAAAGGGAGCTTGCTCGCACAGCAAGTTCCAAACCTGACAGGAATGCGTTTGCGAGCGCACCACCACCGCCATATGTCGATGGAGAGAAAACAGCTACAACCAATGGTACATCGGTAAATAATAGCAACATGCATACTAATTGTATTAACCCTAATACCTGCAAGTTGTATCCTGTTTTAAATTCTCCCCAAGGTTGTGAGGAAGAGGCCGAGCCCAGCATGATCTCAGCCCTCTCCCTAGCAGCTACTATACAAGACACTCATGTGGGCACGGCCCAACGAGTAAGAGCGGTGATGGTGCCCTCCAGTAGAGGGGCGGGTGAGGTCATATCCGCCGGTAAGTATGGGACCGTCCATTATGCAGAGACAGTAGCACCCCGTATTATAGAGACAAACATAAATGAAGTGGTTGAGTTAAACCCAGTCAGGGTGATTGCAGTCCCCAATGGGAGAACTGATAATCAGGGAGTAACCCCCATCAGGAACATTGCAATGCATTATCCATGGTCCCAAACAGAACTGAGGTCAATTATGTTAGAATTCCCCGATCCTAGAAAAGATCTAGTCAGATGCCAGAAATGTATTAAAGAATTGGGTAATGCCCATGAGTCCACAAACAAAGATTGGCGGATATTGTTAAGAGTGAGTCTACCCTCTAATATTGACATCACAAAATTTATAACAGACTGCAAACTAGATGCAGAAGTGCCACTCACTGATGAATACAGTCAGGAGAATGTAAGGCAAATTAACATACAACTAGGATAGTATTTCCCCACTGTTGTCAAGTGGAATAAAATTTTCTCCATAAGACAGAAAGAAAGTGAAACGGCATCCGAGTATTTCCATAGAGCTTTACAGGAAATAGCTAGATACACTGGGATAGAGGATATAAAGGAAAATGCCAACCACAGGGAGGTAGCTGACTCTGTACTAATGGATGGACTAAAGGAGGCATTGAGGACCAGAGTGCAAACCTCTCTGCAAAATTGGAGAGGTATCACGGTAGCTGCACTGAGAGAGTCTGCAATTGAACACGACCGAAACATCATTAAGCACAGGGAGTCGCAAGGGGATAGGTTGATGCTTGTAAGTATACAGGCTCTTGAAGGGATGTCCAACCAACCTAAACCCCTGACGATTGGAAACGGTCAATAACATGTTTTATTTGCAGGAAAGAAGGGCACTTTGCCAGGGATTGTAGGAGTAATGGGACACATAATAAATCTAGACCCCCTAAGACCAGAATACGAACCACGTTACCAAACACATAGATGGGATCAGGGAACACATAGGAGGGATTACGAGCCTCATAGAGGGGAAACGAGGAGGAACCCACCAAGGAGGAACTGGCAGAACCCCAAAAGTCCACAGCTATCCCTCGCACATATAGTAGCTGCCAATGCTCTGCGGGAGGGTCCAAAACCACAATAGAGGTCAGGTCATACCTGTAGTATGCAGCCGGTTAAATTGATTGCTGGCCTTGGAAGTGAACCTGAGGTCATAGTCAATGTAGCTACAGATACAGATAGATTTCTTGTAGATACAGGGGTGGCCAGATCAGTGCTAAACTCCATCACAGGTGTAACAACCACGGGCAAAATTATTTTGGCAATGGGAGTAACGGGAAAGGTGCAGCAGTATCCTTTAAGTAGACCTGCAGAGATTACGATAGGGCCCTTGCATACCAAACATTCTTTCCTGTTGGCTGCATTGGCTCTGACTAATCTACTTGGCAGAGATTTGTTGTGTAAAATGCGGTGTGTCATATATTGTACCCCTGAGGGTGTGTTCTTAGATATCCCTGAGAACCATGCACAGGAAGTACAAGATATATTAGACACCCCTCAAATGCTAATGTTACACTCCACCGTTATAGACACATGTCCATCACAGGTAGAGGAAATGATCTCACAAATACCGGGTTCCCTTTGGACCAAAGATGGACAGTACACTGGATTGATGGCGAATGTAGCCCCAGTAGTAGTGCAAATAAAAGATGGCAGGATAGCTCCAAAAATCCCCCAATACCCTCTGAAACCAGAGGTGGAATTAGGAGTATACCCCATCATAGAACGGCTGCTACAGCAGGACATCCTAGTCAGGACGTTTAGCACAGCCAACAACCCCATCTTCCCTGTGAAAAAGAGTGGGGGGAGGGGTTACAGGCTAGTGCAGGATCTAAGGGGGATAAACAAGATAGTTGAGTCAATTCCCCGTAGTGCCCAATCCAGTGGTCATCCTTATGCAGATTCCTTCCACCTCTAAGTACTTCACTGTCATCAACCTCTGCTCTGCTTTCTTTTCTGTCCCTCTTCACCCTGACAGCCAGTATCTCTTTGCTTTCACCTACAGGGGAGTATAGAATACCTGGACCCATCTTCCCCAAGGTTTCATTGACAGCCCAAGTATTTTCTCCCAGGCCCTGCATGACTGTTTGCAATCCTTTCAACCTGAGAATGGGTCAGTGCTGATACAATATGTTGATGACTTGTTGTTATGCTCTGACTCATTCAAGTCATCCCTGGCAGATACTAAACAGCTTCTGTTTTATCTCCCCCAGACAGGACACAATTTTTCAAAGTATAAGTTGCAGTTGTGCCTGACTAAGGTTAAATACTTGGGACACTGCTTGACACAAGGACTCAGACACCTGACCACAGACAGGATACAGGCCATCCGTGACATGACTCTGCCGCAAACTCAGCAACAAATCCGCACTTTCCTAGGAATGTGTGGGTAATGTCGGAATTGGGTTCTGGGGTTCTCTATTCTGGCACTACCACTGCAAGAAATGGTGTCTTTGAACAAACCAGAATGGGTCTCTCATACAGAAGAGTCCAAACTGGCATTTGAGAGACTGAAAGAGTGTTTGTCACAAGCACCAGCATTGGGGATGCCAGATTACGAGAAACCCTTTGAGTTGTAAGGTACTGAAAGTGCTGGGTGCGCGGCAGGAGTCTTAACCTAGAAACATGGTGATGCCAGCAGACCGGTAGCCTATTACAGTGCACAGTTGGACACTGTAGCACGGTCTCTCCCTACTTGCCTACGAAGTGTTGCAGCCATTGCTTTGTTGGTAAGTAAATGTGAAGACGTAGTGTTAGGACACGACCTGACCATCCATACACCACATGCAGTATCAGCCTTGCTAAACTCCGCCCAAACCAGACATGTCTCATCTGCTCGGTTTACAAAGTGGGAACTATCACTCATGGCCCCTGTAAACATCACCATAAAGAGGTGCAGAACACTAAATCCTGCAACTTATTTGCCGAGTGTGCCTTGTCATGCACAAAGGGTGGAGGATGAAAATGATGGTGAAGGAGGATTTAGTGCAGACACTGATGCGCATGATTGTATGGAATACCTGAACCAGACTTTCAATGCGAGACCTGACATCAGTGACAACCCACTGTAAGGCATAGACATTACCTTCTACACTGCCACAGACAGACGGACTCGGGAGACCTGTGCACCGGATACCCAGTTGTAGATGATGATGGTATCATAGAAGCTGAACCCTTTGGTCCACCTCACTCAGCACAAGTCGCTGAGCTGGTAGCACTGACCAGAGCATGTGAGTTAGCAAAGGGTAAGGCAGCTAATATATACACAGACTCTAGATACGCCTTCGGAGTGGTGCATGATTTCGGGGCCCTGTGGCGCCCCAGAAATTTCATGACGGCAGCTGGCACACCTGTAGCGCATGCGTCATACATTAAGAGGCTTCTGACAGCCATACAGGAACCTGACAGAGTGGCTGTTATCAAGTGTAAAGCACACACTTACAACCAAGACCCAATTTCACTTGGTAACAGCCGAGTGGACGAAGCTTCAAAATCAGCAGCAAGCACTATCTTACAAATTAACACCACACAACTGATGACATTCAACATGGTAAATATGTAACAATTAATCAAAACGCAAAATTTGTGTTCCCTACAGGAGAAGGCTGTCTGGAAGGCAAAGGGATATGGTCAGGAGTCCTTGGGACTCTGGAGAGATGGACAAGGCAAGCCAGTGGCCCCCAGGGCATATCTCCCGAGCCTAACTGAAGCGGCACATGGTCTGACTCATCTGGGCAAGGAAGGTATGTGCAAATTGGTAAGAGCTTACTGGAGTTCCCCAGGGTTCTCGTCTCAGGCGAGCAAGAAAGCAATGACATGTCTTACTTGCTTGAGGAAGAATATTGGTTAGACAATCCCAATGGAGCCATCCCATATCCCTCCTACAGATGGACCTTTCCAGGTAATCAACTTCATACAGCTACCACCCTGTAAGAATTTAAAGTATGTTTTAGTATGTACAGATGTCTTTTCGAACTGGGTAGAAGCATTCCCCACTGCCACAAATACTGCCGTATTCACTGCTAAGAAAATTGTGCAAGAATTTGTGTGTAGATATGGAATCCATAAAATGATTGAAAGTGATAGGGGTACCCATTTTACAGGGGAAGTCTTTCAGGTCATGTACAAACTGATGGGTATTAATAGTAAGCTACATACTCCATACCTGCCACAGGCCAGTGCGAAGGTGGAGAGAATGAATAGCACTATTAACCACTTAACTGGCATGGTCGCATCAGATGCGACCACAACAGACTGGGCTTTCCCTGACATGGTCGCATCTGATGCGACCAGTCAGAAATGCCCACTGTGCTGCTGTGGGAAGAGATTCTTCCCACAACCGGCAATGTAAGAGGGACCTCCCGGCCCCCATGGAGCCTATGGCTCCGTCTCTAGTGTGTCCTGATCATTGGTAACAGTGATCGGGAAGCCCGGCATCAACCCCTCCCACCCGGCGGCTACTGAGACTGAGCAGCAGCCGCCGGGATGTCATCGCCGCTCCTCCCCGTATGTGCCCGGCGGTTGCAGAGTACAGCAGCCGCCGGGATGTCAGCGCCGCTCCCCCCGTATGTGCCCGGCGGTTGCAAAGTACAGCAGCCACCGGGATGCAGGCGCCGCTCCTCCCGTATGTGCTCGGCGGTTGCAGAGTACAGCAGCCGCCGGGATGTCAGTGCTGTTGCCCTTGCTGCTCTCTGCTTATTGGGGGGGGAGTATAGAAAGTAAAATGATGCTTTTTAAAAGAAAATTAAATAATACAAAAAAAAATCATATACACTGTCCACAGGAGGAGGAGGGGGGGATGCATAAAATGTACTTTATAATGGGGGCTAATGGACACAGGCTGGTGCAAGAAACCCCCTAAGAATATTTTCCAAAAAAAAAAGTAAATATAGTTTTAAAAAAGCTTTTGAAGCCATGCTACATTTAAAAAACCCCCGACAATTTCTTACCGATTTTGGTGACAAAAAATCGTCAGTTAAGTGGTTAAGATCAAGCTGAGCAAAGTGATGGCTGAAACTGGACTGTTGTGGTCAGAAGCACTGCCACTAGTGTTGTACAGCATCAGAACCACTCCCAGTTCACTGCTTAACCTATCACCCTTTGAAACTCTATTTGGACGACAGCCCCATATAATGATAGACCCCCAGGATGATTTGAAGTGCAATAATGAAATGACTGTGCAATATTTGGTTAGGATGAGCCAGCAACTGAGAAACTAGCAAAGGAATCTGAAACTGGCGATTCCTGACCTACCAAACAGTAATTGTCATGACATTGAACCTGGGCACTATGTGATGATTCAAAATTTTCTACGCTCAGGTTGCCTCATTGACAGGTGGGAAGGACCATATCAAGTTTTGTTGACCAGCACGACAGCCCTGAAGGTTGCCGAGAAAGAGACTTGGGTCTACTCGTCCCACTGCAGGAAGGTCACTGACCCAGAGAAAACTTGTGAGAAAGAGAAAGGTTAAGAGAACCTCGTATCACTAGAAAATCTGTTCCGGGAAAGCTGAGAGGCGGAACTGTTGAACTGCACCTGAGCGTGGTGAACAGCAAAAATGGTTGTCATAATTTTTTTTCTCTTCCTCCAATCACCCCCCCCCACTGCATTTTTCTTTTTTTCTCCCTTCCTATTTTTCTCCTTACTGAAATGGATCCACATCAAGAGACTGTGTTCCGTCTTTTTCTGGTAACTTTGATCAGGACAATCTGTTTTTGTAATGGCCCCCAAGAGGTCGAGCAAGGATCTGGAATGGGTTCTGATGGAGAGGATGGATTCATAGGACCCCAGGATCAGTCCATCACTTTGGTCAAAGCTGGTATCAGTAAGAGATCTGTTAGTCACGGAGCTCGGGGGCAGTGTGAAGGGTTATTGTCTGATGAATACTGCATATGTAAGTACTGCGATAACATAGTCGAAGATGGGTGCATCCAGAGATGTCAGTCAAATACTAATACCAACATTGGCGGACATCCTTTGAGTGATTACCACTCATTAGTGGGTACGGTCTTAAACCATGGAAACAATAAATAAAAAATAGCAGCGCTAAATTCAGTTACTAACAAAGTGAGATGGATTGGATGAAAACAGGTTCAAACATTTATTTAAAACTCTGATAAAATACCAATTAAAAGTCAGTATGATCACCGGCAGAATTAGTGAAAACAGAAATGTCCGTTCCTTTTTAGTAATAACTGGACAACAGTTTAGGCAGACTTATAAGGCTTAGGAGCTGATTGCACAGTCCCAATAAGAAATTGTTACCGCTTCTTAAACCGCTGGAGGGAGAAAGTCCCATATGAAAGTTCTTCAATTAGGAGCTTAGTAGCATAATCTCAATCCTCACCAGTGTGCGGAGCTTTGCTTGCGGAAAGGGTCCCTGATAAGCCTGTTGTGTCCACCAAAGTGTTGAATCTGAATGTCCAGTATGGTCCGGGCACTTGTTCTGTAGCAAATTGTCGGTGATCAGGATGGCACTGACGCGTTTCGCTGCAGGTCCTGCAGCTTTTTCAAAAGGACCAATCTCGGTTAAAAAATTTTGTTACGGTCTTAAACCAAACAGAATGCTGGGTGTGCTCACAAGTACCTAAAGCACAGAGTAAATCGGGATTAGTGCCATACCCTTTAACAGTAACTGAGGTACTCGAATTACATGGGGGGAGACCGGTGGACAGGAAATTTAATATATCTAGGCCCCCTAGCTTGAAGCTCCACTATTACCACGTAGATCGGTTACTGCTGTGTTTTAACGTGTCCAATTTCTGGAAACCAGGAAATTGGGAAGTGACATGGAACAATCAGACAATGACCTTCTCACATAGGTCTGATAAAGTACCCATCAACTCCGAACTTGTATGTAGGATAGCCACAAGTGGGAAGTACTACCGGTACAGGTATACACGTGGGATCAAAACCATGTGGGCTGGAAAAGTGTCACAGGGATATTGTGCCCACATCATCCAGCCCGATACTTGTACTGAACAAATGGGAGAACTAGGGAAAATCTGTGATATGATCTTGTGGCATTTTGTCCCCTATGTTCTTCCAGATGACGCCTATTTCATAAGTGGAAGGAAAGCATACAAGTGGCTTACTCCGAGCTCCAAAGGGTTGTATTACATAGGCAGAGTACTATCAGAGGTCATGACCATTGCCCACGACAAAATGAAAGATATTCACCGCAACGCTCAGACTCCTTATACTCATACACATTATGAACACATTGTCAAGAGACACCTCATAGATAGGACAGAGCCCGCAGCCTATGATTTGATTCATGAATCCACCGGGATTCAAATTCTTCTCACATTAGATATCACCCATACTGCCAGAGGAATTATAAATTATAAGAACATCCATGCGCTGGCGAACTTGATAGATAATATCACTGAGATGTATGATGACACCTTCAGGTATACGGGTAGGGAGCTAAAGGCCTACAAGAAGGAGCTGGTCCAGCACAGGATGGTCTTAAATTACGTCACGGCTGTGACAGGTGGGTACTGTGTTACTCTGGC
The DNA here is from genome assembly GCF_028390025.1 of Pseudophryne corroboree. NCBI lineage: Eukaryota > Metazoa > Chordata > Amphibia > Anura > Myobatrachidae > Pseudophryne > Pseudophryne corroboree. The sequence continues at coordinate 1,111,316,314 of NC_086444.1, forward strand.
AACTCAATATGGTGTGAAGTGCTGTATTTATATGACAAACAGCACTGAAGACTCAACAGAGATCATTAATCAAAAGATGGACGAGATCTTGCAGTTGAAGTGGGAGTTCAGAAGGAAACACAACCTTACTTTAGCAGCTGTGGATAATGTATTGACCGGCTGGGCCTCATGGTTGAACCCACTCAAATGGTTCTCTGGGTTAGGCGAGTGGGCACAGAGTGTAATTGCAAGTGTGGGAAAGTTTCTCCTCTGTATCCTGGGTGTCGTCATAATTATCGGTCTGATATTCCAATGTGTTCGAATTTTGACGCGGCAAAAACATAAGACAAATTTGATGAGTCTAAGGAGCGAGGGCATTGTAACAGCGGCAGATTTGATATATGACCCAACCGTAGAAACAGTGTTGTGATAAGGAATGCAAATGAATTTCATGGCCTGGTTCTTTCACCATCTCTCTGTTTTCCCCTCTACCCAGAGATCTACAATCCGGAAATTACATCAGTGTACCCTAATTTATGTGAATGTGCCTTTATATGTCTTACCCTCATCTCTGCAATCTTCAGTTAATAACACACATAGCCGGTAAACGTTATCCACACATAATGGCATACACATACATCTCTCCACATGTATTATCAGATAAATGTGTTCCCCATTTGTTATTATAAAAAGCTGGACAAGGTGAGGGCTAATGGCCCTTGCCTAGAAAGAGCTTGGTAATGTTTGTTTGCCCATGTACAGACCCTTAATACGGGATGAGAAGGATTAAATGTATACTGCGCAGTACCTCAAAGCTTTCTTTAGAACAATGATACATCCCCCTCAGACATTTACTCATACATACACGCTTTTTCCTATCCCACTAGGCCATATATTTCCCGCCTACAACTCTTCCCCTGTTACCCGAACGTTGTACATATTGTAATTGTAATATTTTCAGTATTATTAGTTATGTGTGGCAGTTATTGTTTACTGCCAAAGGGTGGACTGTCGAAGTCAAAAATATTATACCCACATGCATCACGTGCAAACACCACACAGAGTGGCCTACGTGCGGGTGCTTGTTCTGCCCTGCGCGCATACCCGCACGCTGCGTACATTGGCTCACAAAGCCCTGCGTATTAGCGCGTGGTATGAGTAAATACGGTAGCATACGCATTCGCATTGAAAAGCCACAAAGACATATCTGATATTTCATCCACATAGCGCATAATTTACACATAGCCCACACACACCACACCAGCAAGTTACATTTACTTTAGAAATAGAACAATAGAGATATTCAACTTTACAGGGTGTGAGGGGACAGAATTAGGTTAGGACATAGTGTTTGGTATCCAGATGTACAGTATTTCAAGGGCTACATTCTGATCGCAGTTTGCAGAATATAGCATGCTCCCTCGCATAGATGTGCATAGGAATACAATATTAATATCACACTTATTACTGTACTCCTGATATTCGGCGGGAACCCAGTGGAGGACACCTGCAAGTGCACCTGGACCAAGCATCGCCCACCTATTCAAACCGACCTATGACCCCTCACATACTGTAAATGACCAATCCTTTGACCTATGAAAGAAGAGCTTACAGTTTCCTTTGTACTATGTTTTGGACAATTGTATAAAAGCCAGGCCTAATTCTCTGAAGGTCGTCTTGCTAGACTGACTGAGGACCGTCCCCGGGTGGTGCAGGTGAACAAACGTATGTACTCTTGGTTGTAGCTTTTCTCTTGTATTATTGTATTTCTGTGTGTATCCCCTTTTAAGTAAATATTTGTTTCTGCGTTGGACCACAACATAACATATATAATATGGTGTCGCTTTCCATTCCTGTTAGAGGTTAAAGTCTATTCAGCCACACATGTAGCTGCATTGTGCTCACATCATGTCGGCGTTCCTACGCAATGTGCACACATTTCTTAGAGGGTTATAGCGTACAGTTAGCGGCAGCAATGGCCGAACTCTTGTGTAATAAGGTACTGCTTTTTCCTGAAAGTTAAACGAACTTAATATTGTATAAACAGGACATGCACACTTTAACAAACCAATAATTTTAGCGACAGGGTCTGAAACACGACTGTGGCTGAAATTATTGGTTTGTTTGGGCCCCCACAAAAAAGAAGCAATTAATCTCTCCTTGAACATACTGGCTCTTCAGAGGCAAGATGTCGTCCTCATCCTCATCCTCCGATTCCTCTCCCCTTTCAGTGTGTACATCTTCCTCCTTACAGAGTATTAATTCGTCCCCACTGGAATCCACCATCACAGGTCCCTGTGTACTTTCTGGAGGCAATTTCTGGTCAAGGTCTTCTTGGAGGAATTTATAATTCATTTTGATGAACATCATCTTCTCCACATTTTGTGGAAGTAACCTCCTACACCAATCGCTGACAAGGTTACCGGCTGCACTAAACACTCTTTCGGAGTACACACTGGATAGGGGCAACTTAGGTAAAATAAAGCCAGTTTGTGCAAGGGCATCCAAATTGCCTCTTTTTCCTGCCAGTATACATACGTACTGTCTGACTTACCTACTTGGATGCTGTCACTCATATAATCCTCCACCATTCATTCAATGGTGACAGAATCATATGCAGTGACAGTAGATATGTCAGTAATTGTTGGCAGGTCCTGCAGTCTGGACTAGATGTCAGCATTTGCTCATGACTGCCCTGCATCACCGCCAGCAGGTGTGCTAGCAAATCTTAGCTGTTGACAGGTCATGTTCCTCTTGAGTTGACAATTTTCACACCAGCAGGTCTTTTAACCTTTGCAGACTTGTGTCTTCCGGAAAGAGAGGTACAATGTAGGCTTTAAACCTAGGATCGAGCACAGTGGCCAAAATGTAGTGCTCTGACTTCAACAGATTGAAAACCCTTGAATCCTGGCAAAGTGAATGAAGGGCTCATCCACAAGTCCCACATACTTAGTGGAATCGCTCTATCTAAGCTCCTCCTTCAATTTCTCCAGCTGCATCTACAAAAGCCTGATGACGGGAAAGACCTGACTTAAGCTGGCAGTGTCTGAACTGACTTCATGTGTGGCAAGTTCGAAGGGTTGGAGAACCTTGCACAAGACGGAAATCATTCTCCACTACGCTTGAGTCAGGTGCATTCCCCCTCCTTTGCCTATATCGTAGGTGGATATGGGTGGTCTTCTGTTTGCCGGCGGTCGGGCTCCCGGCGCTCAGTATACCGGCGCCGGGAGCCCGACAGCCGGCATACCGACACTTATTTTCCCTCGTGGGGGTCCACGACCCCCATAGAGGGAGAATAAAATAGTGTGGCGCGCGTAGCGCGCCACCGTGCCCGTAGCGTGGCGAGCGCAGCGAGCCCGCAAGGGGCTCATTTGCGCTCGCCAAGCTGTCGGTAAGCCGGCGGTCGGGCTCCCGGCGCCGGGATGCTGGTCGCCGGGAGCCCGACCGCCGGCCAGCCGTAGTGAACCCGGTGGATATATAGGCTTGAATGGTCTTTTGCTGCTTCTCCATCCTCTGGAGCATATAGAGTATTGAATTCCACCTCGTTACCACTTCTTGCTTCAGGTGATGGCAGGGCAGGTTCCGGAGTGTTTGCTGGTGCTCCAGTCTTCGGCACGCAGTGGCTGAATGCTGAAAGTGTCCCGCAATTTTTCGTGCCACTGACAGCATCTCCTGCATAACCCTGTCATTTAAAAAAAAATTCTGCACCACCAAATTAATTGTATGTGCAAAACATGGGACGTGCTGGAATTTGCACAGATACAATGCATGCACAATATTGGTGGCATTGTCTGATATCACAAATCCCCAGGAGATTCTAAGTAGGGTAAGCCATTGTGCGATGATGTCCCTCAGTTTCCGGAAAAGGTTGTCAGTTGTGTGCCTCTTACAAAAAGCAGTGATACACAGCGTAACCTGCCTAGGAACGAGTTGGCATTTTTGTGATGCTGCTACTGGTTCCGCTGCTGTTGTTGCTGCTAGAGGCAATACATCTACCCAGTGGGCTGTCACAGTCATATAGTCCTTAGTCTGCCCTGTTCCACTTCTCCACATGTCCGTGGTTAAGTGGACAGTGGTTACAAATGCATTTTTTAGGACACTGAGGACACTTTTTCTGACGTCTCTGTACATTCTCGGAATCGCCTTCCTAGTGAAGTGGAATCTAGATGGGATTAGGTACCGGAGACACACTACCTCCATAAATTCTCTAAGTCCCACTAAACTAATGGCGGATACCAGATGCACGTCTAACACCAACATAGCTGTCAAGGCCTAAGTTATCCGCTTTGCAAAAGGATGACTTCTGTCATATTTCATCTTCCTCACAAAGGACAGTTGGACAGTCAATTGCATTCTTGAAGTAGTACATGTGGTCATCCGACTTCCCCTCTGGGATGATGATCGACTCCCAGCAGCAACAACAGCAGTAGGCATACCACTCAAGGATCCTCCGGAGGAATCCCATTTAGGAGAGGACTCCTTAGTCTTGCCAGGGACATGGCCTGCAGGACTGCTAACATTCCTGACTGAGGAGGAAGTTGACATTGAGGGAGTTGGTGGTGTGGCTTGCAGGAGCTTGGGTACAAGAGTAAGAAGGGATTTCGGTGTCAGTGGATTGCTTATGCTCTTACCCAAAGTTTCTGAACTTGACAATGACTTCTGATGAATGCGCAGCGGGTGATGTATAAGGGAGGATGTTCCTAGGTGTTTAACGTCCTTACCCTTACTTTTTACAGATTAACAAAGACAACACATGGCTTGACACCTGTTGTCTGGATTTGTGGATAAATAATTCCACACTGAAGAGGTGACTCTTTTGGTATGTTGCCCAGGCATGACAATGGGCTTATTCATCCCACAGACAACTGTCTCCCCCGGTGCCTGATTTAAACAAACCACATCACTGTCAGAATCCTCATCTTCAACTTCCTCCTCAGTGCCAGCAACACCCATATCCTCATCCTGGTGTACTTCAACAGTGACATCTTCAATTTGAATATCAGAAACTGGACTGTGGGTGCTCCTTCCAGCACTTGCAGAGGGTGTGCAAATGGTGGAAGTAGCCACCTCTTCCCGTCCAGTGTTGGGAAGGTCAGGCATCGCAACCGCCAACACACTTGGACTCTCCTTGGGGATTTGTGAAACCATCTTAGAACTCACAGTTCTTTGCTGTGCTTTTGCCAGCTTAACTCTTCTAATTATTCTAGCGGGAGGATGAGGGCTTCCATCGTCATGTGAAGCTAAACCAATAGTCATGAACATAGGCCAGGGCCTTAGCCATTCCTTGCTACTCCGTGTCATAAATGGCATATTGGCAAGTTTACGTTTCACCTCAGACCATTTAAATTTCTTTTTTTGGGTCCTTTTGCTGAACTTTGGCTTTGTGGATTTTACATGCCCTCTATCACATTGGGCATCAGCTTTGGCAGAAGACATTGATGGTATTTCATCGTCTATGTCATGACTAGTGGCACCAGTTTCAGCACTAGGAGGAAGTGGTTCTTGACCTTTCCCTATTTTATCCTGCAAATTTTTGTTCTCTATTATTTTTCTGGAGTTATACTGTATAACACAATATGCGGCACAGGAGAGCATACCCCTACACCACACAGGGCAAACCCTGTAAAAATTATTTGGATTAAATATTATTATCCCCTTTATTTGGAGTAAATAATATACAGCACAGGACAGTACCACTGGAATTATACGGCAGTACCACTGGACATATACGGCAGTACCACTGGACTGGATTTATATGCCAGTACCGCTGGATTTATACATCAGTACCACTGGCCATATACGGCAGTATCACTGGAATTATATGACAGTACCACTGGACTGGATTTATATGGCAGTATCACTGGACTTATACCATACTTGCCTACCTGACCCTCTCCATGAGGGAGAAAATGCTCTGTTCCTGGACTTTCCTGGTAATGTATGATTGCCATCACCTGTGGTGAAACACCTTTCTTATCAATTTACTAGCTCACCACAGGTGATGTCAATCATACATTACCAGGAAAGTCCAGGAACAGAGCATTTTCTCCCTCATGGAGGGGGTCAGGTAGGCAAGTATGACTTATACATTATGGGGAAATGCAAGATCAGTTGCTATTTCAGTCCCTCCCTTATCCTTCTGTGTTTGAGGCACTAACATGTGTCTCCTATCTTCTGATACTGGGCCTTATTTAGGTTTGTTAGCAAACCAAAAAAAGCACACAACTGGGCAAAATCATGTGTACTGCAGGTGGGGCAGATGTAACATGTGCAGAGAGAGTTAGATTTGGGTGTGATTTGTTCAAACTGAAATCTAAATTGCAGTGTAAAAACCCTGCACAGAAACAATATAACCCACCAAAATCTAACTCTCTCTGCGCATTTTACATCTACCCCACCTGCAGTGGTTTTGCCCATTAGTGTGCTTTTTTGGTTTGCTAACAAACCTTAATAACCCCCACTGTTTCAGAACAATCCTCCTTTCCAACATGGTATAGCTATTCTATTGCCACTGGCACTGGATTTTTCAAACCACATATCCTCCTTGGCTGATACTGTTGTTGCAGCAGAGCAGCCTGAGAAACAAGAACCACATATTCAGTTAATAGAATGGTAGAGCTTTTTCATCTAATCTCTGTAAATCAGCATCAGGGGATGGGCTCATTACCTGCTGCTAGTAATTACTTGCCAACCCCTGAGGCTTTTTTCAAAGTACTATAAAGCAGTAGAGATGTGCGGCGGGCACTTTTTGTGTTTTGGTTTTGGTTCTAATTCCACTTTCGTGTTTTGGCTTGGTTTTGCCAAAACCACCCTTTTGGGTTTTGGTTTTGGATCTGGATGATTTTTTTAAAAAAAACGTAAAAACAGTAAAATCACTGAATTTGGGGGTAATTTTGCTCCTACAGTATTATTAACATCAATAACATTAATTTCCACTCATTTCCAGTCTATTCTGAACACCTCTTCTTATTCTGGCTACAGACCGCTGAATGCAGGGAATCCCTGCACACGAGTTAGAGTTAATTAACGCAAGGAGCGGCATATGTGTTGAAACCCGTCGACCAGACGGGCCTTGGTATAGGTCAATTTACCATACGGAGGACAACACAATACATACTAGCCAGATAAAAACCAGTGGGTTTACATTCTCTTGTTATCTATACGGAGCTAAATATATTCATAGTACGCTGCTCACTGAGAAGATACATGTGAATGTCATGTCACACAAATGTCAGCAGCTCTATGTGAATTATGTTTGCAATCTTGCAACTAATTAATACAGTTCAATGGTGGCTTTTTATATATAAATGTGCAATAGCATAATAGCTTTATTATTTTTTTCAGTACTGCGCTTATATCAACTTGGCAGTAGCATTGTAATATATACTTAAGAAGCTGCTTTGATAAAAACTTACATACTAAGAGGCTATATGTGGCTAATTCAATGGAACAATATATGATATAATATTATATTCTGGCCCCAGTATATTTTTTATGGAGATCGCTATATTCACAATGATTCCTGCAATGTGCCAATGTCAGGAGATGTAATTAACTGTTCTTAAACACATTGTATTATCTTGTTTGTGAGTACCTATGCAAGAGATTGAAACTCTAATGTAATTTGTCCTCAGTGGTTACAGTGTTGCGGTGTCAGATAATAAAACCGCAACACTGTTAGACCTGACTAGACACAACTTATCTCTTCTTCAAAAGTCTACACACAGCCTTTGCAGACAAGTGTACCCCTGCAGCTAGATATATAGATTAAACTATTCAGCAAGACAGCTTGAGGTACATCATGCTAAGGGCAAATGACAATAGTTTTTTTAGAGCAATATTAAATGTGTTATGGTTATGAAAATTAGATTATTAAGGAGAAGCTGTGACAAATGCTGCACCTCATAGATAATTAATATATAGTGATTTGAAGGTTGCAGGAACCAGTCGGACCCTGAACATATAACCATACTCACTAAGGATTACCCTTATAGTGAAGAGTGAGACAACTGTGTGGTGATCCTGGTTTTCATAAACACTTATTATACTATATACAGTAAAATAATAAACCACACACAGTGAATATAATTTAATATTTTTTTATTTGATATAGTATTCTTTATTTCATTAAAAAAATACATATTTCATTAAAAATACTTTTTCATGTATTTCACATCATTTTTATTGGCTAATAATAAAAGTTATATTTTAGATTGATTAAAATAAATTAATTTCTTTTTCTCTCCGTGCGCCAACCAAGAGACAATCTTTTCTATTCCCTTTTCTTATTCTGAACACCTCACAATATTGTTTTTAGGCCTAATAGGTGCACCGAGGTGGCTGTATGACTAAGCTAAGCGACACAAGTGTGTGGCACAAAAACCTGGCACATCTAGGAGTGGCACTGCAGTTGCAGACAAGATGCCACTATTCAAAAACTAGTCCCCAAACAGCACATCATGCAAAGAAGAAAAAGAGGTGCAATGAGGTAGCTGGATGGCCAAGCTAAGTGACACAAGTGTGCGGCACAAACACCTGGCCCATCTAGGAGTGGCACTGCAGTTGCAGACAGGATGGCACTTAAAAAAACTAGGCCCCAAACAGCACATCATGCAAAGAAGTAAAAGACGTGCAATGAGGTAGCTGTATGACTAAGCTAAGTGACACAAGTGTGCGGCACAAACACCTGGGCTATCTAGGAGTGGATCTGCAGTTGCAGACAAGATGGTACTTAAAAAAACCAGGCCCCAAACAGCACATGATGCAAAGAAGAAAAAGAGGTGCAATGAGGTAGCTGTATGACTAAGCTAAGCGGCACAAACAACATGGACGTGCTGGAATTTGCCCAGATGTAATACACGCACAATATTGGTGGCACGGGATAGAGTACCCCTAAACCACACACACACACACACACACACACACACACACACACACACACACCGCAAAGCCTGTAAAATTAATTTGGATAATAACCTTTTTATTTGGAGCTATTATAATAATACTAGGTGATTCATCCCGCCCTACGGGCGCTCTTCACACTGTCGTAAGCAGCAGCGTATACCACTGTGACTGCCTCGTCACTGGAATGACTGATGGACAGGACACTACCACTGGTCTGATGCAGCACAACACAACAACATTGTAAGGGACTTGTGGTTGTTGTTATAATTATTATGATACCGTAGCAGTGGACATATAGCAGCAGCGTATACCACTGTGACTGCCTGGTCACTGGTCTGATGCAGCACTAACACAGCAATACTGTAAGGGACTTGTGTTTGTTATAATTATTATACAGTAGCAGTCAGTGACGTGCGGTGAGGTCACTGGTTGGGGAGGCACTGGCAGCTAACAAGCCTCACCCCCCCAAAAAAAAAAAAAAAGTGTGGTCCCCCAACACATCAGTAAACCAGCACTAGGCAGAACCAGCCAGGGGGAGTAATGCCATAGCAGGGGAGACACTCAGTGTGGTGTCCCCCTGCCATAACATTAATCTGCCCCCCCAGCCAGTCAGCCCAGGGTTGTAATTCCTCGGAAAGTGGGAACCCCAAGAAATAAAAATGGGGTCCCCCTCCCGAGCAATAACCAGCACTGGGCTGATAGCCCAGTGCTATGCCCCGCACCCCTGGTGGCGGTGGGTGCGGGGTTCATTGTGTGTTAATATTGTTCTTTACAGGTGGCCTACAGGTCCCAGCAAGCCTGCCCCAGCATGCTGGCACTTGGGAGAACCACAAGTGCCAGCATACCCGGACATAAAGGGCCTGCTGGCACCCATAGTCCACCTGCAAAGAATAGTAATATTGTTCTTTACAGGTAGCCTACAGGTCCCAGCAAGCCTGCCCCAGCATGCTGGCACTTGGAGAACCACAAGTGCCAGCATGCCCAGACATAAAGGGCCCGCTGGCACCTGTAGTCCACCTGTAAAGAAAATATTAAAATAAAACACCACACGTCTTGAAAATAAGCTTTATTGGGTCTTCACCTGGGGGCGGCGGCCTTTAAGCTCTTTTGCGTGGCCGCCACCTTCCCAGGGCTTCCGGCGTCTTCACCTGGGGGGCGCCACCCCCCCCCAGGGCTTCCAGCGTCTTCACCTGGTGGGCGGCGGCTGCTAAGCTCTTTTGCATAGCCGCCGCCCAGCCAGGACTTCCGGCGTCTTCTTTCTTCAGGAGCTCTTCACTGCTCCTCCTCCGCTCCTCCGCTCCTCCTCCTCCGTCGGACTGACTCTCCTCCGCCTCGCGCTGACTTATATAAGTCAGCCGGAGGGGGCGGGGCGATGATGCGGTGAGCCGTGATTGGCTCGCGGCGGCCAACTTAAATTTCAAAAATTACGCAGAGGCGCCATTTTTGAAACTGGAACCGCTCCGCTGCCAAACTCTGCAGGATAAAGGTAAATTTACGCCGCCGCACCGCCGCTGACGCCTGCACCACCGCCGCATCCCGCCGCCCGCACCATCGCCGCATCCAGCCGCCCGCACCTCCTCCGCCAGCGTCGCCCACACAGTGATTGACAGCGGATCCAGTGACGGATCCGCTGGCCAATCACTGTGGCCTCACTGACAGGGACGTGCTTTCATAGGTTGAAAGCACGTCCCTGTATGAAAGCGGCACCACTAATGGTGCCGCTTTCCCATATATTTTCAATGGGCTTTTACAGCCCATGGCTAGTCCCCGCCCGTGCCCGCCCCCCGCTCCCCATGCTTTCCCAAGTGACAACGGGAGGCACCACGATCGGTGCCTCCCAAACACAAAAAGAAAACAGCAATGCAAAGAATAATATTAAGAAGATACATATGACACAGAATATGTGTCATATGCATCTTCTTTGTATTATCTTAATTATTAATGACAGGGGAGGCACTGCCTCCCCTGCCTCCCCTGGCTGCACGTCCCTGGTAGCAGTGGACATATAGCAGCAGCGTTTATCGTCACTGGAATGACTGATGAGACAGGACACTACCACTGGTCTGATGCAGCACAACACAACAACACTGTAAGGGACTTGTGGTTGTTGTTGTTGTTATTATTATTATTATTATATGGCAGCAGTGGACATATAGCAGCAGCATTTACCACTGTGACTGCCTCATCACTGGAATGACTGATGAGACAGGACACTACCACTGGTCTGATGCAGCACAACACAACACCACTTTATACAGCTATACTGGATATATGGCAACAGAGGACACCAACACTGTGACTGGCTGGACTGATGAAGCACAATACACTGACTACACTGAACTGGACAGCACAACACAGCACCATTTTATACAGCTACACTGGACATATGGCAGAAGAGGACACCAACACTGTGACTACACTGGACTGGACTGAGCAGCACAACACAGCACAAGACTCGCCACCCCACTTTCCTGCCCCCACACAGACGCTAAACACTGAGGATACGTCCTCTCAATACACTCTCTGAGACTGGAGTGTTAATGGCCGCGACGCGCAGCTCCTTATATGGAATCCAAATCCCACGAGAATACGACAGCTGGATGATGACGATTTGCCACGTTCGGGTTTCCGAGTCAGGTGGGAAAACCCAAGCCGGGCTCGGAACCAAACTTGGAAGACAAAGTCCGGTAGGGTTCGGTTCTCTGAAAACCGAACCCGCTCATCTCTATAAAGCCTCATCAAAACACTGTTAGTTTATTGTAGAGATAAGCGGGTTCGGGTTTTACTCGGATTTACTCAGTTCTCAAAACAGCATCTTATTAGATATCTAAAACAAAAGACATCCGTGAGCCAATAAGATACCGTTTTGAGAACCAAGTAAATCCGAGTAAAACCGAGTAAAACCAAACCCGTTCATCTCTAGTTTATTGAGCTTCTTTCATTTGACCAGCACTGTAAACCCTATCTAGCTTTCTCTGAGGTTGACCCTAGGCTCTGGGATGACTACCCTCTCTGACTTTAGCCCCTGCCTCTCAGATGACAACACTCTCTGGGGGCCATTCTGACCCGATTGCATGCTGCAGTTTATCGCAGCGAAGCGATCGGGTCAAAACTGCGCATGCGCCGGTGCCGTAGTGCGCCGGCGCATGCCAGATGGCCAAAGGCCATCGGAGCACTACAATCGCCTCTGCCTAACTGACAGGCATAGGCGGTTGCTGGGCGTGGGGGGGCGGAACGGCGGCGTTTGGCTGCCATTTTGTTTGTGCGGTCCTGCTAACGCAGACGTGGCCAGACCGTGGGGGGGGGGGAAGGGGGGGCGGTCCGCAGCGATGAGCAACTCCCGGCCAGCCGCAGGAGCTGTGCTGGCTGGGAGTTACTCTTCAAGCACAAAAGCATCGCCGCTATGCGATGCTTTTGTACTTGTGCGGGGGGGGGGGGGGACACATACATGCGGGGTGGACTAGCCCTGTGCTGGGCGTCCCCCCGCATGTCTGTGTCCCTGATCGTAGCTGTGCTAAATTTAGCACTGCAACGATCAACTCGGAATGACCCCCTCTGTCTTTGATCTACGGTATGTCTCTGGAATTACTAATTTTCGTGCTCTGGATTACTAGGAAAGTTCTGCATACAGGAGCATAACTAGACCTATGGGGGCACCATTTATTTTTAGCCTAGTCATTTTTACTGTAAATTTTCTAATGTTTGCATTATCTGCCTGCTTAGTCAACACAAACAATGAAGTGCATGGTGATTAGCCTATAGTAAGCATTGTAAGTTAAAACAAAATCTATTTAAAAAAATATCTATATACTAGACATTTTTCGGGTTTTGTGTTTTGGTTTTGGATTCGGTTCCGCCACCATGTTTTTGATTCGGACGCGTTTTGGCAAAACCTCCATGAAAATTTTTGTCGGATTCGGGTGTGTTTTGGATTCGGGTGTTTTTTTTCAAAAACCCCTCAAAAACAGCTTAAATCATAGAATTTGGGGTTAATTTTGATCCCATAGTATTATTAACCTCAATAACCATCATTTCCACTCATTTTCAGTCTATTCTGAACACCTCACACCTCACAATATTATTTTAGTCCTAAAATTTGCACCGAGGTCGCTGGATGACTAAGTTAAGTGACCCAAGTGGGCGGCACAAACACCTGGCCCATCTAGGAGTGGCACTGCAGTCTCAGACAGGATGGCACTTAAAAAAATAGTCCCCAAACAGCACATGATGCAAAGAAAAAAAGAGGTGCACCAAGGTCGCTGGATGGCTAAGCTAAGCGACCCAAGTGGCCAGCACAAACACCTGGCCCATCTAGGAGTGGCACTGCAGTGTCAGACAGGATGGCACTTAAAAAAATAGTCCCCAAACAGCACATGATGCAAAGAAAAAAAGAGGTGCACCAAGGTCGCTGGATGGCTAAGCTAAGTGACCCAAGTGGCCAGCACAAACACCTGGCCCATCTAGGAGTGGCACTGCAGTGTCAGACAGGATGGCACTTAAAAAAATAGTCCCCAAACAGCACATGATGCAAAGAAAAAAAGAGGTGCACCAAGGTCGCTGGATGGCCAAGCTAAGCGACCCAAGTGGCCGGCACAAACACCTGGCCCATCTAGGAGTGGCACTGCAGAATCAGACAGGATGGCACTTAAAAAAATTAGCCCCAAACAGCACATGATGCAGAGATAAATAAAAAAAGAGGTGCAAGATGGAATTGTCCTTGGGCCCTCCCACCCACCCTTATATTGTATAAACAGGACATGCACACTTTAACAAATCCATAATTTCAGTGACAGGGTAAGCCACATGACTGTGGCTGAAATGACTGGTTGGTTTGGGCCCCCACCAAAAAAAAAGCAATCAATCTCTCCTTGCACAAACTGGCTCTACAGATGCAAGATGTCCACCTCCTCCTCATCGTCCGATTCCTCACCCCTTTCACTGTGTACATCCCCCTCCTCACAGATAATTAATTCGTCCCCACTGGAATCCACCATCTCAGGTACCTGTGTACTTTCTGGAGGCAATTGCTGGTGAATGTCTCCATGGAGGAATTGATTATAATTCATTTTGATGAACATCATCTTCTCCACATTTTCTGGAAGTAACCTCGTACGCCGATTGCTGACAAGATGACCGGCTGCACTAAACACTCTTTCGGAGTACACACTGGAGGGGGGGCAACTTAGGTAAAATAAAGCCAGTTTGTGCAAGGGCCTCCAAATTGCCTCTTTTTCCTGCCAGCATACGTACGGACTGTCTGACATGCCTACTTGGATGAGGTCACTCATATAATCCTCCACCATTCTTTCAATGGTGACAGAATCATATGCAGTGACAGCAGATGACATGTCTATAATCGTTGGCAGGTCCTTCAGTCCAGACCAGATGTCAGCACTCGCTCCAGACTGCCCTGCATCATCGCCAGCGGGTGGGCTCGGAATTCTTAGCCTTTTCCTCGCAGCCCCAGTGGCGGGAGGATGTGAAGGAGCAGCTGTTGACGGGTCACGTTCTTCTTGACTTGACAAGTGTCTCACCAGCAGGTCTTTGCACCTCTGCAGAATTGTGTCTGCCGGAAAGAGAGATACAACGTAGGCTTTAAACCTAGGATAGAGCACGGTAGCCAAAATGTAGTGCTCTGATTTCAACAGATTGACAACCCGTGAATCCTGGTTAAGCAAATTAAGGGCTCCTGCCACAAGTCCCACATTGCCTAGCGGAATAGCTCAGTTTTAGCTCCTCCTTCAATCTCTCCAGCTTCTTCTGCAAAAGCCTGATGAGGGGAATGACCTGACTCAGGCTGGCAGTGTCTGAACTGACTTCACGTGTAGCAAGTTCAAAGGGTTGCAGAACCTTGCACAACATTGAAATCATTCTCCACTGCGCTTGAGTCAGGTGCATTCCCCCTCCTTTGCCTATATCGTAGGTAGATGTATAGGCTTGAATGGCCTTTTGCTGCTCCTCCATCCTCTGAAGCATATAGAGGGTTGAATTCCACCTCATTACCACCTCTTGCTTCAGACGATGGCGGGGCAGGTTCAGGAGTGTTTTCTGGTGCTCCAGTCTTCAGCACGCAGTGGCTGAATGCCGAAAGTGGCCCACAATTCTCGGGCCACCAACAGCATCTCTTGCACACCCTGTCTTTTTTTAAAAAATTCTGCACCACCAAATTCAATGTATTTGCAAAACTTGGGACGTGCTGGAATTTGCCCACATGTAATGCACGCACAATATTGGTGGTGTTGTCCGATGTCACAAATCCCCAGGAGAGTCCAATTGGGGTAAGCCAGTCTGCGATGATGTTCCTCAGTTTCCGTAAGAGGTTGTCAGCTGTGTGCCTCTTGTGGAAAGCGGTGATACAAAGCGTAGCCTGCCTAGGAACGAGTTGGCATTTGCGAGATGCTGCTACTGGTGCTGCCGCTGCTGTTCTTGCTGCGTGAGGCAATTCATTTACCCAGTGGGCTGTCACAGTCATATAGTCCTGAGTCTGCCCTACTCCACTTGTCCACATGTCCGTGGTTAAGTGGACATTGGGTACAACTGCATTTTTTAGGACACTGGTGACTCTTTTTCTGATGTCTGTGTACATTCTCAGTATCGAAAAAAGGAATTGGATTCCCCAGCACCCTGGATGATAACAGTAACCAGATATAAATCCCACATGATAATAGAATTCAGAGATCTTCGCTACACATATTTGCGCAAATGTGTGGTTAAGCCCCAAAGCCACATCAAGGCCTCTCTGTATATTTGGGGTCCCTAGCGCTATATCTAGGTGCAGGGTGTGGCACCCCAAAACACCAGAATGAGCCAGAAAGCCCAGCGTGGCATACCAGTGTAAAAAACTATAGTGATAATAAATTAGTATTTAGGAAGCCGAAGCTATAGAGAGGGTGATACAAACATGAAATGTAATTAAAATAGAGAAATAGTGTTAGAAAATTAATAAGTGAAAAGTGTTAATAGAATGTAAAGGTATGCCACACTAAAGCCATCCAGCTCAGCCAGTCCAGAGGCACCACACCTCACACCTCAATTACCCCATTCTGGGTCTAATATTAACCAGCAAGGAGCCACATGATAATGGCTCCTTACTAAAATATGTCTAAGCTAAGAGCTACCTACCTTGGAGCAACCCCATAATGCTCCATGTGGCATGTCAGGGCCTGCACCTCCTCCTGGGCTTTCTGGCTCATTCTGGTGTTTTGGGGTGCCACACCCTGCACCTAGATATAGCGCTAGGGACCCCAAATATACAGAGAGGCCTTGATGCGGCTTTGGGGCTTAACCACACATTTGCGCAAATATGTGTAACGAAGATCTCTGAATTCTATTATCATGTGGGATTTATATCTGGTTACTGTTATCATCCAGGGTGCTGGGGAATCCAATTCCTTTTTTCTTGCTCAGAAATACCCCTTCCTTTCGAGCACCTGAATGATATCACTAAGCTAATTGAGCATTTACCAATCTATATGTCTGTTGTGAGAGGCAGAGAGGTCCTGCATTAGGAGGAGGTGCAGGCCCTGACATGCCACATGGAGCATTATGGGGTTGCTCCAAGGTAGGTAGCTCTTAGCTTAGACATATTTTAGTAAGGAGCCATTATCACTTGGCTCCTTGCTGGTTAATATTAGACCCAGAATGGGGTAATTGAGGTGTGAGGTGTGGTGCCTCTGGACTGGCTGAGCTGGATGGCTTTAGTGTGGCATACCTTTACATTCTATTAACACTTTTCACTTATTAATTTTCTAACACTATTTCTCTATTTTAATTACATTTCATGTTTGTATCACCCTCTCTATAGCTTCGGCTTCCTAAATACTAATTTATTAACACTATAATTTTTTTACACTGGTATGCCACGCTGGGCTTTCTGGCTCATTCTGGTGTTTTGGGGTGCCACACCCTGCACCTAGATATAGCGCTAGGGACCCCAAATATACAGAGAGGCCTTGATGCGGCTTTGGGGCTTAACCACACATTTGCGCAAATATGTGTAACAAAGATCTCTGAATTCTATTATCAAGTGGGATTTATATCTGGTTACTGTTATCATCCAGGGTGCTGGGGAATCCAATTCCTTTTTTCTTGCTCAGAAATACCCCTTCCTTTCGAGCACCTGAATGATATCACTAAGCTAATTGAGCATTTACCAATCTATATGTCTACATTCTCAGTATCGCCTGCCTAGAGAAATGGAACTTAGATGGTATTTGGCACTGGGGACACAGTACCTCAAGCACTTCTCTAATTCCCTGTGAATTAACGGTGGATACTGGACACAAGTTAAACACCACTGCAGCTGCCAAGACCTGAGTTATCCGCTTTGCAGCAGGATGACTGCTGTGATATTTAATCTTCCTCGCAAAGGACTGTTGGACAGTCAATTGCTTACTGGAAGTAGTACAAGTGGTCTTCCGACTTCCCCTCTGGGATGACGATCGACTCCCAGCAGCAACAACAGCAGCGCTAGCAGCAGTAGGCATTACACTCAAGGATCCATCAGAGGAATCTCAGTTAGGAGAGGACTCATCAGACTTGCCAGTGACATGGCCTGCAGGACTATTGGCGTTCCTGTCTAAGGAGGAAATTGTCACTAAGGGAGTAGGTGGTGTGGTTTGCAGGAGCTTGGGTACAAGAGGAAGGGATTTAGTTGTCAGAGGACTGCTTCTGCTGTCACCCAAAGTTTTTGAACTTGTCAATGACTTCTGATGAATGCGCTCCAGGTGACTTATAAGGGAGGATGTTCCTAAGTGGTTAACGTCCTAACCCCTACTTATTACAGCTTGACAAAGGCAACACACGGCTTGACACCTGTTGTCCGCATTTCTGTTGAATTAATTCCACACCGAAGAGGTGATTTTTCTTGTAATTTGTCCAGGCATGTCAATGGCCATATTCGTCCCACGGACAACAGATGTCTCCCTGGGTGCCTGACTTAATCAAACCACCTCACCATCAGAATCCTCCTTGTCAATGTCCTCCTCAGCGCCAGCAACACCCATATCCTCATCCTGGTGTACTTCAACAGTAACATCTTCAATTTGACTATCTGGAACTGGACTGCGAGTGCTCCTTCCAGCACTTGCAGGGGGCGTGCAAATGGTGGAAGGTGCCACCTCTTCACGTCCAGTGTTGGGAAGGTCAGACATTGCAACCGACACAATTGGACTCTCCTTGGGGATTTGTGATTTAGAAGAACGTACAGTTCTTTGCTGTGCTTTTGCCAGCTTAAGTCTTTTCATTTTTCTAGCGGGAGGATGAGTGCTTTCATCCTCATGTGAAGCTGAACCACTAGCCATGAACATAGGACAGGGCCTCAGCCGTTCCTTGCCACTCCATGTCGTAAATGGCATATTGGCAAGTTTACGCTACTCATCAGATGCTTTTAATTTTGATTTTTGGGTCATTTTACTGAACTTTGTTTTTTGGATTTTACATGCTCCCTACTATGACATTGGACATCGGCCTTGGCAGACGACGTTGATGGCATTTCATCGTCTCGGCCATGACTAGTGGCATCAGCTTCAGCACGAGGTGGAAGTGGATCTTGATCTTTCCCTATTTTACCCTCACATTTTTGTTTTCCATTTTTTAATGTGTGGAATTATATGCCAGTAATATATCAATAGTAATGGCCTACTGTACTTTACTATATATGTATACTGTTGGTCACCAAAATGCTGCACTGTAATACTAGAAGCTATAGAAAAGTATATATATTATTGTATATATATCAGTACAGAGCAGTGTAACTGTGACACATGTGTGTCCTGACAAGCAGTATAGAAGCTATAGAAAATGATTTAAAATTATTGTATATAATTCAGTACAGAGCGGTGTAACTGTGACACATGTGTGTCCTGACAAGCAGTATAGAAGCTATAGAAAATGATTTAAAATTATTGTATATAATTCAGTACAGAGCGGTGTAACTGTGACTCATGTGTGTCCTGACAAGCAGTATAGAAGCTATAGAAAATTATTTAAAATTATTGTATATAATTTAGTACATAGTGGTGTAACTGTGACACATGTGTGTCCTGACAAGCAGTATAGAAGCTATAGAAAATTATTTAAAATTATTGTATATATCAGTACAGAGCGGTGTAACTGTGACACATGTGTGTCCTGACAAGCAGCATAGAAGCTATAGAAAAGTATATATATTACTGTATATCAGTAGTAGTACAGAGCGGTGTAACTGTGACACATGTGTGTCATGACAAGCAGTATAGAAGCTATAGAAAATGATTTCAAATTATTGTATATATCAGTACAGAGCGGTGTAACTGTGACACATGTGTGTCCTGACAAGCAGTATAGAAGCTACAGAAAATGATTTAAAATGATTGTATATAATTCAGTACAGAGCGGTGTAATTGTGACACATGTGTGTCCTGACAAGCAGTATAGAAGCTATAGAAAATGATTTAAAATTATTGTATATAATTCAGTACAGAGCAGTGTAACTGTGACACATGTGTGTCCTGACAAGCAGTATAGAAGCTATAGAAAATGATTTAAAATTATTGTATATAATTCAGTACAGAGCGGTGTAACTGTGACACATGTGTGTCCTGACAAGCAGTATAGAAGCTATAGAAAATGATTTAAAATTATTGTAAATAATTCAGTACAGAGCGGTGTAACTGTGACACATATGTGTCCTGATAAGCAGTATAGAAGCTATAGAAAATGATTTAAAATTATTGTATATAATTCAGTACAGAGTGGTGTAATTGTGACACATGTGTGTCCTGACAAGCAGTATAGAAGCTATAGAAAATGATTTAAAATTATTGTATATATCAGTACAGAGCGGTGTAACTGTGACACGTGTGTCCTGACAAGCAGTATAGAAGCTATAGAAAAGTATATATATTACTGTATATCAGTAGTAGTACAGAGCTGTGTAACTGTGACACATGTGTGTCCTGACAAGCAGTGTAGAAGCTATAGAAAAGTATTTAAATTATTGTATATAATTCAGTACAGAGCGGTGTAACTGTGACACATGTGTGTCCTGACAAGCAGTATAGAAGCTATAGAAAATTATTTAAAATTATTGTATATATCAGTACAGAGCGGTGTAACTGTGACACATGTGTGTCCTGTCAAGCAGTATAGAAGCTATAGAAAAGTATATATTACTGTATATATCAGTACAGAGTGGTGTAACTGTGACCCATGTGTCCTGACAAGCAGTATAGAAGCTATAGAAAAGTATATATATTACTATATATCAGTACAGAGCTGTGTAACTGTGACACGTGTCCTGACAAGCAGTATAGAAGCTATAGAAAAGTATATATATTATTGTATATATCAATACAGAGCGGTGTAACTGTGACCATGTGTCCTGACTAGCAGTATAGAAGCTATAGAAAAGTATATATATATATTATATACTGGCGGTCCCCAGTCTCCACAATGCAGCACACTGATCAGATATTTGCAGCACACTGAGCACAGATATGGAGCGTTTTCAGGCAGAGAACGTAGATATTTGCAGCACACTGAGCACAGATTATTTGCAGCACACTGAGCTCAGATATTTTCAGCACACTGAGCACAGATTACAGAGCTTTTCAGGGAGAGAACGCTGCCACGTCCTCTCCGTTCAATCTCCAAAGCACGAGTGAAAATGGCGGCGACGCGCGGCTCCTTATATAGAATCCGAATCTCGTGAGAATCCGACAGCGGGATGATGACATTCGGGCGCAATCTAGTTAACCGAACAAGGCGGGAAGATCCGAGGCTGCCTCAGAACCGTGTAAATTGGGTGAAGTTCGGGGGGGTTCGGATCCCGAGGAACCGAACCCGTTCATCTCTACTATATACTGTAGGCTTCCTAATCCTAATTGTTTAGGTTATTAAGTGGTACAGTATATAAGAAAGCTATAATTCGCTACTAAATCACCTTAGTGATATGTCTCTTGTGTGGGTAAACTTTTAGTCAGTTTGTACAGTATATACACACAACCCCCCACCCCAAATCTCTCTCTGTCTGAGAGGAGGTGTGACTATTGATCAGTGAGCATGGAGAGGCAGAGAAGAAGCCGTAGTTAGTATAACTAGATGCAGGGGGAAGGGCAGGCCTTGGAGGTGAGGCTCAGACACCATAGCAACTGCAACCCCTGCACCTACTGTAGCTACACCCTTATCTGTGTACCTTTAACATCAATTCTTCTGCTAATACCTCATTTTTTATTTTAATCTCACCATTCAAGTGAATAGACTCGGAAGAAAAATCAAAAACACTGCTGTTAGTTCAATAATACCTGTCACGTCTGAGGGTTTGGTTTGGCTTTGGTTGGCGTAGGAGGCTGGAGCCGAAGCAACTGAAGTGTTGAGGAAGCGTGGAGGCTAAATTCAACTTCTATTCATGGATTAATGTGCATATTATCAATTGTATGTTAAATGATTTTAAAAGGAACATTGGTACTCTAGCAGTGGCTGGCCCACAGGCATGAGAGAGCAAAAAAATAACTTTATTATAAAGCAAATTCTTTAGACTGGGATTCCTAGCTGGAAGCGATGACTGTATGTTGGAACAAGCTGGAATACGGAACTGGACAAGAATGATGATGGGATGCTGGAACTGGACTAGAGTGATGACAAGTGGAATATACAGTAAACTGGACTGGAACCAAGACTTACTGTAACCCAGGTTAGTGACCAACCTGGAACCGGATAGATTACCGGACTGGAACAAGATAGGAGGCTGAATTGGAACCAGGTTAGTGACCGGACTGGAACTAAGTTAGTGACAGAACTGGAACCAGATAAATGACCGGATTGGAATCGGAATAGGTGATCAGTCTTGAACTAGATAGGTGGCTGGATGGGAACCAGATAGGTGGCCGGACTGAAACCAGATTAATGACATGACTGGAACTGGATAGGTGACTGGTCTGGAACCAGTAAGGTGTTTGAGTTGAAAGTCTCTGTGTTTTGCCAGACTGGAACTGGAGAGCAATGGAGAAACAGAAACAGCAGATAACCAGACTGGACTTGGATTAGTTGACTGGAACTGTACTGACACATTAGTATCAGGAAACTCAGCACAGAGATGCATTCCCTGGAGAAGCGACATTGTACTGGCAATTTGGAAGTGGCCAGGCTGCTCGCTTTATAAGTATCAGCTAGTGCTATTGTGATCAGCTGATTGAAAACAACGACTGGAATGGCTGAGAAAGATCAGGTGACTTCTTCCAACATAGCTGCACCCATGTTTGAGTTTTGGAGATAACTCTGAGCAGTGCCCGCGTACAGATCACGGCTGCTGCCTGCAAGAAGCGTGAAAGCACAATGAGAACCAGCCTGGAGAGACACTGCAAAGGTTATAGCATTCTGAATTGTGACAATACCAAGTATTAGTGAGTATCATAGCACTGGATCTTTAAGTCTCCAGAGTACCAGAATGGGTTGTTGTTGGAATGACGTCAGAGTAAGTGAAAAGTTATTTTGCTTTAACTCCACCCCTAGCTAAATTTTTAGCTTTGAGGTGGGACTAATTTTAAATAATAAACTTGGTGTGATAAAATCATTACATAGTGCAGTAAAATGGGCTGAAAAGGAATTGTCTTTTCTTTAATTACAGCTGATGTCTCTCCTACATAAAATATTCATTCTGAGGTCATCTATAGAGCATTCTTAATAGTTGTGAATTCTAACAACACAAAATGCAAGAGACATATTTTAAAAATTTATTTTTCTTTTATATACTTTACTGCCTGAAACCATCTGTGAGGTACGGCCATTGTGACTAAAGAAATCCTGCAGTGCCTCATTATTTCTCTTATTAAATGTAATCCTATTTAAAACCAAATTTATTAGGACTAATGGTGTTATCAGCATATTCATGTCAAAGGGAAAGTGCATAAAAAGATTGAAAGGTACTATTTTCTGAGACCTTTTTCATGTTCAGCGTATGTGTTTAATAATATAATACATCATTAAGACTTACATCTTTCAAATTCATTAGAAGTCAATATGGAGTATTGTCTTATAGCTATACATCATTCATGCTACATACAGGAGCGGTTCTTGGTGCAGGCAAGCAGTGCCTTTGCCCGGGGCAATGCGGCTTGGGGGCGTGGCCGCAGTCACCCCGCAGGCACCGCCCGCACCCCGCTCCATGGCTGCAGCAGACGCCGTGGGCTATGTGGGCGTCCGCTGCAGCCGGCTCCAGGGACAGACACTAGAAGTCTGTATTGACCTCTAGTGTCTGTGCGGCGCTACTATGGGAGAGACGTCATGACGTCTCTCCCATAGAGAGGAGCCGGCGGCCAGAGACGGAGCAGCAGCAGCAGCGGTCAGGAAGCAGGAGCGGGGCAGTGGTAAGTATTGTTTTTTTTATTTTTGTGTGTGTGTTTGTAAGCGGCGGCAGGGGGCACAACTACTGGGGGCAAAGAAAGAGGGGGCACAACTACTGGGGGCAAAGAAATGGGGCACAACTACTGGGGGAAAAGAAAGAGGGGGCACAACTACTGGGGGCAAAGAAAGAGGGGTCACAACTACTGGGGGCAAAGAAAGAGGGGGAATAACTACTGGGGGCAAAGAAACGGGGCACAACTACGGGGGGCAAAGAAAGAGGGGCACAACTACTGGGGGCAAAGAAACGGGGCACAACTACTGGGGACAAAGCAACAGGGGGCACAACTAATGGGGGCAAAGCAACGGGGCACAACTACTGGGGGCAAAGCAACGGGGCACAACTACAGGTGGCAAAGAAAGAGGGGGCACAACCACTGGGGGCAAAGAAACAGGGCACAACTACTGGGGGCAAAGCAACAGGGGGCACAACTACTGGGGGCAAAACAACACGGGGCACAACTACTGGGGGCAAAGCAACAGGGGGCACAACTACTGGGGGCACAGCAATGGGGCACAACTACTGGGGGCAAATCTACTGGGGCAAATCTACTGGGGGCATAGCTATGGTGGGCACAGCTACAGGGGGCATAGCTACAGGGGGCATATCTACTGGAGGCACAGGTAAAGGGGGCATATCTACAGGGTGCACAGCTACAGGGGGCATATCTACTGGGGGCACAGCTACAGGGGGCATATCTACAGGGTGCATAGCTATAGGGGGCATATCTACTGGAGGCACAGCTACAGGGGGCATATCTACTGGGGGCAAATCAACTGGGGGGCACAACTAATTGGGGCAAATCTGGGGGCACAGCTACTGGAAACTTTCGCACTGGGCGCCACAAGGTTTAGAACCGGCCCTGGCTACATACTGTACAGTATACAGTAAATGTTGGAAATGATGTGTACAGATGTTGATATTGCAGTGTTATATATGCACACACCTGAGGATGACTCAAACTATGGCTCTCATTCAGCTTCAGTAGCAGATTCTGCTAAATTGCAAAATCTACTACTGAAAAATTCTCATGCTGTGGGCTGCCCAGCACAGGGCAAGGCCACCCAGCACAGGACAAGGCCACCCAGCACAGGACAAGGCCACCCAGCACAGGACAAGGCCACCCAGCACAGGGCAAGGCCACCCAGCACAGGGCAAGGCCACCCAGCACGAGCAGCGCCTCACAGCGCTGTGATCACATTTAAAAATACGAATGTAACACAGACAGCGTGACCAACGGGCTTATCGGGCAGCATGGCTGTGTATGCAGGAGCACCAGTGCCATGTTTTCGCCTGCAGCGGCCACCCCTAAAAATTGTCCTGTGTTGTCCGGACCACTCCCCTCACCTATTGGCGCATTGCCGCCCACTCCGATGGCAGCCGCTGCCAATCACGGGGCGATCACATTATGACAGGACAAGATAGCACTGTAGTGCCCGCACACGTGCAATGCAAACTCTGCCCATGCACAGACAGACGATAAACGGCCGTTCTGCGTAAACACAGGTTTGCGTTTGATACTGGATGAGGGCCTATGAACAGCCCAGTTGCTTAACCAGTGGTGTTGGTTTATTGATAGATATGATAGCAGGCACAGTCGTACTCAATGTTACACACTAGGGCCCTCATTCCGAGTTGTTCGCTCGTTGCCGAATTTCGGTATATTGCGATTAGTCACTTACTGCGCATGCGCAATGTTCGCAGAGCGCATGCGCTTAGTTATTTTACTCAAAAGTTAGGTATTTTACTCACGGCATTACGAGGATTTTTCTTCGTTCTGGTGATCGGAGTGTGATTGACAGGAAGTGGGTGTTTCTGGGCGGAAACTGGCCGTTTTATGGGTGTGTGTGAAAAAACGCTGCCGTTTCTGGGAAAAACGCGGGAGTGGCTGGAGAAACGGGGGAGTGTCTGGGTGAACGCTGGGTGTGTTTGTGACGTCAAACCAGGAACGAAACTTACTGAACTGATCGCACTGGCAGAGTAAGTGTCGAGCTACTCAGAAACTGCTAAGAAATTTCTATTCGCAATTTTGCGAATCTTTCGTTCGCAATTCTGCTATGCTAAGATACACTCCCAGAGGGCGGCGGCTTAGCGTGTGCAATGCTTCTAATAGCAGCTAGCGAGCGAACAACTCGGAATGAGGGCCTAGGTCTCATGCGGCAGAGCTTCAGTGGGGCAGAGTGTCATACAGCTCACCAGCCGGTAGAAATTTTGTGGATTGCAGATAATTATACTGTCTTCTTTGTATTTTTCATATAATTTTAATGGTCATCTAGGTATAGGGCATGAAACCTCCCTGGAGACAGAGGTGTAGCAAGATGTAATGGTGCCTGGAGCAAGGTATGTTTTGCCCCCCCCCCCTCTAATGAATTGGGGTCGTGGCCAACATATGATGGCATGCTACACTTGGCAAAAAAACATTACAAATCCCAAAGTACAGGAATATTGGATACATGAACAGACCAATATTTATATATCGTGTATATGTGTGTGCATGTGTGTGTGTATATATATATATGTATATATGACATGCATATTTAAATATATGTTATATATACTTACATATAGTTATATATATTTATATGTGTATATAATTATATTTTATGTGTGTGTGTATATATATATATATATATATATATATATACACACACAGTATATATATATATATATACACACACAGTATATATATATATATATATATATATATATATAAGCGGTACACATACATATATATAGTATATATATATATAATATATAGTGTGTATATATATATATATATACACGGCTGCTGCGAAAAGACATGAGGGGGGCAGGCAAGCATGGCCTCACAGCGATAACACCCACCTAGTTATAAATATTAATTATAAACAGTGCGCCGCCGCCTGTAGCCCCACTCTACTCAGTCAGGTTGGACTCCATCCCTCTCTGAGTCTGGTCGGCGCCGCGTCTCAGACCGTGATGTCAGACGCCCGTGCGTGTGACATGGACATCACACGCCACTCACAGAGGGGAGTGGAGAGGAGGGAGGGGAGTGAAGAGGAGGAGGGAGGGAGAAACTTGTTGCAGCTCGGGCTCTCAGCTTTCAGCTGCTTGCTGCTAGGTGGAGGTTCTGGCGGGGTCAAGCTGCGGCACCCTGTATTATCTTGGGCACCTGGAGCTCGAACTCCACCGGAACCGCCCTCCCTACGCCAAAGCCTGGAGAACAGGAAGACTAGAGTCTGCACAGTGGTGCACTCTTTTTTTTCAATACCCCTCACTACAAGGTTCTCCAAGTTACACAAGCATTTAATTTCAGCTTTTCTGTGGCAGCCTGTAAAACAAGCTTATCAGTGTAAGTGATCATGTAGTTTCTTGGGACTCACAGACAGATGTTCTCCATATGTGCTATCATTGAATGCTGGGTAGCATTAACTCTTAGTTTCTACACTCAGAATCCTGTGAATTCCGGTTTCAGCTAACAGCAAAAATGTGACAGCTAGACAATGTAGAATATGTCAGCTCCAGGTAGAGCTAATTCATTATTGCAGAAATCTACTCAGTGTACATGATCATATACTTGGGTCTCTCAGATAGAAACATAGAATTTGATGGCAGATAAGAACCACTTGGCCCATCTAGGCCTATATTTACTAATAATCTGAGTTTGTCCGATTTGTGTTTTTTTTCTAAGTCCCAACATGGGAATTTACTAAGTACAAATCTCGGCAGTGTTTGGGCTATTCGTAATGGTTTTCAAGGCTAAGTTCAGAAATACAAATGAATAGACCATCGGTCAAACGCGGCTGTTTGTTCATACAACACAGGAATTTACTATTTATTCGTATTTGGGTGTTAGTCTCTGAATGCTCAAGTGCGGGTGTATTTTTTTGCAATTCGTTAAAAAAAGCAGCAAAAAAATAGACCTGCTTTTTATAGGCGAGTTTGGATAATCATGCACGGATCAGTGAGATCTGTGCATGGTTATCTATGGGAAAGGGTCTGTTTAGTGTAAAAACTAAAAAAAATTGCGTGGGGTCCCCCCTCCTAAGCATAACCAGCCTCGGGCTCTTTGAGCCGGTCCTGGTTGTAAAAATACGGGGGGGAAATTGACAGGGGATCCCCCATATTTTAACAACCAGCACCAGGCTCTGCGCCTGGTCCTGGTGCAAAAAATACGGGGGACAAAAGACGTAGGGGTCCCCCATATTTTTCACACCAGCACCGGGCTCTACTAGTCAGAGAGATAATGCCACAGCTGGGGGTGACTTTTATATTGGTCCCTGCTGCCCTGGCATGACATCACCAACTAGTCACCCCTGGCCGGGGTACCCTGGAGGAGTGGGGACCCCTTAAATCAAGGGATCCCCCCCTCCAGCCACCCAAGGGCCAGGGGTGAAGCCCGATGCTGTCCCCCCATCCAAGCGCGGCAGTTGGGGGGCTGATAGCCATAGTGTAAAAAAAAGAATATTGTTTTTTGTAGCAGTACTACAAGTCCCAGCAAGCCTCCCCCGCAAGCTGGTACCTGGAGAACCACAAGTACCAGCATGTGGGGGGGAAACAGGCCTGCTGGTATCTGTAGTTCTACTACAAAAAAAATACCCAAATAAATACAAAACGCACACACCGTGACAGTATAACTTTATTACATACATGCACACCTACATACACACATACTTACCTATGTTGACACGAAGAGTCGGTCCCCTTCTCCACGTAGAATCCACGGGGTACCTGTAAATAAAATTATACTCACAACAATCCGGGGTAGATCGGTCCTCTTCTGTTTGTAATCCACGTACTTGGCAAAAAAAAAAAAAAAAGAATAACCCGGACCACGCACTGAAAGGGGTCCCATGTTTACACATGGGACCCCTTTCCCCGACTGCTGTCAAAGAGGGTCCCTTCAGCCAATTAGGGAGCGCCACATCATGGCTCTCTCCTGATTGGCTGTGCGCACCCCCACTTTACCTCGTGGTCTAACGCAGACCGCAAAGTTCCCACCATTGGATACAATGGAGCGCCTATGCGCTACATTGTATCTTCAGTGCGCAGCCTGAGTGACAGTTCAGGTGCGCACAGCCAATCAGGAGAGTGCCATGATGTGGCGCTCCCTGATTGGCTAAAGGGACCCTCTTTGACAGCAGTCACGGGGGGTCCCGCCAGTTGGGGAAAGGGGTCCCATGTGTAAACATGGGACCCCTTTCAGTGCGTGGTCCGGGGTTATTCTTTTTTTTTTTTTTTTCCAAGTACGTGGACAACAAACAGAAGAGGACCGATCTACCACGGATTGTTGTGAGTATAATTTTATTTACAGGTGCCCCGTGGATTCTACGTGGAGAAGGGGACCGACTCTTCGTGTCAACATAGGTAAGTATGTGTGTATGTAGGTGTGCATGTATGTAATAAAGTTATACTGTCACGGTGTGTGCGTTTTGTTTTTATTTGGGTATTTTTTTTGTAGAACTACAGGTACCAGTGGGCCCGTTTTTCCCCCGCATGCTGGTACTTGTGGTTCTCCAAGTATCAGCTTGCGGGGTAGGCTTGCTGGGACTTGTAGTACTGCTACAAAAAACAATATTTTTTTTACATATGGCTATCAGCCCCCCATCTGCCGCCCTTGTATGGGGGGGACAGCCTCGGGCTTCACCCCTGGCCCTTGGGTGGCTGGAGGGGGGGACCCCTTGATTTAAGGGGTCCCCACTCCTCCAGGGTACCCCGGCCAGGGGTGACTAGTTGGTGATGTCATGCCAGGGCCGCAGGGACCAATATAAAAGTGTCCCCCGGCTGTGGCATTATCTCTCTGACTAGTGGAGCCCGGTGCTGGTGTGAAAAATACGGGGGACCCCTACGTCTTTTGTCCCCCATATTTTTTACACCAGGACCAGGCGCAGAGCCCGGTGCTGCTTGTTAAAATATGGGGGATCCCCTGTCAATTTTTTCCCCGTAGTTTTACAACCAGGACCAGCTCAAAGAGCCCGAGGCTGGTTGTGCTTAGGAGGGGGGACCCCACACAATTTTTTTCTGAATTTTTAACACTTTAAAAACTATTTTAAGGTACACAATGAAGCCCTGCATGGATCTCACAGATCCGGCCGGGAATCCTTGTGTTTTGTCAGGCAGTGTTTTACTCATCACTCCTGTAAAACACTGCCTGACATTATGAATCACATCGACATCGGAAAATACGAATGAGGAAAACTCAGCAGCTTAGTAAATGACCGTTTCAGGATTAAAAAAGTTGCAGTAAAATGCACCCGATACCATTCGAGATCGAACACCCTTAAAAACGGGTAAAACACGAATATTAGTAAATAACCCCCCTAGTCTGGTGAGTGAGTGTGGTGTGAATGGATTTGCAGGTGTCTGCAGACTGAGGGATATTTGTAGCACGGCGTACACATGCGGGGCCAGATATAACATGTGCAGAGAGAGTTAGATTTGGGCGAGGTGTGATATTTAAATTGCAGTGTAAAAATAGAGCAGCCAGTATTTACCCTGCACAAAAACAATATAACCCACCCAAATTTAACTATCCCTGCACATGTTATATCTGCTTCCACCTACAGTGCACATGGTTTTGCCCATTAGCTAACAAATTTGCTGCTTCAATCAGATCTGAATTAAGGGGTCATTCTGAGTTGATCGCATGATGCAACTTTTAGCAGCCCATGCGATCAACTAGATGCCGCCTATGGGGGAGTGTTTTTTTGCATAGCAAGGCTGCGATCGCTTGTGCGTCCCTGCTATGCAAAAAAGTTTTGTGCAGAACAAGACCAGGGTATGAGTTATTTATCCTGTGCGATGAATCCAGCGTTAATGGTCCCTGAATTGACATCAGACATCCATCCTCCAAATGCCTGGATACTCCTGCGTTTGCCCCACCACTCCCAGAAAACGGTCAGTTGACACCCCGGAACGCTTTCCTCCTGTCAATCTTCTTGCGGTCGCCGCTGCGACCGCTTTCTTCGCTAGCGGCATCGCTGCCCATCACTGGCCATCACCGGCAATAATGCGCCATGGCAATGCGACCGCAGCAGTTCTGACCCGATTGCACGGCTGCAACGAAGCGCAGCGTGCGATCGGGTCGGAATGACCCCCTAGGCCCTTAGTCATAAGAGTGCAGGAAACATACGGGGTCTATTTACTAAGCCTTGAATGGAGATAAAGTAGCTGGAGATAAAGTACCAGCCAATCGGCTCCTAACTGCTATGCCACAGGCTGTGTTTGAAAAATGACAGTTAGGAGCCGATTGGCTGGTACTTTATCTCTAGCAACTTTGGTGGTCATTCCGAGTTGTTCGCTAGCTGCTTTCGTTCGCAGCGCAGCGATCAGGCAAAAATCCGGTAATTCTGCGCATGCGTATGCGGCGCAATGCGCACGTGCGTCGTACTCTTACAACGAACGATGTAGTTTCACACAAGGTCTAGCGAAGCTTTTCAGTTGCACTGCTGACCGCAGAGTTTATGGGTGTCAACTGACCGTTTTCAGGGAGTGAGTGAAAAAACGCAGGCGTGCCAGAGAAAAACGCAGGCATGGCTGGAGAAACGCAGGCGTGGCTGACCGAACGCAGGGCGTGTTTGTGACATCAAAACAGGAACTAAATAGTCTGAAGTGATCGCAAGCTAGGAGTAGGTCTGGAGCTACTCTGAAGCTGCACAAAATTATTTTGTAGCCACTGTGCGATCCTTTCGTTCGCACTTCTGCTAAGCTGAGATACACTCCCAGAGGGCGGCGGCTTAGCGTTTGCACAGCTGCTAAAAGCAGCTAGCGAGCGAACATCTCGGAATGAGGGCCTTTATCTCCATCCAAGGCTTAGTAAATAGACCCCTAAAAGTCCCTGTCCAAAGTGCTGATATTACAATTATATCCATGCTTAGATGTTAAGTACTGTGGGGTTTTATGCAAAGTGTCCGAAGACTGTTGTATATTTTTTAACTATTTTATCACATAATATCTTTTTTGATGTTTAAAAAGAAAATTCCATTTTATATATAGAATGCTCTAATCGCAGATTCTTATTACCTTGGCTGTTAAATTTGTCAGTCACTTTTTTGGACATTATTCTGAATTTGCCAAAGTTTGTGACACATACTGTTGTGATGTTTGCAATCTTTTTTTTTTTTTTTATCTCTGGGAATAATTTGATGCATGATATATCTCAGACAATTTAATATTTGTACCTTGAACCAGTACTTGTTTTTATGGCAGGAATATCAGTTTTTCATATTTTCCATTATAAAGAGCATGGGTGAAACAAGATTCTGTTATTTGTATGGATATTATGCAAGATGGGTATTTGAACAGAGATGAAATGTGCTTCCCAAGATATAACACTGTTCTATATTGTTAACTTTGAAAAGTATCAATTGACTTTGCATGTTCTCCTAAATATATATTTGTATTTGGAAACATGACTCATCTTTGAGAGTCAAAACAAACAAGAAAGCACTATCTATCTCTTAGAGACACAGTATAACTTAATCTGAGAATGATAATATAGCTTTATAAGCCCAATTGTGTATATTTGTGTGTATACTATATTACTGTATATATTATATTTACAAACAAGTGAATATATATTTTTTCAAAGTAATCACCAGAGGAGTCTATGCAAAGTTGCATGCACTATATCTTCTACATGCTGGATGAAGGTCTCCACTGTAGCTTCCGGTGACTCGAAACAAATCCTACGCATCTTGTGCTTGATTTGTGGTAACAGAAAGAAGTCACAGGGAGCCAGGTACGATTGGAATATCAAGCTCCTGGATATGTTCTTGGTCCAGAAAATCCACCACTTTGCTGGACTTGTGAGCAGGTGCACTGTTGTGATGGAGAAGGGCACCACAACTTGTGCCAGGTATTGGTTGGTGTATTAGATCCCAGTGATGGTGTGCTGCTGCATGAGTGGTACTGTATGTTAGCTACATAACCAGTCTCAGACACAAAAACAGCTACAATCTGCTTGGCCATGCTAACCTCACATCAGAACTTTTGTAGTGACGCATCTTCAACTGGGGTCCACTGAGACGACTGTGGTTTGGTCTTGGTTTTGAAACTGTAGATCCAGGAATCATTGCCCCACCTAATGGTCTATCAAACAGAATTTGAGCAACCACCATCAATCCTGGCCAGCATGATCCGAGCCTCCTTCTGCTCTCGAGTCAGCTGATAGGGCAACCAGCATGCTCAGGCTAAGCTTTTCATGGAGTATCAAGCCGATGGATCCTGATGAGATGCCTATCTCCTTCTCTAACTGGGCCACTGTCACCCTGGCATCCACCTCAACTATAGTCCACATGGCAGCAACATTGTCCTCAATGGTTAACACAGGTTGGCTGCAGTGCTCCCCATCTTCCAAGGACCATCTACCATGCCGAAATTCTGCAAACCACTCAAATACAATGGTTTGGAATGGTGCCTTTTCCCCAAAAGCAGCTTGCAGTTTGTTAAAAACTCTCCAGGTGTTACAGACCACTCTTGTAGTTGTAGAGGATCATAGCTCTACAATGGCCTCTGTTGAGCTCCATAAATGAGTTCATGAAGGAAGTGAACATACTGACTTCTTTGTTGTGCAGTGCTGCATTTATATATATATATATATATATATGGGAAGGAGACAGACAGACAGACAGATTACCGTTTTAGCAGTCAAAAATATTCGCATTTATATCTCTGCAGCAAAGAAAAATGAGTCAGCACTCACTTGGAAGTTTAACAAAATAAAGGATTTATTAGTAGTAAAGGAGTTGCAAGGTTCTGGTCTCCCACAGTTTCAACCACGAACCAATGGTTTTCATCAGGGGGAAGGGGCAGTGAATATCTGTGGCAGCACCTCTTTTACAGGCATAAAAGAACTGTTAGCAGCTTTTTACATCAAACCTTTTCACACAGCAGTGATCAGGTCTGAACTGCACTGGCGCCGCAGTACGCCGGTACATTCCAGACAGCCGATGGCTGTCTCAACCCTGCGTTCATCTCTGCCTGAGGTGGGTGCTGGGCTGGAGGGGGCGGGCCAATGGAGTTTGTCTGCCGTTTAGAGGGTGCGGTCCGGGCAACGCAGGCATGCCCGGACTATTGGGGGGTCGGGCGGCAGCTGCGTGACGTCAAATGCAGCTGCTGCGACAAGAGCTACAAAGAGTAGCTCCCTGCCAGTGCGCAGGAGCTGAGCTGACAGGAAGCTACTCTTCCAGTACAAAAGCATTGCCGCTGTGTGATGCTTTTGTACTTGTGCGGGTGGGTTGGGCCTGACATGTGGGGTGGACTAGCCCTGTGCTGGGCATCCCCCGCATGTCTGTGTGACTGATCATAGATGTGCTAAATTTAGTACATCTACGATCAGGTCTGAATTAGGCCCTATATCATTTGTTCTGGAGTTCAAGGTTAAATCGGGATGACCATTGCATCATTTGCTAGTGTGTACCCAGCTTAAAAGATGATTGTATGTAACCACCAGCTGAGCAAGATGGTGCAGTAGCACAGTGCACATAAAGAAATGTTTCAGGAGTAAGTTAATGGTCATATCAGTACACCCATCTAGAATTCAAGGTCGTTCCCCTCATCACTGCCTTGGAATGGCTGGTTAACCAACAAATCCTTTGGAAGGTACAGTACTTTAGTTAAACTCTGCATCCACCACCAGCATGGAAATACTGTATTTACATACAGGACACACCTTTTTTCCCAGCTGCTACCAAAGTGGTAACTACAAGTCCTGGTATCCTAGACTGCAGCCTAATCAATGGCTGATCAGGCACTGACAAAGTAACTTGTACCCCTTTCAGAAATATGACCCAGGAATTTCCCTGCTTCAGTCCCAGGATTTTCTACAGACCCCCTTTCACACTACACCACAGACCCAGGAAATTCCTGGGTTGGCCCCTTTCAGACATAAGCTAGATTTTCCAGTTTTGAGGGCAATCTCATCATTTTAAGGGAATGGTTTGCAGCCACACAATAATGAGGTCATGCAAAAGTGAGGGCAGGCTATAAATGGACTGGGTGTGGTGCACAAAATGCATTGCTGGATTCATAGCTGGCAAGCATTTGTGTAGCATGGAGAGTTTGATTGCTGTGGTGTAGTTGCTGTTTTACACAGCAAATGATGCTCTCATGAAGATGCTCACCCTGTTCATAATTGCACAGAGTGAGCTGAAAAGGAGAAGGGAGATATTAAGGAGGAAAGGGAGACCAACTGCCATCATTATTTACGCCGGAGGAGGACCTGGATCATGACCAGCATCTTGTCCATACTACGGATAACCAGAGGGTCATCTTGCAAACTGTGGCTCGAGATCGCCTTTTGAGCTATGGTGGAGGCATTTACAGAGAATCAGTGGATGGTACATTTTAGGATGTCACATATCACCTTTAATTACCTCCTGGGACTCCTCACCCCGGCACTTACCAGGAACACCACTCGCTGGAGACAGCCCATTTCCCCAAGCAGGAGATTAGCGATCATTTTGTGATGGTATGCCACCCCTGGCGAGTACCGCACCATCTGCTGCTTATTTGGTGTTGGGATATCCACTGTGTGTATTTTGGTATGTGAGGTGACCAAGTCAATCGTGGACACCTTGAATCATCATTTTATTGCCCTACCCCAGGGGCAGCGACTGGATGAGACTGCGTCTGGGTTTTTGCGTCACGGTTACCCACAGTGTGCTGAAGTGATTGATTACACCCACATCCCCATAATAGCTGCCCCAGACAGCCCAGCTGACTACCACAACAGAAAAGGGCAGTATTCAATTATTCTTCAAGCGGTCATTGACCACAGATATTGGTAAGTCACTTTCATATTTTTTATTTGGATGAACACTTGCATACAGTGTAAAGTGAATATATATTTATATTTGTAACAATATAATATCTGTATTTCCCAGCTTTACTGATGTCTTTATTGGCTGGCCTGGTCATGCACATGACACTCATGTGCTAGCCAATTCGGATCTGTTCAAGATTGTGGAGGAGAGACAAAATGGGTGGCTGTTTCCTCGTGAGGAAAACATATGTACTATTCTGGTTTGCTTTTTTGAGCAAACTGCATTTACATTGTAACCTCTGCAAGCAAGGATTTTTATAATTTCCTTTAATAAATTGGTTTGTCTGGATAAGGGGTGTCAAACTAGTGGCCCTGCAGCTGTATTGGAACTTCACAACCAAGCATACCTTGGGATTGTTTTTGGATTATGGGCATGCTTGGTGTGTGGTTACAGAACAGTTGGAGTGATACTGGTGCTTCGTAGTAAAGAATGTATACACTGAAATAGTGTTGTAAATGGTTTTAGGGGGTCATACAGATGAACCCAAACTGTGCATTTCTATATGCCAGGTTCTCGACCACCAGAATGCCACCAGGGGGGCGAGTGCAGAAAGGTCTTGGATACCCAGTAGTGGGAATAACTGTGGCAGCACTGCTGGCATTCTGGCGGTCAGAATCCCAGTGTCGGTATTCTTACTGCAAGTTCTCTATGTGTACTGTAATGTGTTACAAATATATAATGCAAGAATATGGGCCAGATACTTGTTTGGGGGTGTAGTATGGCTGACCGGCGGTCTCCTGACCGCCGGTCAGCTTACCGACGCCGGGATCCCGGCAGCATACCGACGCCGGGATCCCGGCGGGGAGAGGCGAGTGCAGCAAGCCCCTTGCGGGCTCGCTGCGCTCGCCACGCTGCAGGCTCGGTGGCGACCTACGGTTGCCACGGGTTCTATTCCCACTCTACGGGTGTCGTGGACACCCACGAGTGGAAATAGTCCCTGTTGGTCGGCATGCCAACCGTCGGTCACATGAATACCACCCCTTGTTTGGATATCAGTGGCGCATTTGGACGGCTGAAGGGACATTGGCACTGTCTATTAAAGCGCAATGATGTGGACATTTATTTTGTGACTGATGTTGTTGCTGCGTGCTGCATCCTACATAACATCTGTGAGATGCAGAGGGATCAATACCTGCCAGAGTGGGATGTCCTGGAGGAGCCTGTTGGGAGTTATCCTGTTCCCCTAACCACCCCCTCTTTTGGTCAAAGTGTTCAGAGTGCAGCATAATTAATACGAAACACAATTGTTAATAATTTAAATTCCATGTTAGAAATACAGTAATCCCACATATATATATATATATATATATATATATATATATATACCAATAAATAGCAGACCAGTTTTTGTTTACCAAAATTGTTTATTCTAGAAAGAATAAGCATTTTTTTGTTCAAGTTGTAAAACGTGTGTGCAAATCTTTTTCATCTTTAATGAGTTCCTCTGAATTCTGAGGACATACATAGTATAGTACAGAACATTTTTAGGAATGACATGCGCATTACACCCACTTTAGCCATAACATAAAAGTGCTGCGGTATTGCAGTGCTAAATAGTAGTTTTTGCTAAAGGGCATGGTGTATCACAGGGGTCTTAAACCTTTGCCCTGCATCTGTTATGGAACTACAGTTCCCAGCATGCGCATCCACATATTAGATTTCAGCACATGCTAAACGGTGGCAGAAAATGCTGGGAAGTGCAGTTCCATAATAGCTGCAGGGCAAAGTTTGAAGACCCCCGTTGTACAGAAAAAAAAAGTGCTGTGGTATTGCAGTGCAAAATACAAACAAGATTATCATAAAACCAAGGTGCTAAGAGGTCTATTTATTAACATTATTTTTACTAGAATGTGAAAAACTGCTCCAAACCCTTTCATTCACTTTTTTTTTAGTAACCCATTCCCTATACTTGTAATGGGAAATGTGATGTGGCCAAATTTACTAAAAAAAATGTGAAAAAATACTGCAGTGTGCCCTGTGATAATCCCGCCAGCCACCACTGGGCAGCACTGCGATAGGGAGGCATTTGCCAAGCTTTCTCTGCCCCTGGCAGAGAAAGCTTAGCGGGACCCAGCTCGAGTGATCAGCTATGTGTGTCTGATGGACACACAAGCTGATCAAAGTGTAAAAAGGAAAAAAAGGAAAAAAAAAAAACCAAAACATACTCACCTGTCCAGGGAGCCGGTGTCCCCTGCTCTGGTGAGCGCTGCTGGGCGTGGGTCCCCCATGCACTGCAATGTGACCCCAGTGCAGTAAAGTGATGCTGCAAAGTGGCAGCGCACTTTATAGCACCGGGGGTCACCGCAGAACACAGGATCCAGTGCCTGGCAGCCCAGCAGGAGCAGCGCGGACTGGCTCCCTGGACAGGTGAGTAATTATCCTGCTGGGGGGGTCCACGAGGTAGTCGCGACGGTGGGGGGTCGACCTTGGGTAGCGGCAATGTCGGTGGGGGCAGCGCAAGTGCAGCAGGACATCAGGGTATTTTTTCCAAAAAATACCCTGATGATGCTGCGGAGTGTCATTGCAGGGGCAGAGCTTGACCGCAAGCTCTGTCCCTGCATGCGATAACTGATACATCCCTGCATGTTTGGGCGATTTTATCACCTGTCATCCGTATCCAAGATGCGTATGGTGATAAATAGGCCCCTAAGTGCTGTATGGCCAAACATGGTACTGCACAGTTCATATAAGGGCCATTGCATCCTCCCCATACCACTGCGATTTCGATTGTGGTCATGGACCTTGGTATATTGTTTCTTAAGGGACTTTAGTTTGTTAAGAACTTGCTGTCTTTGCAATATCTCTGTTGGACAGGATCTTTGCAATGTTTCCATAGATCATGGCATCCTTAACAGTGCCTGTTATTTCTGATTTTATTTTCTCCTCGCCCCTCACATGTAGTAGCTCCTGGACCTCCTCCTCCTTCAAGTGAGACATTATGAACAAAATGGCACACTCTTCACTGTCGCCCTCTGGCATACTTCTCTGCACACTTCTGCAGACTTCTCTGCACAGCTCTGTGTGAATCTTGTGCCCTTTGGCACTGGCACACATACATGCACAGCTCTGTGTACCTTCTGCACTCTTGCACTGCAACACTTCACAGCAAAGCTCTCTACTTCCCTGCTTCCTCTCATGCGGCTGTGGCATTTGTTCCCCTCCGGCTGCCGCTGATGAGGTCATCAGCAGGCATCAGGTGGCCCTTCCTGACCAATGAAAACATTTTTCATGCAGCCGGAGAAAATTCCCGGGTCGTTCCTTTCAGACATATCTCGGGAAGAAAGACGCGGCAAAATCCCAGGTCAATTGCAGGGTTGGCGACCCGGGAAAACGTTCCCGGGTTGGTGCCTTTCAGAAATACCAAAATCCTTGATTGATGCCTGTTCATGTGCAAAATCCCAGGAATTTGGAGGATGTCTCAAAGGAGTATAACAAGAAACAGTTGTTTGACATATTCAGTAGCTATTCCTCCAGCATTTCAACTCTTTTCAGCCTGGCATAGAGGGATTACTTGCACATTATATAGGAATCATGGCTTGAGCCATACAATTTGTCTTACAAACCTCCTGCACATTCAGGGGGAGATGTATCAGACCTTGAAGAGAGAGAAAGTGGAGAGAGATAAAGAACCAACCAGTCAACTGCTAATTACCATTTTATAGGCTGTGTTTGAAAAATGAAATGAGCTAATTGGTTGGTACTTTATATCTCTCCACTTTATCTCTATCTAAGGTTTGATAGTGATACAGCTCAACCTCAGAGAGTTTTAATGGTGGCAGTTTGTGTAAAGCTATACCCTGTGATGTGAAGGTCTCAGATGAAAAGAGTATGTGTGCAATCTACTGTATAGCTTCCAAGACATGAGGTACTTGTACAAGCCTACAGAAGGCAAATTTTATCTCCTGCCACTGTGCCCCTACTGGGTAGGTGGCATATTTACAGTAAAGGACTATTTAGTGCACATAACACTTCAGAAAACTGCTTTGAAATTAGTCGCAAAATATACACTTTTATGCAGAAAATTAAAATTAACTATTATTTGTAATTACTACGTATTGCTGCTTGCTAACTCTGCATATGCATCTAGCAGTCTGTACGGTATCCGGACTCCAGGTCGACAGCACAAAGGTCGACACACCTTAGGTCGACGCCAATTGGTCGACACAGCTTAGTTTGACATGGACAAAAGGTCGACATGAGTTTTTCACGATTTTTTTCTTTTTTTGAACCTTTTCATACTTAACGATCCATGTGGACTACGATTGGGACGGTAAAGTGTGCCGAGCAAAGCGGTAGCGGAGCGAAGGCACCATGCCCGAAGCATGGCGAGCGAAGCGAGCAATTTGAGGGGACGCGGTGCACTAATTGGGGTTCCCGGTCACTCTACGAAGAAAACGACACCAAAAAAACATAAAAAACTCATGTCGACCTTTTTCCATGTCGACCTTGTTCCTGTCGACCTTTTGTCCACGTCGACCTAAGGTGTGTCGACCAATTGGTGTCGACCTAAGGTGTGTCGACCTTTGTGCTGTCGACCCTCAGTCCCAGACCCGTCTGTACATATGCAAGTAAAGCCTGCTTGAGAGGGTTTTGAGCATTCATCGCTGTAACATGTAGCCTATAAGCTATAATTGTCAGTGTCACTTGAAGGTGGTGACAGCTGTCAGGGCCAAGCTCCAAAAAGTGATGCTTTCTGGAGTTTGGTAAACCTGCTATTTTCATAGTCCTCGTTGAAAGTTATGAGGACTGCTTATGCAACCAAAAATAGAGGTACCACCACAGACATCTCTTATACATTGTACCCTCATGCTAATTAGTCCCAAAACTTAAATAATGCTCCTATCCTCAAAAACAATAACTTTCAGAGGATTGGCCAGAAAAATACATTAATACATTTGCATCTAAAAAACACTTTAAATTAGAGATGAGCGGGTTTTGTTCTCAGAGAACCGAACCCTACCAAACTTCACCACCCGAGCCCGGATCCGAGTTAGGATCGGGTGTTCCTGCCTGACAAGGAAACCAGATCCAGGCAAAACGTCATCATCCTGCTGTCGGATTCTCGCAAGGTTTGGATTCCATCTAAGGAGCCGCATGTCGCCGCCATTTTCATTCCAGCATTGGAGAGTGTAGAGAGACAATGTGTCTCCGTCCTCAGTGTCCTCAGTGTCTTGTGCTGAATCTGTCCAGTCACAGTGGTTGTGTCCTCTGCTGCCATATGTCCATTGCTGCTGCATAAGTACAGTCCAGTGGTGCTTTGGGTAAGAGCGTAAGCAGTCCACTGACACTTAAATCCCTTCTTCGTCTTGTACCCAAGCTCCTGCAAAACACACAACCAACTCCCTCAACGTCAACTTCCTCCTCAGCCAGGAACGTCAGTAGTGCTACAGGCCATGTCACTGACAAGACTGAGGAGTCCTCTCCTAACCGGGATTTCTCCGGAGGATACTTGCGTGGTATGCCTGCTGTTGCTGCCACTGCTGTTGTTGCTGCTGGGAGTCGATCATCATCCCAGAGAGGAAGTCGGAAGACCAGTTGTACTACTTCAACTAAGCAATTGACTGTCCTATGCTATGTATCACCGCTTTCCATAGGGGCACACCGCTGACAACCTCTTATGGAAACTGAGGGACATCATTGCACAATGGCTTACACCAATTAGACTCTCCTGGGGATTTGTGATATCAGACAATGCCACCATTATTGTGCGTGCATTACATCTGGGTAAATTCCAGCACGTCCCGTGTTTTGCACATACAATTAATTTGGTGGTGCAGAATTTTTTGAAAAATGACAGGGGAGTGCAGGAGATGCTGTCGGTGGCCACTTTCAGCATTCAGCCATCGCGTGCCGAAGACTAGAGCACCATTAAACACATCTGAACCTGCCCTGCCATCGTATGAGGCAAGAGGTGGTAATGAGGTGGGATTCAACACTCTATATGCTTAAGAGGATGGAGGAGCAGAAAAAG
Organism: Pseudophryne corroboree; assembly: GCF_028390025.1. Classification (NCBI taxonomy): domain Eukaryota; kingdom Metazoa; phylum Chordata; class Amphibia; order Anura; family Myobatrachidae; genus Pseudophryne; species Pseudophryne corroboree. The sequence continues at coordinate 1,111,357,352 of NC_086444.1, forward strand.
GCTATTCAAGCCTATACATCCACCTACGATATAGGCAAAGGAGGGGGAATGCACCTGACTCAAGTGCAGTGGAGAATGATTTCCGTCTTGTGCAAGGTTCTCCAACCCTTCGAACTTTCCACATGTGAAGTCAGTTCAGACACTGCCAGCTTGAGTCAGGTCATTCCCCCTCATCAGGCTTTGGCAGAAGCAGCTGAAGAAATTGAAGGAGGAGCTAAGATGGAGCGATTCCGCAAAGTATGTGGGACTTGTGGATGGAGCCCTTCATTCACTTTGCCAGGATTCAAGGGTGGTCAATCTGTTGAAATCAGAGCACTACATTTTGGCCACCATGCTCGATCCTAGCTTTAAAGCATATGTTGTATCTCTCTTTCTGGCAGACACAAGTCTGCAGAGGTTCAAAGACCTGCTGGTGAGAAAATTGTCAACTCAAGTGGAACGTGACTAGTCAACAGCTCCTCCTTCATTTTCTCCTGCAACTGGGGCTGCAAGGAAAAGGATAAGATTTCCTAGCCCACTCACTGGCGGTGATGCAGGGCAGTCAGGAGCGAGTGCTGACATCTGGTCCAGACTGAAGGACTTGCCAAAGATTACTGACATGTCTACTGTCACTGCATATGATTCTGTCACCATTGAAAAATGGTGGAGGATTATATGAGTGACAGCATCCAAGTAGGAATGTCAGACAGACTGTACGTATACTGGTAGGAAAAAGAAGCAATTTGGATGCTCTTGCACAAACTGGCTTTATTTTACCTAAGTTGCCCCCCTCCAGTGTGTACTTCGAAAGAGTGTTTAGCGCAGCCGGTAACCTTGTCAGTGATCGGCGTAGGAGGTTACTTGAACTTCCACAAAATGTGGAGAAGATGATGTTCGTCAAAATGAATTATAAATTCCTCCAGGAAGACCCTGACCATCAATTGCCTCCAGAAAGTACACAGGGACCCGTGATGGTGGATTCTAGTGGGGACGAAAAAAACTCTGCGAGGAGGAGGAGGATGTACACAGTGAAATAAGTGAGGAATCGGAGGATGAGGTCGACATCTTGCCTCTGTAGAGCCAGTTTGTGCAAGGAGAGATTGCTTCTTTTTTGGTGGGGGCCCAAACAAAAAAGTCATTTAAGCCACAGTCATGTGGCAGACCCTGTCGCTGAAATTATTAGTTTGTTAAAGTGTGCATGTCCTGTTTATACAACATAAGGGTTGGAGGGCCCAAGGACAATTCCATCTTGCACCTCTTTTTCTTCTTTGCATTATGTGCTGTTTGGGGCCTAGTTTTTTTAAGTGCCATCCTGTCTGCCACTGCAGTGCCACTCCTAGATGGGCCAGATGTTTGTGTCGCACACTTGTGTCGCTTAGCTTACTCATATAGCTACTTCATTGCACCTCTTTTTCTTCTTTGTATAATGTGCTGTTTGGGGCCTATTTTTTAAAATCTGCCATCCTGTCTGCCACTGCAGTGCCACTCCTAGATTGGCCAGGCGCTTGTGCCGCACACTTGTGTCACTTAGCTTAGTCGTACAGCCACCTCGGTGCAACCTTTTGGCCTAAAAACAATATTGTGAGGTGTGAGGTGTTCAGAATAGACTGGAAATGAGTGGAAATGAATGTTATTGAGGTTAATAATACCGTAGTAGCACAAATTCCCCCAAATTCTGTGATTTTAGCTGTGTTTATGTTTCTTTTTTCAAATATCATCCAGATTCAAAACCAAAAGCAAACCAAAACACGTAAGGGTGGTTTTCGCAAAACCAATCCAAAACCTAAACACGAGCGGGGAATTAGAACCAAAACACAAAAAAGTACCCATCGCACATCTCTACTTTAAATGCTCTAAGTAATTTCTTACCTTCTCAGGAGGATTGTGCAGTTGAAGCAAAACATTTGCATAAACTACTGATGTGAGAGTGAGTCCAGGTCAAGTGCTGTCTGAAAGCACCCACTCAGTATACTGTGGAAGTAAATTACTGTTCCTCTACATTTGGTGACATCTTTGTATGCACATCCATAAGTTTCTGCAAATGCATCATCAAAGAGGTTATTGTGCAATTCTTCCACAATTATGCATATTGTAAATAACATTATTTTGCAAAATCAACAAATCCACGTTCAACTCTTTCTTGTCTGGTCAGGTTTGTCCAAAACGAAGGCTACTGTACATGTTCTTTCCACTCTTGTTTGGACTGAATTGAATAGATGTTATTCAATTAGTGAACGGCACTTTTCGCCCGTTTTTAGGTCAAGTTTACATTCAACCTATTCAATGTCATGATGTTTTTTCCACGTGTTTTGTCAAATTTCCAGGCATTTTCAACAGTTTTTGGGTCCATTTTCGCGCATACCGATTTATCAAAAAAACAAAAAGGCATGAGATGAAAACGTCCACTATTAAATACACTGATATCGAATTAGTGGCGACTTTACGACTGTCGAAAAATTTGGCACAAATTCAATATACCCCTATGTCTCTTGTGCCTGTAAAAGTTTTGGACATTATTAAATCATATCTACTCACAATTTTAGGCTCTTATAGAAGATAAGGCATATTTCAAGCTTAATGATTGAGTAATGCAAAAATGAAATTTCCAGTAATTAATATAATGCATATACGTTTGTAGTATTGTTCAGTTGCCTATTAACTCTTACTTATTTCTAAAACGTGTCTAAAAATGTGTTTATTATAAATGTATAATACATTTTAATGTACTAGTAATATTTATAAAAGACTGGTTTGTAAATTATTGTCTTGGATCATCAGCAAATGTAAAGGAAAAGTAACTGATTTAAACTGTCTTAATGCTATGTGATGAATGTTAAGGAAATCTAGAATGGACTGGAGTGAAATTAGATCTCTATGTAGAGTTCCATTTTATGATCTTCAATCAGTTATTTAGAGCAAAAAATGAAAAACTAAACATATTTCAATTTGTTCTGTGCATTTTAAGAAGTACCCCATGTATTTAGCATTCAATAGCATATTCGAGATGAACGGAAAGAATCAGACAGTAAGAAGGAGAAAAATTGTGAGGAGCTGCTCAGTACGTACGTGCACAGCACAAAGCCTAAATGATAAACTTATATGGATGACAAATGAATAGACAGCTGAGAGACATTGCAGTGTTCCAGGCTCTCAAACAAGTGAGAAGGAGCATTTTAAGCTACATTGCAATTTAAGGATGATATTGTGAGCCTTACAAGCAATATCAATTTTTACAACTCCTTATCACACACAGGAACAAAATAAATGATATGGGAATAGCCAAGTGAATAAGTCTCTGGGCTCGAAATAGATCTTTTATAATTGAATCCGGGCTATTTGTTCTTGACAAAAGCATAAATTGTACAAAACCTTACAGCAGAGACAATTAATATTTTCCCATGAAATATAAAACTTCTTTCAAGATAAAGAATATTTTCCCTGCAGTGAATTTCTTTACGGACTCATTACAGCACCTACTGTTTAAGACTTGTGCTCCACAGATGGAGTGTAGCTTGTTGTAGTGAATGTCAAGTCATTTCTAAGAATTTATTGAAGCTTTATTTTCAGCAATGAATCTGTAAAAAAGGAAAAACACATGCAATTATTTAATGTGTACTATGTATAAAGCCAGTCTGGAGTTGTCAAATTCCTGAGCTTCACAGCACAGTAACAGCAGAGATATAATTGTAATATACAGTAATAATAAAAATATGTAGAGTTCACAATGGTGTTCTGTAAATTCAATTACAGTATCTGTAAATTATATTGTTAAAAATGGTATTGATATTATAGGGCGGACTAAAGTAGGTATACTATTTATATGCAGATGTAGCAATGCTCTTCTTACTGTGATGTGGCATGCTACATCACGCCATGGTGCATGACATGTCAGGCTGCGAATATTTGCAACTGGCGATCGCTTCATTAACTCCTTTATGAACTGGAGGAACAGCGGGAGGGACAGCACGACAGTCCCAAAAAAAGGGACTGCCCCACGAAAATCGGAACAGTTGGGAGGTATGGTCTCAGGCTAGCCCGGTATGTCATACAGCAAGCCATGTTGCAGCATGCTGCATTGCAGTAAGATGATCATGGCTACATCTGTATTTATACCATGTTTATATGATATTATATACTTATATTATATTTATACTCTATTTACACTACATAGTGTATTTATATTTCTTTACTAAGATTCCATGCCATTATTCCAAATCTGCAAAAAAAAAAAATAAAGAATAATGAAAGATCATTACAGTGTGACTACATTTTGGCCACCCTGTGTATATATAGCACAAATATAGTTCCACATGTAGGTTTTTGAATAATGATATTTGACATATAACAGCAGATATAAATCATCTTTGAGAATCTGCAGAGCTGTACCAGTGTGAAACCTAAATCAGTTTTAGTTTCCCCAGACAAGAGGCAAAGGAAGGAATATTTCCTGGCTCCATTTATATAGCACCAGAGCCGCTCCCTAACCAATATGATGCCCTAGGCAAGATTTTGGCTGGTGCCCCCTAGCATAGACACTAGTTCCACTTCTGACCCGTTATACCTTTCTATACGTTATGCCACAAAGTAGTACACCTTATACACATAATGCCACACATTAGTAATGCCTTTATACACATAATACACATAATACCACACAGTAATGCCCCTTACATATACAGCATGACACAAATTATTAATGCCCTTATACACATAATGTCCCTTACACATATGCTGCACATTAGTAATGTATTTCATATGCAGAGAGAGCCACGGTCACACACAAAATATAGACATGCTGCATATCAGTTTAATCAGTAAAAGCTGCTTGTGCCCCTAGGCATTCCAAATGCCCTAGGCATTTGCCTAGTTTGCCTATGCCTAGGGCTGGCTCTGTATAGCACTGTACAGAACATTGCATAAAGTTGCAGTGTCATGAAGTCAGGGTAGACACCAGTCATTCTCCAGTATACTCCATTATTTCTATTGTGATTAGAATAATACAAAAACGTATCACATTATTATTATTCATATAATCTTTGAATTATTGGAATCATTTTTATAGTAAATAATCACCACCAAATCATATATGTGTATGTAAATCTAGCTTTCATACTAGCCAGTGCTTCCCCAGCCATTGACCTCACCACACACTGAAGTGAAAGATGTTATGATTCCTGTACTCCAGACCGGAGGAGATCTTATGGCAGGGATCTGAGTACAGGAAAATAAGCTGGTTGTGGGAGCTGGATAGCCTAGTAACCCCTGGCGCCCTAACTCCGTTGTCTCGCCCGTGTTATCAGAAATCCCCTGCGAGACTATGGTTGCTTGAGCCCATGGCAGCCGCGTTCGAAGGGCGGATTATGTCTGCCCAACCCCGATGCCCCCGCAGGTCTTAATGGGAGACAAGGGGAAGTCCGAGACAGGGTGATAACAAGGGGCCCTCTGACTAAGCAACCAGGCCAGGGGTTACAAGCTAACTAACTAAATCAAAAGGTATGTGCGGACTAGCCGCCAGGAAAAAGGACAACCAAGGATCCACTGATCCGACACTCCTATCCGGCACCGCCGGACACCAGAGTGGATCTGTGGAAGCGGAATCCTCCGCAAAGCTCCAGAACACAATTAAACAAAATAATAAACAGAAGCGGACAAGCCGCAACACACGGCTGCGCCGCGACTCACGAACACCACCAGATGTTAAAGGTGCTCGATCAGACTCCAGGAACAGATGGTAACTTCCGAGTACAGGATCTTTGAGGACAGGAACAACCGAAAAGACCGGGACTGGGAACTCTCTGCAGCAGACACAGGCAAACAGGAAGCTATCACCGGCGTCTGTAAGAAGTCCTGAGGGTGCCTTTATTCAGGCACCCTCCAATCAGGATCCAGACAGGACAATCAAATAGAAATGCCGTGCAGCTTGCATGCTGCACGGCCAGCACATAATCAGGGTAATGAGAATAGACCCAGCAACGGGGAACGCGGCTGAACGTGGCGTCCCCGTTGCTAAGGTCAGAGCGGCTCCGTGCACCCGGCGTCTTAGCGTTGCCAGGGAGCCGGCGGCTGAACGCGCACGGCGTCCCTGGTTGCTAGGCGCCGGGCCGCACGGCCGAGCGGACCCCGGCGCCTAACAGTACCCCCCCCTTGAGGAGGGGTCAAGGAACCCCTAAAGCCAGGTTTCCGAGGAAATTCACGAAAAAATGCCCTTTTGAGCTTTGGGGCATGAAGGTCTTCATCCAGGACCCACGACCTTTCCTCTGGCCCATAACCTCTCCAATGCACCAAAAAATAAAGCCGACCCCGGGACAACTTGGAATCGAGAACCTTCTCAACCAAGAACTCTTGCTGACCCTGTACATTAACTGGTGATCTCCCCTGAGATTTTTTACGAGGAAATCTGCTGGACGAAACATATGGTTTAAGCAATGAGCAATGGAAGGTATTTCCGATCCGTAAAGTTTTTGGTAAACGTAACCGGAAAGCAACTGGATTGACTTTTTTGATAATGAGAAATGGTCCAATATATCTAGGACCCAATCTGGCTGAGGTTTGTCGAAGTTTGATGTTGCGAGTCGACAACCACACCCTGTCTCCTACTTTAAAAGTGCACGGCCGCCGGAGCCTGTCAGAAAAATTTTTTTTCCCGGAAAGCTGCTTTTCTGAGAGCCAGGTGCACTTTTTTCCAAATAAGTTTAAGATGAGAGGTCAGGGCCAGAGAGGAGACAGAGGAATGTTGAAAAAATGAATTAGCTCTGGGGTGGAAACCAAAAACTGCAAAAAATGGAGACACATTGGTGGAGGAATGACAGGCATTATTATAAGCAAACTCCGCCAATGGAAGAAACTCAGACCAGTCATTTTGGAGTTTGGCCGAGTACAAACGCAAATATTGTTTTAGAGATTGGTTAACTCGCTCAGTCTGTCCATTGGATTGTGGATGATAGCCGGAGGTTAATGATAATTTCATCTTTAATGAAGCACAAAAAGACTTCCAAAATTGCGCAATGAATTGTGGACCCCTGTCAGAAACAATATCAGTGGGTAACCCATGGAGTCTGAAAACATGACGGAGGAACAAGACTGCCAATCCCTGGGCAGATGGCAATCGGGGAAGAGCAATAAAATGGGCCATCTTGCTAAAACGGTCCACTACCACCCATATGACTCGGCATCCGGCTGACAGAGGAAGATCCACCACAAAATCCATGGAGATATGCGACCATGGCCTAAGAGGAACTTTCAAGGGCATAAGTTGACCAATAGGCAAAGAACGGGGAACTTTATGCTGTGCACAGACCTGACACGAAAAAACAAACTCTTTAATGTCTTTGGAAAGACCAGGCCACCATACTGAGCGGGATACTAATTCCAAAGTCTTAGCGATTCCCGGATGCCCTGCAACTTTGCTATCATGAAATTCCGCCAAAACAGTTGCTCTCAAAAACTCAGGAACAAAAAGACGACTAGCAGGAGTATTTCCCGGAGCTTGATGTTGAAGCAGCTTTAATTGGGAAAATACATCCTGTGTGAGACCTGCCTGAATGACTGAAGGCGGAAGTATGGGAGTAACAGGACTGTTGTCTTGAACCGGAAGGAAACTGCGTGACAGGGCATCTGCCTTGGTATTCTTGGAACCTGGTCTGAAGGTGATAATGAATTTGAAACGAGTAAAAAATAAAGCCCAACGAGCCTGTCGGGCATTCAGTCGTTTAGCCGATTCAATGTATTGAAGATTTTTGTGATCAGTCAAAACTGAAATGGTGTGGGTAGCTCCTTCAAGCCAATGTCTCCACTCCTCGAAAGCCCATTTAATAGCCAGCAATTCCCGGTTACCAACATCGTAGTTGGATTCTGCAGATGAGAATTTCCTGGACATAAAGGCACAAGGATGTAACTCAAGGGAATCTGGATCCTTCTGAGAAAGGATAGCCCCTACTCCAACCTCCGAGGCATCCACCTCAATAATGAAAGGTAATTCTGGGTTGGGGTGTCTAAGGACAGGGGCTGAGACAAAGGCTTGTTTTAAGACCTGAAAAGATAACTCCGCTTCACATGACCAATTGGTAGGATCTGCTCCCTTCTTAGTAAGTGCCACAATGGGAGCAACTAGGTCAGAGAAAGAGTGAATAAATCTTCTATAGTAGTTTGCAAACCCTAAAAAGCGCTGAATTGCTTTTAAATTGGTGGGTTGCGCCCAACTAAGGATGGCTTGGAGCTTTTTTGGTTCCATTCGGAATCCCCGAGGGGAAATAATGTACCCTAAAAAGGATACTTCCGTGACATGAAATTCACACTTCTCCAGCTTGGCATATAAGTGATTTTCACGTAATCTCTTTAGCACCTGACGCACCTGGGTAACATGTTGTTCCACGGAGTCAGAATATATCAAAATATCGTCTAAATAGACCACGACGAATCTTCCCAGAAACTCACGGAGCACATCATTAATGAGATCCTGGAAAACTGCCGGAGCGTTAGATAGGCCGAATGGCATGACCAGATACTCATAGTGGCCCGACTGAGTACTAAATGCCATTTTCCACTCATCTCCTGACCTGATTCTGATGAGGTTATATGCTCCTCTAAGATCAATCTTAGAAAAAATAACAGCCGAACGTAGCTGATCAAAGAGGACAGAGATCAGCGGCAGAGGGTAAGTATTCTTTACTGAGATTTTATTCAAAGCTCTAAAGTCAATGCAGGGTCTGAGTGAACCATCCTTCTTCTCTACGAAGAAGAAACCTGCACTTAAAGGGGATTTAGATGGCCTGATAAACCCTTTCCCAAGGCTTTCCTTCACATACTCATTCATGGCCACAGTTTCAGGACCAGACAATGCATATAACCTTCCTTTAGGCAACGTGGCACCAGGAATTAACTCAATGGCACAATCATAAGGCCTATGGGGAGGCAAAATATCCGCATTGCCCTTGGAAAACACATCAACAAAATCCTGGTATTCCCCAGGAATATGTGCGGAACTGGCGGCAGCTACTCGGATAGGAAGCGTAATACATTCTTTATCACAGATGGTACCCCATTGTAGGATCTCCCCAGACTGCCAATCAATGACGGGATTATGAAAGGCCAGCCAAGGATGACCCAGAACCACAGGAACTGCTGGACAATGGGTAAGGAAAAACTCAATTTTTTCAGAATGCAGAGCTCCCACCGAGAGCAAAACAGGAGGTGTACATAGAGAAATAACCCCATTGGATAAAGGACTCCCATCTAAACCATGCATGGTGATACACCTACCTAAGGTTAGCTGAGGAATACCTAAGGCCTTGGCCCATGTTAAATCCATAAAGTTTCCTGCAGCTCCACTGTCCACAAAAGCAGAGACCGAGGAACAGAGGCTGCCATAGGAAACTTTAGCAGGAACCAACAGTGAATTATTTGAGGAGATGAGCTGCAGACCAAAGTGAACCCCCTCACAATTCACTTGGTCAGGAAGTTTCCCAACTTGTTTGGACAACTACGGGCAAAATGTCCCTTACCTCCGCAGTATAAACACAGACCATAATTTTGCCTCCTGGTTCTTTCTTCCGGAGACAATTTGGAGAGACCAATCTGCATAGGCTCCTCTATGTCTACAGGAATGGAAGGAACCCAGGGAGAGGACCCGACAGATGCCCCTTTTTCAGCCCTCCGCTCTCTGAGCCGACGATCTATTTTAATAGATAGCTCCATGAGGTTATCGAGGGTCTCAGGAGCGGGATACTGGAGGAGACTGTCTTTTATAGATTCCGATAAGCCGAGGCGAAACTGACTGCGCAGGGCTGGGTCATTCCAGCCACAGTCGTTCGACCAACGGCGAAACTCCGTACAATAATTCTCTGCGGGATTCCTACCCTGTCTAAGAGCACGCAACTGACTTTCTGCGGACGCCTCTCTATCAGGGTCGTCATACAATAGCCCTAAAGATTTTAAAAAGGCGTCTACAGACGATAAGGCCGGATCGTCTGTCTTTAAACCAAAAGCCCAGGTCTGAGGATCCCCCTGAAGTAGAGAAATAATAATCCCAACCCGCTGAGCCTCTGTACCTGAGGTAACTGGTCTTAAACGAAAATACAGTTTGCAAGATTCTTTAAAATTAAAAAACTGTTTTCTATCCCCAGAAAAACGGTCAGGCAGATGCATTTTTGGTTCAGGGATGACCCTCGGGGAAGTCCGTAACAGATCTTCCTGTGACCTCACCCGGAGGGACAGATCCTGAACCATCTGAGTAAGTTCCTGAATCTGACTAACAAGAAGCTGGCCAGGGTTTGGCCCAACACCGGTGGGATTCATAAGGCCGACAAAAATCTCCCAACTAAAAAGTGAAAAAATTTACTGTAAGTTAAATCTTTTCTTTTGTAGGCCGGTGATAATGTTATGATTCCTGTACTCCAGACCGGAGGAGATCTTATGGCAGGGATCTGAGTACAGGAAAATAAGCTGGTTGTGGGAGCTGGATAGCCTAGTAACCCCTGGCGCCCTAACTCCGTTGTCTCGCCCGTGTTATCAGAAATCCCCTGCGAGACTATGGTTGCTTGAGCCCATGGCAGCCGCGTTCGAAGGGCGGATTATGTCTGCCCAACTCCGATGCCCCCGCAGGTCTTAATGGGAGACAAGGGGAAGTCCGAGACAGGGTGATAACAAGGGGCCCTCTGACTAAGCAACCAGGCCAGGGGTTACAAGCTAACTAACTAAATCAAAAGGTATGTGCGGACTAGCCGCCAGGAAAAAGGACAACCAAGGATCCACTGATCCGACACTCCTATCCGGCACCGCCGGACACCAGAGTGGATCTGTGGAAGCGGAATCCTCCGCAAAGCTCCAGAACACAATTAAACAAAATAATAAACAGAAGCGGACAAGCCGCAACACACGGCTGCGCCGCGACTCACGAACACCACCAGATGTTAAAGGTGCTCGATCAGACTCCAGGAACAGATGGTAACTTCCGAGTACAGGATCTCTGAGGACAGGAACAACCGAAAAGACCGGGACTGGGAACTCTCTGCAGCAGACACAGGCAAACAGGAAGCTATCACCGGCGTCTGTAAGAAGTCCTGAGGGTGCCTTTATTCAGGCACCCTCCAATCAGGATCCAGACAGGACAATCAAATAGAAATGCCGTGCAGCTTGCATGCTGCACGGCCAGCACATAATCAGGGTAATGAGAATAGACCCAGCAACGGGGAACGCGGCTGAACGTGGCGTCCCCGTTGCTAAGGTCAGAGCGGCTCCGTGCACCCGGCGTCTTAGCGTTGCCAGGGAGCCGGCGGCTGAATGCGCACGGCGTCCCTGGTTGCTAGGCGCCGGGCCGCACGGCCGAGCGGACCCCGGCGCCTAACAAAAGAAGGGCATGTTCTAAAAAGTTTCAGAAAAACAATTTCTAAAAAACACCAATTTGACAGAAAACCATCATACTAAGCCCCCCAAAACTAGATAAAACACTGCCACCTATATCAGTAGATAACAGAAACAGGTTTTTATTTACTAATTTGGCAAATACACTTTTTCTTGCAACGTGGACCAAATACTCAACTTGATTATTATATCCATTTTGAAAATTATATCCATTTTCAAACCAGTTGCACCCAGAATTCAGACCACAATCAAGGCAAATAGTTAATATCTTAACTACGAATCGATGGGATTATGTAAAAGTATTCCCCTTATCCAGTCTGGAGGTGGATCTGCTAATCTTTCACCTACAGAAAGAGGACTCATGGGATTCTTTCGACACACTAGAGCAGAGCCGGATTCATAGGGGGACCCTGGGGGTAAGTACCCCGGGCCCCCTTTCTAAAAGGGCCCCCTGCCATCCGCCACAGGTCGGATCTTTACCGAACTGATCTGCAGCGCCTTTCGGATCCCCGTGGCAGGCAAACATGTAGCCACCGGTGCCTAATAGAAGACAGGATAGGACAGCTGAGCGCAGCAGGAGGTGGAGGAAATGGCCAGCCTGCTGCACTTACAGATGCTGCTTCCATCCCTGCTGGAGCCCCGCCAGGCGCCCACATGCGATGCGTCCGGCACTCATCCCTGCTGCATGGTGCACCCATTTCCTGCTGCCGCTGGAGCCACGCAGTGCGCCTACTGATAAGCTTTTAATATTAAATCAAAATCATCAAATATGTTCCTCTACCATCCTTCACAACCCCCTCTCACCCTGCACCCCCCCCCTCACCCTGCACAACCCCCTCTCACCCAGCTTCCTCTCTCACCATGCACAACCCCCTGTAACCCTGCACACCCCTCTCTCACCCTGCGTTCTCTCCCAACCTGCACACCCCCTCTCACCATGCATCCTCTCCCACCCTGCACACCCCCCTCTCACCCTGCGTCGTCTCCCACCCTGTACATCCCCCTCACCCTGCGTCCTCTCCCACCCTGCACACACACCCTCACCCTGCACACCCCCCTCTCACCTTGTGCCCTTCTCCCATCCTGTGTCCCCCCTCTTCCTCTTTCCCTCTCTTCAATATGTCCTATTAACACCCTGCATCCCCCTATTCACCTAGTGCCCCTCTCCCACCCTGCAACCCTCTCCCACCCAGTGTCCCAATCCCCAATGTGTCCCTCTCCCACCCAGTGTCCAAATCCTAGACACAATGTACCTCTCCCACCCTGCATCTTCTCCCACCCAGCATCCTGCCCTTCCTCTGTACCTCTCCTCATTATGTCCGCCTCCCACCCTCCATCCCCCCTTTCACCCAATGCCCCAGTCCCTCTCAGTCCTTCCTCCACCATGTGTCCTCCCTCTCATCCAGTGCCTCTTAAGGACACACCCCTTTTTCGGTGCGCTCGCCTTTGACGTGCACAACAGTACACCCTGGAGTGGACACTATACCCCTTTACATTTTCCATACCCTCAATTCAAAATTCCCCCTTCGACCACTGTATATATATGTGTGTGTGTGTGTGTGTGTGTGTGTGTGTGTGTGTGTGTGTGTGTGTGTGTGTGTGTGTGTGTGTGTGTGTGTGTGTGTGTATATATATATAATTCATCTGTCTGTCTCTTTATTAGGGATTAGGGGCCCCATTGTCTGAAGAGCCCTGGGCCTCCCATAGCCTTAAGCCAGCTCTGCACTAGGGGGTCTATTTGTGAAGTAGTGGAAAAGAATGGAGAAAAGGACCAGTGGAGAAGTTGACCATTACTATCAATCAGCTTTGAAGTAAGCCTTTATCAGCCTTTATCAAGTGTATTCTAGAAAATGTAAGGAAGTTGTTGATTGGTTGCCATGGGCAACTTCTCCACTGGTCTGTTTCTCTGCTGTTTTCACTGCTTCAAGAATAGACCCCTTAGTCTAATATTGTTATTATAACACACTACGGGGTATATTTACTAAAGCTTCTAAAAATAAAAGTGGTGATGTTGCCCATAGCAACCATTTAGATTTTGTCCATCATTTCTCTATTGCATCCTAGAAAATGATAGACAGTATCTGATTGGTTACTACGGGCAACATTACCACTTTTCGTTTTTAGAAGCTTTAATAAATACTGTGTACCCCATTACTAGCACAACCACATATAGTATCACTTATTTCCTACTTTTTAGTAACCTCACATCACAGGACCCTTTCAATAAGTTCCAATGAGAGTTTATTTTGCTACTTTCCTAGGCCTCACAAGATCAAATTGATTTTACAATACCAGTCGTTCTACCTTTTGATGCTGGATCTTAATTACCTACAGTAGGCCACGCTTTAACCTCCCTTAAACTAATCCGGAAATATTGTAAACCCAATGTTTGGTACACAACAGCAGTTATAACCGACATGGTACTGTATAAGCAAATCAGAGTCAGCTTATATGCCAATGCCATACACTGAAAGATAGTAAAGGAGTAGGAAGGAAGAGTAGTCAAATAGCAAGCTACTGTATACAATCAGAAGATCATGTCTCATTCAAAGTTCACTGTGTGGACACAAGTGCAGTTGAAATACCCTGCTATGCGAGGTACTATGTCCGACACTATGGAGTGTGCTGCAGTGCATGTGACTATGCAAGTAGATAATTTCCAGCAGCTTCAGCAACTGCACAGATTCAGGTCATGTGACTAGTGATGTGCACCGAACATTTTTCGGGTTTTGTGTTTTGGTTTTGGATTCGGTTCCGCGGCCGTGTTTTGGATTCGGACGCGTTTTGGCAAAACCTCCCTGAAATTTTTTTGTCGGATTCGGGTGTGTTTTGGATTCGGGTGTTTTTTACAAAAAACCCTCAAAAACAGCTTAAATCATAGAATTTGGGGGTCATTTTGATCCCATAGTATTATTAACCTCAATAACCATAATTTCCACTCATCTCCAGTCTATTCTGAACACCTCACACCTCACAATATTATTTTCAGTCCTAAAATTTGCACCGAGGTCGTTGGATGACTAAGCTCAGCGACCCAAGTGGCCGACAAAAACACCTGGCCCATCTAGGAGTGGCACTGCAGTGTCAGGCAGGATGGCACTTCCAAAAAATTGTCCCCAAACAGCACATGATGCAAAGAAAAAAAGAGGTGCACTGTGGTCACTGGATGGCTAAGCTAAGCAACACAAGTGGCCGACACAAACACCTGGCCCATCTAGGAGTGGAACTGCAGTGTCAGGCAGGATGGCACTTCAAAAAAATAGTCCCCAAACAGCACATGATGCAAATAAAAAAGAGGTGCAATATGGAATTGTCCTTGGGCCCTCCCACCCACCCTTATGTTGTATAAACAGGACATGCACACTTTAACAAACCCATCATTTCAGCGACAGGGTCTGCCACACAACTGTGACTGAAATGACTGGTTGGTTTGGGCCCCCACCAAAAAAGAAGCAATCAATCTCTCCTTGCAAAAACTGGCTCTACAGAGGCAAGATGTCCACCTCCTCCTCATCGTCCGATTCTTCGCCCCTTTCACTGTGTACATCCCCCTCCTCACAGATTATTAATTCGTCCCCACTGGAATCCACCATCTCAGGTCCCTGTGTACTTTCTGGAGGCAATTGCTGGTGAATGTCTCCACGGAGGAATTGATTATAATTCATTTTGATGAACATCATCTTCTCCACATTTTCTGGAAGTAACCTCGTACGCCGATTGCTGACAAGGTGAGCGGCTGCACTAAACACTCTTTCGGAGTACACACTGGAGTAACTTAGGTAACATAAAGCCAGTTTGTGCAAGGGCCTCCAAATTGCCTCTTTTTCCTACCAGTATACGTACGGACTGTCTGACGTGCCTACTTGGATGCGGTCACTCATATAATCCTCCACCATTCTTTCAATGGTGACAGAATCATATGCAGTGACAGTAGACGACATGTCAGTAATCGTTGGCAGGTCCTTCAGTCCGGACCAGATGTCAGCACTCGCTCCAGACTGCCCTGCATCACCGCCAGCGGATGGGCTCGGAATTCTTAGCCTTTTCCTCGCACCCCCAGTTGCGGGAGAATGTGAAGGAGCAGCTGTTGACGCGTCACGTTCCGCTTGACTTGACAATTTTCTCTCCAGCAGGTCTTTGAACCTCTGCAGACTTGTGTCTGCCAGAAAGAGAGATACAACGTAGGTTTTAGATCTAGGATCGAGCACGGTGGCCAAAATGTAGTGCTCTGATTTCAACAGATTGACCACCCGTGAATCCTGGTTAAGCGAATTAAGGGCTCCATCCACAAGTCCCACATGCCTAGCGGAATCGCTCTGATTTTGCTCCTCCTTCAATGTCTCCAGCTTCTTCTGCAAAAGCCTGATGAGGGGAATGACCTGACTCAGGCTGGCAGTGTCTGAACTTACTTCACGTGTGGCAAGTTCAAAGGGTTGCAGAACCTTGCACAACGTTGAAATCATTCTCCACTGCGCTTGAGTCAGGTGCATTCCCCCTCCTTTACCTATATCGTAGGCAGATGTATAGGCTTGAATGGCATTTTGCTGCTCCTCCATACTCTGAAGCATATAGAGGGTTGAATTCCACCTCGTTACCACCTCTTGCTTCAGATGATGACAGGGCAGGTTCAGAACTGTTTGCTGGTGCTTCAGTCTTCGGCACGCAGTGGCTGAATGCCGGAAGTGGCCCGCAATTCTTCGGGCCACCGACAGCATCTCTTGCACGCCCCTGTCGTTTTTTAAATAACTCTGCACCACCAAATTCAATGTATGTGCAAAACATGGGACGTGCTGGAATTTGCCCAGATGTAATGCACGCACAATATTGCTGGCGTTGTCCGATGTCACAAATCCCCAGGAGAGTCCATTTGGGGTAAGCCATTCAGATGATGTTCCTCAGTTTCCGTAAGAGGTTGTCAGCTGTGTGCCTCTTCTGGAAAGCGGTGATACAAAGCGTAGCCTGCCTAGGAATGAGTTGGCATTTGCGAAATGCTGCTACTGGTGCCGCCGCTGCTGTTCTTGCTGCGGGAGGCAATACATCTACCCAGTGGGCTGTCACAGTCATATAGTCCTGAGTCTGCCCTGCTCCACTTGTCCACATGTCCGTGGTTAAGTGGACATTGGGTACAACTGCATTTTTTAGGACACTGGTGACTCTTTTTCTGAGGTCTGTGTACATTTTCGGTATCGCCTGCCTAGAGAAATGGAACCTAGATGGTATTTGGTACCGGGGACACAGTATCTCAATCAAGTCTATAGTTGCCTGTGAATTAACGGTGGATAACGGAAACACGTTTCTCACCGCCCAGGCTGCCAAGGCCTGAGTTATCCGCTTTGCAGCAGGATGACTGCTGTGATATTTCATCTTCCTCGCAAAGGACTGTTGGACAGTCAATTGCTTACTGGAAGTAGTACAAGTGGTCTTCCGACGTCCCCTCTGGGATGACGATCGACTCCCAGCAGCAACAACAGCAGTGCCAGCAGCAGTAGGCGTTACACTCAAGGATGCATCGGAGGAATCCCAGGCAGGAGAGGACTCGTCAGACTTGCCAGTGACATGGCCTGCAGGACTATTGGCTTTCCTGTGTAAGGAGGAAATTGACACTGAGGGAGTTGGTGGTGTGGTTTGCAGGAGCTTGGTTACAAGAGGAAGGGATTTAGTGGTCAGTGGACTGCTTCCTCTGTCATCCAAAGTTTTTGAATTTGTCACTGACTTATGATGAATGAGCTGCAGGTGACGTATAAGGGATGATGTTCCGAGGTGGTTAACATCCTTACCCCTACTTATTACAGCTTGACAAAGGCAACACACGGATTGACACTTGTTGTCCGCATTTGTGTTAAAATAATTCCACACCGAACAGGTGATTTTTTTTGTAATTTGACCAGGAATGTCAATGGCCATATTCGTCCCATGGACAACAGGTGTCTCCCCGGGTGCCTGACTTAAACAAACCACCTCACCATCAGAATCCTCCTTGTCAATTTCCTCCTCAGCGCCAGCAACACCCATATCCTCATCCTGGTGTACTTCAACAGTGACATCTTCAATTTGACAATCAGGAACTGGACTGCGGGTGCTCCTTCCAGCACTTGCAGGGGGCATGCAAATGGTGGAAGGCGCCATCTCTTCCCGTACAGTGTTGGGAAGGTCAGGCATCGCAGCCGACACAATTGGACTCTCCTTGGGGATTTGTGATTTAGAAGAACGCACAGTTCTTTGCTGTGCTTTTGCCAGCTTAAGTCTTTTCATTTTTCTAGCAAGAGGATGAGTTCTTCCATCCTCATGTGAATCTGAACCACTAGCCATGAACATAGGCCAGGGACTCAGCCGTTCCTTGCCACTCCGTGTCGTAAATGGCATATTGGCAAGTTTACGCTTCTCCTCAGACGCTTTTAATTTTGATTTTTGGGTCATTTTACTGAACTTTTGTGTTTTGATACTATGACATTGGGCATCGGCCTTGGCAGACGACGTTGATGGCATTTCATCGTCTCGGCCATGACTAGTGGCAGCATCTTCAGCACGAGGTGGAAGTGGATCTTGATCTTTCCCTATTTTACCCTCCACATTTTTGTTCTCCATTTTTTAGTGTGTGGAATTATATGCCAGTAATATATCAATAGCAATGGCCTACTACTATATATACTGCGCACAACTGAAATGCACCACAGGTATGTATGGATAGTATACTTGACGACACAGAGGTAGGTAGGGCAGTGGCCTACTGTACTGTACTGCTATATATTATATACTAGTGGTCAGCATACTGTGCAAAACTGAAATGCACCACAGCTATGGATGGATAGTATTCTTGACGACACAGAGGTAGGTAGAGCAGTGGCCTACTGTACCGTAATGCTATATATTATATACTGGTGGTCAGCAAACTGTGCAAAACTTAAATGCACCATAGGTATGGATGGATAGTATACTTGACGACACAGAGGTAGGTAGAGCAGTGGCCTACTGTACCATACTGCTATATATTATATACTTGTGGTCAGCAAACTGTGCAAAACTGAAATGCACCACAGGTATGGATGGATAGTATACTTGACGACACAGAGGTAGGTAGAGCAGTGGCCTTCTGTACCGTAATCCTATATATTATATACTGGTGGTCAGCAAAATTATGCACTGTACTCCTACTATATACTACACTGTAGCACAGATATGGAGCGTGTTTCAGGCAGAGAATGTATAATACTGGTGGTCACTGGTCAGCAAAACTCTGCACTGTACTCCTCCTTTATAATATACTGGTGGTCCCTAGTACCCACAATAAAGCAGTGTGAGTACAGATATATGCAGCACACTGAGCAGAGATATGGAGCGTTTTTCAGGCAGACAACGTATAATACTGGTGGTCACTGGTCAGCAAAACTCTGCACTGTACTCCTCCTATATAATATACTGGTGGTCCCCAGTACCCACAATAAAGCAGTGTGAGCACAGATATATGCAGCACACTGAGCACAGATATGAAGCGTTTTTCAGCTAGACAACGTATACTGGTGGTCACTGGTCAGCAAAACTCTGCACTGTACTCCTCCTATATAATATACTGGTGGTCCACAGTACTCACAATAAAGCAGTGTGAGCACAGATATATGCAGCACACTGAGCACAGATATGGAGCGTTTTTCAGGCAGACAACGTATAATACTGGTGGTCACTGGTCAGCAAAACCTTGCACTGTACTCCTCCTATATAATATACTGGTGGTCCCCAGTACCCACAATAAAGCAGTGTGAGCACAGATATATGCAGCACACTGAGCACAGATATGGAGCGTTTTTCAGGCAGACAACGTATAATGGTGGTCACTGGTCAGCAAAACTCTGCACTGTACTCATCCTATATAATACTGCTGGTCCCCAGTCCCCACAATAAAGCAGTATGAGCACAGATATATGCAGCACACTGAGCACAGATATGGAGCGTTTTTCAGGCAGACAACGTATAATACTGGAGGTCACTGGTCAGCAAAACTCTGCACTGTACTCCTCCTATAATACTGCTGGTCCCCAGAATAAAGATATGCAGCCCCCTGAAACAAAGTGAGAGGACGCCAGCCACGTTCTCTCACTATCATTTCCAATGCACGAGTGAAAAATGGCGGCGACGCGCGGCTCCTTATATAGAATCCGAATCTCGCGAGAATCCGATAGCGGGATGATGACGTTCGGGCGCGCTCGGGTTAACCGAGCCATACGGGAGAATCCGAGTATGCCTCGGACCCGTGTAAAATGGGTGAAGTTCGGGGGGGGTTCGGTTTCCGAGGAACCGAACCCGCTCATCTCTACATGTGACCAGTGTCAGGGGGTGAGGCAAGTGACAGTTGGTGAAGACTGAGAGCTGCGGTAACCATTTTGAGAAACAGGAGCTGTGCTGCTGAAGTGCTGGCTGACAGGATGGCTGTGTCTGAGTACTGCAGCATGATTTTGACTAGGACTGTGAGGGGGAAGATTACTGAGGCAAACCCTGGACAGGCAGGCCAGAAGTAAGGATTCCCTGAATGGGTGAGAGAATGAGGTGGACCCGGGTAGCTGTCAGGAGGTTAGTACAACTGGTACATCCTCACCTACTCACACACCTTAAACTACTGTAAAAGAGAGAGAGAATTTTAATCAGTGGTCTGCTATAGATACCCTGAGAAACCAGGCCTGGAAGGACATATGATGACCATTCAAAGGAGTAACAGTTGACTTTGTTCTCCCCATTATCTATAATGAAGGGAAAATAAGTTGTAGTTCCACAGTAGTAGGAATTCCTAAAAATTTATTTAATAAAGGTACTGCACTCAAAAGCTAGAGAATACATCCTCATGTTCCGCAAAGTAAGATATTTATATTGTAATAGCAGAAGGATGAGTTTTATAAATGACTTATTTCTATGCTGCAGTTGTCTGAGCATAGCACATCATATACCAAATATAAGCATTTGGTTCGTAGATTTACAGGATTTATATTGGCATTGTAATTGGTTGCTTAGTTTCCGAGTTATGCGGCAAAATATCCGCCTGCCATTTACAACACATCACCATTCTGCTCTGGAAAGGTGACAGTTGGTGAACTCTCCATGTGCACCTGCTGAGTGACCTGGAAC
This sequence comes from Pseudophryne corroboree, assembly GCF_028390025.1. Classification (NCBI taxonomy): domain Eukaryota; kingdom Metazoa; phylum Chordata; class Amphibia; order Anura; family Myobatrachidae; genus Pseudophryne; species Pseudophryne corroboree. The sequence goes on from NC_086444.1 coordinate 1,111,377,800, forward strand.
ATGGGACCTGCTGGGTGGTCTAGAAACTGTGACTGTTATTTGCAGCACCCAATAAGCAGGAATTTTTCAAATTCACCTCCTAAGGGAGTGAAAAAGGGTAAAATATTCAACCCAGAACACCTTTGCCTGGTTTGAAACTTGGCACATCAACTAATATAGAGTATTGTATTTCTGATTACCCTCTGGAAGAAGGAATTATGGCCCTCATTCCGAGTTGGTCGCTAAGAGTCTTCGCAACGCAAATGTACGAAATGTAAGTATCTGCGCATGCGCAAATGCGTGATTACGCATGCGCGAGTACATACGTACGACAACTGTGCAAAATTACTCAGAAAAAAAAAAAGCCGTAACTGGCAAACGAAAACGAGGAGTGGCGTGGGCGTGGCAGAGGCGAGACTTCGCAATGCTCCGACATGGGCGTGAAAGTGGGCGTACAGTGTGGGAGTATGCAACTCGCAATGGGCGTGTTTTTCGCAAATAAACATTGTCGCTGTTAAAACTAACATAGGAAACCGTAGCAACATTCACGCAGCAGCCGAGTAGGTCTGCAGTTACTCTACATTTGCGAAGTACTGGTACAAGTGTGTATGCAGTAATTAGCAGTTAATTGGATAGCACATTCATCTGATGTCCAATTACTTGTTAATTAATGAGCAGATGAAAGTTACCAACCAGCAATTGTCTGAACACACATTACATGTTTATTCTACTCACATATAAATCTCACACACTGCCAAATAAGGGTGTGATTTTTGTTGAAGTTGTTGTGTAAGCATTTTTTAAACTTGTTTTAATGTGTGTAAGACTCCCAAATACAAACAAGGGAAAATATTTGTGAAAGTGTTTGAAATCTGCAACATTTTTTACAAATAATCCAACACCCACATAATGCAGCATACACTTTAATTTAGTCTTAAAAGTCACAATAATATTTGATTATAATATCTGACAATGTTTGAAATGATGTCCTGTTGACCATAGATATTTATAAAAAGCGTCGTGTCTGTTTACTTAATATGGACATTAAAGTGTGGTGCAAAGCATACCTTTTTTTTTTGTTTTTTTAAGGAGAATTTGCAGATTGGTCTACAAGTGTCTATATGCTGACCTAATCTTTCTGGAACTGCATTACCTTGAAGAAACTGCACAAATTTTTAAAATATGTTTTTTATTACTATAATAATATTTCACAACATTTAAACAACATGGCTCCACGTGAGTCGCACAGGCAGAGATGGACCAAGCAGCAAGCAGATGGCACTGACAATCATTAGATAGCAGAACTCAGTACTCTGCAAAATTCTGCTTCTGACAAAAGTATATTTTTTAAGCATAAATAAAACATGACACACCCTGCCACACACAAATTTTAAACCAAATGAGAAAGAATTAGGATCCACCACACAAACACAACAATACATAGCACACTAGTAAGAGGAAGATGGCTCTGGTGTTTATACACCAGGCTACACAGGCTACAATACATCCAAACAGAAAGAATACATTTCACTAAGAGGGAGTTATCCATTCTGGCCACACAAGCCAACTCCAAAAATACATAGAGGCAACATCAAAAACATGGGTGCTGCCCATCTGGAGAGACATCATTTTCTTCTTTTTCTCCCCGCCTGAGGCTGTTCTTCTTTGGAAGGTCTGCGGAGCGACCTTCGTTGGGCCTGCCCAGTGGGCTGTTCTTCCTGGGCAGGGGCAGGGGAGGGAGCCGATGTGGGTGGCTCTCTGCCACTGTGGGCAAGGGAGACAGCGATGGCCTGGAGCCCTTGCAAGATGTTATTTGCAAGGCTTTGGAATGAGGAGGCAAGTTGTTCTTGGCCCTGCCTGATCTCTGCCAGACGTTGGCAGAGTTGAGCAACACCTTGCTCAACACAGGTTCGGTGCTCAGTGAGCCGGACAGCTATCTGGCTTACCTCCCGGATGACCCCGTCTTGAAACCGATTTAGGCTCTCACCATACCTAGCGATTTCAAGCAGGATCTCCGGGATAGCAGAGGGTTGGGTGGGGGGGCCAGTAGGAACCTGCAGAGGTGGCATTTGTTGGCCCACACTACCAGACTCACTAGGTCCCTCCACCTCAGCCTCAACCACATAACCGTCCTGTGACTCAAACGGATCACCCCCCTGTGCTGTGTTTTGTGGCAAGCAAATAGAAGAATGTGTGGGGAAAAAGTTGGATACAAAATTAGTTTATTATTATAAATACAGTCAAAATTACAGACAACTAAATGTGTAAACTTACCTTCCAAGTCATGTCCCGTCAGGATCTCAGGCAGGTCCGTGTCCATATGAGACACCCCTTGGCCCTCCTCATAACTGACACAGGGCATCGCCATCTCCTCCAAGTCAGTATACTCCACAGCGACAGGTGCTCCTCCACCTGTAGCCCTTGAGGCATTCCACTCCGCAGCCCTCTTTGCCTTCAGGCGGGATTTGAAGTCGGCCCACCTACATATGTATTATGAAAGAGGGACAAAGTAGAGTCTTATTATTTGTCTAGCTAATATATAGGACACGTGTTCTGCTTGTGTTTGCTAGACATAACATCACATGTAACTACATTTATTAGTCAACTTATCACAGAAAAATGACTGTCAAGATGCACTTACCGTCGTCTCACTTCCTGTGATGTTCTGACGACAGAGCCAACTTCATTCACAGATTTTGTGATGTCTCTCCAGATGCGATCTTTTGAAGCAGCCCCCATGTTTTTTGGGCCTCTATGTATTTTGGACATGGCCTGCGTGACCAAAACACGCAACTCCCTCTTAGTGAATGCAGGCTGTCTTTTCTTCCGTCTGGAGGTAGCCTGTGAGGTTTCTTCTTGTTGGTCATCACCATCTTCCTCCTCACTAGCAGCTTCTGTCTGTTGTGTTTGTGTGGCTAAAGCCAATTCTCCCTCAGTTTGGTCACTATGTGTGTGTGGCAGGGTATCCCCAGTCAATTGTTGGGGTTCAGAAGCAGACATTTGCAGAGTACTAGGTCCTGCCTCTTCAACATCCGCAGAGGCGTATTCCAACATGCGCCTTTGGCAATCTAGGCGTCTTTTCCGCAATGCCATCTGCTGCTCTGCAATGCGGTCCATCTCTGCTGCGATTTGCTCACGAGAAGCCATGTTTGCGATGACGTGTGTACGCCGAGGTGTGTGCTTATTTATACCTACGTGCGTCGCGTTAATTCACACAGGTGTACAATGTTAATCTGGTTACTGATTGCACTGCTTATTTAAGGGCCTACTTTGCACGCTGTGAGTGTAGGTAGTTTGGAGTTTCTTTCACTGTTGAGTTTGTTGGCTTGTGCGTGAAGGTGCTATAGGATTTTTCCAAGTGAGTAATTGTCAAGCATACATTTGTCCTTTCGTTTGCGTTTAGAATATAGACAGTGTAGCATTTTGTCTGCGAATTTACGTTTGTGAGTATTCTGGAATTCGTCTTGTTGTTTTTTGTTTTTTTTTAAAGTTTTTATTTTATGTTGATTGTTTGTTAGTCTTTTTTACACATATATATTTTGCTAGTCCATTTGTGCAAATAAACCTGTGCTTCATTGCTTTTACTGTCATTTTTGGTCTCTTGTAGGAGAATTGTTTTGGGTGACGTAACCCTAGTCTATTTTTTCAAATTTGTGTGCTATATAACACAAATTGGTCCTTTCTTTATTTTGGATCAGGTAAGTTCCCTTGGCCTGTGTTGGTGCCTGTTTGTGTTAATGGTCTGTATGTTGTTTTTGACTGTCATTTTTGGTCTCTTGTAGGAGAATTGTTTTGGGTGACGTAACCCTAGTCTATTATTTCAAATTTGTGTGCTATATAACACAAATTGGTCCTTTCTTTATTTTGGATCAGGTAAGTTCCCTTGGCCTGTGTTGGTGCCTGTTTGTGTTAATGGTCTGTATGTTGTTTTTGACTGTCATTTTTGGTCTCTTGTAGGAGAATTGTTTTGGGTGACGTAACCCTAGTCTATTATTTCAAATTTGTGTGCTATATAACACAAATTGGTCCTTTCTTTATTTTGGATCAGGTAAGTTCCCTTGGCCTGTGTTGGTGCCTGTTTGTGTTAATGGTCTGTATGTTGTTTTTGACTGTCATTTTTGGTCTCTTGTAGGAGAATTGTTTTGGGTGACGTAACCCTAGTCTATTATTTCAAATTTGTGTGCTATATAACACAAATTGGTCCTTTCTTTATTTTGGATCAGGTAAGTTCCCTTGGCCTGTGTTGGTGCCTGTTTGTGTTAATGGTCTGTATGTTGTTTTTGACTGTCATTTTTGGTCTCTTGTAGGAGAATTGTTTTGGGTGACGTAACCCTAGTCTATTATTTCAAATTTGTGTGCTATATAACACAAATTGGTCCTTTCTTTATTTTGGATCAGGTAAGTTCCCTTGGCCTGTGTTGGTGCCTGTTTGTGTTAATGGTCTGTATGTTGTTTTTGACTGTCATTTTTGGTCTCTTGTAGGAGAATTGTTTTGGGTGACGTAACCCTAGTCTATTATTTCAAATTTGTGTGCTATATAACACAAATTGGTCCTTTCTTTATTTTGGATCAGGTAAGTTCCCTTGGCCTGTGTTGGTGCCTGTTTGTGTTTGTTCAAAGTGTTTTGATAATGTTTGTTTTCCATCTTGTTAATAAATGCTATGTTTTTTACCAGGATTGATCAGCAAAGTAGTGTTGTTCTTGGCTGGACTAGCTACTAAAGGGCTAACTTTTTGTTTGTTTTATTGTAATTTTTTAAACCAATTAGTCATTATTTTTTAGTAGGTGTTTGTGATGTGTTTGATGCTGTGTTTTTTTTTTAATACTATTTTTAACATTTACAATTTAACATATGTAGCTTTCATCAAAAAAATAATTTTGTTTATCTTTTTTGTGATAATATTCCTTTTGTTCCTGAATTGAACTCAGAAAAAATGTCTTACGCTCCTGCAGTAAGTTGACACCCCCTTTTTTTAAAAAAAAATTTGGTTGTATATTTTTTGGACTTTGTTTTTGTCTTATTCAACCTTTTTTTGTTTTATTTTTTAAAGTGTGTGATGTCAATATTTATTGCTGCCGAAGCCCTACCTCCCCAACCCACGCCAGCACTCCCACCCCAACCGCCAGCCCCACAACCACAACCGGCTCCTCATCAACCAAGGCAACGGAGGCGTGCTAGGCCACCAATTTTCCGACCCCGTGTCCTACTTTTTGGGATGCCAGATGATGTGGTTGTACGTAGATACAGGCTGCCACCACATCTAATCCTAGACACTCTCTCCATAATAGAGAGTGATCTGGAGTCTGAAATTCGGTATCCTACAGCAATACCACCATTGACACAATTCCTTGCTGTGTTACATTTTTTGGCTACAGGCTCTTATCAGCATGTGGTAGGAGACCTGGTTGGCATGTCGCAGGGCCAGTTCAGTAAGGTCCTGCGGCGTGTCTGCCAGGCTTTCCTAAAGCGTGTGAAGCAATTTATTGCTATGCCTTTGGATGTTGGTGCCCTAGATGTGGTGAAGCGGCAATTTGAGGAAGGTGGTAGTCGCTTCCCACATGTTATTGGGGTTGTGGATGGCACACATGTAGCTATTCAGCCACCAAAACATAATGAAGAAATTTATAGAAACAGGAAACTGTTTCATTCTCTGAATGTAATGGTTGTTTGTGGGCCATCCCTCCAGATCCTTTCCCTGAATGCAAAGTTTACTGGAAGTTCCCATGATGCGTATGTCATTAGACAATCAGGGATATGGCACAGATTAAGATCAAGTCAACGAGCAGACATGTGGTTATTGGGTGAGTTGTTGCACAATTTTGTGTAAAATATTTTAATTTTTAAAAAAATAGACTATTTCTAATTTTGGTTTATCATTAAACAGGAGACCGTGGATATCCTTGCACCCCCTGGCTCATGACTCCTTACCGTAATCCCAGGCCAGGACCACAGACGGCATTTAACTCCGCGCTTACTGCCACTAGGCAGCTGGTGGAGCGCACAATTGGGGTCCTTAAAGGGCGGTTTCGTGTGCTCCACCGCACTGGTGGTGACATCATGTATTCGCCGGAGATGGCAAGTAAACTAGTGGTCCTGTGCGCTATACTACACAACATCGCGGTAAGGAGTAGCGTAGAGCTTCCTCAGACAGAGGAATTGCCTGATGAGGAGCCAGGGGTTGTCCGACACTTCGGTGGGGGGAGTGTTACACGGAGGGGGAGCCAAGTCAGGGCAAGCATTGTTGCGGAATATTTCAGGTATAGTGTTTTAAGTTTCTCTTTTTTAATCAAAATAAAACCACAGTATGCTTTTGTATTTTGATTAATTTTGTCATTTTGTTTGCTATTGTAAGGCCATTGGGTAATTATTTTTTGGCTTTGGAATATGTAATATTTATTTGCCACTAAATCCGTTAACACGTTAAGCTTACAATGTGTTATTTGCAAAAACAATACTGTGATGTTGCTAAATAGTGTCCTTATTTGTTTTCTATCCTAAAATCCTGTTTATTTCAACAAACACACAAACAAATGAAACTTAATGTTGTCCACTTTGTGACTGTCCAGCTGAGTGATCACACAAACTGTGGTGAGTACACAGATATGTATCTGAATTTACCCAAAACTGTGTGTGTGTCTGTGTCTGTTTGTTTTGTTTTATGTTTTAATTTTTTTAAAATTCCTTCTGCGAATGCGTATTTCCGCTCGTGCTAATTAACACTCTGCTCTTCCCAGCATTGCAAAGATCAATAAAGTTATTAGAAATTACAGCATAGATTTTGGACCAATCACATGCTAGCAGACACTATAAATATATGCCCAAATAAGGAAAACGCCATTGCCATGATGCGTGCGGCACCTTTCACCAGGCGGGAGCTCCGCGTCCTGGTTGCGGTGATGGACCGCCGCGTAGGCCGCGTTGGGCGCTTCATCCCAAATCGGGTTAAGCGCGAGGCCTACGCGGAGGTCCGCCGCCTGCTGCGTTCTCGCGTCCGCAGCAGGCGGACAATAATACAGTTGGAGAGGAGATGGAGTGATCTCCGCAGGAGGACTCCAGAGCTGTTGGCGGAGATCCGGCAGCAAATCCGCGCAATGCATGCACGCAGTAAGTTACATTACATAAGATTAATAGCATAAATTGTGCAAATTTACACTAAGTGGTAGGCTAATTGCAACACTGAGTGAACATTTTTTTACAATAGGACAGTGTGTGTGGTTAGGGCAAACAGTACTGACTGTAGCAAAATGTCACCAAACAAGTGCATGTTTTCCTGAAAAAAAAACCAGGCAGGAAACTGTACCAAAAAACTTGATCAGTGCTGTCTATATAATAAGGTGGCTTGAATAGTGATCTGGTGATGTTGCCTAGACCAATCAATATGACTCAATGGAATAGATTAAGGAATGAGCGTCCAAATAATTGTTTGGACTCATTTAGTTTGCTGTGGGCAACATGAAGAGGATTTTTTTTTTTTTTTGTTTAAAAAAAACCACTGTGTCTTTTACATGGAACAGAACAGTGAAATTTACAATTGTTTAGTATGTAATTTAACATGCAAATTAAATTTTAACACAAATATCATTATAGGACGACCACAACGGCAAGCAACACATGAGGCACCATCTCAGCCCCCTTTCCCTTCTCACTCCCCCTCCACTTCCCAGTCCCCCTCCCCTTCTCACTCCCCCTCCCCTTCCCAATCCCCCTCAGCTTCCCAGTCCCCCTCAGCTTCCCAATCCCCCTCTGCTTCCCAGTCCCCCTCAGCTTCCCAGTCCCCCTCAGCTTCCCAGTCCCCCTCAGCTTCCCAGTCCCCCTCAGCTTCCCAGTCACCCTCAGCTTCCCAGGCCCACTCCACTTTCCACTCCCCTTCTCACCCCACCTCTCCTTCTCTTTCTGTGACCCCTTCTCCTCCTTCCCATACCCCTTCTCCTTCAACTTCCAAATCACCTTCTCAGCCCCCTCACCCTCTATTGGCCTAACATTCTCTCCGCCCCCCTCGCCCTCTCAATCAGACCCACCCTCTGAAATAACATCCCCAATCCCTCCTCCTTCCCCCATCCAGCCTCCTTCCCCCATCCCTCCTCCTTCCCCAATCCCTCCTCCTTCCCCCATCCAGCCGCCTTCCCCCATCCAGCTGGCATCACCACCCAGCGAATGGGCAGAAGAAGCCCCAGATGGGCTAAGTGACAATGTTGTGGAGGAAAGTAAGTGTTTTTACATTTTTTCAATAATGATTACCTACTTAGACTTACAATCTCAAAACATGCCCTGTTGTACTGTTGGGAATACGCTACCAAGGGGAAAAAAAAGAGTTATTATTCATGGTGTACATGTTGCATTGAATTTTTAAAGAGTGTCATTATATGTAGTGTTATGTGTGCAATGTTTTGTGTGTCCACTCTAGGTCGACACTCATTAGTTCAACAGGGTTGCCAGGACAACATGGTTTATCTGTGCTCAGTTTTGATGGTAACATTTCTACTTAAGTGGAGTTCTCTTTAACATGGGATGTTGCCCATAGCAACCAATAAGATTATAGTTTAAATTTGTAAGTCCACTTTTACAAGATAATATTTTTATTTTTATTGGTTGCTATGGGCAACGTCCCTTCTTAAATAGAACTCCAGTAGTAATAAATGTACCCCATGGTGTGGTCCACTTTCTTGTAATAAACAAAAAAAGATTGCTGAGCAGGCTTGTGTGTTGTTCTGCTACTGATTTATCTTGAAAACAGCCATGATGTCGTCACTTAGGAATTAAAGCAGGCCTCTCCAAACTGCGGACATACAGCTGCTGAGAAACTACACATTCCAGCATGCCCTGACACCGTTTTGCATTCTCTGTCCCCAAAACTGTGTCAAGGCATGCTGGTCTATGTAGTTTCACAACAGCTGGAGGGCTTCAGTTTGGCCAGGCCTGCATTAAAGTGTGCTTTGTGCCCTGCTTGTATAATAGGTAATGTGAGTAAGTTATTAATGTTTTCTTTGACTCTTCTTTTCAGATTCTGCAGTTGGAGATCCCAGCACTTTGCCTGAACTTTTAGGGCGGCTGAAAGCCCATTTAAGGGAAGTGTTAGCAGATATCGAGGCAATAGAAAAAAATCTGTGATATTTTTATTTTAATTTTGTTAAAAGTTTCTTAAAAAAACAAAAATACAAATAAAAAAAATAAAAAAATTGTTGAAGTTAAGTGGGTGTTGTGCTTATTTATGCTATAAAGGAACAGCACATTGCCTTGCAGAAATTGGTGACCTTAAACAGTTCACACATCTTACTTAAGCTTAAAAATAAAAATATAAAACACAAAATTCTACACACACAAAACTCGTTAGGAGGTTATGGTTTTTAAATACATGAAAAGACATTTATTCACACACTACACATATACACAATACTTCAAACATTTGCATTATAACAATAAACATTACAATATCTATATTTTACAAATTTAAACAACAATGTTTCTGGCCAATTAGAGCTACAAAGTGTTCTTCTGGTTTACTTTGGAGACTTAATTGGTCAGGACCATTGACATTAATTACACTAATTGGGTTCGTAATTGAGGAGGGCTTGTGGACTTTTAACATAAAGGTGTAATTCCACTGAATAGGGGAAAAAAAAGCATTGTGGTGCGTTTGTCCACAAAAGTGTGCACTTTTAACATGGATGGGTAAATATACTAAAACTTAGTAATTTTACGATGAAGTATGTGTTAATGCGATAGTTTCGCAATGCTGCGATGGTTTCGCATTGCTGCGATGTCATTTGGCGTACGCCCACTTTGTGTAATACTGCGTACGAATGTGCAAAAATACGTTGGGGGCGGATGTTCGCAAATTTACTACACTAACGCAACTTTGCGAATATGTTGTGCGAACGAAAAACTTAGCGACCAACTCGGAATGAGGGCCTATGTACATATATTAACATAGTGGAGAGTAAACTTGTAGTTTAATAGTCATTTATTATGACAGACTATTTGTAAATATTCCTAACCCACATCTGTAGAGTGGAGAGGTAGAAGATTCAAACTAGGACACTGCCTAAAAAAGAGAATAAATGCAAATTCTTTCTATTTTCACGGGCAAGACCTGCAGCCGCTGGTGACTGAATTACATAAATGACATCATCAACATCCTCAGCGTCAGATAGCAGTAGTACACTCATATCTCCCTCATCCTTTTCCACTTGCACACAAGCATCACCAATGAATATTATGTCCTCATCACCATCTCTACTTGTGCTGCTTCCCACATGTGCAGATAATGCAGAATTGGTGGAAGGAGGCGAAACAAGCTTCTCTATGAGGACAGTGTGAGAAAGGTCAGACTCACAAATAGCTAATGTGGACACCCTTAGACTCAACTCAGGGATCTGTGACGTTTCTGAACACACAGTTTGTTCTACTGCCTTACTGAATTTAATATTTTTGACTCCTCTTCTTGACTCTGAGTAAAAAGTTCTTACATCATCATGAGAGGGAAAAGAAGATACCTCACTGACAGTTGCAGAACTACCACTCGTAAATTTATGTTTTTCTGCACCAAACTTTACTTTTATTATAGGTTTTTTTCTTGTTTACCACTGTTTATTTTTTTATTTTAGATGCCCTGACTTATGTTACATTCTCTGTACTCTGAACCCAAGAGACAGGGTGGCAATAGATGAGCTCCGAGTACAGGAACGTGATGCTGCAGTTTGAGCTGAGTTCAGCAGCAACCCCTAAGGAAACCCTGACTCCGTTGTCTCCCCCAAGTGGCCGGTCAACGCCTGCAAGACTATGGTTTCTTATGCCCACGGCAGCCACATTTGACGGACGGATTAGGTCTGCCTGACTTTGATGTCCCTCGGTCTTAGTAGGTGACTAGGCGTTAACCAAGCCAGGGAGAGAATAAGGGGAAACCTAACTAAAAACTGACACACAAAAGAAATGGGGAAACTACTGAAAACTATAACCAAATTTCTGCTGCGGGGTACACTGGGCTCCACAAGGAAAGACATAGGGGTGTAGAGTAGGAGCTTGAACCGAGGCACCAACAGGCTCAAAAGCTTTGACTGTTCCCAGAATGCATAGTGCCGCCTCCTCTATAACCCCGCCTCCCTGCACAAGAGCTCAGTTTTGTAGTTGGTGCCGCAGATAGCAGGCACATAACAGAGGGGCTGCTCTGGGCACCCATAAGAAGAGCTATTTTTGAGAAGAAAAGTGAAGACTTCAAGGGCTGTAGCAGTGTGTACATGTCTAGTGACTTTCACTGCTGCAGCTCCATCTCTCCCCAGCGGGCTGTACACTCCCGAGCCCTGGTTGCCGGGTAACTACAGCAGGAGGCTCCGGTTTTCTTCTGAGTCAGGCACACACAACGGGGGCTCTCCGGGATCGCGTGGCCGCGCTTCGGGAGGTGGTGAGTGGGTCCCGCGAGCGGGACCCGTGCTTTATCGCGGTCTGTGGGGGGGGCGGGCCGCACGCGCTGGCGGTGGACACTGTGGCAGTACAGGTGATCCCACTAGATCACCAGGGCATGGGTGCAGGTCAGGTTTTCTCTTAAAACCTTTTTTGTGTGTAGCCTGCAGTACCTGGTGGTTTTGCCAGCAGAGGGGATAAGGCTTAGACCTGGAGCCCCTCCCCCAGGCCAAGGGCGCCATTTCCAGCAAATGTTCCTGCCCTGGAGCGGCATATCTGTCTCTCCCTCACTCCCTGTCAGTGTTTGGGCGCCATTTCTCTCAGCTGCACTGTTCCTGGGACTGCTTGGGCAAATCCTCCTTTGTAAAGCTGCCTGGTTGACAGCGCTGTGACTTTACATGACACTTAAGTATTCGACATGTCAATTAGACAGTGTTAGTTAAGAAAGAGTGCATTTACTCAGTGTTATGTGTTATATCTATTGACTACATAGCTATATATATATATCTATAAGCTGGTCCAGTGCAGTATTATTGTTAGTAATAACCTCTACATTGTATAACTGTGACTATTTGTGTGTGCATTAGCTTGCTGAGTGGTTTCCATTTTGTGTCTCTCACTCAACTTGCTATCCCTATATTCTATAACCTGAGGGGGCTTGGTGCATCAGGTTTTATATTTATATAGGATTTTCACAAGATATACTTTAATTAGAGATGAGCGGGTTCGGTTTCTCTGAATCCGAACCCGCACGAACTTCATGTTTTTTTCACGGGTCCGAGCAGACTCGGATCCTCCCGCCTTGCTCGGTTAACCCGAGCGCGCCCGAATGTCATCATGACGCTGTCGGATTCTCGCGAGACTCGGATTCTATATAAGGAGCCGCGCGTCGCCGCCATTTTCACACGTGCATTGAGATTGATAGGGAGAGGACGTGGCTGGCGTCCTCTCCATTTAGATTAGGGTTGAGAGAGAGAGAGAGAGATTGACCTGAGGCTGTGATACTGTAGAAGAGAGTGCAGAGTTTAGTGACTGACGACCACAGTGACCACCAGACAGTGCAGTTGTTTGTTTTATTTAATATATCCGTTCTCTGCCTGAAAAAAACGATACACACAGTGACTCAGTCACATACCATATCTGTGTGCACTGCTCAGCCCAGTGTGCTGCATCAATGTATATATATATCTGACTGTGCTCAGCTCACACAGCTTATAATTGTGGGGGAGACTGGGGAGCACTGCAGTGCCAGTTATAGGTTATAGCAGGAGCAAGGAGTACATAATATTATATTAAAATTAAACAGTGCACACTTTTGCTGCAGGAGTGCCAATGCCAGTGTGATTAGTGACCAGTGACCTGACCACCAGTATATATAATATTAGTAGTATACTATCTCTTTATCAACCAGTCTATATTAGCAGCAGACACAGTACAGTGCGGTAGTTCACGGCTGTGGCTACCTCTGTGTCGGCACTCGGCAGCCCGTCCATAATTGTATATACCACCTAACCGTGGTTTTTTTTTCTTTCTTTATAGTCATACTAGTTACGAGTATACTATCTCTTTATCAACCAGTCTATATTAGCAGCAGACACAGTACAGTGCGGTAGTTCACGGCTGTGGCTACCTCTGTGTCGGCACTCGGCAGCCCGTCCATAATTGTATATACCACCTAACCGTGGTTTTTTTTTCTTTCTTTATACATACATACTAGTTACGAGTATAATATCTCTTTATCAACCAGTCTATATTAGCAGCAGACACAGTACAGTGCGGTAGTTCACGGCTGTGGCTACCTCTGTGTCGGCACTCGGCAGCCCATCCATAATTGTATATACCACCTAACCGTGTTTTTTTTTTCTTTCTTTATACATACATACTAGTTACGAGTATACTATCTCTTTATCAACCAGTCTATATATTAGCAGCAGACACAGTACAGTGCGGTAGTTCACGGCTGTAGCTACCTCTGTGTCGGCACTCGGCAGCCCGTCCATAATTGTATATACCACCTAACTGTGTTTTTTTTTTCTTTCTTTATACATACATACTAGTTACGAGTATACTATCTCTTTATCAACCAGTCTATATATTAGCAGCAGACACAGTACAGTGCGGTAGTTCACGGCTGTGGCTACCTCTGTGTCGGCACTCGGCAGCCCGTCCATAATTGTATATACCACCTAACCGTGGTTTTTTTTTCTTTCTTTATAGTCATACTAGTTACGAGTATACTATCTCTTTATCAACCAGTCTATATTAGCAGCAGACACAGTACAGTGCGGTAGTTCACGGCTGTGGCTACCTCTGTGTCGGCACTCGGCAGCCCGTCCATAATTGTATATACCACCTAACCGTGGTTTTTTTTTCTTTCTTTATACATACATACTAGTTACGAGTATACTATCTCTTTATCAACCAGTCTATATATTAGCAGCAGACACAGTACAGTGCGGTAGTTCACGGCTGTGGCTACCTCTGTGTCGGCACTCGGCAGCCCGTCCATAATTGTATATACCACCTAACCGTGGGTTTTTTTTCTTTCTTTATAGTCATACTAGTTACGAGTATACTATCTCTTTATCAACCAGTCTATATTAGCAGCAGACACAGTACAGTGCGGTAGTTCACGGCTGTGGCTACCTCTGTGTCGGCACTCGGCAGCCCGTCCATAATTGTATATACCACCTAACCGTGGTTTTTTTTTCTTTCTTTATACATACATACTAGTTACGAGTATACTATCTCTTTATCAACCAGTCTATATTAGCAGCAGACACAGTACAGTGCGGTAGTTCACGGCTGTGGCTACCTCTGTGTCGGCACTCGGCAGCCCGTCCATAATTGTATATACCACCTAACCGTGGTTTTTTTTTCTTTCTTTATACATACATACTAGTTACGAGTATACTATCTCTTTATCAACCAGTCTATATATTAGCAGCAGACACAGTACAGTGCGGTAGTTCACGGCTGTGGCTACCTCTGTGTCGGCACTCGGCAGCCCGTCCATAATTGTATACTAGTATCCAATCCATCCATCTCCATTGTTTACCTGAGGTGCCTTTTAGTTGTGCCTATTAAAATATGGAGAACAAAAATGTTGAGGTTCCAAAATTAGGGAAAGATCAAGATCCACTTCCACCTCGTGCTGAAGCTGCTGCCACTAGTCATGGCCGAGACGATGAAATGCCAGCAACGTCGTCTGCCAAGGCCGATGCCCAATGTCATAGTACAGAGCATGTCAAATCCAAAACACCAAATATCAGTAAAAAAAGGACTCCAAAACCTAAAATAAAATTGTCGGAGGAGAAGCGTAAACTTGCCAATATGCCATTTACCACACGGAGTGGCAAGGAACGGCTGAGGCCCTGGCCTATGTTCATGGCTAGTGGTTCAGCTTCACATGAGGATGGAAGCACTCAGCCTCTCGCTAGAAAAATGAAAAGACTAAAGCTGGCAAAAGCAGTAGCACCGCAAAGAACTGTGCGTTCTTCAAAATCCCAAATCCACAAGGAGAGTCCGACTCCAATTGTGTCGGTTGCGATGCCTGACCTTCCCAACACTGGACGTGAAGAGCATGTGCCTTCCACCATTTGCACGCCCCCTGCAAGTGATGGAAGGAGCACCCGCAGTCCAGTTCCTGATAGTCAGATTGAAGATGTCAGTGTTGAAGTACACCAGGATGAGGAGGATATGGGTGTTGCTGGCGCTGGGGAGGAAATTGACCAGGAGGATTCTGATGGTGAGGTGGTTTGTTTAAGTCAGGCACCCGGGGAGACACCTGTTGTCCGTGGTAGGAATATGGCCGTTGACATGCCTGGTGAAAATACCAAAAAAATCAGCTCTTCGGTGTGGAAGTATTTCACCAGAAATGCGGACAACAGGTGTCAAGCCGTGTGTTCCCTTTGTCAAGCTGTAATAAGTAGGGGTAAGGACATTAACCACCTCGGAACATCCTCCCTTATACGTCACCTGCAGCGCATTCATAATAAGTCAGTGACAAGTTCAAAAACTTTGGGTGACAGCGGAAGCAGTCCACTGACCAGTAAATCCCTTCCTCTTGTAACCAAGCTCACGCAAACCACCCCACCAACTCCCTCAGTGTCAATGTCCTCCTTCCCTAGGAATGCCAATAGTCCTGCAGGCAATGTCACTGGCAATTCTGACGAGTCCTCTCCTGCCTGGGATTCCTCCGATGCATCCTTGCGTGTAACGCCTACTGCTGCTGGCGCTGCTGTTGTTGCTGCTGGGAGTCGATGGTCATCCCAGAGGGGAAGTCGTAAGCCCACTTGTACTACTTCCAGTAAGCAATTGACTGTTCAACAGTCCTTTGCGAGGAAGATGAAATATCACAGCAGTCATCCTGCTGCAAAGCGGATAACTGAGGCCTTGACAACTATGTTGGTGTTAGACGTGCGTCCGGTATCCGCCGTTAGTTCACAGGGAACTAGACAATTTATTGAGGCAGTGTGCCCCCGTTACCAAATACCATCTAGGTTCCACTTCTCTAGGCAGGCGATACCGAGAATGTACACGGACGTCAGAAAAAGACTCACCAGTGTCCTAAAAAATGCAGTTGTACCCAATGTCCACTTAACCACGGACATGTGGACAAGTGGAGCAGGGCAGGGTCAGGACTATATGACTGTGACAGCCCACTGGGTAGATGTATGGACTCCCGCCGCAAGAACAGCAGCGGCGGCACCAGTAGCAGCATCTCGCAAACGCCAACTCTTTCCTAGGCAGGCTACGCTTTGTATCACCGCTTTCCAGAATACGCACACAGCTGAAAACCTCTTACGGCAACTGAGGAAGATCATCGCGGAATGGCTTACCCCAATTGGACTCTCCTGTGGATTTGTGGCATCGGACAACGCCAGCAATATTGTGTGTGCATTAAATATGGGCAAATTCCAGCACGTCCCATGTTTTGCACATACCTTGAATTTGGTGGTGCAGATTTTTTTAAAAAACGACAGGGGCGTGCAAGAGATGCTGTCGGTGGCCAGAAGAATTGCGGGACACTTTCGGCGTACAGGCACCACGTACAGAAGACTGGAGCACCACCAAAAACTACTGAACCTGCCCTGCCATCATCTGAAGCAAGAAGTGGTAACGAGGTGGAATTCAACCCTCTATATGCTTCAGAGGTTGGAGGAGCAGCAAAAGGCCATTCAAGCCTATACAATTGAGCACGATATAGTAGGTGGAATGCACCTGTCTCAAGCGCAGTGGAGAATGATTTCAACGTTGTGCAAGGTTCTGATGCCCTTTGAACTTGCCACACGTGAAGTCAGTTCAGACACTGCCAGCCTGAGTCAGGTCATTCCCCTCATCAGGCTTTTGCAGAAGAAGCTGGAGACATTGAAGGAGGAGCTAACACGGAGCGATTCCGCTAGGCATGTGGGACTTGTGGATGGAGCCCTTAATTCGCTTAACAAGGATTCACGGGTGGTCAATCTGTTGAAATCAGAGCACTATATTTTGGCCACCGTGCTCGATCCTAGATTTAAAGCCTACCTTGGATCTCTCTTTCCGGCAGACACAAGTCTGCTGGGGTTGAAAGACCTGCTGGTGACAAAATTGTCAAGTCAAGCGGAACGCGACCTGTCAACATCTCCTCCTTCACATTCTCCCGCAACTGGGGGTGCGAGGAAAAGGCTCAGAATTCCGAGCCCACCCGCTGGCGGTGATGCAGGGCAGTCTGGAGCGACTGCTGATGCTGACATCTGGTCCGGACTGAAGGACCTGACAACGATTACGGACATGTCGTCTACTGTCACTGCATATGATTCTCTCAACATTGATAGAATGGTGGAGGATTATATGAGTGACCGCATCCAAGTAGGCACGTCACACAGTCCGTACTTATACTGGCAGGAAAAAGAGGCAATTTGGAGGCCCTTGCACAAACTGGCTTTATTCTACCTAAGTTGCCCTCCCACAAGTGTGTACTCCGAAAGAGTGTTTAGTGCCGCCGCTCACCTTGTCAGCAATCGGCGTACGAGGTTACATCCAGAAAATGTGGAGAAGATGATGTTCATTAAAATGAATTATAATCAATTCCTCCGCGGAGACATTGACCAGCAGCAATTGCCTCCACAAAGTACACAGGGAGCTGAGATGGTGGATTCCAGCGGGGACGAATTGATAATCTGTGAGGAGGGGGATGTACACGGTGATATATCGGAGGGTGATGATGAGGTGGACATCTTGCCTCTGTAGAGCCAGTTTGTGCAAGGAGAGATTAATTGCTTCTTTTTTGGGGGGGGTCCAAACCAACCCGTCATATCAGTCACAGTCGTGTGGCAGACCCTGTCACTGAAATGATGGGTTGGTTAAAGTGTGCATGTCCTGTTTTGTTTATACAACATAAGGGTGGGTGGGAGGGCCCAAGGACAATTCCATCTTGCACCTCTTTTTTCTTTTCTTTTTCTTTGCGTCATGTGCTGTTTGGGGAGGGTTTTTTGGAAGGGACATCCTGCGTGACACTGCAGTGACACTCCTAGATGGGCCCGGTGTTTGTGTCGGCCACTAGGGTCGCTTATCTTACTCACACAGCTACCTCATTGCGCCTCTTTTTTTCTTTGCGTCATGTGCTGTTTGGGGAGGGTTTTTTGGAAGGGACATCCTGCGTGACACTGCAGTGACACTCCTAGATGGGCCCGGTGTTTGTGTCGGCCACTAGGGTCGCTTATCTTACTCACACAGCTACCTCATTGCGCCTCTTTTTTTCTTTGCGTCATGTGCTGTTTGGGGAGGGTTTTTTGGAAGGGACATCCTGCGTGACACTGCAGTGCCACTCCTAGATGGGCCCGGTGTTTGTGTCGGCCACTAGGGTCGCTAATCTTACTCACACAGCTACCTCATTGCGCCTCTTTTTTTCTTTGCGTCATGTGCTGTTTGGGGAGGGTTTTTTGGAAGGGCCATCCTGCGTGACACTGCAGTGACACTCCTAGATGGGCCCGGTGTTTGTGTCGGCCACTAGGGTCGCTTATCTTACTCACACAGCGACCTCGGTGCAAATTTTAGGACTAAAAATAATATTGTGAGGTGTGAGGTATTCAGAATAGACTGAAAATGAGTGGAAATTATGGTTTTTGAGGTTAATAATACTTTGGGATCAAAATGACCGCCAAATTCTATGATTTAAGCTGTTTTTTAGGTTTTTTGGAAAAAAACACCCGAATCCAAAACACACCCGAATCCGACAAAAAAAATTCGGTGAGGTTTTGCCAAAACGCGGTCGAACCCAAAACACGGCCGCGGAACCGAACCCAAAACCAAAACACAAAACCCGAAAAATTTCAGGCGCTCATCTCTAACTTTAATACGTATTTTTCTCTGTGATTTTAGTCATCATATCTCTCCTGTATCCCTGCTTGTGCTGACTACACTGCGCAGGGGTTTGGGCAAGAGGTATTGTGCTACTGACATTTGTACTGTGTTACCTGATACTGCAATTTATATCATGTCTGCTTCTGAAGGTAACGGTTCTGGGGCTGAACACACTGCCGGTGTTGCTGAAGCCACAGATCCCTATGAGGAGACCATAGCAGCTGTGGGCTCTGGTTCTGGGGGCTCCTTGCCCCCCAGTCGGACTGTGGCAACGGGGGTACATAATGACCTACCATGGGCTATTTTCTCCATGTTTCTACATATGCTAGTTACTAAACCAACACCCCCTATGGGACCTCCTATGCCGGTGAAACCGTATGTGGTCCCTGCAGCTAACCCGCCGTGGGCAGATAATTTGTCTGCTCAATTGAAGAAGTTGAACCAGTCCTTGACTACTAAAAATTCTGACCCTCGCTCGCCTAAGACCAAGGGGTCTTCTAAGCGAGCTTTTATCTCCTCACAATCCACTGCTGTCACTGACACCTCGTCTGATGAAGATGGCGCTTACACTGACCCCACAGATTCTGACACAGATACTGCTGAGGGGGAGGGTAGTTCACATGTGGATGTTCCTGATCTTTTGGAGGCTATTAAGTTGATTTTACAGATTACCGATGATCCCGAGCCATCCGGCCCCTCCTAAGAAACCAGATAGGTTCAAGCGTCAGAAGGTGGTTAAACAAGTTTTACCTCACTTTGACCACCTAGTGGATATACGTCAGGAACCCTGGGGAAACCCGGGAAAGAAGTTTGTGCCTCAAAAGAAGATGCTGGCTCGCTATCCCCTCACGCCAGAGCTGTCTAAAAATTGGGAAACGTCTCCTCCAGTAGACTCACATGTGGCTAGGATGGTGGTTTTCTCAGCTCTACCAGTCACTACCATCACGTCTCTAAAAGAGCCTACGGATAAACATGTGGATGGTTGTCTAAAAGCGATTTACACCCTCGCGGGTGCTGCACAAATGCCCACTATTGCAGCAACATGGGCTGCAGAGGCTATTGAAGCATGGTCCCTAGAGTTAGAAGCTGAAATCTCTTCTGACCATGCTAGACAATGCTTGTCATATATTGTCACAGCTTCTCACTATATTAAAGAGGCGGCTTCTGATGCCGGTATCCTTGCAGCCAAGGCCTCTACTACATCAGTCCTGGCTCGCCGGATATTGTGGCTGAGATCCTGGTCTGTGGATCTGGATTCTAGAAAAACCCTAGAGGTACTCCCTTTCAAGGGAGATATTCTGTTTGGGGAGGACTTAAATAAGATAGTGGCTGACTTGGCTACTGCCAAAACTGCCTGTCTGCCAAGTACCACTCCTTCTGTGTCGAAGGCTAAAGGTACATCCTTTCATCCTTCAGGTAAAGCAAAAGGTCAGGCGTACAACAAGCAGGCCCGCACTTCCAAACCTGGTAAGCCGAAGCCCAAAAGAGCCTGGGCTGCCCATCAGCCACCTTCCAAGACCGACAAGCCTGCCGCATGACGGGACGGGCCTCCCCTGGGGGATCCCAGGGTGGGGGGCTGGCTTCTAGGGTATACCCAGGAATGGTTGAAGACCACTTCAGATGCCTGGGTATGGGAAGTCGTCACTCGAGGTTACGCCCCCTCATCGATTTTGCCAGATAGACGTCGCGTTGGACCAGACAAAGGCAAACACTCTACATTCGGTGGTACAGACCCTCCTGGATACAGGAGTCGTAGTACAGGTGCCTCTTGCTCAGAGGGGCCAGGGGTACTATTCTCCGCTGTTTCTGGTCCCGAAACCGAATGGGTCCTCCCGGCCCATTCTCAACCTCAAGGCATTGAACAGGTTTGTGAAAGTTTCCAAGTTCCGTATGGAAACCCTGCGCTCTATAGTTCTGGCCTTGGAACCTGGGGACTACATGGTTTCCCTGGACATACAGGATGCTTACCTGCATATTCCTATAGCAGTGTCACATCAGCAATACCTGAGGTTTGCGATTGGCAACCTCCATTACCAGTTTTGGGCGTTACCTTTTGGTTTAACTATGGCTCCGCGAGTCTTCACCAAAGTTATGGCAGTGATGACGGTGGTACTCCGCCATCAAGGGGTCAGGATACTGCCGTATCTGGACGACTTGTTAAACCTGGCAAATTCCCCAGAACTTCTCCTACGTCATCTGGATATGACTGTCTGGTTTCTACAAACCCACGGGTGGCTCATCAACTGGAAGAAATCCTCCCTGGTCCCTGCTCAGAGCATGGTGCACCTGGGAGCGCTATTGGACACTCACAACCAGCGGTTGTTCTTGTCTCAGGAGAAAGTCCTGAAGCTTCAGGACAGGATTCGTTGCTTCCTTTCTCGTCCGCACGTGTCGATACATTCGGCGATGCAGGTGCTGGGCCTCATGGTATCAGCATTCGACATGGTGGAGTATGCTCAATTCCATTCTCGCCCCCTCCAGAGGCTGATTCTAGCCAAGAGGGACGGCCTGCCTCATCGGATCAGGTCTCACATGATCTCATTGACTCCGGAGGTCCATCTGTCGCTGCACTGGTGGCTCCAGGACCAACGATTGTGCAGGGGCCGTCCCTTCTGGATATCCAACTGAGTCCTGTTGATGACAGATGCCAGTCTAAGAGGTTGGGGAGCGGTGATGGAGCAACACTCCCTTCAGGGTCGGTGGACCAAGGAGGAATCTCTCCTCTCGATCAACATTCTGGAATTGCGGGTGGTCTTCAATGCGTTGACCCTGGCCCAGCATTTAATTCAGAACCGTCCTGTTCAAGTACAGTTGGACAATGCCACCACATTGGCTTACATAAACCATCAAGGTGGCACTCGAAGCCGTTTGGCAATGAAGGAAGTCTCACGGATTCTACATTGGGCGGAATGCCATCTACCGGCCATATCGGCAATATTCATTCCGGGAGTCCTGAATTGGGAAGCAGACTTACTCAGTCGTCAGGACGTACACACCGGAGAGTGGGGCCTCTATCCAGAAGTGTTTCAACTCCTAGTGGAAAAGTGGGGCCTTCCAGACGTGGACCTGATGGCGCCCCGACACAATCACAAGGTTCCGGTCTTCGGAGCAAGGACAAGGGATCCTCAAGCAGCATTCGTGGAAGCGCTGGCGGTGCCGTGGAGGTATCGGCTGCCGTACGTGTTCCCTCCGGTGTCACTTCTGCCCAGGGTAATTCAGAAGTTCAAGCAGGAAAGAGGAATTCTGCTTCTCATAGCTCCAGTGTGGCCCAGAAGGCACTGGTTCTCAGACCTGCAGGGCCTATCATCAGAGCGTCCAATTCTATTTCCACAATGCCCAGACCTCCTTGTTCAGGGTCCCTGTGTCTATCAGGACCTAGCCCAGCTGTCCTTGACAGCGTGGCTCTTGAAGCTTCCGTCTTAAGGGCTAAAGGGTTTTCTGAGGCAGTCATTCAAACTATGTTGCGGGCCCGGAAACCGGCCTCTGCTTGGATTTACTATAGGGTCTGGCATTCTTACTTTGTTTGGTGCGCATCTAACGATTATGATGCTTCCAAGTTTAGTATAGCCAAGTTGTTGGCATTTCTTCAGCAGGGCCTGGACTTAGGCCTGCGTCTGGCCTCCCTCAAGGTTCAAATATCTGCCTTGTTGGTGTGGTTTCAGAGAAAGATTGTGACCTTACCTGATGTGCATACCTTTACTCAGGGTGTGTTGCGTATCCAACCTCCCTATGTCCTGCCTGTAGCTCCTTGGGACTTGTCGGTGGTTTTGGAGGCGTTACGAGAGTCTCCATTTGAACCTCTTGGTTCAGCTGATCTTAAGTGGCTTTCCCTTAAGGTGGTATTTCTGCTGGCTATTGCTTCAGCTAGAAGAGTGTCGGATTTGGGTGCCTTGTCTTGTAGTTCCCCATATCTGATATTTCACCATGACCGGGCGGTTCTTAGGACTCGTCCCGGATATTTACCTAAGGTGGTTTCTTCGTTCCACCTTAACCAGGAGATTGTGGTTCCGGCACTTGTTTCTCCTGATCTATCTCCCAAAGAGCGGTCTTTGGATGTGGTATGGGATCTTGCTTCTCCGTATCTATGTGAAGAGAACTGCTTCTATTAGGAAATCTAATTCTCTCTTTGTGCTGTTTGGATTTCACAAACGGGCTGGCCTGCTCACAAGTAAACTTTGACCAGATGTATTAGAATGGTGATTGCAAATGCTTATATGAGGGCTGGTCTATCAGCTCCTGCTCACATTACGGCCCATTCTACTTGGTCTGTTGGACCTTCTTGGGCGGCCCGCCATGGTGCGACCCTTGAACAATTGTGCAAGGCGGCTACGTGGTCTTCAGTGAACACGTTCATAAGGTTCTATGCCTTCGATACTGCCTCTTCCCAGGATGCTTCCTTTGGACGCCGGGTTCTTGTGCCCGCTACAGTGCGTCCCATCCCATAAGGAACTGCTTTAGGACATCCCCTATGTCTTTCCTTGTGGAGCCCAATGTACCCCGCAGCAGAAAACGAGTTTTATGGTAAGAACTTACCTTTGTTAAAACTCCTTCTGCGAGGTACACTGGGCTCCACAAGGCGCCCACCCTGACGCACTTAGCTTCTTTGGGTTGGTATGGCATTAGCCGCTGACACTTCTCCTGTCGTGAGAGTGTGGTGTATGTGGCTACTAACCGTTGTTGTCTCTTTTCCTGCTACTGCATTGGGCTGGTTAACTAAAAACTGAGCTCCTGTGCAGGGAGGCGGGGTTATAGAGGAGGCGGCGCTATGCTTTCTGGGAACAGTCAAAGCTTTTGAGCCTGTTGGTGCCTCGGATCAATATCCTACTCTACACCCCTATGTCTTTCCTTGTGGAGCCCAGTGTACCTCGCAGAAAGAGTTTTAACAAGGTAAGTTCTTACCATAAAACTCATTTTATGTGCGGAGCAGCCGCCAAGAAAACAATAACAAAAGCAACGCTGCCCAAACGCCAAACACGAAACTGTCATATCTCGGCGAGGACAGCAATGGCGGAAACCTCCACAGAAAACAAAAAAAGCAAGCAAGAAAGAAATAATACGGCTATGGACGTAAAATGTGGCAGAGCCGCTACTCACAACACTGGTAAAGGTGCACGCAGATGGAACAGGAACCCCAAGGCTGCAGATACAGGATCGCAGGACTGGAAGGCTGGATCAGATTCCAAATGACCAGGCTCGGGACATCAGGACTCAGGATGCAGGGTTACAGAACTGGAAGGCTGTAAAGTTTCCCAAAGATCAGGCCTCAAACACCAGGGCTCAGGATACAGGGTCACAGGACTGGAAGGCTGCACAGGAACTCTTCAGGTGCAGGAAGCAGCTCCACAGGAAGCTATCACCGGCGAGGCTGCCTGATCCTGGCTCCCATAAAAATGTCCTGCTGACCTATCATGGGATAGCCAGAAGACCAACCCCCCAGACCTAATTGTCCAGCTGTGCGGTGTCCTGGCTGCTGGTAAAAGCCGGGACTGGAGTGCAGGGCAGCCACTGAGTGTCCCTTGTGCTAGGCAACCGGCCGGAGATGGACGCTTAGAGGCGGAAGTGATGCGCCATCCCCATTGCCTGGCAACGGCCGGGAGCTGGCGCATCTTACACCCGCCGCTGCTGACAACTTAGACCATGTATGCCCTTAAGCATTAGCTTTAATAAATGACATTGATGGACTAGCGTCATCATCATGACTGGTACTGCAGCTGCAAAGACAGTATTTGGTTGCTCTTCTCTAAACTGATAGTTATCGAGGGCTTATATATGTATGTGAACAAAGAACACTAGGGTAAGGTGCATCAAACAGTAAAAACAATAGATCTACTGTATATATTTTTTATTTTTGAACTCTCAGCTTTGTTCAAATTATGTGGTGTCACAGGGCTTAGAACAAAGGTCTGTACGGTAAAGTGCACTAAACAGTATAAGCAATAGATCTGTATATTTTTTAATTTTCTATTTAGCTCAAAACTTGGTTTAAACTGTGTGGAGTCACAGTGGTTTAAACAAAGAGTACTAGGGTTAAATACACCAAACTGTACAAACAATAGATCAATAGATTTATTTTTATTTTTTGAACTTGCAGCTCGGTTCAAACTGCATGGACTCACAGTGCTTAAAAAAAGTGCACTATGGTAAAGCACAACAAACAGTACAAACAACAGATCTATATATTCTTTAATTTATTTTTTTAACTCACAGCTTGGTTCAATATGTGTGAAGTCACAGGGCTTTGAACAAAGCACACATGGGAAAAAGTGCAGATAACAGTACAACAATAGAACTTAACTACAGATGTGGCCCCTTGTATGCACTGACTATACCCACAGCCCAGTCAATGTACAGCAAAGTACAGTGCAGCACACAGCAGCATGCCCATTGCATACACTGACTATATACACAGCTCAGACAATTTACACGCAGAGTACAGCACATCACACAGCATTGTGCCCACTGTATACATTGACTATACACACAGCTCAACTAATTTAAAACAGAGTACAGCACAGCACACAGGAGTGTACATGAGCAGAGTAAAATAGCACTGAGTCCTGGCTGCTGTGCCCTTTTTATAGAATCCAAAAATGGCAAGAATCCAATACTGGGAGAATGACAATTTGCCTCGATGTGAATTCTGTGTATGGCCGGAAAGCCTGAGCTGTGGCTTGGGCAGACTCGGATCCCATAAATTCAGAGCTGTTTAGATTCCAGGTAATCCAAACCACTCATCTCTAGTCTGAATACACTGTAGTGTGTAATGTGATATTGCAAAATACTTGCAAAAGGTGAACCAGATTTTTCAAGTAGTTCCTACTCAATAAAAAGGTTGTTTATTTTAATTGTGTCAATTATTGTGTTCGGATTTGGGATTACCTGCCTCTCTGCTGTGGCATTGGAAGTCAAGAAGAAAAAACAGGAACAACTCATCAAACAGTGAGCAACCCACACTAGTAGATCCTCTAACACACTAGGGTGTTACACAGGTTCACAGGAAAATCAACTAATTGACTGCTGGTGAGGTCTCATAAATTCCATGATGTTCAGTTTTGACCCCAGACAGTTGGCTGCACATGTGCAGTCACTTTGAAAAAACACTGTTAGATGGAAACTCATCTCAGCTTGCGGGTAATGTCTCCAAATACCTAAGAGTGACATTGATCAACTAACTTGTTGAAGCAAGTTGCATGAACTTAAAATGGAATACACACTTTCTCTTACGTCCTTGGGGATACTGAGAATCCATTTAGTACCATGGGTATAGACGGGTCCACTAGGAGCCTTGGGCACTTAAAGAATTTTATAGTGTGTGCTGGCACCTCTCTCTATGACCCTCCTACCAGACTCAGTTTAGAAAATGTGTCCGGAGGAGCCAGTCATGCTTAGGGAAGCTCCTGAAGAGTTTTCTGCATTTATTTTATCTGTTTGATATTTTCAGGCTGGACTGGATGGCACCAGCGTGCCTGCTTCATGGGACTTAGGTGGGGGGAACGACCCAACCTCTTGAAGGGTTAATGGTCCTGTTCCACACTGACAGGACACTAGCTCCTGAGGGAATTATTCACAAGCCCCACCATGGCGAGCATACATTCCCACAGCACGCCGCCACCCCTAACAGATCCAGATGAAAGAAGAGTGGTGAGTACTAAGATGGTGTCCCGGTTAGCGGGTTGCTGGCTATTATGGTGGCATGAGGGTACGGAGATTCATGGCTTCTACATGGCACGGCTGGGTCTCCAGACTCAGTACACAGTGCAGATGCACAGCTTCTGAGGGGGCGAACTGAGTCTCGATACACCATATGTGTACACAGTACCCAGACTGGCATTACAGACTTAAAAGGGGGCGGACTCCATTTTAGACACAAAATTACCTCAGCCAGTATAAAAAAAGAGCGGGAAGACCATGCACCATTGAAGGGGCAGGGCTTCACTATGAGCAGATCCAGCAACTCACCAGTGCAATTTTCCCTCTGCAGTGGACACAGACACTGACCTGCAGGGAATTGCAGCTCCTCCATAGAGACTCCAGATTACCTCAGTGGTACCAGTGGGTCATAGAAGGGGGGAGCGATTATTAGTGTACTGAGTCCCTAATGTAGGTACTTAGTCTGCGACATGACTAAGCTTGGCATTAGCAGTAAGGGCACCATGTGCTAGCTCCATACTTTCTCTGTGTATCCCTGGAAGGGCTCTTTGTGGGTTAATTGTGCATTTAACCTGTTCCTGTGTGTGCGTGCTGTCACTGTCACAGTATGTCAGACAAAGAGTGTGTTTCATGTAAGGCACAGTGTTCCTCTTCTCAAGGGTGGTTCACTACTGTGTACTCACAGCAGTGTACCTTCCCAGGCTAGCGGGGCAGAGCCAGCTTGGCTGGACTCCATTAAGGGAATGATTTCCAATATTTCTACTAAATTGTCCCGAAATGAGAAATTGATGCAATACTTAAGACAATCGATGACAGAGTTTATGAAAAGAGACTTAGTACCCAAACCAGCATCTCAGTCCCTACCATTTGTCCACAAAAATGTACTTTGGCCCATATCCTGCAGTCTGACTCTGATGACTAAGGGTCAGACAAGGAGGAGTGGGAGGTGGATTCAGAGGTGGGGGAGGCTACTCTGTCACAGGTAATAGAGGCTTTCATAGAGGCTATCAGAAAAGTTCTGCATATCCCTGATAAGGTGACAGAGGAGACTGAGGAATCTTATTTTAATATAAAAAAGAAATCGTCAGCCACTTTTCCTGTGTCAAAGGAACTAAATACCCTGTTTGAAGAACCATGGGTTAATCCTGATAGGAAATTTCAAATCCCTAAAAGGTTGCTATCATCTTTTCCTTTTCCTCCTGAGGATAGGAAAAAATGGGAAAATCCACCGACAGTGGATGCATCAGTATCCAGGCTGACACAGAAAATTGTATTTCCTGTCCTGGGTGCAAGACACAGTGGATCGTAGAATTGAGACTACACTCAAATCCTTGTATTTAGCTACTGGGGTGGCCCAGAGCCCCACTATAGCATATGGGTGGATAACTAAGGCCATCTCCAAATGGTCGGGTAACCTACTTGAGGGGGAGATTATTATACTTGCCTCAGGGGGAGATTATTATATTACATATACAGGACTCTGTGAACTTTATGGTGGAAGCCAGAAAAGAAATAGGCTTGCTTAATGCACGACCCACTGCTTAGGCAGTTTCAGCACGCAGAGGCTTATGGCTACGGCAATGAATTGCTGACGCGAACTCCAGAAAAGGCATGGAAGGCCTACGCTTCACAGGAGAGGCCTTATTTGGAGATGAACTAGACAAATGGATCTCCAAAGTTACTGAGGGTAAGCCCACATATCTTCCTTCTGCAGCTCCCCCAGCCAGGGAGGCCTACTCAGGACCTAACCTACAGTCCTTTCGGACTGTCAAGTTTATGGGCAAAACCAGAGTTTCTTCTACAGCCACCAGAGGCGCTAGAGGTAAACCACGCAAACCAGCAACTGCTGGTTCTCAGAAACAGAGCTCAAGCTCTGCTTCTTCAAAGCTTTCAGCATGACGGTGAACCACGATGCCTGGAAGACTGGTGGGTGGGAGCCCGACAAAAAAATTTCAGTCACATATGGACAGGTTCATGCCAGGATCCTAGGGTCATAGATCTTATGTCCCAGGGCTACAGACTGGAGTTTCAGGAACTCCCACCTCACAAATTCTTCAATTCAGGCTTACCAGTTTCACAAGAGGCAAGTATAACTTTACAGGACGCCATTAAAAAACTGGTATGGACCCAGGTCATTGTCCAGGTTCCACCTCATATGCAAAACAAGGGGTAATATTCCAACTTGTTTGTAGAACCGAAACCGGATGGTTCGGTAAGACAGATTTTAAACCTCATGTTGTTGAACCCATGCTTAGAAGTGTTCAAATTCAAGATGGAGTCTCTGAGAGCAGTGATCTCAGGTCTGGAGGAGGGGGAATTCCTAGGGTCTCTGGATATCAAGGATGCGTACCTTCATATTCAGATCTGGCCGCCTCATCAGGCCCATCTAAGGTCTGCACTGCAGGACTGTTACTATCAGTTCCAGGCCATGCCATTTGGTCTTTCCACGGCACTGAGAGTGTTTACCAAAGTGAGGGCAGAGATGATGGTTCTACTCCGCAAACAGGGAGTGAACATAATTCTGTACCTGGATGATCTTCTGATAAAAGCACCATCCAGGAAGCGGTTGTTGGACAGCATTGGCCTCTCAACCAGACTACTCCTGAATCACGGGTGGATTCTGAACCTGGAACCAACGCAGAGGCTTCCTTTCCATCGAATGATACTGGATACAGAGTCTCAGAGAGTGTTCCTTCCCTTGGAGAAGGCTATGGTAATCCAGTCGATGGTTCAGGCTGTCCTGAAGCCAACCTGGATCTCGGTGCATCTGTGCATTCACCTTCTGGGGAAAATGGTGGCCTCTTAAAAGGTGCTTCAGTACGGAAGGTTTCATGCGAGGCTCTTCCAGCTGAATCAGTTGAATAAATGGTCCGGATCGCGCCTTCACATGCACCAGAGGATCTGTCTGTCACCAAGAGCCAGAATATTCCTTCTGTGGTGGCTTCAGACTTCTCACCTTGGTGAGGGTCAGAGGTTCAGGATTCAGAATTGGATTCTGCTAATCACAGAAGCAAGCCTCAGAGGTTGGGGCGCAGTCACCCAGGGGGTGCATTTTCAAGGAAGACTGTCAAGTTGGGAAATGATCCTTCCAATAAACATCTTGGAACTCAGGGCAATCTACAACGCCCTTCTGCAGGCCTCATCTCTACTTCAGAATCAGGCCATTCAAGTCCAGTCGGACAATGTAACGGTGGTAATATACATAAACTGACAGGGTTGAACAAAAGCAGAGCAGCAATCTCAGAGGTGTCAAGAATTCTCCTATGGGTGGAAAAACATGCCATGGCATTGTTAGCGGTCTTCATTCTGGGAGTAGACAACTGGGAAGCAGACTTCCTCAGAAGACATGACCTGCACCCTGGGGAGTGGGGCCTCTACCTGGAGGTGTTCCAGTGGTTGACACGTCAGTGGGGATATCAACATATCAACATGATGGCCTCTAAACTCAACAAGAAGCTCAAGCGGTATTGTTCCAGGTCGAGAGACCCACAAGCAGGGGCAGTAGACGCTCTGACAATTCCGTGGGTCTTCCAACTAGTGTACTTGTTCCTCCACTTCATCTGATCCTAAGAATTCTAAAGAGAATAAAAAGGGAAAACGTTCAAGCAATCCTCATTGCTCGGGACTGGCCTTGAAGGGCCTGGTATGCGGATCTTCTTGAGATGCTGATCGAAGATCCATGGCCTCTACCTCTTCGCGAGGATCTTCTGCAACAGGGCCCGTTCGTCTATCAAGACTTACCGTGGCTACGTTTAATAACATGGAAGTTGAACGGCTGATTCTAGCCAGGAGAGGAATTCCTGACAAAGTCATCCTGACTATAACCCAAGCCAGGAAGGGGGTAGCATCTAAACATTACCACCATATATGGAAGAAGTATGTCTATTGGTGTGAAAGAAGACAATATTCTGCGGTGGAATTTCATCTTGGATGTCTCCTGATTTTTCTTCAGTCCGGAGAGGATGTGGGCCTCCACCTAGGCTCCATTAAATTCCAGATTTCATCCTTGTCTATTTACTTTCAGAAACAATTGGCTACTCTCCCTGAAATCCAGATGTTCTTGAAATTTGTTCTGCACACTCAGCTTCCCTTTGTGCTTCCCACGGCACCTTGGGATCTCAATTTGGTGCTGCAGTTCCTCCAATTGCACTGGTTGGAACCATTACAGGAGGTTGACGTAAAGTACCATACGTGGAAGACCGTCACACTGTTGACCTTGGTTTCAGCAAGATGTGTGTCAGAGCTAGGGGCGTTGTCTCACAAGAGTCCCTACTTAATTTTCCATGAGGACAGAGCTGAACTCAGAACTCATCAGCAATTTCTTCCTATGGTGGTGTCCACGTTTCACATCAACCAACCTATTGTGGTTCCAGCTGTTACGGACACCTCTGCTACTTCAAAGTCTTTGGATGTTGTGAGGTTTTTGAAGGTGTATGTAAAGTGAACAGCTCATCACAGGAAGTCCGACTTGCTGTTAGTTTTCTATGATCCAAATAAAATTGTGTGTCCTGCTTCAAAGCAGTCTGTTGCACGCTGGATCAGGCTCACTATCAGGCATGCTTATTCCATGGCAGGATTGCTGATTCCAAACTCTGTACAGACCTATTCTACTAGGCACGGGTACTTGCTGCGCTTGCCACAGGTTCTATTCTCCCTCTATGTGTGTTGTGGACACCCACAGAGGGAGAAAAGCATAGGGCACTGGTATTACGGCGCTGGCATTTCACCGTCTGTCATGATTCCGGCATCGGAATTGTGACAACTGGGATCTTGACAGGTGGTCTCTTGATTGACTCCCGTTAAAATGAATTCTGATAATGTGCAACAGATATTGATGACTGTGATAGGTATGCATCCTGTTTCAAATGCTTAGAACCAAAGTCATGTTTCTACAAGAATCTAATTTTACAAACTCTGACCTGCAGCTTCTAGCTAAAAAACTCTTCCATTTATCTTTCACTTCTGAGGACAACAAACAAAGAGGTAATATAGTTTTATGTCAGAAAAATATCACTTTCACACTAACAAAAACTTTTGTAGAACATAAATTTATAATAATTATTGTACAGAAATATTTCAGAATTTAATGATCCTACCATTAGCATGCTGTTTGTCCCAAATATATCTCACATTAAATTTTTAAGCAATTAACCCAAGAACAAAAGGCAGAGTGATTGTTGTACAGTAGGTAACTTTAAAACAACTACTAATACAATACTAGAAAGAACCAGAGCTGGCCCTAGGCATATTGGCAATGTCTAGTGGCACAAGCAGCTTCTGTTGATTAAAATTATATGCAGCATGCCTATATTATGTGTGTGACTGCGGCTGTATCTGCATATGAATTGCTATGTTACAGTGTATTCCAGGAAATCACTGTAACGTAGCATTTCATATGCAGATACAGCCACAGTCACATACAGAATATAGGATATGCTGTATATAATTTTAATTAGCAGAAACTGCTTGTGCATCCTAGTCACATAGCAACACAAGTAATATGCATTTAAAGCTAAAAAAAAAGGCCCCCGGAATTAGGGATGATGGTGCTGGGAAAGGGGTACTGGGTCAGAGGTGGAAATAGTGGCAGTGCTAGGAGGCACCGGCCAAAATCTTGCCTAGGGCATCATATTGGTTAGGAGTCAGGACAAGCTCTGGAAAGATCATCTCAATCTGATCCTGTAGCTGCCATTCCTCAAAAACAATTAAAAAAATCCCTACAAACATATCCTGATCTCTAGGACTCCTGGAGAAGAAAACATGGTTAGATCATACAGTATGTACATTGAGCTTATCCTAACAGAGAAACATTTAGATGTTGAGACTATACCAATCCCCTGGTGTGATCATATAGCCACCTTCTTTAAACTGGACTACACTGGTGGCCAACATTTATGCTGGTGCTGGAGGCTTGACAATACCCTACTATTCAATCAATTACTCAAGCTTTGCAGAGATTGAATAGGATATATCAGATTTCTTTGAATTTAATATTATCAAATACATCTTCTTTAGTACAATACAGTATGGGAGGCCATTGAGGTTCATGGGAAACTAATCTTTATTCAAAGAGTTCAACACAGGTAAAAAAGAGAAAATTGAGGAGGCAGAGGCATATTCTTTAGATGTATCAACCAAGCCCACCCACAAATATTCTCTTAAATAAATCTCTCTTAGAGGGCATTTAAAATGTGCCCCTCTCTGAAAGGGCTGGATAAAAAAACAAGCAATTAGGTAGACTCATGCTTGGACAATAAACTAAGAGACAACCATACCGGAAACAAATAATTAAACACTCCAAAGCGAATCTGATTTATGACCCATATAAAATTATGTTTCCCTGTACATCCAATGTGTGCCAGCTCAAAATTCCCTGGCAATTATTTACCTAATTGGCAATATCTTTATGTATGTTCCCTATCCAAGTGGAAATCTTAAATTATGAAATATTCTCATAGGAAATTTTTCCAGGCTATAAAGCCTTCCTGTTGTTTTCAACACTTGGTACAGATGAGGTTTCCACTTAGACTATGATCTAGAAAGTCTGTAAATACCATCAGCAATGTTTAACATATAGCACTCATACACTGATTCCACCTCCAATCAAGTCAAATTTATCATTATCCCACTTGGGAAAATACCCAATATTATACCTATATATTTTCAGTAATAAATGTAATGGCCTCATACAACTGGCATCAATATGCCTTATGGCACAAGATGCCTGGGTTGAATGAGGTATAGCATGCCATCTATTTCTTTACATTTAAGTCTTACCACATCACTGGTGCAGTAAAACACCACTCATAGTGTATTACAGATGCTTGACTGCAGCTTTAACTGCTCAAGAATACATTTTAAATTCATACAAAGTTGCAGATGAAGCATAATGTAACTTGGTGTAAAAAAAAGTCATGGCCACTGCACACTATCAGTTCATATTCAGATTCAGACTCATTCGCAAATGAATATACAAATGTCTCACATCAAATTGATCAGTGTAATCTTGCAAAGTAGGTTTGTCACTTCCAATTGATGCGCATATTGACCTAGAAACACTCTTGGAACAGTTGAGTGGCCCAGGACCTGGAGCACAAGAGGGTCTGTTTGGCTCGACTGATGCCACAGTGCATGAGGATATCTGTAAACTGTTTGCCAAGGTCCTGGTATCTAAAGAAGGTCAAGTGATTAACTTCTTGTGCATCAGGAACAGACGGATTTCATACTTACCCATCCAACCGCTGATTATACAAGACAAAACAATTGTCTGATACATTTGGATAAAATGGAAAGAGTAATTTCTTGACTCTGGCATATGACAGAGTTGGATGGAAGCTCATGGAGAAATACTGGTCAACATTATCCTCTGGGGAATATCCTGTGGCTGCAGCTGCATAACCTATCACTCAGAAAAATGTAGCTATGTGGCATGGAATTGCAGTATTCCACTCGTCCTATAACGTCTTACAGTGGTGGTTTTATGTATGGGCTAGCAGGGCAGCTGCACGGCGCACTGTGGCCTAAGGGTGCAGCAACAGTCACCCCACCACCGCTGTCTCCCTTCACTGCTCTGACTGCCCCCAGCTCCCTGGCCCCCCTCCCTGCTGGCCACTTCCTTCCCCGCCCTGATGGGAGCTTCCCACTTTTACTAAGCATAATGCTGATGGCTGCTCTGGTAATGTGGGAATGGGGGGCAAGGATGTATCTGACTGCTCTGCACCTCACACCATGCTGTGATTACTGTACACCAAAAGGTAAAGTAACTCGGGAGTACCGGCATTCCGCAGTCACCGTTCACCGTGCAGCTCCACCTGGCGGGGGACATGCAGACTGCACGATACATGCTGCAATATCAGCTGTAGGAGAAGATGGGAGATCTGTGAGCTACATGGATGCATTAAGGAGGGAGGATCAGCGTATACACAAGGCAACACACCACTCTGCAACCGTGTCACACAGAGAGGAGGGAGGGACAAGCATTTACACTATGAGATGGGATGCACGTTTAGATGAGATTTTAATTCTGTAAAATGGAGTCACAGTGCTCCAATTTATAATCACAATATTATATTTTACATGGGTGCAGACACTAATACAGTAATCAATTATCCAATTAAAGCATATTTGAGCAAGGATATTATTACATAAATAGCAAGCATAGGCACTCTGGTGTTACCAATGTTAACTGTGGCAAGGGTTACTAAGTCTCTCCAGTGGTCCTTAAATATAGTAAGATAATTTTTTGCAAAGTTCTAAATCCAGTTTGAGTATGTTAGATGATGTTGGGGGTGATGTTTTCTGGAAGGTCGGTGTACAGATCCCTCAGGTCTACAAAATCTACCCTTCCATGTGTTGATCACCTTGTATGCATTTATGATGGGGTAGAGTATTACCGCTATCTCTATTTCTTCTGTCCCCATTGGTTTCCAATGTTGCTGGTGAGAGGTGAATGTGCCCAGCTGATTACCGCAGGGACCACTGGTAGACACCACAGGACTTTCAGGAACCAACACTCTTGCATGGTCAGAGAGGAGACTTGGAGTGGAGAGAATTTGTTGAGGCTTGTCAATGCAGATTATCAGATGGAACTAGTGGTAATATTGTGTGCTATAGTATGAGGTATGAACTGCCTGCATCTGGAAGTAGGAGAGATGGTTGGGAGCTGGGGAACCTATTGCTGTCTGGACCCAGAGAGCTGGAGAATAATGGGGACACAGCCAGCAGGGCGGATGGCACACACACACACACACACACACACACACACTCTCTCTCTCTATAGAGGGGCTCTATCTTGCGTAACATGTGTAAGGGACCCTACATGGCGTAACGTGTGTGTAAGGGGCTCTACCTGACATAACGTGTATAAAAGGCTCTACCTGGCATAACGTGTATAAGGGGCTCTACCTGGCGTAACATGTATAAAAGGGGCTCTACCTGGCATAACGTGTATAAAAGGGGCTCTACCTAGCATTACGTACATAAAAGGGTTTATAAGGGTCTCTAACATGGCAAAATGTGTATAAGGGGAACTACTGTGTGGTGTGGTGTAATGTGATTGAAGGACACTACTGTGAAGTATAATGTGAATTGGAACTATTATGTGGCTACGACCCTTCACCATGAAACCACACCCCTATATTTTTACCACACGCCATCGCCATGCATTATCCCTATTTTAAATAGAGGTGGCACCAAACAAAATGTTTGCCCTGGGCACCACATGGTCTAGAACTGGCCCAGACTCCTTAGTATTGTGCTAGTGGTAAAGCAAGCTCATAGAATTAGGTAAATTTGCTGAATAATTTGTCCCATCCTCATGAGCACTTGTCTATAAATTTATGTGAGAGGCTTACTTTCTTTCTTTCTATGCAGTTTTTTATATACTTTCCTGGGAAGCCTTTCATCTCTATTGTGTCCACAAGTTGAGCATGAAGGCCTTTAGGATAAGGTTGTGTGGCTTCCTGGTACTCTTTATTGTCTAATATGTACAGTACTGCAAACTAATGTTCAGTTAAATTCAGGATATTTACATTATGATCACTTAATAGTTATATAACCTAAATCAACATGAACTAATCAACTTAGAATGACCGATCTATATATTTGAATCTACTAACTAATCATGTATTATGTATATTAGAAACAAAGGGTCAGATGTAATGTCGCCAAGTTCGGTGACCGTGAGGGATTCCAGACGACTTTGGACATTTTTTTTAAAGGGGCAATGACTTATAAGGCATGTTTATGTCTTGGGAGTCATTGCCCCTTTAAAAAAAGTGTGATTCACTCGGCATCCTGCATGGCTTCTGTACTCAGGTGTCATTACATCGAACCCAAAGGTTTTAACATTTGGAAATGGCATAATAATTAGCATTACTGCCGTATTTGAGTTAAATTCCCAAATAAGACCATTTCTTCCTCTATTCTTCCTCCTAGGATTCAGTTTCTGATTTACAATTCTATTCTTCACTGTCATGATCTCTTTTATTTTCCTTAACTTCACTTATATTTGCTAAGCTGTTATGCTATTACTGTTTCTTTAATAATTGTTATGACATACAGTACATAAAATCTTTATTCCTTACATCTGATGAAAAACAGCTTGGAAGTTTATTAAATCATGTTGAGATTAAATAATAAAATTTGTTCTGCAAATAAACTTAAAATATTATTTAGTAATAAACACTTCATCAGAATAATTTTAATCCGTTTTTTCTTCTCTGATTCGCGTAACTAATTTTTACTGTTTTACTGTTTTTAACTTTAGAATTTGCAGAAATAGATGAATATAATTTTTTAGTGGATTGCAATAAAGTGTATGAACTTTATGAACATTTTCATATGTGTCCTACAACATGATAACTACAGTAGATTCTCTCTCTCTCTCTCTC
The DNA here is from genome assembly GCF_028390025.1 of Pseudophryne corroboree. NCBI lineage: Eukaryota > Metazoa > Chordata > Amphibia > Anura > Myobatrachidae > Pseudophryne > Pseudophryne corroboree. The sequence continues at coordinate 1,111,414,562 of NC_086444.1, forward strand.
TCTCTCTCTCTCTCTCTCTCTCTCTCTTTCCTCTCTTGTGGATTTTATACAGTGCTAATTAAATTATAAGAATTAAATTGAACGCAGAATTATTACTGGATGTCTTAAAAAAATATCTACAGATGTGTCCACTATTACCTTTCTGAAAAAAGTATCATGGCCTGCCGTTCATGGCACGAGATAAGCTTTCCTCTTAAGATATACACGGCAAGCCATGTGTATCTCCTCTGAAATATAGTGCAGTACCACTTTTCAGACAGCAGGTGGCATTTTCAGAAACTGAGCAAGCAGAAAGTCTGATAAAGAGATTCTAGAGGGAGTAGTTCAGACCTGATTCTAGCAGCATTTTATTTGCAAATGGGCAAAACCATGGGGGTCATTCCGAAATGATCGCACGCTAGGTTGTTTTGCAGCATTGCGATCAGGTCGAAACTGCACATGCGTATGCACCTCAATGCGCATGTGCGTCGTACGGGTACAAAGCGGATCATTGCTGAGCAATGGATTTAACAAAGAATCGATTCGCACAGCAGATCGCAAGGAGATTGACAGGAAGAGGGCATTTGTGGGTGGCAACTGAACGCTTTCTGGGAGTGTTTGGAAAAACGCAGGCGTGTCCAAGCGTTTGCAGGGCAGGTGTCTGACGTCAATTCCGGACACGAACAGGCTAAAGTGTTTGCCCCGAATTTACATCAGACACCCACCCTGCAAATGCATAGACACACCTGCGTTTTTCCAAACACTCCCAGAAAGCGGTCAGTTGACATCCACAAATGTTTTCTTCCAGTCAATCTCCTTGCGATTGTCTGTGCGAATGGATTCTTCATTAAATCCATTGCTCAGCAAAGATCCACTTTGTACATGTGCGACGCGCCTGCGTATTGCGGGGCACACACATGCGCAGTTATGTCCTGATCGCAGCTCAGCAAAATAACCTAGCGTGCAATCAGGCCTGCATGACCCCCATGGTTTTGCCCATCTGCTAACAAAATTGCAGCTATGGGGGGTCATTCCGAGTTGATCGTAGCCCTGCAAAATTTTGCAGGGCTACGATCAGGAACAGAGACATGCGGGGGATGCCCAGCACAGGGCCAGTCCGCCCCGCAGGTCAGTTACGCCCCCCTGCAGAAGTGCAAAAGTATTGCACAGCGGCGATGCTTTTGTACTTCAGGAGTAGCTCCCGGCCAGCGCAGCTTTAGCGTGCTGGCCGGGAGCTACTCACTACTACACGGCCCGCAGCGGCTGGTCAGCAGCAGCGATCGGGTCAGAATGACCCCCATGAGCCGTATGTGCAGGGCAATTTATCCATCATGCACACGGGAATATCAGCTGCAGCAGCTAATTGTGAAGTATTAATATTTTTCCAATACATCTCTCATATTAACTTCCAACATGTACCTGGCTCAATGTTGCCTATATGTTTAAAAAAATCTTTTTCCTTGTGATTGATAATGTGCTGATGAAGAGTTCATACAAACTCCACACAGAGATTCAATATAGAAATTATGATACTAACTAAAAGGCACTATTGATACTTGTCATTTTTTGCAATTGTTTGGTGGTTAAGGTGCGAGTAGAGAGAATTTTTGGTATTTCAATACCACATATATTTCACTGGGATCCGGTCTGAAGATCGACAGTGTCTGCCATACAAGTGGGTGCTGCGTCTGTCTGCCACAAATCGGTCCAGCGCTGAGGCTGTGTTGCCGTAATAAGTCACTGGGTGCTCTGTCTGCCATACAAGTGGGTGCTGTGCCTGTCTGCCACAAATCAGTCCTGTGCTTGGGCTGTGCTCCATAAGTCAGTGGGTGCTCTGCCTGCCATACAAGTGGGTGAAGAAACATGAGACCCAGGGCCTGATCAGCCATAAGGCTGCAGCCTGGATAGCTGAGTCCTGGGGGGGCGCAGCACCGGCACAATAGATGCTTAGGCTCTACCTACTACTGGAAGCTGCAGATTCCATGCAGACAGCATGGAAGACGGCCCTTATAGGAGACAGATGCCAGGGGTATTACTAGACCATTACCCAGCGCTACCCAGAATGAGCATGTAACCCCCTGGCTCTAAGCATATAACCCCTATGGCAAAAAGCATATGTAACCCCTGGCAACGAGCATGTAACCCCTGGCAACGAGCATGTGACCGGGTCAGACTTCCGTCAGCAGAATCAAGGATGCCGGTGGCTTCTCCTCCCACCTCTAGCCACCAACAGCACCGTGGGCAGCAACATGGACATCCATATGTGCAGGGCAATTTATCCATCAGGCACACGGGAATATCAGCAGCGGCAGCTAATTGTGAAGTATTAAAATATCTCCAATACATGTGGGAGTGCCAGTAGTGTCCTCGGTGCAGAGGTGTAGGTGGTGTAATCAGTGCAGGAGGGCTGGCAGTATCCCCAGTGCAGGAGTGTCAGTAGTGCGGGAGATGTCCTCCTTGCACTTGGTTGATGGTACCGTGGACACTTCTGGCACCCCCGCACTGCCAGCACCCCATAACTACTGCAAGGAGGACACCTCCCACACTGCCGACAATGCCGACACCCCTGAACTCCTTCACCGAGGACACTTCTGGCACTCCCACACTGCCGACACTCCTGAACTCCTGCACTAAGGACACCTCCAGTACTCCCGAACTGCCCACACTGCCAGCACCCCTGCACTGAGGACACTGCCTGCACTGCCGGCGCCCCTAAACTCCTGCACTGAGGACACCTCCCACACTGCCAACACTGCTGGCATCCCTGCACCGAGGACACGTCTGGCACTCCAACACTACCGACACCTCTGAACTCCTGCACTAAGGACACTTCCAGTACTCCCGCACTGCCGACACTGCCAGCACCCCTGAACTCCTGCAAGGAGGACAGCTCCTGCACTGCTGACACTGCCGGCACCCCTGAACTTCTGCAAGGAGGACACCTGCTGCACTCCCACACAGCCAACACCTCTGAACTCCTGCACTAATGCTAGCCATACATCAGACCAACTTTTCTCCAACACTCCAAACTTCCAACCATCCAACTTGTCTGTTCAACTAAAACAGTGCCCCACACATCTCACCAACTTTTTACCAGTGCTCCACACATCTAACCAACTTTTCATCAGACCAACCAACCTTCCAACTTCTGTCCAACTTGTGATGTCACCGAAGTAGGCGGACAGTGCCTGCCTACAGTTCTACAGTTTTGTTTTGTTTTTTTAATTTCAAAACATGCAGAAGTGTCATTTTTTCAGTGAAACTGGGCTTTTCTTTCACCACCATACATTTATTAGATTTACTTATTTTTATACTGAACTATGGATACCAGCATGGTTGGGCTGCCAAGGCAAATATATATATATATATATATATATATATATATATATATAATATATATGATGTAGATATTCGGCACTCCCAATGTAGTAAAATGTACAGCTTGCCTGGTGCCCTCTTTTTTGGAGGCACAAGTATTATTTATATATTTTTAAAAAGATTATTATTATATATATATATATATATATTTTTTTTTTAATGGAATGGGGAAAAAAAAACCAAAAATTGCGTGGGGTCCCCCCTCCAAAGCATAACCAGCCTCGGGCTCTTCGAGCCGGTCCTGGTTCTAAAAATCCGGGGGGAAAACGGACAGGGGATCCCCCGTATTTTTAAAACCAGCACCGGGCTCTGCGCCTGGTGCTGGTGCAAAAAATACGGGGGACAAAAAGAGTAGGGGTCCCCCGTATTTTTTACACCAGCATCGGGCTCCACTAGCTGGACAGATAATGCCACAGCCGGGGGTCACTTTTATACAGTGCCCTGCGGCCATGGCATTAAATATCCAACTAGTCACCCCTGGCCGGGGTACCCTGGGGGAGTGGGGACCCCTTCAATCAAGGGGTCCACCCCCCAGCCACCCAAGGGCCAGGGGTGAAGCCCGAGGCTGTCCCCCCCATCCAAAGGCTACGGATGGGGGGCTGATTGCCTTGAGAAAATTGAAAGAATATTGTTTTTTCCAGTAGTACTACAAGTCCCAGCAAGCCTCCCCCGCAAGCTGGTACTTGGAGAACCACAAGTACCAGCATGCGGGAGAAAAACGTGCCCGCTGGTACCTGTAGTTCTAATGGAAAAAAAATACCCAAATAAAAACAGGAGACACACACCGTGACAGTAAAACTTTATTTCACACATGTCGACACACACATACTTACCTATGTTGACTGTTTTCTGCCCAGCGATATCGGTGATCACACGGGCTCAGCAAGATCACTCAGCACACAGAGCTGCACCAGCGATGTGTGCTGAGCGATCTGTCACTGCCCGTGTTTGCAATAGAGAAAACATGGGTGATGACTAGTTCTTTCAAGCATGCAGGGACGCACATCACTATCGCTATAGTCCATACACACATAGCGATTTGTGCTGTATTTCTAAGTGACTCAGCAAATCAATTAGAAAAGCAGCCCAAATCGCTATGTGTGTGTGATCGTATTCAGGTCATTCTGATGTACAGTATTGCCAGCTTTAGAGTCCAGTTCTTAATTGTGTAGGTGTGAAAATCTCAGTGTGAGAGGCCTTTGAAGTAGATTCCTCGGGGAATAGAGATACAGCACAGTAACATGTATTCTGGGTGGGGGAAGGGCTGCTGTCCTGGAATTTGAAATAAACAGTGAACTTTTAGCAATTCAGAGCCTCAGTTTATTAATGCAAAAATTGGAGTTATTTGTTACTCAGAGCACAGAGGTGAATGAAGTCTAAAGTGACATTAAAGAATAAGTTAATTAAAACCTAATAGTGCTACAAGGTAACGGAACATATTATAAGACTTTGCAATGATAAAATAATTCCAACTAAATAGTATAAATATACTGTAAGTTAGACAAAACTGAATGCAATCACTTGGATGCTTTGTACAATCCATACACAATTACAGTATACAGTGTTGCAGAGGTGACTACTTTTTTTTTAAAAACAATTTTCAAGATTGCATAACAAATGTAATACTAGGGTGAAGTACATGTTACAGATAAAATATAACAAATTAATTAATTTAAGCAGGTAGTCTAATTTTGATATTTCAAGCATTTGCAGAAAGGATGAGTACGATAGGTAAAGGGCCCTTTATGCAAATTCTATGCATTATTCGTTTGCGTACTGTCTTTTTTGATGTGTCGACATATGGCCTGTCGACCAATATTGGTCGACCTAATGACTGTTGACCTTCTTTTTGTCGACAATATGATCCATTCCAATTACATGCAGCTGGCTTGTCCATTTCTTTCTATAATCACTGGCAGCACAGAAAATAAATGGTCTACATAATTATTACAGGTCTCCAATGTAAGTACGTTTTTCCAAAATGTATTGATGCCATCAATCAGTTGCTCTCTTGTCCTTGGCTTACATTGAGAACGAATATAACTTTTCATTTGAGACCACACTAGCTCGATAGGATTCATGTCCGGTGATCTGTGAAAAGTCAATAAAGGGAGAGAATTTAAAAATGGAATATTTGGCATTTCATGCTTTACAGGAAGCATCAGTCTACAGGGCAAAACTGTACTTACTCTGGTGGTGTGCGTTGCCAAATGATGCCTTTTTCCTCTATGAATTTGGCCGAAGCACTATGTTTTGGATCATTGTCCTGGAACATTCGATGTCCAGATGACCAATACTTTCTTACATACGGCACTAAAGTATCATTAATGATCATGGACTGGAAGAATGTTTTATCCATGATACCTGACGTAGAACAATAAAAAAAACAGGGTTTTTATACTTACCAGTAAATCCTTTTCTCGTAGTCCATAGACTTACAGTAGTCACTGGACAGTAGTTCTAAATAGAAAATATTGAAAAACAACATAGTAATGTACATTACTACTGTACTTTATATGTACCTTCAAAAATTAAAATTGGTCCTGGGCCTCTGCGGGAGATACCACCTCACACATGTACTTTTAATGGGTGCTTTGGAGATGGCTTAAATGATAAATGACCACGTTTGCGGAAGGACCTCCTTGCAAACCTCTCAAGTGCTACAGAAGTTTCATCTGTAAATATGACATTGTCAAAATTTTCTCCAATAGCAATCCATTGACGAGCCTGTTGAACTCTCTTTTCCTTGTTAACATCTCTAATCATGTGAGTCATCCTGTGAAAGGAATGTAAAATGGGATACATTTTACAGTGGAAATAGGATAATTGAGCGTCCAAACTAAGATAATGTTAAAGAAAAATCAGATGCTGATTTCAGAGATGTAATTAGTTTACCGCACTGTATACAAACTGTATAGAAATTGTATTATAATTGTAATTGAAATTTCAATTTACTGTACAGTACCTAGCACCGGCATAAGTCCAACCAAGTTGCCTCCGCATTCTTTTTATGCTACTACAGAAGATGTTAAGGCCATACTCAGCTTGCAGAATACGACGGAGTTCTATGGCAGTAAGCTCATCATTATCAGCAGTCAGCTCATCTACTATTTTCTTGACTCTCCTAAAGTACAGTCGATGAAAAATTAGAGATTATAATCAAAATGTATAGTACTATCTATAGTATATCTATGCCAATTCAGCAAGAATACAGTATTGTCAAAGAGTTTAAATAAAAACAAATGACAAGGGTGTATCGTACTGTATGTGTATCGGCAGAGCCGGATTAAGACCATGGGGGGCCTGTGGCTCTTAATACTGTGGAGCCCCTAATAAAAAGAAGGCAGCTGAATATATATATATATATATATATATATGCAGCAGCTTAATGTGCTCCCCAAGCAGCACACGGCGGACCTCCTGACCTGCCCTGCACTACCGTCCCCACTGCAGCAGTGGCCACACAGACAGGACAGCTGAGCTGAGCGACGGCTCAGCTGTCCAATAATGTATGAATGAAGTAGCCAGTCATTGGATGGGCACGCAGGCTGCAGGGACTGGCTGCTTCATTCATATATTATTGGACAGCTGAGCTGTCGCTCAGCTCAGCTGTCCTACCTGTGCGGCCGCCTATGCAGTGAGGACGTGAGCCGGGAGCCCAGCACCGCAGATTGGATCGGAAGAGAGATCCGATCTGTGGTGTGGCAGGGGGCCCTTTGGAAAGGGGGGCCCGGGGTACGTACTCCCCCCCCCCCCTTTAATCCAGCTCTGTGTATCGGTGCTCTCTCCTCCAGCGATTTTGAGCTGAAAGCAGCTCCCTTTTGGTGTTTTGAGCTGCTTTCAGCTCAAAACCGCCCAGTGTGTATGCCCCGGCGATGAACGGTGAGCGCCGATGTGTGTTTCCGTTTCATCGCCGGCGGCAGCCGTTCATCTGCTGGTATTACCAGCAAATGAATGGTGGGGTGGACGGCTTTCCATAGCGTCCTGCTATGGAAAGCCATTCACCCCCGCTGACATCGCTGGGCAGGGGGGAAATCACTCACTGTGTATGCACTGAGCAATTTTCAGCCCAGTGATGTCAGCGATCACACGGGCCTCCTGCTCTCTTAAAGAGACCCTGCTTTCATCTATTGTTTGCCTCAACACAAAGAGGGAATGAGAAATGAATTTGGAGACAATTGGTAAGATGTACTAAGCCTTAAAAAGTGATAAAGTGGAGAGTGATAAACCACCAACCAATCAGCTCCTAACTGTCATATTTCAAACACAGCCTGTAACAGGGTAGTAAGGAGCTGATTGGCTGGTACTTTATCACTCTGCATTTTATCACTTTTTAAGCTTCATACATGAGGCCCAGTGCACTGTCCCCAGATAGACAACTAATTAGGTCTCCATTTGCCCTCCCCCCTGCCTTTTGTTAATGCTAATTGATGTTGTATTGAGACTTTTGTACAGTCTCATTCTCATAAAGTAGCACATGCACTGTCTCCAAATTTCTTGTTCCTTCTTTCTGTGTTTTGAGGCAAACAGTGGATGAAAGTCACACAATCACTGTCAGTAATTTAATTACATTATACTGCATCAGTGTATGAAATACTATTTGGTACCATATTTTTAAGCACTAATATGTACTGTATGTCTACATTAAAGTGCAGTCATTTAACTAGAATGTGATTTCCTGGCTTCATAATATTAAATATAGTGATATATTTTGAAACTGTAAAGTAAACAATTGAAACAACAGATATTGAAAATGACTATACGTACCATGTGCATTTTGTAGGTGTGTTGATTCTTAGTAAAGTCCTCTCAAAGGCATAATAACGAACCGTGGGTAAACTGACCTCAATACCACTGTATTGCAGCCACTGTTTTATCTCACTTATTTTCTTATTCTCCTTCTTCATATTAGCAATGATTTGGCTCACACTCTTTGAAATTGTGCGTGTCATCTTGTAGTGTGTACAAACATACTGTTTACAGTAGGTATAATTTTATGTACTGCAGAAAAGTGAGGAGGTCATAAGAGCAGACCAGTACATACAGGTTTGAATGTGGGATGTCTCATAAAGCTGTCCAATCATTTCAAGGACAACCTTTGGGAACTTGAGACAGGATTGTATACAAATTAGTTCACAGTTTAAATAGTGGTCTGTTACCTATTGGACTTCACAGTACTACGCTTTCTGTGAACAAAGACCTGCAGAATGAAGAAGAATTCTTTCTATAACAAATCTCCAAATAGACGTGTTTCCAAGAAGCTTGCCAGTATGGTACCGAAGACCACTAAACCACAGAAAGTGGGGAAAGAAAATGTACCAAATGCAAGGAAAAAAACTGCAAAGGCAAAGTGTGCAGTTCTTTCTCGAAACTGGGAAGCCAACATCGATGTGGAGCAAGCAGTGAACTTCCAGAAGGACCCAGCTACACCTAATTTTATGCCATTAATGGATGATATTGGTATAATGGAGCAAGACAACGTTTTACCAGAGAACAGTACAGTCACACCAGTGTTACCATGTAGCAGATCCCCGCTTGGACTCCGTAGGAAACTTGAGTACATGGGAGTCAGTGATGGTGTCTGTACAAGCACCTGTGCTGAGTTGGTGAGTCAGCTGATGGGTGAGGTAAAAGAATTGAGAGCCGAGATGAGGACACAGCTCAGGGCTGAAGTGGACATTATGAGTGTTGCTTTGGTGGAAACTGTTAGAAATGTTGTTCAGGACACTGTCCATGAGTCTGTTCAAGAGGCTGCTGTTGAGTGGAAGAATGCTATTACTAAGCAAAGTACTACAATGAAAGAGACAGAATCTCAAAATCCCAAACAATTCTTAAATGATTTTGACAATGTCTGCATGGAAGATGACTTACTTTTCACTAACGATGCCACTGCACCGATAACACCAGTACAGCAACCAACAGTAAGAAGGACTAGGGATAGTGATACAGGAGTGCTACACAGGTTCAGCACACCTGAGCAACTTACACAAAGTGTTTTTTCAGCGATAGCAGGAAGACCTGTGGAAAACATACCACTCAGAAACATCTCACCTGAAACAGATTTATTGCTGTTCACCCTGAGCAAGGGACATCTTCATCGATATGCCCAAGCCATATTCCAGGAGCATGTTCCACACCAACTGTACCTGGCTTGGGTTAATAATGTGAACTTTGATGGTAACAAGATAAAAAGGGCGCTACCGGTAAATCTGAAGGAGGATATCCTGAAGCGATGTGGGGAGAAATTCCAACTAATAAACAGTGATATTACAAAGATTAAGAGTACTTTGAATTCATTGCTAAGGATGCGCAGAGTACAGCCCTGGGATAATGATGTCCAACGTGGAACTCTGCTAATTTCAGCCCAAAGCCATGTATTGAACCACAGCCTCTGCCTAACCTAATACTGTCCATTGTTAGATACTGTATATCCTGCAACAGTCATTGCTAGATACTGTATTTCCTGCAGCAGCTATTGTACTGTATATTTCATGTACTGTACACTATATATAAAAAATACGATTTGAATGCCGAGTTATTGTCACAAGTTTTCTCAGCTTCTAACTTTAGTGTATGCAGCTACAATATTAAAAGTTTTTTTTATACATTTCTTGTTCCTTGCAATAAAAAAATATGGTATGTATTTAAAAATATAATTGCTTCAGCTTCACTCATTACTGGTCAAACAATGTAGTCCTCGGTGCAGGGATGCCATCAGTGTGGGAGGTATCATCAGTGCAGGAGTTCAGGGGTGCTGGCAGTGTCGGCAATGTGGGTGTACCGGAAGTGTCCTCGGTGCAGGGGTCCCATCAGTGTCGGCAGTACGGGAGATGTCCTCAGTCCATGAGAGCAAACAATAGGTGTTCCGGCATGGTAGCGGTGTCGGCAGTGTGGGAGGTGTCCTCAGTGTAGGAGTGCTGGCAATAGGTGTGCCGGCAGAACGGGGGTGTCGGCAGTGTCAACAGTGCGGGAGGTGTCCTCATTGCAGGAGTTCAGGGGTGCCGGCAGTGTGGGGTTGCCGGAAGTGTCCTTGGTGTAGAAGTGCCAGCAGTGCGGGAGGTGTCCTCAGTCCATGAGTACAAGCAATAGGTGTGCCGGCAGGGCAGGGGTGTCGGCAGTGCAAAAGGTGTCCTCATTGCAGGAGTGCCGGCAGTGAGGGCGGTGTTCTCATTGCAGGAGTTCAGGGGTGCCGGCAGTGTGGGAGTGCCGGAAGTGTCCTCAGTGCAGGGGTGCCGGCAGTGTCGGCAGTGCAGTAGGTGTCCTTGGTGCAGGAATTCTGGCAGTATCACCAGTGCAGGAGTGTCAGCAGTGCAGGCAGTGCCGGTGGTGTCCTCAGTGCAGGGATGTTGGCAGTGTCGGCAGTGTGGGAGTACTGGAGGTGTCCTTAGTGCAGGAGTTCAGGGGTGTCGGCAGTTTGGGAGTGCCAGAAGTGTCCTTGGTGCAGGGGTTCCAGCAGTGTTGGCAGTGTGGGAGGTGTCCTCAGTGCAAGAGTTCAAGGGTGCTGGCAGTGTCGGCAGTGTGGGAGTGTCTGAAGTGTCCTCGGTGCAGGGGTGCCAGCAGTGCGGGAGGTGTCCTCAGTCTAGGAGTGCTGGCAGTATCCCCAGTGCAGGTGTGCCGGCAGTGTCGACAGTGCGGGAGGTGTCCTTAGTGCAGGAATTCTGACAGTATCCCCAGTGCAGGAGTGTCAGCAGTGCAGGCAGTGCCGGTGGTGTCCTCAGTGCAGGGGTGTCGGCAGTGTCGGCAGTGCGGGAGTACTGGAGGTGTCCTTAGTGCAAGAGTTCAGGGGTGTCGGCAGTTTGGGAGTGCCAGAAGTGTCCTCGGTGCAGGGGTTCCAGCAGTGTTGGCAGTGTGGGAGGTGTCCCCAGTGCAGGAGTTCAGGGGTGCTGGCAGTGTCGGCAGTGTGGGAGTGTCGGAAGTGTCCTCGGTGCAGGGGTGCCAGCAGTGCGGGAGGTGTCCTCAGTCTAGGAGTGCTGGCAGTATCCCCAGTGCAGGTGTGCCGGCAGTGTCGACAGTGCCGGAGGTGTCCTCATTGCAGGAATTCAGGGGTGCCGGCAGTGTGGGGTTGCCGGAAGTGTCCTCGGTGTAGAAGTACCGGCAGTGCGGGAGGTGTCCTCAGTCCATGAGTGCTAGCAATAGGTGTGCCGGCAGGGCAGGGGTGTCGGCAGTGCAAAAGGTGTCCTCATTGCAGGAGTGCTGGCAGTGAGGGCGGTGTCCTCATTGCAGGAGTTCAGGGGTGCCAGCAGTGTGGGAGTGCCGGAAGTGTCCTCTGTACAGGGGTGCCGGCAGTGTCGGCAGTGCAGGAGGTGTCCTCAGTGCAGGAATGCTGGCAGTATACCCAGTGCAGGAGTGTCGGCAGTGCGGGAAGTGCCGGCGGTGTCCTCAGTGCAGGGGTACCGGCAGTGTCGGCAGTGCGGGAGTACTGGAGGTGTCCTTAGTGCAGGAGTTCAAGGGTGTCGGCAGTGTGGGAGTGCCAGAAGTGTCCTTGGTGCGAGAGGTATCTTCAGTGCAGGAGTTCTGGCAGTATCCCCAGCGCAGGGGTGCCAGAAGTGTCAGCAGTCAGGGGTGCAGGCAGTGTGGGAGTGCCGGAAGTGTCCTCGGTGCAAAAGTGCCGGCAGTGTCGGCAGTGCAGGAGGTGTCCTCAGCGCAGGAGTGCTGGCAGCATCCCCAGTGCAGGGGTGCCGGCAGTGTGGGCAGTGCCGGCGGTGTCCTCAGTGCACGGGTGCCGGTGACTTACTTACCTGCTGCAACGTTTTCAGCCTGTTCGGTCCTGGCTCTGACGTCAAACACCCGTCCTGGACACGCCTGCATTTCTCTCACTACACCCGCGTTTTCTTACCCCCCCCCCCCCCCCCCCCCCCGAAAACGGCTGCAAACGGTGAGTTGATGCCCAGGTACCCCCTCCGCCTGTCAATCTTCGTGCGATCATTGCAGCGATCGCTTTTTTCGGATCCAGCGTCGTTTCCCGTCGATGGCCGTGCGTGCGCATAGCGGCCGTCGCACATGTGCAGTAGGGACCCGATTGCAGCTGTGCGAACGACAACACGCTGCGATTGGGTCATAATGACCCCCTAAGTCCAGAACTACTTAGAAACTGCACAACATTTTTTACCATAACAGGCCTGCACAAGTGATCAAAGCCTTGGTATGGGAAAAAAAAACAACCCCCATAGGCGGAGGTTAGTTTGTCGCACGGGCTGAAAAAAGCATCTTCGTCTGATCAACTCGTAATGAGGCCCTTTATTTGGAAATATTTTATCATTGCAAAATCTTATAATATGTTCTTTTACTCTATAGCACTAAGGTTTTTATTAACTTATTATTTAATTTCACTTTAGATTTCATTCACCTCTGTGCTTTGAGCAACATACTGTATAGAAGCAGGGACGTGCCCACCGCACGTCACTGATAGTAACATCCCCCAGCCAGGATAAAATCTGTAACCCCCAAGGAGTCTACTTCAAAGGCCTCTCACACTGAGATTTTCACACCTACACAATTAGCTATTAGACTTTAAAGCTGGCCATACTGATTACAGTGTCTATTTAACAGCAATGTTAGTGCAAAGCTATGTTACGTGATGCACTGGCCACCCAGTGGTGATACTATCAATTGTCACGAATTGTCACGGCACAATATGACGGCACAAAAGCACAAGGAATATATGTCATGCCAAATTTACTACCATAGCTCTGTTTTCAGAAAGGTAATAGTGGACACATCTGTATATGTATAGGTTTACTATTGTAATCTTTTATACCGGGAAGCTCATGTGCTATTTTCCTGGCTGCTGTGTGTTTGGAGGTGCTCATTTACCACAGAAGTGGGCACCCCTAATTCAATCTTCTTACAACTTCCAGATATTTAATTTCTTTTGGGTTGCAAGTGACAATTGAATAAGCTGTATAAAGGTCTATGCTGTTCCTCAAAGGCTTGTTTTACACCTTGAGCCTACACAAGAGCCAGGAGACATATTTGGCCACATGAATTTAGTCAATAATCCTCTGGGTGTCATCCTATACAGTACTTCACTGTTTAGGATAATGGCCATCAGATTACATTGAACAATAATGTTTTTAACTTCTCTCAGTCTGTTCATGAAATTATTTGATAATAGTTTCAAATTCATGTTCAACCAAGAGATTGGCCAATAGTTACTTGCTTATAGTGTAGGTATAACTACAATATCAAATCTGGTAGCGGCCCCATCAGACTTCAAGTCTGCATGGGTCAGAGGAGGTAGAATTTTTTTTTATAGTTGATCAAAGAAAATCATCTGGGCCTGAGGCAGATGTCTGTTTTATGCTCAATAATCTTTTCAAGGGTGATAGTAATTGTCTAAATTTCATCCTGTCTGAATTTTGTGAGATGACATTTACACAGAAAATCTTTAATTGCGACTTTGGGGTGTTCTGGTTCTAGTAGTTCAGGGACCAAATTCTAGAGTATAATAGTCTCTGAATTGTTGTGCACTAATTTTTAGGTCAAACATCATGGTTCTATCTGCACATCTAAGGTTGTGATTTTATTATTTGTCTACTTGGATTTTAGGGTTTGGGCACGTAGGGTGGCAGCTTTATTATCTTAGCTTTGTTTGGTTCAAGGAAGGGTTTTGGCCAATTGTTTATTGAGAATTTGATTAACCTATAAAGGTGAGAAAAAAAGTTAAGTTTTCCATTAGGAAATCTCTGATGTTTAGTGGTAAGGGAAAAGATTTGGGTTACTAAAAAATTGCTGTGAAATCATTTGGCTCTTTTATGCATGGAAGCTAGGTTTATTGGGACACCAAGGGGTATATTTACTAGAGATCAATTTTGTTTGTTTTTGTTTGATTTTAAATCTATGTTAAATCGGTTTTAATCGATGCTGGACTTCCAAGGTTAAAACATACATTTACTAACATTTAAAAATTAATATAACAAAATCATCTGCTAGTAAATGTGTGTTTTAACCCTGGAAGCCCAATATCGACTAAAATCGGTTTAATATTGATCTAAGATTGAACAAAAATAATAAAAATTGACCTTTAGTAAATATACCACCAGGTTAGTTTTATGAGATTCATATAGGTTGGCCTGTAATATACTGTAGCTGATATTCTTTTCAGAGAAATGTAGTAATTGGATGGAAATAAGCCCAGCGGAAATTTAACTGTTAAGACTTTGACTTGTGCCATAAGGAAATTGTGCAAGAGGTCATAATTGGATAGTTAAGAATTGCACATGGGTAGTAGAGTGTCAGGAACTTAGGATTTCACTAGGACAGTAGGGTTTCAGGAACTTGCCATTGCACATAATAAGTAAGAGCCAGGAACTCACAATCATACATATGTAGGTAACAAAGTGTTATGAAGGCAGGATAGAACTGGGGTAGCACATTAACAGGAATTCATGATTGCACCTGGTAGCAGTGAGTGTCAGAAGCTTTTTATTGCACACAAGTAGCAGAGTTCAAGGAATTCAGGATTGAACATACAGTACAGATGTGTCCAGTGGTCAAAGTGGAAATTTTGAAGTGGGGGTATGAAAAAAGGAAAGAGTTAGTGTGCATCTAAGGAGCGCAGCAAAAAATAGGGCGTGGCTTCATGGGAAAAGGGCGTGGCCACAGAATTGTACCAATTCCAATTACACCCATAGTAGTGTCTGTCAGTCACATTACACCATACAGTAGTACCCCTTATACACATTGCACCAGGTAGAGCCCCCTATACAACACAGGAAAAACAAAACACAGGGAAAAAAACTGATTCATGACCTTTACATTATTTGTCATTATTGCTCCTTATAGTAATGCCCCTTACACGTTATGCCACATACCGTAATTCCCCTTACACATTATGTAGAATAATGTGTAAGGGGAATTACGGTATGGGCAATAATGTGTAAGGGGCATTACTATAAGGAGCAATAATGACAAAAAATGTAAATGTCATGAATCAGTTTTTTCCCTGTGTTTTTGTTTTTCCTGTGTTGTATCGGGGGCTCACCCTAATGCTCATTCCACATTATTCCACACACCGTAATGCCCATTCTACATAAGTCCACACACCGTAATTCCCTTTCCACATTATGCCACACACTGTAATGCCCATTACACGTTATGCCACACATGCCATACACTGTATTGTCCATTACATATTTTGACTGATACAGTTATGCCCCTGATACCATTTTATGCTTCACACACAATAATGTCCCTTACAATTTATGGCTACAGTAAGGCCTCTAATTATTTTTAAATTACCTGCTTGTTTCCAGGGGTCTCATGCTCGCTGCCAGGGGTCTCATGCTCATTGCCAATGTTTCATGCCCTGGGTTCCATGCTCATTGCCAGCAGTTTCATATTTGTTGCCAGGAGTCTCATGCTCTTTCCCAATGGTTTCATGCCTTGGGTTCCATGCTTGTTGCCAGCGGTTTAATGCTCATTGCCATCAGTTTCATGCTCATTGTCAGGGGTTTCATGCTCTGGGTTCCATGCTGCAGTAGCCACACTCTCCCTCAGCCAGAACTCCCCCAGCTGGAGCAGGTCCTCCTCCTGTCCCTGGCTTTGTGCTGCATGACTGCTGTTTGGGGTCTACTTGCCTCTGTAGGATCACTGCTCCTGGGTGCAGTGTGCTGCTTCTATTGCCCCGCTCCCAGCACTATACCTGGTACTGATGCCGCCAACTGTTTGCTGGCACCGGACTTGTCACTGTTGTGCACAGCCAGGTGTCATCAGACAGGGGTTTAGATGGGCAGTTGGATAGGTCAGAGCTGCTGTCTGTGTGGCAGGCTCTCCAGTCTCTGCCACCCTCTTGCGGCTGGCAAGCAGCGGTTACCTCCTGGTGCCCCCACTGCAGCTCAGCTCCCCGTGTCCCTTTGGGATGTAAACCAGCACAAGGCAGCACTACCCAGTGTTAACCCCTGGCGCGCTGTGCAGGGGACATCGGGGTGAGAAGCCACTGCACCCAGGAGCGCTGTCCCCAGATTAAATGCTCACAAGGCAGCAGGACAGACTGTTAACCCCTGGAGCACCGGGCGTGGACTTAGCTGCACCAAGCTGCAGCTTGGAGTCCCGGTGCTGCGGCGGAGCTCCTAGTGCTGTGGCCGGGGGAGGACGGACCCGCTGCGCCATAGTGTGCCGCACACAGGGGGACTGCTCCCAGTGCCCCAGTGCCACAAGTAGCCAGAGCAACCGTTGTAGCCGGAGCTTGTCTGCAGGGCTGAGAGCTCAATGCTAGCGACCGGGAACTCAGCTCCTTTGCGTCGGCCTTGCACAGTGCTCAAAGTGGCTGTATGCCATACCGTTGTATACTGCCCCACTTTGAGCACTAGATGTGTCCACATTCACCTATCTTCAAATTGTACCAAAAAAAGCAGTTTGGAATGCCATGAAAAATGTAATTAAGCTGCTACAGGAACAGCACATTAACTGCAAGGAAATGCAGGAGGATTGTTTAACTGCTACAATGCTGAAACAGCAGAATTCAATTAAACACAACTCAGGTTGTACTATTGTATACAACTACAAAATCCAATGCTTTATTTTTCTGCAATGTCAGTATATTTGATATATTTTCATTCTTCTGTACAAATATTTCTCCCTTTTGTGAGTCATCTTCAGATTGAAGTCCTTTTGTCCTAATAGCAAAGAGACTACATTTCTCTTTTAACATACTGTATCATTCAAATAAAATTTTGACTCCAATTCACAAGTCTTTTGCCATGTGTCATTATGATGACAAATTAATTTCAGTGGGACAATGCAAACTTTCTGTTATACTATAAAACAATTGATAAAACAAATTATTGCAAGCACAAAAACACGGGAAGGTCTAATTACAAATAACTTGATTAATAATTAGCGGACACATTCTAATTTCTGTTAAACTGAAGGCACAGTGATGGTAAAATTGCAGACAGTTATCTCCTTTAATAAAGAACTATGGCATTATGAATCTAATAATACCTTATTTCAGTTAATGCTATATCCAGTTTGCATATTAGAATAATAAGACTACGAGAGATGAATTGAGATTCAATTGACTATTAAAGATCATCCAAGACAGAAAAAAAAAGAGTTACTGTATATGACAATTGAAACGAAATTATTTCCTTACAGTATATTCTGTAAGTAAAAGCAAGCCCCAAAAAAACAGCATACAATTTCCTTGGGTAGATTGAGAGTAGTGATGTGCACCGGAAATTTTTCGGGTTTTGTGTTTTGGTTTTGGATTCGGTTCCGCGGCCGTGTTTTGGATTCGAACGCGTTTTGGCAAAACCTCCCTGAAAATTTTTTGTCGGATTCGGGTGTGTTTTGGATTCGGGTGTTTTTTTACAAAAAAACCCTCGAAAACAGCTTAAATCATAGAATTTGGGGGTCATTTTGATCCCATAGTATTATTAACCTCAATAACCATAATTTCCACTCATTTTCAGTCTATTCTGAACACCTCACAACTCACAATATTATTTTTAGTCCTAAAATTTGCACCAAGGTCGCTGGATGACTAAGCTAAGCGACCCAAGTGGCCGACACAAACACCTGGCCCATCTAGGAGTGGCACTGCAGTGTCAGACAGGATGGCACTTCAAAAAAATAGTCCCCAAACAGCACATGATACAAAGAAAAAAAGAGGCGCAATGAGGTAGCTGTGTGACTAAACTAACCAACCCAAGTGGCCGACACAAACACCTGGCCCATCTAGGAGTGGCCTGGCCCATCTAGGAGTGGCACTGCAGTGTCAGACAGGATGGCACTTCCAAAAATAGTCCCCAAACAGCACATGATGCAAAGAAAAAAAGAGGCGCAATGAGGTAGCTGTGTGACTAAGCTAAGCGACCCAAGTGGCCGACACAAACACTTGGCCCATATAGGAGTGGCACTGCAGTGTCAGACAGGATGGCACTTCAAAAAAATAGTCCCCAAACAGCACATGATGCAAAGAAAAAAAGAGGCGCAATGAGGTAGCTGTGTGACTAAGCTAAGCGACCCAAGTGGCCGACACAAACACCTGGCCCATCTAGGAGTGGCACTGCAGTGTCAGACAGGATGGCAGATATAAAAAATAGTCCCCAAACAGCACATGATGCAAAGAAAAAAAGAGGTGCACCAAGGTCGCTGGATGGCTAGGATAAGCGACCCAAGTGGCCGACACAAACACCTGGCCCATCTAGGAGTGGCACTGCAGTGTAAGACAGGATGGCACTTCAAAAAAATAGTCCCCAAACAGCACATGATGCAAAGAAAAAAGAGGCGCAATAAGGTAGCTGTGTGACTAAGCTAAGCGACCCAAGTGGCCGACACAAACACCTGGCCCATCAAGGAGTGGCACTGCAGTGTCAGACAGGATGGCAGATTAAAAAAATAGTCCCCAAACAGCACATGATGCAAAGAAAAAAAGAGGTGCAAGATAGAAGCTGTGTGACTAAGCTAAGCGACACAAGATTCCAACACAAACACCTGGCCTATCTAGGAGTGGCACTGCAGTGTCAGACAGGATGGCACTTCAAAAAAATAGTCCCCAAACAGCACATGATGCAAAGAAAAAAAGAGGCGCAATGAGGTAGCTGTGTGACTAAGCTAAGGGACACAAGTGGCCGACACAAACACCTGGCCCATCTAGGAGTGGCACTGCAGTGTCAGACAAGATGGCACTTCAAAAAAATAGTCCCCAAACAGCACATGATGCAAAGATAAAAAGAGGCGCAATGAGGTAGCTGTGTGACTAAGCTAAGCGACCCAAGTGTCCGACACAAACACCTGGCCCATCTAGGAGTGGCACTGCAGTGTCAGACAGGATTGCAGATTACAAAAATAGTCCCCAAACAGCACATGATGCAAAGAAAAAAAGAGGCTCAATGAGGTAGCTGTGTGACTAAGCTAAGCGACCCAAGTGGCCGACACAAACACCTGGCCTATCTAGGAGTGGCACTGCAGTGTCAGACAGGATGGCACTTCAAAAAAAAGTCCCCAAACAGCACATGATGCAAAGAAAAAAAGAGGCGCAATGAGGAAGCTGTGTGACTAAGCTAAGCGACCCAAGTGGCCGACACAAACACCTGGCCCATCTAGGAGTGGCACTGCAGTGTCAGACAGGATGGCACTTCCAAAAATAGTACCCAAACAGCACATGATGCAAAGAAAAAAAGAGGCGCAATGAGGAAGCTGTGTGACTAAGCTAAGCGACCCAAGTGGCCGACACAAACACCTGGCCCATCTAGGAGTGGCACTGCAGTGTCAGACAGGATGGCACTTCCAAAAATAGTCCCCAAACAGCAGATGATGCAAAGAAAAATGAAAGAAAAAAGAGGTGCAGGCATCATAACCGACACAATTGGATTCTCTTTGGGATTTGTGATTTAGAAGAACGCACATTTCTTTGCTGTGCTTTTGCCATCTTAATTCTTTTAAGTTTTCTAGCAGGAGGATGAGTGATTCTATCCTCATGTGAAGCTGAACCACTAGCCTTGAACATAGGCCAGGCCCTCAGCCGTTCCTTGCCACTCCGTGTTGTAAATGGCACATTGGCAAGTTTACGCTTCTCCTCAGACGATTTTGATTTAGATTTTTGGGTCATTTTACTGAGCGTTATTTTTTTGGATTTTACATGCTCTCTACTATGACATTGGGCATCGGCCTTGGCAGACGACGTTGATGGCATTTCATCTCTCGGCCATGATTAGTGGCAGCAGCTTCAGAACGAGGTGGAAGTGGATCTTGATCTTTCCCTATTTTACCCTCCACATTTTTGTTCTCCATTTTTTAATGTGTGGAATTATATGCCAGTAATATATCAATAGCAATGGCCTACTACTATATATACTGCGCACAACTGAAATGCACCACAGGTATGTATGGATAGTATACTTGACGACACAGAGGTGGGTAGAGCAGTGGCCTACTATACCGTACTGCTATATATTATGTACTGGTGGTCAGCAAACTGTGCAAAACTGAAATGCACCACAGGTATGGATGGATAGTATACTTGACGACACAGAGGTAGGTAGAGCAGTGGCCTACTGTACCGTACTGCTATATATTATATACTGGTGGTCAGCAAACTGTGCAAAACTGAAATGTGCCACAGGTATGGATGGATAGTATACTTGACGACACAGAGGTAGGTAGAGCAGTGGCCTGCTGTACTGTACTGCTATATAGTATATACTGGTGGTCAGCAAACTGTGCAAAACTGAAATGCACCACAGGTATGGATGGATAGTATACTTGATGACACAGAGGTGGGTAGAGCAGTGGCCTACTGTACTGTACTGCTATATATTATATACTGGTGGTCAGCAAACTGTGCAAAACTGAAATGTGCCACAGGTATGGATGGATAGTATACTTGACGACACAGAGGTAGGTAGAGCAGTGGCCTACTGTACCGTACTGCTATATAGTATATACTGGTGGTCAGCAAACTGTGCAAAACTTAAATGCACCACAGGTATGGATGGATAGTATACTTGATGACACAGAGGTGGGTAGAGCAGTGGCCTACTGTACCGTACTGCTATATATTATATACTGGTGGTCAGCAAACTGTGCAAAACTGAAATGCACCACAGGTATGGATGGAAAGTATACTTGACGACACAGAGGTAGGTAGAGCAGTGGCTAACTGTACCATACTGCTATATATTATATACTGGTGGTCAGCAAACTGTGCAAAACTGAAATGCACCACAGGTATGGATGGATAGTATACTTGATGACACAGAGGTGGGTAGAGCAGTGGCCTACTATACCGTACTGCTATATAGTATATACTGGTGGTCAGCAAACTGTACAAAACTGAAATGCACCACAGGTATGTATGGATAGTATACTTGACAACACAGAGGTAGGTAGAGCAGTGGCCTTCTGTACCGTACTGCTATATATATAGTTATACTGGTAGTCAGCAAAATTCTACACTGTCCTCCTACTATATACTACAATGGAGCACAGATGTAGAGCGTTTTTCAGGCAGAGAACGTATAATACTGGTGGTCACTGGTCACTGGTCAGCAAAACTCTGCACTGTCCTCCTACTATATAATACTGCTGGTCTCCAGTCCCCACAATAAAGCAATTAGCACACTGAGCACAGATATTTGCAGCACACTGAGCACAGTCAGATATGGAGTGTTTTTCAGGCAGAGAACGTAGATATTTGCACTTGCAGCACACTGAGCACAGATATTTGCAGCACACTGAGCACAGATATTTGCAGCACAATTTGCAGCCCACTGAACATAGAAACTGAGAGGACGCCAGCCACGTTCTCTCACGATCATCTCCAATGCACGAGTGAAAAATGGCGGCGACACACGGCTCCTTATATAGAATACGAATCTCGCGTGAATCCGACCGCGGGATGATGACGTTCGGGCGCGCTCGAGTTAACCGAGCAAGGCAGGAGGATCCGAGTCTGCCTCGGACCCGTGTTAAATGGGTGAAGTTCGGGAGGGTTCGGATCCCAAGGATCCGAACCCGCTCATCAATAATTGAGTGGTTAAAGAGCTATTCTTGCCTACAATGGTACAGTACAAAAATGTGAAAATAGGCCTGTGGATGTAGATATAAACCACCCCAAATATTATTGGCTTTACATGGAAGGCCTGATCAGGATTGGACTGACCCACAGGGGTACAAGGGAAACCCCCAGTGGGCCCCACTGCCTGAGGTCTCCCCTCCCTCTCGGGATCAGGTTCCAGACTGTTCACTTGAATTACGTTGGTGTTTACTACAGTGCATTGCTGTTACATTATCATGCGTGAACTAGCAGTATTTACTCTATATTTATGAAAGATTCCAGAGAATGCACTCTCTAATGGGTAGCCAAGCTTCTAAAGTAGATGGCCACACCCTCTGCAGAGGTTGGCCACAACCCTAAGCATGGGCCTCTACCATGCTTCCCCCCTGTGGGCCTCTGATTCCCCAGTCCGACACTGGGCCTGATAAAAAGTAAGAGTTGGAAGCAAATCTTGTGTATGTTTTCCTGGTTTGCAAACCTGGAAATAGTGCTGTGTGCGTCTTGCAGTGCCCGCACTTCCTATATTTACATTATATTTGATATCTGTCATCGTTGTCCTTAGTTTTCATTAAACCTATATTTGATGAATGTGTACTTATGCAAATATTCAACTGGATTGTGTATAGCCTACAGATGCATCAACATTCCCTAATTGAAATTTGCATATGTAAAAAATATGTAAAAAATATTGTGTGGTACTGTAAAACATGTTTATGTTAAGAAAGTAGACATTCAGAATATCAACAGCATAGGGGTCAATTCAATTAGCCACAAAGGGGGCAAGTTGCCGAAGCTGCGGTGTTAAAGCATTTTGTTATTTCTCCAAATCCAAATTATTAAACATAAAATTAGTAGAGATGAGCGGGTTCGGTTCCCTGAGAACCGAACCCTACCGGACTTCACTACCCGAGCCGGTTCGGTTTTTCCCGCCTGACTCGGAAACCAGAATGAGGAAAAACATAATTATCTCGCTGTCAGACTCTCGCGGGTTTTGGATTCCATATAAGGAGCCGCGCATCACTCTGGCATTGGAGAGTGTAGCGAGAGGATGTGTCTCAGTCCTCAGTGTCTGTGCGAGAGGGAAAGTGGGGTGACGATTACAGTGCTGGCTTGTGCTGCTCAGTCCAGTGTAGTGTTTTATGCTGCATCAGTACAGTCACAGTGGTGGTGTCCTCTGCTGCCATGTTGTTAGGCGTGGCGGTTTTTGTCCGCGCTCTGACCGAGCAGCGGTCACGGCCGCCGCGCCTCTCACTCTGTATGCTCCTGCACGGCGCCTAGCAACGCCGGGACGCCGTGCGCGCGATAGCCGCCGGGTCCCTGGCAACGCTAGGACGGCGTGCGCCCAGGGCCGCCGGGTCCATGGCAACGGGGACGCCACAGGCGGACCGCGTTCCCCGTTGCCATGAGAGTACTCACACCTGTTCTCCCCTGCTCGTGCAGCAAGGCAGCTGCACGACATTCATCAATCAGGCTCTGCACTGCCATTGGAGGGTTCCCTGTTATATGCCTCCTTAGTGCCTCACACAGACGCCGGTGATAGCTTCCTGCATGCTGTTCCTGCCTGGTAATGGCTGTTCCTGATTTAGCTGTATCTGGTCGATCCTGCTCCCTGTGCTCCTGAATCCTGGAGTTCTGAAGCCGGTCCTGGGAATCCTTCCTGTCCAAAATGAACCTGTTGCAGTCATCCAAGGGTTCTCGTTATTTGGGGTTCTCTCCCGGTTTCGTGAGTAGCGGCTTCTGCCGCGAGTTGCGGCCTAGGCCGCGTTAACTTTGTATTACTTTTGTGTTGGAGGTTTTTGCGGAGGTTTCCGCTTTTCACTGTCCTCCCCGGAACTCGGCGGTGCCGTGTGGGGGAACGGACAGTGGTATCTTTTGTTGTCCTTTTTCCTTGGCGGCGTGCCGCACATACCTTTAGTTTTAGGGTTGTTAGTAGCCCCTAGCTTCTGTTTGTTTTAGTTAGAGGTCCCCTTGTTATTACCCTGTCTCTCTCTAAGACCTGGGGCATCGGAGTTGGGCAGACCTAATCCGCCCTTCAAATGCGGCTGCCGTGGGCCCAAGAAACCATAGTCGTTCAGGCGTGAGTCGACCACACGGGTAAGACAACGGAGGTAGGGTGCTAGGGGCTATTCCCGTACCTCTCCTTAGTTCAGCATCACGTTCTGGTGCTCTGAACTCGCATCACTACATCTCTCCAGTTCTGAGCATCAGGAACGTAACATTATCAACGGCCCTAAAAAAAAAAAAAAAAAAAGAGTACATTTTTTCTTTTGTATTGGTGGGCCTAGAAATTCGGCCTCATGAATCCGGCAGTTTTAGGTCCAAATCCCAGCCAGCTTTTGGCCAACCAGATTCAGTAAACTAACTCAGATGGTTCAGGACCGTACTCTTCGGGTGAGATCGCAGGAAGATCTTTTGCGAGCCTCCCCGAGTATGGTTCCAGAACCAAAAATGCATTTACCTGACCGTTTTTCGGGTAACCGAAAGGATTTTTTTAATTTTAAGGAAGCTTGTAAGCTTTATTTTCGTTTAAGGCCCCGTTCCTCTGGTACTGAGTCTCAACGGGTCGGGATTGTGATGTCTTTACTCCAAGGTGATCCACAGACCTGGGCTTTTGGGCTAAGAGCGGATGATGTTGCCTTGCTATCAGTAGATGCCTTTTTTAAGTCCTTAGGCCTTTTGTATGATGACCCTGATAGAGAAGCATCAGCTGAGAGCCACCTGCGTGCACTTAAGCAAGGGAAAAATCCAGCAGAGGCGTATTGTACCGAGTTTCGCCGTTGGTCGAACGACTGTGGCTGGAATGACCCGGCCCTGCGCAGTCAGTTTCACCTCGGTTTGTCTGAAGTTATTAAAGACAGTCTTCTTCAGTACCCCGCTTCTGAGACTCTAGACAAACTCATGGAGCTCGCTATTAAAATTGATCGTCGTCTCCGAGAGCGGAGGGCTGAAAGAGGAGCTACTTTTAGGCCTAGTCCATGTGTATATACTTTTCCTGAGGACATCGAGGAGCCCATGCAAATGGGTCTTTCCCGGCTGTCCCCAGAGGAAAGAACCAGAAGGCTAAATTCTGGTCTTTGTTTGTATTGTGGTGGCAAGGGACATATCGCACGTAATTGCCCAAATAAGCAGGGAAACGCTCTGACCAAGTGAGTAGTGAGGGGGTTCACTTGGGTCTGCAGTTAATCTCCTCTAATGATTCCTTATTAGTTCCTGTAAAAATTTCCTTTGGTAGCCTCAGTTCGTTGGTGTCGGCCTTTGTCGACAGTGGAGCTGCGGGAAATTTCATGGATCTTGGTTGGGCTCAGGCTTTAGGCGTTCCACAGATACCCTTGGATAAACGTATCACAATGCACGGCTTGGATGGTGGTCCGCTTTCTAATAGGGTTATCACTCACCGCACACCTCCAGTACAACTGACAGTGGGGGCCCTACATTAAGAGAAAATCGAATTTTACCTTACTCATTGTCCGGCTGTCCCCGTAGTTTTGGGTCACCCCTGGCTTGCCTTTCATAATCCCACCATAGATTGGCGGTCTGGGGAGATTTCCCAATGGGGTCCCTTTTGTGTTAAGGAGTGTATTTCCCGTCCAGTCCGGGTTGCGGCAGTCACCCCAGAACTTATTCCTTTGGAATATCAGGACTTTGCTGATGTTTTCTCCAAGGGTAATGCGGATGTACTGCCTCCCCATCGGTCCTATGACTGCACTATTGATTTATTTCCCGGTGCCTCTTTACCTAAGGGGAGATTATATGCCCTGTCCGGGCCGGAAACCACGGCAATGAATGATTTTATTCAGGAGAGCCTAAAAAAAGGCTTCATTAGGCCCTCGAAATCTCCATTAAGTGCAGGGTTCTTTTCTGTTGAGAAAAAAGATGGGTCGCTCAGACCATGTATTGATTTTCGGGCTCTGAATAAAATTTCTGTTAAAAACACCTACCCCTTGCCATTGATTTCAGTACTGTTTGATCAGCTCCGGTCTGCCGTTATCTTCTCCAAGATCGATCTTAGAGGGGCTTACATTCTCATCCGAATAAAATCTGGGGATGAGTGGAAGACGGCTTTCAGCACACAGTCAGGTCATTATGAATACCTGGTGATGTCGTTTGGGCTGTCAAATGCTCCTGCGGTATTTCAAGATCTCATTAATGACGTCCTTCGTGACTTCCTAGGAAAGTTCGTAGTCGTTTATTTAGACGACATTTTGATTTACTCTGAGTCTGTTGAACAACATATTACCCATGTGCGACTGGTCCTTCAAAAATTACGGGAGAATCATTTATACGCCAAACTGGAGAAATGTGATTTCCACATCACAGAAGTGTCCTTCCTGGGGTATATTATTTCTCCCAAGGGGTTTTTCATGGAACCAAAAAAACTCGAGGCCATCCTAAATTGGGCACAACCCACGAACTTAAAAGCAATTCAGCGCTTTTTAGGGTTTGCAAATTATTATAGGCGTTTTATTCATACCTTCTCTGATTTGGTCGCTCCTATAGTAGCATTGACTAAGAAAGGAGCGGACCCTTCCAATTGGTCGCCTGAAGCCGAGTCTGCCTTTCTGGCCTTAAAGCAGGCCTTTGTCTCAGCTCCTGTTCTCAGGAACCCCAACCCGGAGCTACCCTTTATTGTCGAGGTAGATGCCTCAGAGGTTGGAGTGGGGGCTATCCTTTCTCAGGAAGACCCGGAGTCTCAGGAATTACACCCTTGTGCCTTCATGTCCAGGAAATTCTCCTCCGCAGAATCCAACTATGATGTTGGTAATCGAGAATTGTTGGCAGTTAAATGGGCTTTCGAGGAGTGGAGGCATTGGCTGGAAGGAGCTAGGCATACCATTACAGTGTTTACTGACCAGAAGAACCTGCAGTATATTGAGTCAGCTAAACGGCTTAATGCTCGACAGGCACGTTGGGCGCTGTTTTTTACTCGTTTCAGGTTTATTATCACCTTCAGGCCCGGTTCCAAGAATACAAAAGCTGATGCCTTGTCACGTTGTTTTCTTCCGGTTCACAATAACCATCCGGCTACTACCCCCATAGTTCCATCGTCTGTCATCCGAGCAGGCCTCACACAGGATTTATTTACACAGCTACTCCAGCTTCAGCAGCAGGCTCTCAAAGTTACTCCAGCGGACCGTCTCTTCGTCCCTGAATTTCTGAGAGGCACTGTTCTAGCTGAGTTTCATGATAACAAAGTTTCCGGTCATCCGGGTGTTACTAAAACCTTGGAATTAATTTCTCGCTCGGTGTGGTGGCCTAATCTTTCCAAGGACGTAAGGGAATTTGTCCTTTCTTGTCAGGTCTGCGCTCAGCACAAGATATCCCAATCGTTGCCAGTCGGGCAATTCATGCCTTTAGCCATCCCTCTTAGGCCATGGTCACACATTTCCATGAATTTTGTGGTGGACCTTCCTCTTTCATCTGGATTCCGGGTCATTTGGGTGGTGGTAGACCGTTTTAGTAAGATGGCCCACTTCATTGCTCTTCCCCGATTACCCTCCGCTCAAGTTTTGTAGTTTGGTTTCTCCGCCATGTCTTCAGGCTCCATGGTTTACCCATGGATATTGTCTCTGACCGGGGACCACAATTCATTGCCCGTTTCTGGAAACGTTTTTGTGCCTTATTAAATATGAAGCTCTCTTTAACATCTGGATACCATCCACAGTCTAACGGACAAACTGAACGTGTTAATCAGTCGATAAAGCAGTATTTACGGCTGTATTCAGCCAAACTTCAGAATGATTGGTCTGAATTTCTTCCTTTGGCCGAGTTTGCCTATAATAACTCTTGCCATTCTTCCACCAAGGATTCTCCTTTCTTTTCGGTCCTGGGCTTTAATCCTAGAGCCAATTCCTTTTATCCTCATTTTCCAGGCTCTTCGTTGACCTTAACTTCCCGCCTCAGAATAATTTGGAAAAAGGTGCACCTTGCCCTGAAGAAGGCTGCCTTCCGAGAGAAATTTTTTTCGGATAGGTTCCGACGCCCATGCACTCTTAAGGTGGGAGATAAGGTGTGGTTGTCAACCCGTAACATCAAGCTCCGACAACCCTCGGCTAGATTGGGACCCAAATTTATTGGACCGTTTCTTATTGTCAAGAAAGTCAATCCAGTGGCTTTTCGGCTGCGGTTGCCTAAATCACTTAAAGTTGTCAACACTTTCCACTGCTCTCTTTTGAAGAAATATATTGTTTCCAGGAGGTTCCCCCGGAAGTTTTCCCAGGGTAGACTTCCGGTGGATGTTCAAGGTCAGCAAGAGTTCCTGGTGGAGAAGGTTTTAGATTCTAAGCTTTCTCGTGGCCGGCTTTATTTTTTGGTCCACTGGAAAGGTTATGGCCCTGAAGAAAGGTCTTGGGTGTTGGATAAGGATTTATATGCTCCTAAACTTAAGAAGATATTCTTTCAGGAGTTTCCTCAGAAACCCGGCTCCAGGGGTTCTTTAACCCCTCCTCAAGGGGGGGGGTACTGTTAGGGGCGGCGGTTTTTGTCCGCGCTCTGACCGACCAGCGGTCACGGTCGCCGCGCCTCTCGCTCTGTATGCTCCCGCACGGCGCCTAGCAACGCCGGGACGCCGTGCGCATGATAGCCGCCGGGTCCCTGGCAATGCTAGGACGCCGTGCGCCCAGTGCCGCCGGGTCCATGGCAACAGGGACGCCACAGGCGGACCGCGTTCCCCGTTGCCATGAGAGTACTCACACCTGTTCTCCCCTGCTCGTGCAGCAAGGCAGCTGCACGACATTCATCAATCAGGCTCTGCACTGCCATTGGAGGGTTCCCTGTTATATGCCTCCTCAGTGCCTCACACAGATGCCGGTGATAGCTTCCTGCATGCTGTTCCTGCCTGGTAATGTCTGTTCCGGATTTAGCTGTATCTGGTCGATCCTGCTCCTTGTGCTCCCGAGTCCTGGAGTTCTGAAGCCGGTCCTGGGAATCCGTCCTGTCCAAAACGAACCTGTTGCAGTCATCCGAGGGTTCTCGTTATTTGGGGTTCTCTCCCGGTTTCGTGAGTAGCGGCTTCTGCCGCGAGTTGCTGCCTAGGCCGCGTTAACTTTGTATTACTTTTGTGTTGGAGGTTTTTGCGGAGGTTTCCGCTTTTCACTGTCCTCCCCGGAACTCGGCGGTGCCGTGTGGGGGAACGGACAGTGGTATCTTTTGTTGTCCTTTTTCCTTGGCGGCGTGCCACACATACCTTTAGTTTTAGGGTTGTTAGTAGCCCCTAGCTTCTGTTTGTTTTAGTTAGAGGTCCCCTTATTATTACCTTGTCTCGGTTCACGCTTTGTCTCTCTCTAAGACCTGGGGGCATCGGAGTTGGGCAGACCTAATCCGCCCTTCAAACGCGGCTGCCGTGGGCCCAAGAAACCATAGTCGTTCAGGCGTGAGTCGACCGCACGGGTAAGACAACGGAGGTAGGGTGCTAGGGGCTATTCCCGTACCTCTCCTTAGTTCAGCGTCATGTTCTGGTGCTCTGAACTCGCATCACTACATCTCTCCAGTTCTGAGCATCAGGAACGTAACACATATGTCCAGTGTAGCGGTATAAATCCAGTGCAGTGGTGCTCTGTTGTCCTGCATCAGTACAGTGGTAGTGTCTTGTGCTGCATCAGTCCAGTCACAGTGGTGGTATCTTCTGCTGCCAGTCCAGTCCAGTGGTGCTGTGTTGTGCTGCATCAGTCCAGTGGTGGTGTCTTTTGCTGCATTAGTCCAGTCACAGTGGTGGTGTCCTCTGCTTCCATATGTCCAGTGGTGCCGTATAAGTCCAGTCCAGT
Organism: Pseudophryne corroboree; assembly: GCF_028390025.1. Taxonomy (NCBI): domain Eukaryota; kingdom Metazoa; phylum Chordata; class Amphibia; order Anura; family Myobatrachidae; genus Pseudophryne; species Pseudophryne corroboree. Next base: position 1,111,444,181 of record NC_086444.1, read on the forward strand.
GGTTCTGTGTTGTGCTGCATCAGTCCAGTGGTGGTGTCTTGTGCTGCATCAGTCCAGTCACAGTGGTGGTGTCGTCTGCTACCATATAACCAGTGCTGCTGTATAAGTCCAGTCCTGTGGTGCTGTGTTATGCTGCATCAGTCTAGTGCTGGTGTCATGCTGCATCAGTCCTGTCACAGTGGTGGTGTCCTCTGCTGCAATATGTCCAGTGCTGCTGTATAAGTCCAGTCCATTGCAGCAGTGCTGTTTTGTCCTGCATCAGTCCAGTAGTACTGACGTATATGTCCAGTGGTACTGCCATATAAATCCAGTCCAGTGATACTGCCGTATAAGTCCAGTGATACTGCCATATACGTCCAGTGGTACTGCCATATAAATCCAGTGGTACTGCCGTATAAATCCAGTGGTAATGCCGTATAAATCCAGTCCAGTGGTACTGGCATATAAGTCCAGTGATACTGCCTTATATGTCCAGTGATACTGCTGTATATATCCAGTGGTATTGTCGTATATGTCCAGTGGTACTGTCGTATAAATCCAGTACAGTGATACTGCCGTATAAGTCCAGTGATACTGCCGTATAAAATCCAGTGATACTGCCATATATGTCCAGTGGCACTGCCATATAATTCCAGTGATACTGCTGAATATGTCCAGTGGTACTGCCGTATAAGTCCAGTGCTACTGCCATATAAATTCAGTGGTACTGGCGTATAAATCCAGTCCAGTGATACTGCCATATAAGTCCAGTGATACTGCCGCATATGTCCAGTGGTACTGATGTATAAATCCAGTGGTACAGCCATATAAATCCAGTGGTACAGCCGTATAAATCCAGTCTAGTGAAACTGCTGTATAAGTCCAGTGATACTGCCGTATATGTCCAGTGATGCTGCCATATAAGTTCAGTGGTGCTGTCCTGTGCTGTATATTATTTGCTCCAAATAAAGGGGTTATTAATATTTAATCAAAATAATTTTTACAGGGTTTGCCCTGTGTGGTGTAGAGGTACGCTCTCCTGTGCTGCATTTTGTTACATAACTCCAGAAAAATAATGGAGAACAAAAATTTGGAGGATTAAATAGGGAAAGATCAAGAACCATTTCCTCCTACTGCTGCTGCTGCTGCTATTGTTGCTGCTGGGAGTCGATCGTCATCCCAGAGGAGAAGTCGGAAGACCGCTTGTACTACTTCAACTAAGCAAATGACTGTCCAACAGTGCTTTGTGAGGTAGATGAAATATGACAGCAGTCATCCTGTTGCAAAGCAGATAACTAAGACATCCGGTATCCACCATTAGATCAGTGGGACTGCAGTGCCAACCCTAGATGTGCCAGGTGTTTGTGCGGAATACTTGTGTCGCTTAGCTTAGTCATACAGCTACCTCATTGCACCTCTTTTACATTTTGGCATGATGTGCTATGTGGGGACTATTTTTTTTAAGTGCCATCCTGTCTGACACTGAAGTGCCACTCCTAGATGGGCCAGGTGTTTGTGTCGCACAATTGTGCTACTTAACTAAGTCATACAGCTACCTCATTGCACCTGTTTTACTTCTTTGCATGATGTGCTGTTTGGGGACTATTTTTTTAAGTGCCATCTTGTCTGACACTGAAGTGCCACTCCTAGATGGGCCAGGTGTTTGTGCCGCACACTTGTGTCTCTTAGCTTAGTCATACAGCAACCTTGGTGCAACCTTTTGGCCTAAAAACAATATTGTGAGGTGTTCAGAATAGACTGGAAATGAGTGGAAATGAATGTTATTGAGGTTAATAATACTGTAGGATCAAAATTACCCTCAAATTCTGTGATTTTAGCTGTTTTTATGTTTTTTTCAAAAATCATTCAGATCCAAAACAAAAACCAAAACACGAAAAGGGTGGTTTTAGAAAAACCAATCCAGATCCAAAACACGAGCATGGAACCAGAACCAAAACCAAAACACAAAACACAAAATGTGCACGCTGCACATCTCTAAAAATTAGTATCTGGGAAAGGTTTGCCAGAAAAGATCAGAAAGGGAACAAGTTACCAAAATATAAGTGAATTTTAGATATAGAGAAAGACCTGTGCCAAAGTAAGAAGGTGCACCAGAAGTTGAGAGTATGCATTTGTGAACGAATCAAGTTCCATAAATCATACATGTACATAGAAGGGTAGTTCTAGAGTATCTCAGACCATTAATTTAAGTGTTGGGCAGGCACTGGGAAGAAAATTTAGATATTAAGGGGGAGATTTATCAAAGTTTGGAGAGAGATAATGTGAAGAGAGATAAAGTATGTCATTTTACTAGCTGTGCTTGAAAAACAACAGTTAGGAGCTAATTGGTTGGTACTGTACTTTATATTTCTCTACTTTATTTCTCTCCAAACTTTGACAAATCTCCCCCTTAATATTTATTTCACCCATAAATGTACATTGTGTTTACCTATTAACCACGAGGTATCATTCATAATGTGGTCACATTATGATACCTCGTGGAAGAAAGTTACATCAGTGAAACCTCTATGAAGGACACCGGTTATCTTCAGCAAAAGAAAGGAATGTACCAGTATCTTGCTCTATTCTTATGATAATTGTTTTTTATGCGCTCTGGACATATTTAAACACCACCTTCTTTTTTTTCTGTTAATACTATTTGTGTGTGTAAAACGGTGATTTTACATAGGTGTTTATAGTGGACGGGCAGCATTGCGCCATATAGGTGAACAGTTCTTATTTCTCCTTTTCTATTGTGTTTACCTAGTTTAGTAATATCTAATATGTGATACGCTCACCCTTTGATATAGGGAATTGCACCTTCCATAATATTTTACAGATACCCGCCAGTGGTCACAATATAAGACCAGGCCTGCAGAAAGGTGGGATAGTGGCTACTAATAACCCAGGACCAGGCTTGTTGGAGATGGCCAGTGGGAATCCAGCTCAGCTGCTGATGGAGACAAATGTCCCCCTGTGAGACTACTGATGCCCCCGTGCAGCTACCAGTGCTCCAGTAAAACTATTTCTATCCCCTTTTGAGGGGGTGTGACCATGCCTCCCCATATTTGCCCCCTTCAGTACCCAGGTCCATTGCCACTCTCAGCAGTCCTGTATGTGACAGTCTGTTGGAGTTACAACTGTATGATCCTCAGGTGATTTATGGAATAAACTGAGAGCAGATCATCCTGTTTTCTGCTGTAAGGACTGGGCCAACTAGGATAAGACTTATACCATACAGTAGGTCCATACTAACATTTTCTCTGACATTTATGACCTTTGGACATTAATTTGAAATCTGATGTCCTCTGGTATCTTAATGGAAACTGTGAGGGTACTTTCATGGTGTAAGAGGAGGAAATACAAACTGTGAAGTACAGTTTTTCAGTACTCTCTTATTTGTAAATGTAGCACCAATCGGTGTTCTATAAAAAAAAATAATGTTTATTAGAAAAATGCAAATTAGGTTTAACAACATAAAAGTAGAGATGTGTGGCGGACACTTTTCAGGTTTTGTGTATTGGTTTTGGATCTGGATCTCTGTTCGTGTTTTGGATCTGGATTGGTTTTGACAAAACCACCCTTTCATATTTTGGTTTTGGATCTGGATTTTTTTTTAAAAACCTAATAACAGATAAAATCACAGAATTTGGGGGTATTTTTGATCCTACAGTATTATTAACCTCAATAACATTAATTTCTACTCATTTCCAGTCTATTCTGAACACCTCACTCCTCACAATATTGTCTTTAGGCCAAAAGGTTGCACCGAGGTAGCTGGAGCTGGATGACTAAGCTAAGCAACACAAGTGGGCAGCACAAACATGTGGCCCATCTAGGAGTGGCACTGCAGTGGCAGACAGGATGGAAGTTTTAAAAACTAGGCCCCAAAGAGCACATAATGCAAATAAACAAAAGAGGTGCAAAATGGAATTGTCCTTGGGAATGTTGTTTAAACAGGACATGGACAGTTTAATAAACCCATAATTTCAGCGACATGTGGTCCCCCTAGAAAAGCTTGCCAAGTTCTCTGAATCAAAGCTAGCTACAAACATACCACCTCCATATTTGATGACTTTTCACATTATGAGAAGAGGCAAGAGGAATAGGACAGTGTCAAGAAGGTGACTGAAAATGAGAAAGGCACACGGGATCAGGAACAACACAAAAAAAATTCACAGCTCCCAGTTACACACATGTGAGTATACATGTGTGTCTTGTTGATTTTATTAATATTTTATTTTGAAATAAAGCAGCCCCTTAGATGTTTTAGCAGCCCCTTGTGAGGCCCCACAGCAGCCCTGAATGGAGCAAGTTGAGTTTGGGTGGGTTCAGTACAAAACTAATCAGGACTGTGCAGTGAATGTTTTGTTATTCAGACCCTGCCCTAGTGGAGCTTACCACTCTAGTCAAAACTCATTACATATTACAAGTAGCACTGTGGAAGGGAGCAATGCTATTATATGTGCCAACAGCATGCCTTAGCCTGGCAAGCCAGACATCTTTCTGGCTGTAAGCCACCATGATACTACATACTGGGCCCTTATTCAGTAACTGTTTGTGCCTCACAGGAGCTCCTGGCCCATCTAGTGCTGCAGTGCAAAGGAAAACTGAAGCAATGCAAGATCACTGAAACCTTGTACTTCTAACACCTTGTGGTCTTGCGATAACCCTACGCAGCCCTTACATTGTACAATTATTAAGGAGAAAACATTTTTTTTTAAAAGGAAAAGAACCCTGTACAACAAATGCGCATCTTGTAAATAATCCCAAAATGTAGAACCTTAATGATAAATCAAAATTAAGGTTGATTAATTGGAGCCAATCATTTGAGTCCCTAACATGAAATAATTGAGAAGAACCTCTCTCTAATGCTGGATTCACATTGCATGCTAGAAGATATATCTACTAGAGATGAGCGGGATAAGACAGGGCACTGCTGAAACTATATGGCAGACATATAGACATAGGTGTATTTGGAGAATCTAGTTTTCCCTGGCAGTTGCCAGAGAAAATTAAGTAGGAGATGTTGCCAAGTCACGTTCCGCTGGAGTATGATTCTGTCTCTTCCAAGTCTGGCTGACTTTGGGCACAAATGTGGTCTCTCCCCACTTTATTGGAAAACCCTTTGTCAAAATTGCAATTTCCATTTCTACCTTTGAGGCTATATGTTTTCATAAATCTGATTGTGATGTTGAAGCTTGTTTCAAATTCTGCTCTATGCTTTAATTAAAACCTAGGATCTAGTACAGCAGCACACCTGGAATTATACAGCAGTGGCTCTGGACTTATATAGCAGATACAGAAGGTAGCACCCCTGGACTTACACAGCAGGTAGGCAACTCCCCTGGACTTATACAGCATAGGCAGCACCCCTGGAGAATTATACAGCACAGCAGACAGGTAACAGCATCCCTGGATTTAAAAGGTAATGGGGCAGCACCCTTGGACTGATAGGGCATAGGGGCAGCACCCCATATAGGGCAGCACCCTTGGAATTATGTGGCAGATGAAGAAATGATGTGCAAAATGGAATTGTCCTTGAGCCCTCCCACCCACCCTTATGTTGTATAAACAAGACATGTACACTTTAACAAACCAATCATTTCAGTGACAGGGTCTGCCACATGACTGTGGCTGAAATGACTGGTTTGTTTGGGCCCCCACCAAAAATAAACAATCTCTCCTTGCACTGGCTCTACAGAGGCAAGATGTCATCCTCATCCTCTGATTCCTCACCCCCTTCAGTGTTTACATTCTCATCCTCACAGAGAAATAATTCCACACTACAGCGGGGGATTTTTTTGTATTTTGCTCAGGCATAACCATGGACTTTTTCATCCCATGGCCAACAACTGTCTCCACTGGTGCCTTATTCAAACAAACCACCTTGCAATCAGAATCCTAATCTTCAACTTCGTCCTCAGCGCCAGCTTCACCAATATCCTCCTTATCCTGGTGTACTTCTACAGTGACATCCCCAACCTCAATATCAGCAACTGTACTAGCAGTGCTCCACCCAGCACTTGCAGCGGGCATGCAAATGGTGGTAGGAGCATCCTCTTCCTATACAGTCTTTGGAAGGTCATGCCTAGACATCGCAACCGAGGACACACTTGGACTCTCCTTGGGGATTTGTGATATGTCTGAATGCACAGTTGTTTTTTCCTGTGCTTTAACAAGCTTCATTTTTTTAATTTTCGAGAGGGAGGAGGGCTTCCATTTTCATGAGAAGCTGAACCACTAGTCATGAAAATAGGCCAAGGCCTTAGCCTTTCCTCGCCACTTCGTGTTGTGAATGGCATATTGCCATTTTTATGTTTCTTATAAGATAATTTCTTTTTTTGTTACTAATTTTTGCTTCTTGGATTTTACATGCCCTCTATGACATTGGGCCTCAGCCTTAGCAGACGATGTTGATGGAATTGCATCATCAATTTAATGACTGGTGGCTGAAGCAGCTTCAGCACTAGCACTAGGAACTGAAAGTGGTTCCTGATCTTTTACTATTTTTTCCTCCAACTTTTTGTTCTCCATTTCACAGGACAGCACCTCTTTATTATTACAGCACACAGAACAGTGCCCCTTTATTTTCACAGCACCCCTGTATTTTTACAGCATGCAAGACATGGCTACTGTACATTTATTTTCACAGCACTCCTGTAATTTTACAGCATATAAAACAGGGCCAGTGTACCTTTATTTTCACAGCACCCCTGTAATTTTACAGCATACAAGACAGGGCCAGTGTACATTTATTTTCACAGCACCCCTGTAATTTTACAGCATACAGGACAGGGCCATGTACCTTTATTTTAACAACAGCACCCCTGTATTTTTAAAGCATACAGGACAGGACAAGTGTACATTTATTTTCACAGCACCCCTATATTTTTACAGCATACAGGACAGGGCCAGTGTACTTTTATTTTCACAGCACCACTGTATTTTTTCAGCATACAAGACAGGACCAGTGTACATTTATTTTCACAGCACCCCTGTATTTGTACATTTATTTTCACAGCACCCCTGTATTTTTACAGCATATAAGACAAGGCCAGTGTACATTTATTTTCACAGCACCCCTGTATTTGTACATTTATTTTCACAGCACCCCTGTAACTTTACAGCATACAAGACAGGGCCAGTGTACCTTTACAACACTGCTGTTTTTTTACAACACACAGGACAGTGTCCCTGTACAGCACAGTGACAAGACAGCAACACCCATGTACATCTGCAGCACCCCAATAGCGCAGGACACCACAGTAACAGTATGGCACCCCTAACAGCACAGGACACCACAGTGACAGGACAGCCACACCCATGTACAGCTGCAGCACCCCTAACAGCACAGGACACCACAATGACAGGACAGCAGCTCTAAAAGCACAGGACACCACAGTGACAGGAGCACCCCTAACAACACACAGGACAGCACCCCTGAATAGCACACACTGAACCCACCTGACTCCACCACCCACGGAGAGACAGAGGTATGTCTCCCTCACTCTCCAAGTCCAGAGTGAAAATGGCAGGAATCCAAAACCCATGATAATACGACAGCGGGATGATGAAGTTTTGCCTCATTCTGGGATCTGAGTCTGGCGGAACGTCCCGAGCCGGACTCGGTTCCCGGCTCGGAACGTGACGTTTTGGGGGGTTCGGATCTCAGAGATTCAAACCTGCTCATCTCTAATAAAAACCATAAATTGCTGCTAAAACAGGACTGTATACACAAATTAGAAATAAGCAAAAACTTACCATCAAGAGTACATATTGGCGTAATGGTGTAATATTGTCTAAAGTGTTTACACTCAGCAGGTAAGTGTCGTTCCATATGTAAATAAAATACACTAAGTATTTCACATGGTGTATTCATTCTCTTTGTTTTATTTTTTTTTATTGTTGAAACCGAACGCATCAAGAAAGAGTCTTTCATGAAATTGTATAACTCAGACAATCCAAAGGCACCAGAATCCATATTTTGTAGGAAATTAATGATGCCCAGACCCACCCAGCTGTGGTACTTTTATGGGGAGAGTCTGAAAGAGGTGCAGCGAGCAGGGGAGGACATTTATTTTTGTGAAAGTGTTGTGGCCAATCCATTAAATGTAGGGACCACTCCAAGAGGCAAACATCCACTTAATATTAGAAAGGAGGGAAAGATAGTAAAATGATCTGTAAATGGTTTTGTTGACTATTTTGCCCAAGTATTTGATTTGAGTGTATCACAAGGAAAAGAGGAATTTAAGGTTCTATACCTGCTTTCGAGGAATGAAAAAAAAAACAGTATTTCAGAACTTACATTATTTTGAAGTTTGATTGGGCAGAGATAAATTTGTGACTAAGGTCATGGGGTGTGTTAAGGTCAACAGAATTTCACCTCTATATAGAGTAATCTTGTAATTGCCCAATGACAGATGTATACCAGATGTGTTCAAAATAGCTAGATAGCAATTTAAGGGGAAAACTATGGGGGTCATTCCGAGTTGTTCGCTCGTTGACGATTTTCGCAATGGAGCGATTAAGGTGAAAATGCGCATGCGAATGGTACGCAGTGCGCATGCGCTAAGTATTTTAGCACAAAACTTAGTAGATTTACTCACGTCCGACCGAAAAATTTCCATTGTTGAAGTGATCGGAGTGTGATTGACAGGAAGTGGGTGTTTCTGGGCAGAAACTGGCCATTTTCTGGGAGTGTGCGGAAAAACGCAGGCGTGTCAGGGAAAAACGCGGCAGTGTCTGGAGAAACGGGGGAGTGGCAGGCCGAACGCAGGGCGTGTTTGTGATGTCAAACCAGGAACGAAACGGGCTGAGCTGATCGCAGTGTAGGAGTAAGTCTCGAGCTACTCAGAAACTGCTAAGAATTATCTATTCGCAATTCTGCTAATCTTTCGTTCGCAATTCTGCTATGCTAAGACACACTCCCAGAGGGTGGCGGCCTAGCGAGGGCAATGCTGCTAAAATCTGCTAGCGAGTGAACAACTCGGAATGACCACCTATGACATCATTGTCTGGTCATGTTCAACACAGGGAAAGATGGGAACTGTACCTTAAAAGTATTTAAATGCATGTGCACTTATCATCAAGGGCTACCACACCCATTCAAATACCTTCTCAGTGTGAAGGGAAAGAGAAGGGAAAGGGAAAGAGAGATAACAGTTTAGATTATTAAACATAAATAATATAGGTGATAACTCTCCAAGTGTGGTTAACAGTCTGATTGCCTGGGACAAAATCCACGTGTTCCAAATGAATTAGGTAGTGTAGAATCAGGTTTACCTTATTGGCAAGAATTGTGGAGATGATCCTCATTTCTACATTTACCAATGAGATGAGACTGTAGCTGCATCAATGAGTGGGAATGGGAATAATGAAAATCCTTGTATTGTATTGGAAGGACTCAACTTGCAGAACTGGATTTAAGAGGGAGGTCAATATAGGAGCCAATTTACGTAAAAACATCTTAAAATATAAAGTAGAAGTTCATCCATTCTAGGAACTGAAGCCACCCTTATGGAGTGTAGGGAGGTTGTGGTTTCCTTTTATCAAATTGGCTATATTGGAGCAATGAAATAGCCTGTGAAAAAACAAAATAGAGGAGCAGAGTATGTAAAATAAATGAACAACAAGAATGCATGTGATTGGAGGATTCTCAGTTAGTATGAGAACCTGCAGGAGTACAAAGAGCATGGTGCTTAGCAAATCAAGTGTCTAATGAGGAGGAACAGCACTTACAATTAGAAAAAAACAATACAGTACAAAAAAGGAAAACAAAAGGTAGAGACTCATGATGATCAGAGCACATCCAAGGAAATCAGTGAAAACGTTATGTTTTCACTGATTTCAGAGGCTTAAAAATGTATGTTGACAGGAAGGCTGGAAAATCTTAGCAAACATTTTTTTTTTTGCGAACAAGGGGCCTGATTCAGAGATGTACAAATACCCAACTATTTTCACTGTTAAGTGATTATCGTCCCAGTTGCACTGTGCATGATTATTAGCAATTGACAATCAGGGATCGCTTCGCAGTGATTACGGGTAGTGGCAGCAAAAATGCATGCATGTTGCAATCATTTTCCCGGTGTGTCTCACAGTGTGTCTCAGCCTGCGTCTGCAATTCTGTTTGCAGTAACAGTGGCTCTGGCATCTCACTTTCTGTGGCCATGATGCGCAACCATAGGGTTACACAGAAGTCTGATAATAAACTGAACTGTGAGTGGCACTGCATCTTTGTACTTAGCCAGTGGAACTTGCAAATCCATCAGAGAGCATTGCATTACATATCCAGGTGGCAGCGGCATTTGTGTATTTTTCGAAGTTACTTGGTATATTAGCGTAGATCTCTGAATCAGGCTTAAGAATATTGATTCCAGGAAGACTTCAAGCTTGAATGGAAAGCACCAGGGATATTGATAACCTTGTTGCTGAAGGTCTCTTGTGATATTTTTAATCTGTCTCCTTTATTGTAAGTGACTTGGGTGCAGTTAGCATACAGTTGGCCTTCCACCTCATTAAATGTAGCAACATGGAGAGTGCTCACAGGTTGCATAATCCTCTTTTTAAAATGAGAAACATCCTGACAACATATCAAGGACGCTAGCCAGGAGCAGATCTGGGTCTGAAATAGGGCTGTATTATCTATAAGGCTGACTAGGATGAAGCCTAGAAGCCCCACAGAGACTAGGGGCCTATCAATTTATTTTCCTGAGGCACTGTTACCTGTGCCCTAGGGCTTAAATGGTTAAAGACACTCTGCGCCATAGCAAGACACACATTCATAGTCAGCTGAGTTTTGTTTTGAAACAATGAGGGGTTTAGACAGCAGACCTATAGCGCACTAGCGCCATTTCAAAAGACAAAAGTAAAGAAAGAATGATTGTGATGGGAGAATAGAGATCAGCAGACTTTTATTCAATTGGGTATCGGTGTTCATGTGAATGCTGAAAACGTAAATAATGGCATAAGCTCTGCTTACCTAACGTCAGCTGTAGTTAGGTGAAACATTCTTTGGGAGATTGGCTAAATGTTATGGCACTCTGACTTTTGACGGTATTGCCAAGGGCTGTAAACAGAGAAGCAGCTAGAGGTGTTGTTATTTTCATCTGCCTGTATTGGAGGAACTCACCTGGCACTAAGTGCCAAATGATTATTGTCTATTCCCAGATACTGCCATGAAACTGTTTTCTGTGTCTCCAAGATCTTAACCGCAGGAGCGAGAATCGGTTTCCTGAGGATAGTCCTAGATGCAGAAGCAGATAGCCAGATTGGTTTGTTTCCACAGAGATAAATGTATGATGACAGGAGCCTCTGCACATACTGTAGAAGGTGGGATAAATTAATGCATCAAGCAAGCACTAGGACTGGAGGTGAAAATACAACCAATACAGCTGGTGAAGTTAATGCAAACTATAGGTAGTAGGAGAATCTGCAATATAGAATTCTGAAGACAGGATTTTCCAATGATATACACTAATGGGATCTGACAGGACACTCATTTGAAGTTTCTGATGGGAATATTTTGTGCAGGCACTTCTGGGACAGTTGTGGTTTTCTTTGGTCAGGTAGAAACATGGTTCAAAAAACAACAGGTGCATAGGTGTATTCATTACTCACTGACACATTTTAAAAGATCAAAAGATCAATTGTGTTTCTTTGAGGAGACCTGGAAAATGTGAACTGTTGGGGGTCCTTGAGGATTGAGTTTGGGAATCACTGCTATAGAGTATGAGATCCACCTTGAACACCATCCTACATATGGTGGTCATTGAAATCCCACACATAGAAGCATGCCCCCATCACATGCAGGTACACCATGTTGCCAAAAAGAATACTACTACAAGTGAATATAAAAATAACAGAATAAATTTGTGTTGTCTCTCTGAGATTGCACCACTGTGTTTAAGGATTTTTTCAATAGTAGACGCCCCTACATAGTGTGTAATGTAGGCTTAAAGGGACTCCACAATTATAAGGAGGAATCAATAATCTAATTTTCATGTGATTGTTTCTAGTAAGATTAGTAAATGAAGCATATCTTTGATGTATGATCTCAAAGGGATACATTTCGCTTGCAAAAAGGAATCAACATACTGTAAGCTGACAAAGTGAAGTATCCAAGACTGGAAATTAGAGGATGACTCCGGGGTGAGGTTAATTTTTTTAAAATTCTTGAGAATTTTGGGTAAATGAAAATAAACTGTTGTAATTGAGTGAGGAATATAAATAAATACCTATGTTTCTCTGGTTTTGACCCCTCAGTTATAAATATTAAGCTTTTAAGTTAATTTTGAAAGAAATTGGTGACATTGTAGAAAGAGAGTTATAGAATGAATATCTGTTTAGTTACCTGCTATGGGGGGGTGGGGGTGTTTTTTTGGTAATCCTCTAACTCCTGTAACATTTCTCCCCCTTTATCTGCAGCTGTCTTTATTGTTTAGTTATCTAACTCTAGTTCTTTCAGTGATTTTTAGTTCAATTACTGTTAAATGTGGGAATTGATTAGTCACTTAATTTCTTAAAATTGTCTAAAGTGAGTTTGTACAAAAAGTCTTTGTTTGTTCTTTTCATATAGATGGGAAATAATTCAGACTTACACCTAAAATTCTTTTAATTTGGAGATTTTGAGTTAATATCAAACAATGGTAATTCACCTAAGGAAGTATTACAGTTTTCATTCCATAGACAGATACATCACAACGTGCGTGCTGCTGGTGCGGGCTGCACCTGGGTGTTATTCTTCGAGGGGGTGACACCAAAATGTCAGCTCCTCTGCAGTGACAGGAGCTGGGTGCTACAGTGTGACCTTATCCTGGTGTTCTTGACTCTTGTCACTGAGAAGGAGCTGGCAGTTCAGACACTAGTCTCTGGGAGCAGCTGAGCAACTCCAGTGATGCTGGGCACACCCCAGAGAGATGTAACCAGGGAACTTTCCATGAGGCCACTCCTCTATATTTATTGCAACCACAAGATTGACCTCAATTAACCTCGTGGTCTACCGCATACTGCCAGTTCCCACCCATAGACTTCTCTGGGGATTATTCCTCATATACTTGTACATCTTACTGATCCATGCAGACCTCCAGTTTGGCTGCAGTTTGCATACACCATCTGAAATCATGGGAGCTTAGTAAATTACCAGAATTTTTTTCAAATATATATACGTTCGTAACTAGCCGAGTTTAAACTCTGGGCAAAACACAAATCTAAGTAAATGTACCGCTAAGTCTGTGGGTGGCAGGATGTTGTAGATAAATCTCACCCATATTTCATGACTTTTATATATGTACAGTATGCCATGTTTTGCCTGGAAGTAATTGAATTCTGTGGTTATATGGAGTACGTTACTGCACTATCTCCAAAATGCTCCAAGAGTGAAGCATTTATCCTTTACCAAGAGGATCACCGCTGGGACTTTTGGTCATACATGATACCATCTTGCCATTCTGTGTTTGAGCACCACAGTGCCACTCAGGTGTGTAGTTCTCAGCTCCGGGGTGACCCTGCATATAACCAGTACAATACTGTACATGACTGATCAGTACGCTATGTGTTGTTCTCCATTTCCACTGCCTATTAGTGTTACTGTGATTACACCTGTACAATCTGTGCACTGCAATAAACCCAAGCTCCTGTTTAATTATATCCTACTAGTGTCAACAAATTCATGGTCAGATGCCATCAACAAGACCTTCTCACTACAAGCTACAAGTGACAGCAACTACAAGGGTTGTCTTTTAGACAAGTTCCACTCCCCATCCCCTCCCCCTAATTTAACACCTGCAGTGCTCAGGACACATTTGCTCATGTATAGCAGTGATGGGTTTAATAGACATATATTCACATGTTTTCACATTATTTGAAGATCTGAATAAATGACTTTTGAAGCGAGAAACTTGCATTTTTTTCTAATGAATTCCCTTTATTTTGCTCACCATAGAAACCTACTGTCTGAGACAGTTGCTTAAGAATATCTCATTATATATATATATATACCCCTGATGCCAAAATCTATAATCTAATTTCCAGTACATATCCCCATTTAAGCAGTACAGTATATGATGACATCTTGCCAGTATTAAACATTTACATTGCTGAGTTATGTATCTCTCAAATAAAATGAAAAATCTTATTATTATTTCAAAATGGCAAATCAAGACTACAAGTTATTACCTTCTTATTAAAATTGATTAAATAGTGCAATGCAGCTAGTTTTCTGACGGATCCTCTTCATGAGTGAAATGATCTCTTTAGCTGATGGATATCAGAATGCCAGCTTTTGTTTCATGTGTAGATTATATATGAAGGATTATGAGTTTACAGCTGCAGTAACCACATGCTCTGCACAACATGAGGCACTGAGGGAGTCTTGCCACTTGAAGCTTTAATACCAATGACTGGATTTTCAGGCACCTATATTTGATAATACATCACAATAAAAAAGCTAACTTACTGTATACAGTATAAACCGATTTATTGCTGATTCACAAACAAGATACCTCTGACAGCAATATATTGTGACTATATTGGTGAGTGTCTTTTTTTTCTATGGGTATGTCAAACATAATATGGATTTTATTTAATAAAAAAAATACTGTACATATATCCAAATTGCTTATGACTTTATATTGGCATGTGCTCATTTTCATTAGTATAAGCGGTACAAATTCGCTACACAAATTGGAGTAAGTTCAAATCGGCCCCATAAAGCATGTTAAAGATACAATTAACCAATGGTTATCCTGCTTAATAATTTTATCCATTTTTTATAATATAGTACATACAATCTTATTGAAAATTCTATTCTGCATACATACACATATTTGATCTGCAACATTTTGAATCATTCAACATTATTGAATCAATCAACATGATGGAATAATTATGCAATATCAAATCAAAAGGCATTTGCTAAGGGATACTATTGTTAAGGGATACTAAAGTATAGGAAAGCTGTAAAATAGAGTTTGAAGTCTGTGACAGCTTAAATAAAGAAAATGAATTACAATAGGCATAAGAAAGAAAAATGTGTTTTTAAAAGTTACAATGGCTACTGAAGCTATCCTTATCAGATCAGACAGATGAGCAGCATAAACGTGTACTGTAGTTTAAGCCAAACATATTTTTCAAGATGATAAGAACAGTCATAAGGAGATGGTTTAATTTGCAAATGCACGGACAGTTAAAACTTGTGGTATAAAGCATGTGATATAAGTAAGTAGATTTTATAAATGATAGTTGTAAGATAATAAATTAATCATGAAGTTGGGTATAAAGGTACAATATAAATAAGAATTTTTTATATATATATATATATATATATACATACACACACAACACAAATATCTTTATCTTGCGCTCAAAAGAAAAGCAGCACTACAGGTGAGATCACCGTTGCCAAATCTCAAATTAACATAGACCAGAAAACACAATTCCTGAGTGCGCTGTATTGATTGTATAGATTTGACGGAAGTCCTTCCCAATGGGTATATCTTATACTGTGCAGGATTTTCTGGGTTCCTAAAATGGATAACCCCTCACCAGAAAGTCACCCAAACAAATGGCCCAAGGCCAATTAGAATAAAATATTTAATAACAAAATATTCATAAAAAATCATTTACATAAGATCTATCAAAAATGTTATACATGGATAATTTCTTAATAATTCCATCAGTGAAAAGAGTGTCCGGTAAGTGATGTAGATATGTATACTCCCTCACCTACAGTTGTAACCAGAGAATTTCTCAGACTGCAACAATGTGTGAGGAAGTTTCAGAATGGCTGAAACTTCCTCACACATGGTTGCAGTCTGAGAAATTCTCTGGATACAACGGTGGGTCCTCTTTGGGAGTTCCAGCACTTTATTACAATTATTGATCTTTGTCTCTGGATATATCTTTTGACACTTCTGTACACATTCATAAAAATTCCAAATTCAGCGTACTGAACTATCCCATTTTGCTTAGGTGGCTTAGAACATAAATTATACAGATTTATTGATATAAGATCTATCCCTACTAAAAAAAAAATATTTTGTTACCCCTGATGAAATCTAACAGATGAAACGCATTGGGTTTGTCAGCCATTGGTCAGGGATCCGGTCTGTGGAAATACTCCC
The DNA here is from genome assembly GCF_028390025.1 of Pseudophryne corroboree. Taxonomy (NCBI): domain Eukaryota; kingdom Metazoa; phylum Chordata; class Amphibia; order Anura; family Myobatrachidae; genus Pseudophryne; species Pseudophryne corroboree. The sequence goes on from NC_086444.1 coordinate 1,111,460,281, forward strand.
TTTGTTGAACTTACACCTTTTTGTAGGTGAGGGAGTATACATATCTACATCACTTACCGGACACTCTTTTCACTGATGGAATTATTAAGAAATTGTCTATGTATAACATTTTTGAAAGATCTTATGTAAATGATTTTTTATGAATATTTTGTTATTAAATATTTTATTTTAATTGGCCTTGGGCCATTTGTTTGGGTGACTTTCTGGTGAGGGGTTATCCATTTTAGGAACCCAGAAAATCCTGCACAGTATAAGATATACCCATTGGGAAGGACTTCCGTCAAATCATTACAATCAATACAGCGCACTCAGGAATTGTGTTTTCTGATAGATAGATATATATATATATATATATATAAATATAGACTGCGCAATATAACTTGTTCCCAATAAGTCCAATAGTCAAATATGAGGGCTTTAGAAGATGTATCAGTGTAGCCATTCACAGGAGCCATCCCACCGGCTCAATACATGTAGAGAAAGCACAAATGGATGGCGCATAGGTGAGTATAATTAAAAGCTTTTACTGCACAAAAGTATTCAACTCACATACTGTACATTATAGTTTAAGATAACCGGCTTCAATCGTAATCCGCCACATCAGCCCTTCCGGACTGCACTTAGCAGCATGACCGAGGTAACAACCGGGTAATAATGGACGGATATACCGCACTCATCTCGCTGGATGGGAATTACTGTGTCCACTGCTCTATTCCAAAGTCCCAACCAGTTTCATCCCACTGGACTTCGTCAGGGAAGGTGTGGCCAAACAGAACACTGCTGTTATTTTTATAGCAGAGTTCTCAGTCCACTCATTAATGGCAACAGAGTATCACCTGTATGTCTGATGGATCTGATACATACTTGTGATAATCTATTGCCATTAATGAATGGACTGAGAACTCTGCTATAATAATAAATAAATATATATATATATATATATTTATTCAAACATTGGCCGGGAAGATCGGTAACTTCGGAACATCAGTAACATCGTGACCATTGCGACGTTACTTTTTACACCCAAGACAGCTGCCAGGTACACAGGGAAGGGGGGGGGCACTGTGGGTGGTTTGGGGGTGTTGTTTTACAATTTCCCAGTGGCTGCCAATGTCTGCAGTCGCTGGGTGGGGGTCCTGCCGTGCTGACCGATCAGCAGTGATCGGCAGCATGGCAACACTGAAGGGAGGGTGCAGGGAGGTAGAGGGAACTCCCTCTTAGAATAGCAGCAGAGGTATACAGACCGTTGGTCAGCATATCTCCTCTGGTATCCTGGCTGCAGAATGTCGGCGGGGGGAATAAGGTTCAATTCCCACTCTATGGGTGTCGTGGACACCCATGAGTGGGAATAGTCCCTGCTAGTTGGCATGCCAACTTGCAGGATTCTCATGGTGTGGGATGTAGGGGGAGGTGTTGTGACCAGCGGTCACCTGACCGCCGGTCACATAACTACATCCCTCACCTACCCGAAATTGCTTTGCTTGTAATTTTCCTCCCTCTGTCAATCTCATAGCAAATATGTTTATTGTCCATATTTTTATAGCCACAAGGGTGGCCTTAGCCCAATATTGGAAAAGACCTGACCTGCCTCCCACACTCATCTCCTTTTGTACAATGAAATTTCTGGTATGATTATTACGTTACCCACCACTCCACTCCCAATAGTCTTTTTTCTCCTAAATTTGGTCAACTTGGGTGTCTTCATATTGCTTTGCATGAGTATTGTCCCCTCTTTTACGTCATAGAGTGCAACGAGATGTTCATGTGTTTCTTATGACTCCTCTCCCGCTTCTGGTGTTCATTTCCTTTCCCTTCCCTTCCCCTGCCTACTTCTTCCTTATACCAAAAAAAGTTATTACTTCTTTATGTGTAATGATCTTTTGTAATCTGTATTGTTCTTCTTGCAATAAAAATGTATTGAGTTAAAAAAAATGCCTAACTTTCCACAAGAAGACTGCAAAGTAATGACAAAGAAAGTATGTGCATAGAGAACACAACTACAGATACTTTCAAATTACTAATTTGGCTAATTGTCAGACATTATGCATATTTGATGAGGATTCACATATATCTTTCAGTTTTCCCAGTCAGTTTGATCAAATTAAAATAGTATTAGCTATAAATTATTTAGTTTCTTCTCCGGCATACAATTCATTATTTCTCTGCAGTATAATAAGTTTGTTATTTTTTATGGAACATACATATATTTTGGTACGGTACTGGCAATTATTTTCAGCTTGTTTTTCAATTCAGTGTCTGGAAGATACATTCATCTTCCCAAACATTGCAAGTAGAAAAACGAACACTTTATACTGATATACGTTATACAACCAGAGCCTAAGTTTATTTGTTGCCTACAGGCAGTGGTTACAGCTATTATATTCATGAACGCCACAAATTCATAACCAATTCTCTCATATCTGAGGCATAAAGTTTTACTGTTGGTCACTGGTTTCCATTGACCTGACAGGTTATAATAACACTTCTTGCAGCTGCTCTTCATGAGATCACATGGTGCTGTCCCTGGTGCTGATTTGGTTCCACAGTGATGTGATTTGTGTCAAATGTTTTGATTTTGAGCATTAAGCAGCTGGGTGTAGCCTCAGTGAGACAATTTACTGCAAATTATTTCATCACTCACCCATCTCATCTGCTTCACTGAGCAGAATCAAAGAAAAATCTCCAGTAGACCCCTTACATGAGACTCACACCATAAAGGAGTAGAGGGGATCATGCTCAAGCGCTAATGCCAGATCAGAACAATTACACATAAAGTCAGCCACAGATGGAACCTCTTCCAGGTGCCTGGTTGCCTTGAAGAATCTTGAAGAGACATCTATATCTCAGCTGTACATGTTTCCAGGCATCGCAATGTGATGATGATGCTTCATGTCCTATTGGATGATTTAGGACTCAGAAAAAGTATGAAGAAAACCCTGCATAAGTAAACTATTGAGGTGGAAAAATATGGTTTACATAAGAAGTACAAAGATAACTTGGTGCTTGACCTAGCTATACCTAGTTTACCTGCTGCTGTTTCTCAGATACCGCCACTGATACCTATAGGAGGATGGGAAATGTGTTAAGTTTTATTTGAGCTATTGAGAAACCTACAGCACACCAGCTGGACATTTAAATTATATAGATCAAGAGGACTCTGGAAATAACTGCAGTTTAGGTTTGGCACCAGCAGTTGGGAGACACTTGCAATAAGAACAGCTCTAATAAGAGGCAGTGAGACCCTATATGGGACACAGAAGCTTTAATAGAAACTGGCCAGACTCTAGTTTGAGATGAGACTAGTCTCTAAATGATGATAACTTGCTTCTGAGCTATATATGCCAACTTGCCTGTCTCTTTATCTGGAATTTCTCTGTAACTGCATAAGAAGGATGGATGAGCAAGAATCTTGTTTATCTGCTTCTAATTGAAGGACTTTATGTAAGGCAGTTCTAGGTTCAGACAACTGTAGCAATAGTGTACATGTAGACATATATATTTTTTAAACTATGATTTTTTTAAGACGTATTATTGTGTACTGGCCGGTGCTTGTGTGTCAATTTAAAAATGTAAAAATAAAATATTATTGTATGCAGTTGCCATTTAACCAGAGGCGTCACCGGGTGTGGAGACACACAGTGTGCACCCTTCATATGCCAGCGAACTGGAGGCGCGCTAGCGACAAAAAGGGGACGTGGTCATAAAGAAAGGGGCATGGCCTTGCGGGTCATCACTCTGGGGGCGTGATGCTGGGCTGTACTGGGCTGCCTCCGGAGACTGTCTGCAGCGCTGTCGGCTCCTCTGCTATGACAGGAGCCGGGTGCTGTAACAGAATTTCACACTGCAGCACCTGGCTCCTGTCACTGCGGATGAGCCCCCTTCTAGGCATCACATCAGGGTGCGGGCCGCACCCCCCCGCACCCGCCTTGTGATGCCACTGCATTTAACATGCACTTTTACCTACTTTTTTCTTATTTGGGGGTAGCAGAGCAAGCAATACATTACAGTAATTACAGAGGGTAGAGTGTTGGGCACATTACTGATGGGGGAAGCAGTGCCATAACTAGACATTTTAGCGCTGTGTGCAAGAAACGGCAACGGCGCCCCCCCCCCCCCCCCCCCGATCTAAATCGGGCAGATTTTTTATAGGGGCGAGGCTTCATGGAGAAGGGGTGTGGCCACAAAATAATACCAGTTCATATTACGGTGCACAGTAGTCTCCATTATTCAAATTACGCTGCACAGTAGCACCACTACACCAGGTAGAGCCCCTTTTTACACATTACAGCAGACAGCGTCACCCTTTTTACACATTACGGCAGACAGCATCCCCCTTTTAACACATTATGGCAGACAGCGTCCCCCTTTTTACACATTGCGGCAGACACCATCCCCTTTTTACACATTACGGCAGACAGCATCCCCCTTTTTACACATTACAGCAGACAGCGTCCCCCTTTTTACACATTACAGCAGACAGTGTCCCCCTTTTTAGACATTACGGCAGAAAGCATCCCCATTTTTACACATTAGAGCAGACAGTGTCCCCTTTTTACACATTAATGCAGACAGTGTCTCCCTTTTTAGACATTACAGCAAACAGCATCCCCCTTTTTACACATTACGGCAGCCAGTCCCCCTTTTTACACATTACGGCAGCCAGTCCCCCTTTTTACAGCACACAGCCACCCATTTATCACACACACATAACCCCTGGCCTTATCCCCTATAACCCCTGTCCCCCCACATACACCCCATATTCTTCTAACCCCTCAAACCCCTTAGTCCTCCTGTCCCCCATCTCCCACATACACAGCCACGCACTTGTCTGGTGACCACCAGGATCGTGCGGTGAGCTAAAAGGCTAAGGAGGCACTAGCTAGCGCCAGAGCCAGATTTACACACAAAATATCAGCCAAAGGGTACATCTGGGCATTATACACAGGTGCAGCAGTATAAACTCCGGGAAATTTGGTGAGTTTTGATCTGAGATGTGTGGAAAAGATAGGAAGGAGAGGCACTGCCTCACCTGACATATACTTTTTACTCCAGAGTTTTGGCTATAAAAATGATTAGAATAATGCAAAGAAAACATTTAAAACATATTCTTTGTATGTTTCATATACTTTATACAGTCAAAACTCTGGTACAAATGTAAGTATGACAGGAAAGGCTCTGCCTCACCTGCCTCACCCCACCGCACATCACTGGTGACCACCTCCAGTTTGGGCCGGAGCTCCCTCAGCAGCTGCGTGGGCCCCCTCCAGCCTGGAGGCTTTAGGAAGTCCCTATGCAGCACAGTCATCTCCACACAGAAGGAGCCGGGCAGGACGTGGATGTAGCCATGGAGGGGAGCACAGTGGAGCTGGGGCTGAGACAGCTGCGGAGCAGGGAGAAGAGAAGCTCCCAGCCGGAGGTACTGCTGCTCACAGTGCCCGTCTTCCTCCTGCATGTGTGAGGTGCCGGGGGGAAGTAAATAATGCTGGCAGAGGTGCGCAGTGCACCGTGGCTCAGTTCATGAGGCGGCGGAGGCGGCAGCTGTGGGGAAGGGGCTTGGGGGGCTTCCTGCAGCTGCGCTTTGAGCTCCGTCTTGGGGAGGTGGGAGGTGGAGCTGACACTCAGGCACCGGCGCTGTCTGGTATAGATAGCTGCTGGTTGCGCCCCAGCTCATCCTGCGCTGTGTGCCTTGCACACAGCGCACATACCTAGTTACGGCTCTGGGGGGAATTGTGGGGCTCATTACAGTATTACAGGGGGAGTGTGGAGCACATTACTGTATTACATAGGGAGTGTGGGGCACATTGTAGTAATTGCATCAATTACTGTGGAGTACTGTAGCACCATAAAAAATGACATACTGGGGGAACTGCAATAAGGATCATACAGGTGGCAAGAAACAAAATAATGAACATCATAGGTCAGATGTACAGTATTAGCAGCTGAGTTTGCCAGAGGTGTAGGATGCTGGCAGAACTTGGACATTTTATTATATGGTCAATCATTTACAAGTCATGGTTTTGCCAGCATCCCGCCCCTCCGGCAATCTCAGCCACTATTACACCTGGCCCATGATGGAAGTGGAGACAAAATAAAGCACAAAAAGAAACACAATACAGTGTGGGAGAGCATACAGACATAGAGGGAACCCTGGCCATTTACTATGAATCTCTGTAACACTATTTTGTCTGTGTGCATGTGGCATTCATCACGGTAGTATTCATATTTGCCTTACTTTGACTTTTACCTAATTTTGTGTTCCCTGTGTATGTTTATATGAGTACCAGTATAAGAATTCAGGGTATTAAACAGCATAAGTTGTAAACAAAAGATGTTCTACATTATGGGCCTAATTCAGACCTGAACACTGGGCAGCAATTTTTGCACTGCTGTGATCAGATAGTCGCCTCCTACAGGGGGAGTGTTTTTTCGCTATGCAAGTGTGCGAACGCATGTGTAGCAGAGCTGCACAAACTGATTTTGTGCAGTCTCTGCGCAGCCCAGGACTTACTCAGCCGCTGCGATCATATCAGCCTGTCCGGGACCGGAATTGATGTCAGGAACCATCCCTGCAAGTGCTCAGACATGCCTGCATTTTTCCAAACACTCCCAGAAAATGGTCAGTTGCCACCCACAAACACCCTCTTCCTGTCAATCTCCTTGCAATCGCACGTGCATTCAGAAATTTCTCACAATTCCGTCACTGGCTGGAGATCCCCGTTGCTGCGGTCGTCGTGCCTGCACATTGCGGTGCATATGATCACCCACTGTGTGAAAACTCAGCCTAGCGCTTCTGAATAAGGCCCTATTTGCCATGGGTGGCATTAATCCTAGTTACACCTCTGGGAAAAATAACTGTCTATAATGATTTTAATAATTTAGTGCACTCAATGATCTAATGTTTGAAGATCTTCATGCTCATTTATACACTAGTTTACCCTCCAGTGGGAGCAGTAAACGTGCGGCTGTCAGCATTCCACAAATAATGCTTCCATTAGCTTAGCTCCTCCAATGAATAGGACAATTTTTACCCAAAAATTGGTGCACTCATTCTAACATTCTAACGGGTCTATTTAGCAAACTAATTTAACCGTACACCATATGGAAATAGTCGTTCCACATGTCTCAAGCAGAATTAAGTTGCTTAAAACTGTAAATCAGGAGATATGGCTCACAGCAGCTGTCACATAGTTTCTGTGGAGATGACTATTTAACAAGTTCCGATTGCAACATTACTGTATTAGTGTATAAAAAGGTGCTGATGAACCCAACACTGCTATAGTAGTAGCTATGGAACAATTATGGTATTTCTATGCAATATGCACATTTGTAATTAGAGGCACAGTCACTTGGTATGTGATACAAATTCAATTACTGTAACAACATACTGTCCTTAGAAAATTTGAATGCTTGGTCATTTTAGACCAGTTTGAACAGTCGCATACTGGGGCTTCTTGCAAAGTTGGACAGAAATCACTGTACGTTCTATGGCATTGCCCTTTACAGACCAGTTATAATTCTTCAGTCATAGCTGTAAATGTGACTCTGCATCACCCATACAAGTGTGTGCTCAGTCAGGGCCGGTTCTAGACCTTGTGGCGCCCAGGGCGAAAGTTTCCTGTGGTGCCCCCCCAGGGAAAATACAGTTGGTGCACGCGCCCCAAAACACTGGCATGGCTTCTTCATAGGGAAGGGGCATGGCTTCTTCATAGGGCAGAGGCATGCCCACAGTTATCCCCCTGTACTTTGCCCCCCTGTAGCTGTGCCCCCAGTAGTTGTGCCCCCAGCAGTTGTACCCCCAGTAAATTTCCCCCCAGTAGCTGTTCCCCCTGTAGCAGTGCCCCCTTTAGTAGAGCCCCTTGTAGTTGTGCCACTTGTAGCTGTGCCCCCAGTAGCAGTGTCCCTTGTAGCTGTGCCCCTAGTTGATTTGTACCCTGTAGCAGTGCCCCTGTAGTAGTGCCCCCTGTAGTTGTGCCCCCTGTAGATTTGACCCCAGTAGCTGTCCCCCCTTTAGCAGTGCCCCCTGTAGTAGTGCTGCCTGTAGTTGTGCCACTAGTAGTTGTGCCCCTTGTAGCAGTGCCCCCTGTAGCAGTGCCCCTTGTAGCTGTACCCCCAGTTGATTTGCCCCCAGAAGCAGTGCCCCCTATAGTTGTGCCCCTTGTAGATTTGCCCCCGGTAGCTGTTCCCCTTGTAGCTGTGCCCCCTGTAGTAGTGCCCCCAGTAGCTGTGCCCCCAGTATGAGCCCCCTGTAGTAGCGCCACTTTGAAACCCTAAAAAAACAAACAAACAAAAACCAATACTTACCAGCCTCGCTTCTGCTTCCGGACCGCTGCCGCTGCTGCCGCTGTCTCTGGGCGCCAGCTCCTCTCTATGGGAGAGACAACATGACGTCTCTCCCATAGCAGCACTGCACTGACGCTAGGGGTCAATTTTGACCTCTAGCGTCAGTCAGCGATGCGGGCTGCAGCTGGCGCACACGGCGCTCGCTGCAGCCGGGGAACGGGGAGGAAGGATGGATTAGAAGCAGCTCTTGCCACGGCGGCGGCAGCGCCCTCGGGCTAGCGACGCTCTGGGCAAAAAGCCTGCTTGCCCGTGGCAAGAGCCGCTACTGTGCTCAGTTCCAGAGCACATGCAATGCAAAAATGCTCAATATATGCTCCACAAATGTATTTATTTATTACTAGTTATTTATATAGCGCACACATATTCCGCTGCGCTTTACAGAGAATATTTGGACATTCACATCAGTACCTGCCCCAGTGGATCTTACAATCTATATTCCCTATCACATGTACACGCACACACATTTGCGCAAGGGTAATTTTGTTGGGAGCCAATTAACCTACCAGTAGTTTTTTGGATTGTGGAAGGAGTACCGGGAGGAAAACCATGCAAGCACAGGGAGAATATACAAACTTCACACAGTTAGGGCCAAGGTAGGAGTCGAACCCATGACCTCGGTGCTGTGAGGCAGTAATGCTAATCATGCAACTCTACATCAGGCTCATTACATAGTGTTGTAATGACTAGCAAACTCTGTCATACTAATTATTGCCACATCACAATATTTCCAGCCAGTGAATTTACCTTGTTCCTTGAGTATGGCCATAAGCTCGGTTGATGTAGTAGTTATCATTACCACCTCATAACACTGATGTTTGACTTCCATCAAGGCCCTAACTGTGTGGAGTTTGTATAGTCTCCTTGTGCTTGCGGTTGTTCCTTTCCGAGGGCTCCAGTTTCTTCCCACAATCCAAAAATATACTGACAGGTTAATTGGCTCCCTACAAAAATTTACCCTAGTGTGTATGTGTGTGTACATGTGGTAGGGAACATACTGTAAGTTGCACGCTCCCCTGTGACAGAAACTGATCTGAATGGATGAATATTATCTGCAAAGTGCTGCGGAATATGTGAGAACTATATAAGTAATAGGAAATAAATAAAAAAATAAATATTAAACTAGTAAGGGACTATATAGACTTTAATCACAGATGCCATAAGCTTTTCAGCAATCTTTCTGACGAGCATGGTAATTGGCATCTAGTACACAAAGTCATAAAATAGGGAATAAATTATTTTTAAAACCACTCTTTGGAACGTGTAATTAGCCTTTAACCACCCTGTATGAAAATATAATTAAAAAGATTGATTTAAATCATCCATAAATATATATTTTCTTAATGTATTCCCAGATTTTCTCTTGGCAATATATTTTCATAATTAATGTGTATTGCAATATAAAATATATGACATTATACAAAAAATATCTGAACTATACTAACGTCAATATGTATTGCATGTCTCACATTTTAGTGATGCAAGGCGAATGCATTATATACAGCGTAAAAAAAAAAAAATATATATATATAGTATATGTAAAACAGATATGAAAAATTAAAGCAATGAGGTATGTTATGGGTTAAAGTATTTATGCTAGTGATCATATTTTGAACCTTACAGGAAGGAATGTGTTTAATTCATGCAGCCTGTTCTAAGCAGCAAATTTATTACACATTTTACCCTGCAGATGTTTTTAATTAGCAGATAAGAGAAACAAATAATAAACTTTGTAAGTATTTCACTACAGTGTATGAGTATTAATTGCTGTCATTTCCTATAACCTGAAGCACATCACTGTACGAAAAATAATATTAATTCAATTTAAGATTTGTGAGTGAAATTTGAACATTTAACATTGGCAACTGTACAGAGAATCTTTCCATTTTCATTCATTCTAATATAATTATAATTTTTGATTATCACAGTTTAATACACAAATAAACATAATGGAACAATTTACAAGTTTAATAAAGTATTTGCAGCTTTCAGTAATGGAAGCTTGGGGAAAGAGTCTGAAAATATTTATCAGTTGAAATTAAAGAAGCCCTGATGTCCCTTTATGGTCAGGAATACTGTAGCAATCAACTGAATATTATACTGGGAGAAACATTGAGGAGTTAACTTTAGTAATGAGGATGAACCAAATCTGAAAATGGATCATGCTTACTGGTTACATAAAAGGAGTTGCATAAAATGAGTTAGATAAGATATGTACTGTGTTTTAAGACTTGCACTGGATGGAAACAATGTATTCCTGTAACTCAGGGGTGTCAAACTCGCGGGCCACATGTGGCCCCTGCTGCATCCTTTTGCAGCCCGCTGGCAGCGATCCTTTTGCAACCCGTTGACAGGGGTTAACATAGGGGAGAACTGCGTTCCCAGCGTTCTGCCTTCTTCCACCCACGGTAATGTTGCCCCGCTGCCTGCACTGCTCACCAGCACCCATAGACTGAGTTATGGGCAGTGGCGGTATGAAGCAGCCAGCAGGGAGCCACAGAAACTGTACAGACAGCAGCAGCCCTTGCTGCCAGAGCCCTTACAGCCAGAGCCCTGACGCCTTGACCCCTGAAGCAGAGGCCCATGAAGGAGCATCTTACCAATGTAAGTCTGTGGTGCAAGCTGCACAGGGAATGAGGGTGCAATGGGGGCATTATGTGTATCTGGCAGTATACTGGGGACATAATGTGTAACTGGAACTATACTGGGAGACATTTTGTGTAGCTGGCACTATACTGGAGGACATTATGTGTAAATGGCACTATACTGGGGGAATTATGTGTAACAGGCACTGTAGTGGGGGCATAAAAATAAAATTATTCAGAAATACGGTATAATCCATTATCCAGAATGCTTCTGGTCACAAGCATTTTGGTGAGAGATGCTCGATCTGTATATATATATATATATAGTAAAATGGGTACTTGAAATAAGGACTCTTATAAAGGTTTTCCGGTTAAACACATTGTCTTTACTGGCATCAGACACTGATCATAGCATACTCAGGATTAGGCCTGTAAGCACAGGTGCATACAAAAATAAGTCCAAACATAAAAGTAAATATCTTAGCACTCCCCGTGCTTAATCGTCATCCTGCTGCAATGACCTGCAGCCACCATCCACCATGCTCTCCTGGCATAGCCAACATCCACAGTCCCTGACACTACAAAAATGCTTCCTACTTGCTGGCCTCTAACAGGCATCAGCACAATGTACAGTGGGTGTTTCGGAGTTTTAAACCTCTTTCCTGCTTCTGACTTCCTTCTGGCTCTGGGTGAGCTGGAAAACCTGGACTTCTATTTTTTCACTTGGAGCTGTGTAATCCAGAAAGCCTGGAGTTTCACACTACTACTGCAGGTGCAGAATGTGCAGGTCTTGTTTTGGAGGGAGCCGATCACACCAGAATATGAACAAATCAGGTAAGAGACCACCCCTTTCTTTTTCTTGCAGCCAACACAAGACCTAGACCTTAATAATTTGGCCCAATTGGGATTTTAAATTTGACATGCCTGCTTAAACTCTTTATGCCTGCAGTACTATAATGTAGCACCAAACATGCCCCAGACACAGGGGTTAATGAAATGTCCACCTATATGTAGCTTTGAGATTGCTATCTGGGAGAGCAGAACACAAATTAAAGACACTTACAATTATGTGGATGGTCCCAGGGGAGGGGTCAGATGTCCAGTTATAATCTACCTTCCTTCCTTCCTTTGATGCTTCCTTTCGTTCATTCTTTCTTTTTTTCTATATGACTTTTGTACTAATTTTAATACACGAAAAGGTTGATCTGGTTATAAGTTTTTAACATTCTAATTCATGATACTGATCTTTTTAATGCTTGCTGTCTACATATATTCTTAAACACACTGCTTATTTGTCAACTCTGATGAGTTATTATTATTACTATAATAATTGAATAACTTTGCGAGTGTTCACAAGCGCAGGCTTTCGTTTTTGAACATGTCAATATTTTGTCTGTCAACATGCTGAATGTTGACATTATGAACATGTTAAAATTGCGACCAAACATATCAACATTCTGAATATGTCAACATTACACCATCATCGTTTGCAATGTTGACATTCTAGCTATATCCCCATAGAACAATTTAACCATTAAATTAGAGGGACATACAGTACTGTAGCTATAGAAGTTTGTACTGCATTTTGAAAGGTAGAGAGTATAAAAACAGGGTTGTTGAGTGGCACTCTACATAAAAACAACATCAAAGCTACTTTGAAGCCCAGCATTGAAGATAAAACAAAGTCCCTTTTGTGTAACTCTAAAGATAAATGTAAATATTGTTTTTTTGCACTGGTGTCATTTATATAACCCAAGGCCAGGAAGAAAACTGAACACAGATCTAATGGAGGACATCCTCAGCATGGCAATGGAAAGAAAAGAATATAATATGGAAGTTTGTAACCTGCTGAAACAGAGTAGACTGATATATATTTGCTGTAGAGAGAAACAGGAGTAAGGGCATTATGAACTCACAGCAGGGGTCTTCTCTCAAACAGTTTATTATTCTGTAAAAGTGTAAGTCTCTTTCTGAATGCTGGATTTTATCTGTATGCCATGTGAATTTTTCTCTTCATTGCATCCTTACATTTGGTGTTTTCTTTTTTTAAATTGTATATGCATTGCCACATCTTATGATGTTTGTTTTAGTTTTGAAATACACAGGGATGATTCTGTACAAGACATATAGGGACATGATTTAAGATTTTGAGAGTCAACAATAAAAAGTGTAGGTAAAATACTTAGAAAAGTCACTGGATGATATAGAAAAAGTTGGTGGTACACCTGTGGAGTTGAAGAACAAATACCCAAAACGAAGGAAGATTTACAAGAGGCGGAACCAAGCAAGACACCTTGTGGGTGCATTCTTAATTATATTTTGTAGTCATAAATAAAACATAATTTTTAATGCAATATAAGAGACAACAGAAGACAAAAACATGTATTAGATATAACAATTGTGAAGAGATATCTATTATAAAGTATCTCATTAAAAATAGTATCAAATGAATCATAATGAAGCATGTTGAGAGCTTGTTAATGTGAGATAAACTTTAGAAAATCCATGAAAATGCAGTTAAGTGTTTACAAGTATAAGAAAACTTTACAGGCTAGATAGCAATATCCCCAGCCTTACTGTATAATCTGCCAATACTTGTTTTACCCCTTCTTAGGTTCAATAATTGTTCCTGTACTCAGTAGGAACATGTATTCTCTTTTCTTATAAGTGTTTTACCCACATGTAAAGGTAGTTAATTGTTACATAAACAAAAGATACAGATGTGTCCACATGCACCTTTACTATTTTGCTCACTTTGGCATGCCATGCATAGCACGGCTAAGCTTTTTTTCTACAAGTAGCGAGTGGATGAATTTTAAAATTTTTGTTTTCCATAATAGAATATGTATAAAGTAGCATATTAAAGAAGCAAATTTAGAAAAATCACAAAGCATGTCTAAATCTCTGAGTCTATGGCAAACTAAGCTGTGTCATACATGGCAGGATATAGAAAAGGTGTATGTGGACAAGACAGTTGTTAAAAATAGTAGTAAGTTCATATAGGAAAAATATAACCTCTTCTCTCTCAATAGAAGTTTCACCCAAATGCAATGGGTCACTTAGTGTCGTTAATTTGCAGATTATCATAGTTTCTGTATAGTGTCAGGTGAGAGTAGCATAATCCATAACCATTTGTAGTATAACTCTAGCATAGTGGCAAATTGTTTCAGGATATTGATAAACCTTAACACATTAAAAATATCATAGCTCAAAATTGCTGTATTGTAGAGATGAGCGGGTCCAGTTCTCCGGGAACCGGACCCACCCGAACTTGGTGATCCGAGCCGGGATCCGAGTCCGGCTCGGGTTTTCCTGGCTGAATCAGATCACAAAATGAGGCAAAATGTCATTCTCCCGCTACCGGATTCTCAAAGTTTTTGCATTCCATAAAGTTTCCTGGTGATCGGAGCTATTTCACTCCAGCTGTGGAGGTTGTAGTGAACGGACGTGTTGCTGCAGTGTCTGTCCAGGGGTACTCCAGGAGAACTCTGTTTGGGGCTGCTAAAAGGGTACCTGTGTCCTCCAGGAGTGATATGTTACATCAAGGGGCTTGGGCTGCTGTGTTCAGGGGTACTCTATCCGGGGTTGCTGTATAATCAGTGTACAGACAGGCAGTGTACTATAATATACATATTGGGAGTGATACTGTAGGCGGTCCCTGCTTTGTTGTACATAAATGGGTCCTCTGCCAACCTAGGGGTGCTCTGCACCAGTTAAATAATATACCATTAAAAAAAATCTTTATTTATTTTTTGGTGCAAAACCCCATTGTACTATACTATTATTTTTCTGTGTCACTATTTTCTGTGACACTACCAATCTAGGGGTGCTCTGCACCAGTAATAAAAGCAAAATAAATAATTAAAAAAAAAAACATATTTTTTTAGTGCTAAACTCCAGTGTACTATGCTATTATTTTCTGTGACAATGCCGGTGAGACCGCAGTGTATAATTATTAGAGATGAGCGGGTTCGGTTCCTCGGAAACCGAACCCCCCCGAACTTCACCCATTTTACACGGGTCCGAGGCATACTCGGATTCTCCCGTATGGCTCGGTTAACCCGAGCGCGCCCGAACGTCATCATCCCGCTGTCGGATTCTCGCGAGATTCGGATTCTATATAAGCAGCCGCGCGTCGCCGCCATTTTCACTCGTGCATTGGAAATGTTAGGAAGAGGACGTGGCTGGCGTCCTCTCCGTTTATTGTTGAACTTGATTGTGCTTTATTGCTTAATTGTGGGGAGGACTGGGGAGCAGCTGTATAATATAGGAGGAGTACAGTGCAGAGTTTTGCTGATCAGTGACCACCAGTTTTATCCGTTCTCTGCCTGAAAAAACGCTCCTTATCCGTTATCTGTGCTCAGTATGCTGCATATATCTGTGCTCACACTGCTTAATTGTGGGGACTGGGGAGCGGCAGTATTATATAGGAGGAGTACAGTGCAGAGTTTTGCTGACAGTGACCACCAGTATACGTTGTCTGCCTGAAAAAGACTCCATATCTGTGCTCAGTGTGCTGCATTTATCTGTGCTCACACTGCTTAATTGTGGGGACTGGGGAGCAGCAGTATTATACAGGAGGAGTACAGTGCAGAGTTTTGCTGATCAGTGACCACCAGTTTTATCCGTTCTCTGCCTGAAAAAAACGCTCCTTATCTGTGCTCAGTGTGCTGCATATATCTGTGCTCACACTGCTTAATTGTGGCGACTGGGGAGCAGCTGTATTATATAGCAGGAGTACAGTGCAGAGTTTTGCTGACAGTGACCACCAGTATATGTTGTCTGCCTGAAAAACACTCCATATCTGTGCTCAGTGTGCTGCTTTATTGTGGGGACTGGGGACCACCAGTATAATATTATATAGGAGGAGTACAGCGCAGAGTTTTGCTGACCAGTGACCACCAGTATACGTTGTCTGCCTGAAAAACACTCCATATCTGTGCTGCATTGTAGACAGTATATAGTAGGAGTACAGGGCATAATTTTGCTGACCACCAGTATATAATATATAGGAGTATGGTACAGAAGGCCACTGCTGTACCTACCTCTGTGTCGTCAAGTATACTATCCATCCATACCTGTGGTGCATTTCAGTTTTGCACAGTTTGCTGACCACCAGTATATAATATATAGCATTACGGTACCGTAGGCCACTGCTGTACCTACCTCTGTGTCGTCAAGTATACTATCCATCAATACCTGTGGTGCATTTCATTTTTGCACAGTTTGCTGACCACCAGTATATAATATATAGCAGTACGGTACAGTAGGCCACTGCTGTACCTACCTCTGTGTCGTCAAGTATACTATCCATCCATACCTGTGGTGCATTTCAGTTTTGCACAGTTTGCTGACCACCAGTATATAATATATATAGCAGTACGGTACAGTAGGCCACTGCTGTACCTACCTCTGTGTCGTCAAGTATACTATCCATCCAGTGCCAGATTAAGGTCCACAAGGGCCTGGAGCTGAAATTGTTGAAGGGCCTATTGTGTACCACCACAGGGGTGTGACTAGTGCTGTGGGGCGTCATCCAGGGGTGTAATGTAATTCCAGTGGCAAGTAAGAATTTGGAGCTCATGTGGTCCTTTATGTCCGTATGTGCCTACGTCTGTGTGCCTACGTCAGTATGCATATATGTGCTCCTCTATCTTTATTTGCCTAGGTCTGTATGTACTCCTCTATGTCCATATGTGCCTATGTCTGTATGTGCTCCACTATGCCTGTATGTGCTATGCTGTGTCTGAATGTATGTGCTCTGCTATGTCTATATTGGCTCTGCTATGTCTGTATGTGCTTATGTTTGTATGTGCTCCACTATGTCTGTATATGCCTGTGTCTGTATGTGCCTATGTCTGTATGTGCCTATGTCTGTATGTGCCTATGTCTGTATGTGCTCCGCTATGTCTGTATGTGCCTGTGTCTGTATGTGCCCCTCTATGGGTATATGATCCCGACAGTGAGGATGCTGGTGGTCAGAATACTGACCCTTTTGGGAAGTAATGCATCCCTACCCTATAACCCTCCCCTCATGTTGCCTAACCCTAACCTTCCCCACCAACAGCCTAATTCTAACCTCCCTTCCAGCAGCCTAACACTAACCTTCCCTGGAATACTTATATTAGGGAAGAGAGAGAGAAGGGGGAAAACACAGAGACAGAGAGAGAAGGGGGAGACACAGAGAGGGAGAGAGGAAAGAGGAGAGAGAAAGGGGAGTGGTGAAAGAGACAGAAAGGGGGAGACAGAGAGAAAGAGAAAGAGAGGGGGAGAAGTGGGAGAGAGAGAAAGGGGGAGAGAATGGGAATTGAGAAAGAGGGAGAGAGGGAAGGAGAAAGAAGGGATCAGAGAGAGAGTAGAGGGGGAGACAGAGAGAATGGGGAGACACAGAGAGAGAACGGGGGAAACAGAGAGAGAGAGAGAACAAAGGAGACAGAGAAAGAGAGAATGGGGGAGACTCAGAGAGTGAATGGGGAGACAGATAAATAACAGGGTAGAGAGAGAGAGAGAACAGGGGAGACACAGAGAGAGAGAGAGAGAGAGAGAGAGAGAGAAAGGGGGAGAAAGAGAGATAGAGAGCGGGGTGAGAGGGAGAGAGAGAGCGGGGGTGAGAGGGAGAGAGAGGAAAGAGAAAAGGGAAGACAGCGAGAAAGAGAGAGATGGGTAGACAGAGAGAGAGAAGGGGGAAGATACGGGGGGGGGGAAGTGAGTGGGGGAGAGAGGGAGAGAGGAGAGAAAGGGGAGAGGAGGTAGAGATAAAGAAAGAGAAGGTGGAGAATGAGAGAGAGAGAGAAGTGGGGCACAGAAAGAGACAGAGAGAAAAAAGAGGGGAGAGAGAGAAGGAAGGAGACAGAGAGAAAGGGGAGACAGTGAGAGAGAGGGGGAGGGAGAGGAGAGGGGAGGGAGAGGAGAGGGGGAAAAGAGGAGAGGGGGGGGAGAGGAGAGGGGGGGAGAGAGAAGGGGTAGATAGAGAGACAGAGAAGGGGAGGAGTCAGAGAGAGATTGTGAAGGGGAGAAAGCAAGAAGGAGAGTAGAGAAAGGGGGAGACAGAGAGAGAGGGGGAGAAAGGAAGAGGAGAGAGTTAGAGGAGAGAGAAAGCAGAGAAGAGAGGGAAAGGGAGAAAGAAAGATGGGGTAAGAAAGAAAGAAAGAAAGGGAAAAAGGTAGAAAGAAGGGTGGGGGACACAGAAAGGGTGAGAGAGAGGGGGGATAGAGAAACGGTAAGCAAAGAGAGAGAAAGAGGGAGAGAGAGAGAAGGGTGGAGGACACAGAGAGAGAAGGGGGAGAGAGAGTCTGACTTCTTCTCGCACCCACGTTGGCTGTCACTGAGCACTGAATTAAATAGCCCCGGGAGCTCATTCCTGGCACTATTCAATCTGCGCAGAATTGAATTGACCTCAGAGAGAGAGAGAGGGGTGAAAAAGAGAGGGGGGAGTCAGAGAGAAAGAGAGAGAAGGCAGGAGACAGAGAGAGAGAAGGGAGAGCAGTGGAGCACAGGGGGGTTTCCAGTTAACCAGAAACCCCCCCCCCCCACACCTTACCCCTCTCACAACCTTGAAATAAACTAAAAAAGCTGAGGGGTGAAAAAACATCCACATTATGGCGCCACAGAGCACTGAGCAGTGCCGCCGGAGCCGGACTGCCAAGCAACGGCTCAGCTCTCCAATGGTAAGAGACGCTGTGCAGCCTGCGGCTCAGTGACTGGCTAGCACGCAAGCTGCATGGATGGAGGAGGTGGGAGGAAGGGAGGTCACAGCTGCAGCAATGGACGGTGGTTGTTCTGAGGAAGAGAGGAACGTGCAGGCACTGCAGAGCCAGACAGTGCAGTGCTTGTTCCTGTGTCACAGTCTGTCCAGCAGAGAAAAAGTAAGCGAGACAGGTTATTGAAAAAATGTTTTTTAATTGTCTAATTCTAATTGTATAGTACACGTGAGAAAATTAAAGAATTACCCAGTGCTAAATGTAAACAAACTAAAGTTCCTTTCCAATTTTGGGGTCCTATGTGTCAGAGCTCATATTCCCCCCCACACACATACATTTCAAATCTTCTTGATAGCCAAGTACTTTTGATAAGGCTCGATTAGAAGGGAGCACAATATAAATAAATATATATATATGTATAGATAGATATAGATACACATATACACAATATATATATATATATATATATATACACACACATACACCAAGAAGTTGAGCTGCACTCACAGACTTGTAAAATTAATATATCCCCGGCGAAGACAAAGAGTCAGACAACCAGGATGGATTTCCAACGTTTCATGTCTATTTACGACATTTTGTCTTCGCCGGGGATTTATTCATTTTACAAGTCTGTGAGTGCAGCTCAACTTCTTGGTGTATGCAAACTCTACAGAGCCGCACCACAGCGGTTGTGAGATTCATTGGAGTGCCGGACATTCCCCTGGTTTATACTTTATATATATATATATATATATATATATATATATATATATATATATATATATATTTATATATATAAAAAATCTCTATATGTGTGTCTTAATATATATGAAGAACACAGCCACCTGGGCGCAGAGTCATTTATACCAGAAGTCCCTAGTTATATAGTTAGAAATCCCCCCTAGGAAATCCTGCATTTGCCCCTGGAGAGACACAGAGAGAGAGGAGAAGGGGCAGACAGAGTGAGAGAGGGTGGAGAGAGAGAGACAGAAGGAGAGAAGGGGGTTGACAGAGAAAGGGTTGAGACAGCCATCCCCTAAATCCCCCATCCCAACCTACAGTCGGCATTGTGTGTACCCCCTCTACCCATCAGGACAGGCGGCTCTTTGTAACTTTGACAGCAGTAGATGACCATACTTGGCTATGGAGGCAGCGGGTCCCAGTCTTCAGCTGCGGAGGCAGCAGGTCCCCGTCTTTACATCCGGTAGCAGTGGATCCCCGTCTGTAACAGCGGAGGCAGCGGGTCCCCGTCTTCTGCTGCAAAGGCAGCGGATCCCCGTCTGTAACAGCGGAGGCAGCGGGTCCCCGTCTTTACATCCGGCGGCAGCGGGTCCCCATTATGGAGCAGCGTCCCGAGAGGAGGAGGTCCGTGAAAGGAAGGGGACGAAATGTGAGTGAAGGGGAGGGTCTGGACTGCCTCGGCCAGCCCACTGGATCCGCACCTACCACAGCGCTGCATGGGCACTCGGTGGGTTGGAGGGGTGAGGGAGTGAGTGGGCGGGGCCTTGGACTGCCATTGATGGTGACGGGAAAAAAATAAAACATTTTATTGTTACCAAAGTCTGCTAGCACTGTCTGGGCCTATTTTAATGGGGGGCCTGGAGCTGCAGCTCCACCCGCCCCATTGTTAATCCGGCCCTGTATCCATCCATACCTGTGGTGCATTTCAGTTTTGCACAGTTTGCTGACCACCAGTATATAATATATAGCAGTACGGTACAGTAGGCCACTGCTGTACCTACCTCTGTGTCGTCAAGTATACTATCCGTCCATACCTGTGGTGCATTTCAGTTTTGCACAGTTTGCTGACCACCAGTATATAATATATAGCAGTACGGTACAGTAGGCCACTGCTGTACCTACCTCTGTGTCGTCAAGTATACTATCCATCCATACCTGTGGTGCATTTCAGTTGTGCGCAGTATATATAGTAGTAGGCCATTGCTATTGATACTGGCATATAATTCCACACATTAAAAAATGGAGAACAAAAATGTGGAGGTTAAAATAGGGAAAGATCAAGATCCACTTCCACCTCGTGCTGAAGCTGCTGCCACTAGTCATGGCCGAGATGATGAAATGCCATCAACGTCGTCTGCCAAGGCTGATGCCCAATGTCATAGTAGAGTGCATGTAAAATCCAAAAAACAAAAGTTCAGTAAAATGACCCAAAAAACAAAATTGAAAGCGTCTGATGAGAAGCGTAAACTTGCCAATATGCCATCTACGACACGGAGTGGCAAGGAACGGCTGAGGCCCTGGCCTATGTTCATGGCTAGTGGTTCAGCTTCACATGAGGATGGAAGCACTCATCCTCTCGCTAGAAAATGAAAAGACTTAAGCTGGCAAAAGCACAGCAAAGAACTGTGCGTTCTTCTAAATCACAAATCCCCAAGGAGAGTCAAATTGTGTCGGTTGCGATGCCTGACCTTCCCAACACTGGACGGGAAGAGCTTGCGCCTTCCACCATTTGCACGCCCCCTGCAAGTGCTGGAAGGAGCACCCGCAGTCCAGTTCCTGATAGTCAAATTGAAGATGTCACTGTTGAAGTACACCAGGATGAGGATATGGGTGTTGCTGGTGCTGGGGAGGAAATTGACAAGGAGGATTCTGATGGTGAGGTGGTTTGTTTAAGTCAGGCACCCTGGGAGACACCTGTTGTCCATGGGACGAATATGGCCATTGACATGCCTGGTCAAAATACAAAAAAAATCACCTCTTCGGTGTGGAATTATTTCAACACAATTGCGGACAACAGGTGTCAAGCCATGTGTTGCCTTTGTCAAGCTGTAATAAGTAGGGGTAAGGACGTTAACCACCTCGGAACATCCTCCCTTATACGTCACCTGCAGCGCATTCATCATATATGTCAGTGACAAGTTCAAAAACTTTGGATGACAGCGGAAGCAGTCCACTGACCAGTAAATCCCTTCCTCTTGTAACCAAGCTCACGCAAACCACACCACCAACTCCCTCAGTGTCAATTTCCACCTTACACAGGAAAGCCAATAGTCCTGCAGGCCATGTCACTGGCAAGTATGACGAGTCCTCTCCTGCCTAGGATTCCTCCGATGCATCCTTGAGTGTAACGCCTACTGCTGCTGGCGCTGCTGTTGTTGCTGCTGGGAGTCGATCGTCATCCCAGAGGGGAAGTCGGAAGACCACTTGTACTACTTCCAGTAAGCAATTGACTGTCCAACAGTCCTTTGCGAGGAAGATGAAATATCACAGCAGTCATCCTACTGCAAAGCGGATAACTCAGGCCTTGGCAGCCTGGGCGGTGAGAAACGTGGTTCCGGTATCCACCGTTAATTCAGAGGTAACTAGAGACTTGATTGAGGTACTGTGTCCCCGGTACCAAATACGATCTAGGTTCCATTTCTCTAGGCAGGCGATACCGAAAATGTACACAGACATCAGAAAAAGAGTCACCAGTGTCCTAAAAAATGCAGTTGTACCCAATGTCCACTTAACCACGGACATGTGGACAAGTGGAGCAGGGCAGACTCAGGACTATATGACTGTGACAGCCCACTGGGTAGATGTATTGCATCCCGCAGCAAGAACAGCAGCGGCGGCACCAGTAGCAGCATCTCGCAAACGCCAACTCGTTCCTAGGCAGGCTACGCTTTGTATCACCGCTTTCCAGAAGAGGCACACAGCTGACAACCTCTTACGGAAACTGAGGAACATCATCGCAGAATGGCTTACTCCAATTGGACTCTCCTGGGGATTTGTGACATCGGACAACGCCAGCAATATTGTGCGTGCATTACATCTGGGCAAATTCCAGCACGTCCCATGTTTTGCACATACATTGAATTTGGTGGTGCAGATTTATTTAAAAAACGACAGGGGCATGCAAGAGATGCTGTCGGTGGCCCGAAGAATTGCGGGCCACTTTCGGCATTCAGCCACCGCGTACCGAAGACTGGAGCACCACCAAACATTCCTGAACCTGCCCTGCCATCATCTGAAGCAAGAGGTGGTAATGAGGTGGAATTCAACCCTCTATGTGCTTCAGAGGATGGAGGAGCAGCAAAAGGCCATTCAAGCCTATACATCTGCCCACGATATAGGCAAAGGAGGGGGAATGCACCTGACTCAAGCGCAGTGGAGAATGATTTCAACGTTGTGCCAGGTTCTGCAACCCTTTGAACTTGCCACACGTGAAGTCAGTTCAGACACTGCCAGCCTGAGTCAGGTCATTCCCCTCATCAGGCTTTTGCAGAAGAAGCAGGAGACATTGAAGGAGGAGCTAAAACAGAGCGATCCCGCTAGGCATGTGGGACTTGTGGATGGAGCCCTTAATTCGCTTAACCAGGATTCACGGGTGGTCAATCTGTTGAAATCAGAGCACTACATTTTGGCCACCGTGCTCGATCCTAGATTTAAAACCTACGTTGTATTTTTCTTTCCGGCAGACACAAGTCTGCAGAGGTTCAAAGACCTGCTGGTGAGAAAATTGTCAAGTCAAGCGGAACGTGACCCGTCAACATCTCCTCCTTCACATTCTCCCGCAACTGGGGGTGCGAGGAAAAGGCTGAGAATTCCGAGCCCACCTGCTGGCGGTGATGCAGGGCAGTCTGGAGCGAGTGCTGACATCTGGTCCGGACTGAAGGACCTGCCAACGATTACTGACATGTCGTCTACTGTCACTGCAGATAATTCTCTCACCATTGAAAGAATGGTGGAGGATTATATGAGTGACCGCATCCAAGTAGGCACGTCAGACAGTCCGAACGTATACTGGCAGGAAAAAGAGGCAATTTGGAGGCCCTTGCACAAACTGGCTTTATTCTACCTAAGTTGCCCTCCCTCCAGTGTGTACTCCGAAAGAGTGTTTAGTGCAGCCGCTCACCTTGTCAGCAATCGGCGTACGAGGTTACTTCCAGAAAATGTGGAGAAGATGATGTTCATCAAAATGAATTATAATCAATTCTTCCGTGGAGACATTCATCAGCAGCAATTGCCTCCAGAAAGTACACAGGGACTTGAGATGGTGGATTCCAGTGGGAACGAATTAATAATCTGTGAGGAGGGGGATGTACACAGTGAAAGGGGTGAGGAATCGGAGGATGATGATGAGGTGGACATCTTGCCTCTGTAGAGCCAGTTTGTGCAAGGAGAGATTGATTGCTTCTTTATTTGGTGGGGGCCCAAACCAACCAGTCATTTCAGTCCCAGTCGTGTGGCAGACCCTGTCGCTGAAATGATGGGTTCGTTAAAGTGTGCATGTCCTGTTTATACAACATAAGGGTGGGTGGGAGGGCCCAAGAACAATTCCATCTTGCACCTCTTTTTTCTTTCATTTTTCTTTGCATCATGTGCTGTTTGTGGACAATTATTTTGAAGTGCCATCCTGCCTGACACTGCAGTGCCACTCCTAGATGGGCCAGGTGTTTGTGTCGGCCACTTGTGTCGCTTAGCTTAGTCACACAGCGACCTTGGTGCGCCTCTTTTTTTCTTTGCATCATGTGCTGTTTGGGGACAATTTTTTTGAAGTGCCATCCTGCCTGACACTGCAGTGCCACTCCTAGATGGGCCAGGTGTTTGTGTCGGCCACTTGTGTCGCTTAGCTTAGTCACACAGCGACCTTGGTGCGCCTCTTTTTTTCTTTGCATCATGTGCTGTTTGGGGACAATTTTTTTGAAGTGCCATCCTGCCTGACACTGCAGTGCCACTCCTAGATGGGCCAGGTGTTTGTGTCGGCCACTTTTGTCACTTAGCTTAGCCATCCAGCGACCTCGGTGCAAATTTTAGGACTAAAAATAATATTGTGTGGTGTGAGGTGTTCAGAATAGACTGAAAATGAGTGTAAATTATGGTTATTGAGGTTAATAATACTATGGGATCAAAATGACCCCCAAATTCTATGATTTAAGCTGTTTTTGAGGGTTTTTTGTAAAAAAAAACCGAATCCAAAACACACCCAAATCCGACAAAAAATTTTCAGGGAGGTTTTGCCAAAACGCGTCCGAATCCAAAACACGGCCGCGGAACCGAATCCAAAACCAAAACACAAAACCCGAAAAATTTCCGGTGCACATCACTAATAATTATACATATATTGTGACACTGTAGGTGATACATGCTTTGTTGTATGTAAAGGGGTCAATCTGGGGGTTCTCTGCACCAGTTCTAAAAGCTAAATATATCATTTAATAAATATATTTTTTTTTAGTGTTAACCCCAAATGTATTATGCTATTATTTTTCTTTGAAACTGCCGGTCAGACCACAGTGAAAAATCTTATATAAATATTGTACGACACTGTTGGTGAAATTTAACCGCAGTGTTCGATCACTATTTTTGACTCATACACATATTGTGTGACACTGTAAGTGAAAGTAAACTGTAGTGTTAGATTATTATCTCTAACTCATACATGTATTGTGACACTGTAGGTGGCACATATTTTGTACAAATTGTGGTTTTGCTGTACCCCACTTGGTTTGTGTTTGTTGATAGACATGGAGGATGAACAATTTAGAGAAGAACATACGGGTGCTGCAAGTGCTGCAACCAGTCCTGATGATACAAGTCCATCAACGCCATCTACTAAGACCGATGCCCAAGGGCATAGATTGCTTAAGTCAGGACATGTAAAATTAAAGGAAAAGGAAAAGTCGGATTAGTATAATAATAATCAATAAAAATTGTTGTCTATGCAATAAAGACCATCACCAATGCCCCATTGATTAATTACATTTTTTTAGAATCAAAAAAATGAAATGAAATTACTAATCAATCCTACTTTACACTACATACAAACTCTACCTCCCTCGGGCTCCTGATCTATATGTATATATACATATATAGCTGTCACACATTTACACTGGGAGCAGACAATTATGGTCTGCTCCCTTTGGTTATCAATATTCATGAGGATGTGACACAAAATGGCGGCACACGATCCTACATTGAGGTTGAAAATTATTTTAACAGATGATTAGCGAACCTTCTCCAGGTCAAAGATGTCTTTTAGGAACTGAAGAACTTGATCCTACATTAAAGTTGAAAATAAGTTTAACAGATTATTACAGCATTTAAAAATATATTGTTAACTGCCACGTGTTTGCTGCCCACTGCTGTCACTTAGCTTAGTCAAAATAAAATATAGAGCTGCGCTAAATTAAGTTGTCCCACTATGGCTGAAAAAATACTAAAGCCAGTTCAATTCATAATGTATAAAATATGCACTTTTTTTGTTATTAATACATACAATAAATGTTTTTAAAAATGTATATAGGTGCACACCTGGGTTAGTCTAACTCAAAGGGACGAATATTCTCTGATTAACCAGTATTTAAAAAATCTTAATATAGAGTATAACCACTTTTTCATCTTCCCACTCTCAGAAACGGGGTGAGTTAAATGTAATTTGTAATCGCTGTGACACAATTACAAATATAATGTCATTAATAAGTGGATATTTCCACTTCCAATACACTTACTGAGAGCTGCTTCAAGTGGCACACCCTACCCGCTTCTCTATGAACGTTAGTGAGGGAAGGATCTACCTTCAGCTACCATCAGTTCCATTTTCTCCTATATTGGACACAAATGTGGCTCCAGAGCTTGCTGTATAGTTTCCACCTGGCTTCAATGTGTGGATCAAATGACCATCCAAACAGTGAATGTGAAGCTGCACCTGTATTTCATCTTGTGTAGCAGTGTGCCAGAGGAGATCCACAGTGAATATGTATTGCAGCAACAGGTCCTCTAATGCGTTTCGCTCAAAGGAGCTTAGTCAGGCAGATACTGCAGCTTGGTGCAACCTTTAGGCTTAAACTGGTTGAAATGAATATAGTGAGCTGTGAAATGGTCAGAATAGAGAGGAACGAACTGGAAATAAATGTAATTGATGTTAATAATACTGTAGGAACAAAAACAGGCCAACATTCTGAAATTTTAGCTGTTTTTGTGATCTTTCTAAAAAAATAAAATACAAATACAAATACAAAACCAAAACCTGCAAGAGCATTTGGCAAGACCAATACAGATCCAACCATGAAAAGATACAGATCTAAAACCAAAACCCATGATTTGGGCCATCACACATCCCTACTATATTGTAGTACTGAGGAAAAAATTCATCTATGAGTGTCAATGAGTGTTATAACATGTAAATTTAGCATTATCTTCCATGATCTTTTATGCAGTCTCTATTATAGAGGTGTAGAGATGGGAAAAAAAGTACCCTAGGGTATTCGGGCGCTATGAGGCGAGGTGCTTAGCTAAGCAGCAGCCAATTTTTAGGGAAGTCACTCCCTGTATGGTAGCAATAGAGAAGGAAAATGAGGCTGCGCTGTTAGAGGAAAGAACAGTACCATTCATGGTCAGAATAGAGAGGAACGAACTGGAAATAAATGTAATTGATGTTAATAATACTGTAGGAACAAAAACAGGCCAACATTCTGAAATTTTAGCTGTTTTTGTGATCTTTCTAAAAAAATAAAATACAAATACAAATACAAAACCAAAACCTGCAAGAGCATTTGGCAAGACCAATACAGATCCAACCATGAAAAGATACAGATCTAAAACCAAAACCCATGATTTGGGCCATCACACATCCCTACTATATTGTAGTACTGAGGAAACAATTCATCTATGAGTGTCAATGAGTGTTATAACATGTAAATTTAGCATTATCTTCCATGATCTTTTATGCAGTCTCTATTATAGAGGTGTAGAGATGGGAAAAAAAGTACCCTAGGGTATTCGGGCGCTATGAGGCGAGGTGCTTAGCTAAGCAGCAGCCAATTTTTAGGGAAGTCACTCCCTGTATGGTAGCAATAGAGAAGGAAAATGAGGCTGCGCTGTTAGAGGAAAGAACAGTACCATTCACTATGTGTATAACTTTTAAAAAACAATTTATTAAAACAATAATAACTCTTAAAAAAGCAGTATTATGTGCAAGATAAGCCAATTATAAGCAGGAAATGATTTAGCCAATTATATAGGATGGATAGAGTTTACCCCTGGAGGTGATTCAGGACTGATGTTTTGTGTTCTCTAGGATCCGTTCCACATTTTGCCCATAGATATTATGTCCAGTAAAATTCCACTGTAGAGAGTCCCTTTCAGATGGTATTGTAGAGAGTCCAAATTAGAGTTCCATATGCTGCTAGAGGGTTAGTGCAAAATCCCATGTATGGTGGGTACCTCATGCGTTGCGGAGATAGGATGGTGCCTCTCTAGGACTCCACTGGATGTCTGGTACGTGATGTGGGCTGGTTCGGGTCCGTTTCAAGGTTGTCCTGTTCCAAGGGTAAATGCGCAGCCTCATTTTCCTTCTCTATTATAGAGGTAAATCAGAATTACTAAGGACCTGATCCAGGTTGGATTGCAGATTCTACTAAAAAGCAGCAACGCAATGCGATTGTGAGGCAACCTGAATAACCCCCTAAGTCTGCCACCTGTAGCAGTAATTAATATTTGTTTCAGTAGGGTCTGCTGTATCATGAATAGTTTGTTGATTGCAATTTGTGGACTGGGTATACTTAATTAGAGAGCAGTGTCTCACGTGCATTTATTTTTTTTTCAAATAACTTTTTATTGAGTCATCATGAAAGTCACAAGGAACACATAAATCAGAAGGTTATAATACACAAACGTTAAGATCAAGTAGTATACATCAACAGTGTCTACATTAAACATCGGTTAAGACATTATTCTTCCAAAAAGAAAGGTTTACAGTAATCATGCTAGTGCTATTGTACATGGTATAAGCAACCCAGAGGGAGGCCGCCACAGCCATCCACACCTAGACCAGGGATACCGGTTGTTCCTGTGTGGCTAGTCTAGTTAGGTACCACGTGGTGTTTTTGAGGCTGTTATGAATGTTTAGACGTGTGGTAAGGGGCAGGGTGGGGATGTAGGATTCCCACAGGTGAAAGAATCGTTCCACTTGTTTACCCCTGTCTACAATGGCCTCCACCCAGTCCATCCTAAATATATGATGCAACTTGTTTAGGAATAGTGGTATCTGTGGCGGTGTACTATCTATCCAACCCTGTAGTATAGTCTTTTTCCCCGCAGCGCTTAGGGCTATCAGTAGTTTTTTACATTCCGATGGCATGCGGAGGGCAGGATCGATAATGCCCAAGACTGCCCATTCAGGGGTGAAGGGCACGTGGGCAATTAGATTTGCCTCCGCATATCTCCTAACCAGGTGCCAGAAGTATTGCACAATCGGGCATGTCCACAAACAGTGAAAAGTGTCTGCTTCACTCTGATGACATTTTGGACAAGAGTGCGAGTCGGTCGCTCCCATGTGGAAGCGCCGTAGTGGGGATAAGTAGGTGTTATGATATACATTAAGAAACAACTCAGTGTACATGCTTGCCGGGAGGACCTTTCTGGAGTAAAGTAGCAATTTTTCCATAGTTGGTATGGTCAGATCAGGAAAGTGAGCCAACCAAGAGGACATGCCACCCCTCACAGTAGCGTGATCTAATATTTTTATCAAGGAAGTGTAGTGGATAGAAATGGCCTTATATCTCGGTACCGGATGTGTTAAGAGGCTATCCAGGGAGTTGGTCCAGTCCCCATCCGCAAAATGTGCGAGGACATGTCTGACATAGAATTGTGTCTGTAGATATAGAAGGTAAAATGAGACAATCACCTCATGCCTCGCTGAGACCTCTGAGAGGGTGAGCGGGCGGCGGTCTCCCACTGCCACTAGTGAGCGAATTGATGTTATGCCCTCCTCCCTCCAAGTCTGGAAGGGTTGAGCAGCCATGCCGTCTAAGAAGTCTGGATTTTTAATTAGGGGTATATGTAAGGAGTAATACGGGTTTAGTTTTGCATTGTGTCGCAGTATGTGCCACCTCACGTGCATTTATATCTCTTCAGAAGAAAGTTCAATGTGAGGTGTGTAGGGCAATAAAGACGAGATACCTCATCCCATCAGTGAAGCATTAGAGACCTGGAATCCCATAGTGGAGGAATGGCATCCAACAGCCAGGTATTGAAAGCGCTGCATGAAAACCTGGAAGTGTGGGCTAATTACGCGCATTTCACCAGGGCTCATTTACATCACAGCCACTATTTAACAGTTTTTTCTCTGTCTAATTTTTTACACTATAATAAAAGTTATCTTTTATTTATGATGACATAATACAATGAAGAGTGCACTAACAAGGAGATATTCTTGGATGATGCCC
The DNA here is from genome assembly GCF_028390025.1 of Pseudophryne corroboree. Lineage (NCBI taxonomy): Eukaryota > Metazoa > Chordata > Amphibia > Anura > Myobatrachidae > Pseudophryne > Pseudophryne corroboree. The sequence goes on from NC_086444.1 coordinate 1,111,490,077, forward strand.
CTCCTGCTTCTTTCCTTTAATGTACTGATGCATAGCTGTGCCCTTTGGTTTAAGAAATATGGCATGTGTCATGTGTATGGACTCACAACACGTTTCAACTTCATAGTCTTTTTCAAGTTGTCCCTTTGAAAAAGACTATCAAGTCTAAACAAGTTGGTGGATCGAGCAAGGGATACCATCCTGCCTGACATAAGTCCCTGAAAGATCTGTAAGAACAGCCGCATAACATCTGCAACTATCCAGAATCTTTAAGGCTGTTTTATGGACATAAATACTAGTGTCTGTAGTCCAATTTGTTTTTGGTCCCCTTGCCTGTGGGATTGTTAATCTTTTGTCTGAATAAATATATTACTTTATACTTGGAATGGGATGTGGTTAGAATGCCAGCTGTCGGGACCCTGGCAGACGAAATACAGACGTCGGGATCCTTAAGATATCCCGCCACAGTGCCTTATTGATTTCTTACCAAATTTACTCCTGGGTCAAGACCCCAGCATCCAAATTACATCTGATAGAGTCCACTGTGCTCTCTGACACAGAGGTGCCCTGTCGGACCATCCACAGGATGTATGTCACCTAGTGATGTGCACCGGACATTTTTCGGGTTTTGTGTTTTGGTTTTGGATTCGGTTCCGTGGCCATGTTTTGGATTCAGACGCGTTTTGGCAAAACCTCCCAGAAAATTTTTTGGCGGATTCGGGTGTGTTTTGGATTTTTTTTTTATTTACAAAAAACCCTAAAAAACAGCTTAAATCATAGAACTTGGGGGTCATATTGATCCCATTGTATTATTAACCTCAATAACCATAATTTACACTCATTTTCAGTCTATTCTGTACACCTCACACCTCACAATATTATTTTTAGTCCTAAAATTTGCACCGAGGTCGCTGGATGGCTAAGCTAAGCGACACAAGTGGCCGACACAAACACCTAGCCCATCTAGGAGTGGCACTGCAGTGTCAGGCAGGATGGCACTTCAAAAAAATAGTCCCCAAACAGCACATGATGCAAAGAAAAAAAGAGGCGCACCAAGGTCGCTGTGTGACTAAGCTAAGCGACCCAAGTGGCCGACACAAACACCTGGCCCATCTAGGAGTGGCACTGCAGTGTCAGACAGGATGGCAGATTAAAAAAATTGTCCCCAAACAGCACATGATGCAAAGAAAAAAAGAGGCGCAATGAGGTAGCTGTGTGACTAAGCTAAGCGACCCAAGTGGCCGACACAAACACCTGGCCCATCTAGGAGTGGCACTGTAGTGTCAGACATGATGGCAGATTAAAATAATTGTCCCCAAACAGCACATGATGCAAAGAAAAAAAGAGGCGCAATGAGAAAGCTGTGTGACTAAGCTAAGCGACCCAAGTGGCCGACACAAACACCTGGCCCATCTAGGAGTGGCATTGCAGTGTCAGACAGGATGGCACTTCAAAAAAATAGTCCCCAAACAGCACATGATGCAAAGAAAAAAAGAGGCGCACCAAGGTCGCTGTGTGACTAAGCTAAGCGACACAAGTGGCCGACACAAACACCTGGCCCATCTAGGAGTGGCACTGCAGTGTCAGGCAGGATGGCACTTCAAAAAAATTGTCCCCAAACAGCACATGATGCAAAGAAAAATGAAAGAAAAAAGAGGTGCAAGATGGAATTGTCCTTGGGCCCTCCCACCCACCCTTATGTTGTATAAACAGGACATGCACACTTTAACGAACCCATCATTTCAGCGACAGGGTCTGCCACACGACTGTGACTGAAATGACTGGTTGGTTTGGGCCCCCACCAAATAAAGAAGCAATCAATCTTTCCTTGCACAAACTGGCTCTACAGAGGCAAGATGTTCACCTCATCATCATCCTCCGATTCCTCACCCCTTTCACTGTGTACATCAACCTCCTCACAGATTATTAATTCGTCCCCACTGGAATCCACCATCTCAGGTCCCTGTGTACTTTCTGGAGGCAATTGCTGCTGGTGAATGTCTCCACGGAGGAATTGATTATAATTCATTTTGATGAACATCATCTTCTCCACATTTTCTGGAAGTAACCTTGTACGCCGATTGCTGACAAGGTGAGCGGCTGCACTAAACACTCTTTCGGAGTACACACTGGAGGGAGGGCAACTTAGGTAGAATAAAGCCAGTTTGTGCAAGGGCCTCCAAATTGCCTCTTTTTCCTGCCAGTATACGTACGGACTGTCTGACGTGCCTACTTGGATGCGGTCACTCATATAATCCTCCACCATTCTTTCAATGGTGAGAGAATCATATGCAGTGACAGTAGACGACATGTCAGTAATCGTTGGCAGGTCCTTCAGTCCGTACAGATGTCAGCACTCGCTCCAGACTGCCCTGCATCACCGCCAGCGGGTGGGCTCGGAATTCTTAGCCTTTTCCTCGCACCCCCAGTTGCGGGAGAATGTGAAGGAGGAGATGTTGACGGTTCACGTTCCGCTTGACTTGACAATTTTCTCACCAGCAGGTCTTTGAACCTCTGCAGACTTGTGTCTGCCGGAAAGAGAGATACAACGTAGGTTTTAAATCTAGGATCGAGCACGGTGGCCAAAATGTAGTGCTCTGATTTCAACAGATTGACCACCGGTGAATCCTGGTTAAGCGAATTAAGGGCTCCATCCACAAGTCCCACATGCCTAGCGGAATCGCTCTGTTTTAGCTCCTCCTTCAATGTCTCCAGCTTCTTCTGCAAAAGCCTGATGAGGGGAATGACCTGACTCAGGCTGGCAGTGTCTGAACTGACTTAACGTGTGGCAAGTTCAAAGGGTTGCAGAACCTTGCACAACGTTGAAATCATTCTCCACTGCGCTTGAGTCAGGTGCATTCCCCCTCCTTTGCCTATATCGTGGGCAGATGTATAGGCTTGAATGGCCTTTTGCTGCTCCTCCATCCTCTGAAGCATATAGAGGGTTGAATTCCACCTCATTACCACCTCTTGCTTCAGATGATGGCAGGGCAGGTTCAGGAATATTTGGTGGTGCTCCAGTCTTCGGCACGCGGTGGCTGAATGCCGAAAGTGGCCCGCAATTCTTTGGGCCACCGACAGCATCTCTTGCACGCCCCTGTCGTTTTTTAAATAATTCTGCACCACCAAATTCAATGTATGTGCAAAACATGGGACGTGCTGGAATTTGCCCAGATGTAATGCACGCACAATATTGCTGGCGTTGTCCGATGTCACAAATCCCCAGGAGAGTCCAATTGGGGTAAGCCATTCTGCGATGATCTTCCTCAGTTTCCGTAAGAGGTTGTCAGCTGTAAAAAGCGTAGCCTGCCTAGGAATGAGTTTGCGTTTGCGAGAAGCTGCTACTGGTGCCGCCGCTGCTGTTCTTGCTGCGGGAGGCAATACATCTACCCAGTGGGCTGTCACAGTCATATAGTCCTGAGTCTGCCCTGCTCCACTTGTCCACATGTCGTGGTTGAGTGGACATTGGGTACAACTGCATTTTTTAGGACACTGGTGACTCTTTTTCTGAGGTCTGTGTACATTTTTGGTATCGCCTGCCTAGAGAAATGGAACCTAGATCGTATTTGGTACCGGGGGACACAGTACCTCAATCAAGTCTCTAGTTGCCTCTGAATTAACGGTGGATACCGGAAACCACGTTTCTCACCGCCCAGGCTGCCAAGGCCTGAGTTATCTGCTTTGCAGCAGGATGACTGCTGTGATATTTAATCTTCCTCGCAAAGGACTGTTGGACAGTCAATTGCTTACTGGAAGTAGTACAAGTGGTCTTCCGACTTCCCCTCTGGGATGACGATCGACTCCCAGCAGCAACAACAGCAGCGCCAGCAGCAGTAGGCGTTACACTCAAGGATGCATCGGAGGAATCCCAGGCAGGAGAGGACTCGTCAGACTTGCCAGTGACATGGCCTGCAGGACTATTGGCTTTCCTGGTAAGGAGGAAATTGACACTGAGGTAGTTGATGGTGTGGTTTGCAGGAGCTTGGTTACAAGAGGAAGGGATTTAGTGGTCAGTGGACTGCTTCCGCTGTCATCCAAAGTTTTTGAACTTGTCACTGACATATATGATGAATGCGCTGCAGGTGACGTATAAGGGAGGATGTTCCGAGGTGGTTAACGTCCTTACCCCTACTTATTACAGCTTGACAAAGGCAACACACGGCTTGACACCTGTTGTCCGCATTTGTGTTGAAATAATTCCACACCGAAGAGGTGATTTTTTTTGTATTTTGACCAGGCATGTCAATGGCCATATTCGTCCCACGGACAACAGGTGTCTCCCCGGGTGCCTGACTTAAACAAACCACCTCACCATCAGAATCCTCCTTGTCAATTTCCTCCCCAGCGCCAGCAACACCCATATCCTCATCCTGGTGTACTTCAACAGTGACATCTTCAATTTGACTATCAGGAACTGGACTGTAGGTGCTCCTTCCAGCACTTGCAGGGGGCGTGCAAATGGTGGAAGGAGCAAGCTCTTCCCGTCCAGTGTTGGGAAGGTCAGGCATCGCAACCGACACCATTGGACTCTCCTTGGGGATTTGTGATTTAGAAGAACGCACAGTTCTTTGCTGTGCTTTTGCCAGCTTAAGTCTTTTCTTTTTTCTAGCGAGAGGATGAGTGCTTCCATCCTCATGTGAATCTGAACCATTAGCCATGAACATAGGCCAGGGCCTCAGCCGTTCCTTGCCACTCCGTGTCGTAAATGGCATATTGGCAAGTTTGCGCTTCTCATCAGACGCTTTCAATTTTGATTTTTGGGTCATTTTACTGAACTTTTGTTTTTTGGATTTTACATGCTCTCTACTATGACATTGGGCATCGGCCTTGGCAGATGACGTTGATGGCATTTCATCGTCTCGGCCATGACTAGTGGCAGTAGCTTCAGCACGAGGTGGAAGTGGATCTTGATCTTTCCCTATTTTAACCTCCACATTTTTGTTCTCCATTTTTTAATGTGTGGAATTATATGCCAGTATCAATAGCAATGGCCTACTACTATATATACTGCGCACAACTAAAATGCACCACAGGTATAGAATGTAGATGGATAGTATACTTGACGACACAGAGGTATGTACAGCAGTGGCCTTCCGTACCATACTGCTATTTATACTGGTGGTCACTGTCAGCAAACTGCAAAACTGAAATGCACCACAGGTATAGAATGTAGATGGATAGTATACTTGATGACACAGAGGTAGGTACAGCAGTGGCCTTCCGTACCGTACTGCTTTATATACTGGTGGTCACTGTGTCAGCAAACTGCAAAACTAAAATTCACCACAGGTATAGAATGTAGATGGATAGTATACTTGACGACACAGAGGTAGGTACAGCAGTGGCCTTCCGTACCGTACTGCTATATATACTGGTGGTTACTGTGTCAGCAAACTGCAAAACTAAAATGCACCACAGGTATAGAATGTAGATGGATAGTATACTTGACGACACAGAGGTAGGTACAGCAGTGGCCTTCCGTACCGTACTGCTAGATATACTGGTGGTCACTGTGTCAGCAAACTGCAAAACTAAAATGCACCACAGTTATAGAATGTAGATGGATAGTATACTTGATGACACAGAGGTAGGCACAGCAGTGGCCTTCCGTACCGTACTGCTATATATGCTGGTGGTCACTGTGTCAGCAAACTGCAAAACTAAAATGCACCACAGGTATAGAATGTAGATGGATAGTATACTTGACGACACAGAGGTAGGTACAGCAGTGGCCTTCCGTACCGTACTGCTATATATACTGGTGGTCACTGTGTCAGCAAACTGCAAAACTAAAATGCACCACAGGTATAGAATGTAGATGGATAGTATACTTGACGACACAGAGGTAGGTACAGCAGTGGCCTTCCGTACCGTACTGCTATATATGCTGGTGGTCACTGTGTCAGCAAACTGCAAAACTAAAATGCACCACAGGTATAGAATGTAGATGGATAGTATACTTGACGACACAGAGGTAGGTACAGCAGTGGCCTTCCGTACCGTACTGCTATATATACTGGTGGTCACTGTGTCAGCAAATTGCAAAACTAAAATGCACCACAGGTATAGAATGTAGATGGATAGTATACTTGACGACACAGAGGTAGGTACAGCAGTGGCCTTCCGTACCGTACTGCTATATATGCTGGTGGTCACTGTGTCAGCAAACTGCAAAACTAAAATGCACCACAGGTATAGAATGTAGATGGATAGTATACTTGACGACACAGAGGTAGGTACAGCAGTGGCCTTCCGTACCGTACTGCTATATATACTGGTGGTCACTGTGTCAGCAAACTGCAAAACTAAAATGCACCACAGGTATAGAATGTAGATGGATCAGTGGCAAACGCAGGATTTACTTGTGGGGGGTTTCCGTATTTTGGGGGTAATTCTGAGTTGATCGCAGCAGGAACTTTGTTAGCAGTTGGGCAAAACCATGTGCACTGCAGGGGAGGCAGATATAACATGTGCAGATAGAGATAGATTTGGGTGTGGTGAGTTCAATCTGCAATCTAAATTGCAGTGTAAAAATAAAGCAGTATTTACCCTGCACAGAAGCAATATAACACACCCAAATCTAACTCTCTGCAAATGTTATATCTGCCCCCCCCCCCCCCCGCAGTGCACATGGTTTTGCCCAACTGCTAAAAAATGTCCTGCTGCGATCAACTTGGAATTACCCCCTTTAAATATATATTTAAAATATACATATATAGGAAGCAGTGTTGGCACTCAGGTAGTGAAAAGACTTTTCATTACCTGAGTGCCGACGACACCACTTGCTATATATGGGCTCCTGGCCGGCGGGCACCATCGGAAGGCATCGGCGCTTTTATTTACATATGGGAGTGCTGCCTCATGGACTATATATATATATATATATATATATATATATACACACACACACACACACACACAAATAAGTCCTTGCGCACAAAGTCCTTCAGGCTCCAGAGTTTAGAATGTCGCTCTGATCCCTTCAAGCCCTCCGAGTATCGCAACTAGTAAACAAATGGGGAGCGCACTTGTAAGTGGTTAAAAAGCACAATCTTTACTTAAAACATATGCTCACGTACATTCCCCCTGACGAAGTCCCCCATTGGACGAAATGTGTTAGGCGTGTCCTAGACGTGGACGCTGTGACGTCATCTGCCGAGACCAGAGCAGACACTGAGACAAGTCTGCCTTACAACCGGAGCAGCTAAGTTGCAGCGATCCATTCATGCTGCTCATTTTAAATTTTAATGTACATGAGCATATGTTTTATGTAAAGATTGTGCTCTTTAACCACTTACAAGTGCGCTCTCCATTTGTTTACCATATATATATACACACACACACACACACACACACACACACACACACACACACACACATGTATAGCATGCACATGGCGTCTTTAAAATAAAGTGTGCCCAGTAAATGGATTGGATATATACACACACACATACAGTGTGTGTGTGTGTGTGTGTGTGTGTGTGTGTGTGTGTGTGTGTGTGTGTGTGTATAAAAAAAAATCAATATACAGTATGACACACACACACACACACACACACATTGTATAGGAACCAGATGCACACTGACACACACATACACTGTATAGGGACCAGATGCGCACACACACATTGTATAGGGACCAGATGCACACTGACAAACACACACACACACACACACACACACACACATACTGTATAGGGACCACATGCACACTGACAACCACACACACATTGTATAGGGACTAGATGCACACTGACAAACACACACACACACACACACACACACACACACACACACACACTGTATAGGGACCACATGCACACTGACACCCACACACACAATGTATAGGGACCAGATGCACACTGACACACACAGCAAACACACATGTTGTACAGGGGAGCATACCTTCTCAATCATCACAGGCCAGCTCACCCTCCTTCAGACGCTACTGCACTGTGCCTTGTGTCTCTCCCCCTGTTCCCAGCATGGGGGAGGGCTGCTGTGTGTGTTCAGAGCTGCCGGAGTCTGACAGGCAGTGTCCGTGAAGGCTCCCATCAGAGGAGCCTGTAATATCCACAGCGCGGATTTCTGCAGCAGGAGTGACAGTGACTCACTGTCACTGACTGCAGTCCGCGCTCTACGCCAGCCACCGAGGGGTGAGTGTGCTGGCTGGAGAGGGCTCTCTGTGTGGCTGCTGGTCCGTTCTCTCCGCTGGTGAGGTCTCTGATGCGGGCCTCCTTCCATCTTCCGGAAGCAGCCGCACCGTGCATGACGATGCCTAGTCCTCCTGTGCGCTGCACATGGGGCTGCTTCCGGGAGTTCAGGCAACACTAACGGCGCGCTGTAGCTGTGATCGCGGTAGCGGTCGCGATCTCGGTTTGTATTGAGACAGAGACAAAGCTGTCTCTGTCTCTGAAAACAAGAATTTGCACTAACAGGGGGGGTTTCTGGGTACTCAGAAACCCCCCCTGCGTGCGCCACTGTGGATAGTATACTTGACGACACAGAGGTAGGTACAGCAGTGGCCTTCCGTACCATACTGCTATATATACTGGTGTCACTGTGTCAGCAAACTGTACAACTAAAATGCACCACAGGTATAGAATGTAGATGGATAGTATACTTGACGACACAGAGGTAGGTACAGCAGTGGCCTTCCGTACCGTACTGCTATATATGCTTGTGGTCACTGTGTCAGCAAACTTCAAAACTAAAATGCTCCACAGGTATAGAATGTAGATGGATAGTATACTTGATGACACAGAGGTAGGTACAGCAGTGGCCTTCCGTACCGTACTGCTATATATGCTTGTGGTCACTGTGTCAGCAAACTTCAAAACTAAAATGCTCCACAGGTATAGAATGTAGATGGATAGTATACTTGACGACACAGAGGTAGGTACAGCAGTGGCCTTCCGTACCGTACTGCTATATATGCTGGTGGTCACTGTGTCACCAAACTGCAAAACTAAAATGCACCACAGGTATAGAATGTAGATGGATAGTATACTTGATGACACAGAGGTAGGTACAGCAGTGGCCTTCCGTACCATACTGCTATATAAACTGGTGGTCACTGTGTCAGCAAACTGCAAAACTAAAATGCACCACAGGTATAGAATGTAGATGGATAGTATACTTGACGACACAGAGGTAGGTACAGCAGTTGCCTTCTGTACCGTACTGCTATATATACTGGTGGTCACTGTGTCAGCAAACTGCACAACTGAAATGCACCACAGGTATAGAATCTAGATGGATAGTAAACTTGACGACACAGAGGTAGGTACAGCAGTGGCCTTCCGTACCGTACTGCTATATACAGTATACTGGTGGTCACTGTGTCAGCAAACTGCAAAACTAAAATGCACCACAGGTTTAGAATGTAGATGGATAGTATACTTGACGACACAGAGGTAGGTACAGCTGTGGCCTACTTTACCGTAATGCTATATATTATATACTGGTGGTCAGCAAACTGTGCAAAACTGAAATGCACCACAGGTATGGATGGATAGTATACTTGACGACACAGAGGTAGGTACAGCAGTGGCCTTTTGTACCGTACTCCTATATATTATATACTGGTGGTCAGCAAAATTATGCACTGTACTCCTGCTATATACTGTCTACAATGCAGCACAGATATGGAGTGTTTTTCAGGCAGACAACGTATACTGGTGGTCCCTGGTCAGCAAAACTCAACACTGTACTCCTCCTATATAATATTATACTGGTAATCCCCAGTCCCTACAATAAAGCAGCACACTGAGCACAGATATGGAGTATTTTTCAGGCAGACAACGTATACTGGTGGTCACTGTCAGCAAAACTCTGCACTGTACTCCTGATATATAATACAGCTGCTCCCCAGTCCCCACAATTAAGCAGTGTGAGCACAGATATATGCAGCACACTGAGCACAGATAAGGAGCATTTTTTCTTGCAGAGAACGGATAAAACTGGTGGTCACTGATCAGCAAAACTCTGCACTGTACTCCTCCTATATTAATATACAGCTGCTCCCCAGTCCCCACAATTAAGCAATAAGTAAAGCAAGCACAAATATTTGCATCAACAATACATGGAGAGGACGCCAGCCACGTCCTCTCCCTAACATTTCCAATGCACAAGTGAAAATGGCGGCGACGCGCGGCGGCTTATATAGAATCCGAATCTCGCGAGAATCCGACAGCGGGATAATGACGTTCGGGCGCGCTCGGGTTAACCGAGCCATACGGGAGAATCCGAGTATGCCTCGGAGCCGTGTAGAAAGGGTGAAGTTCGGGGGGGTTCGGTTTCCGAGAAACCGAACCCGCTCATCACTAATGTCACCTACCATATTATACTCAAAATGAAGATATCCTCTGTAAGGTTTTGCCAATTGGATGATCTGGTGTCAGGCTCCGGAGCCTTACCTCCTGCTGGTGCTCCTGCGGGTTACCGTCCCGCTGGTTGGCACAGCTGCGGCGGCAGGGAGCTGCTGGCGACGGGTCCATCTGGACAGATGTGTTGCTGCCAAGGGCCGGGGGCCGAGAGTCTGGAGAGCCAGTGCTGGGATCGCTGCGGTAAGGTCCTCTAGTGGTGACACTCTATAGTGTGTCAGAGACAGAAGCTGGCTAAAGCTGTGTGCTAACAGCTAAGTATGTCTCCTGTGCTGGGGGCAGCCATGTTGGAGACCAGAGTATTACCAATGAAGTGCCCAATCTGTGTCCAGCCAACCCTGCATGTTCTCCCCTTACAAAAGGGGGCTGGCTCAGAGGGAGAGTGCCAGTGCTTCAAGTTACCTCCTTGTGAAAGTTTCTCCAGCTCTGTGCTCCCAGGTTACTTCTGGGTCCCTGGTCCTGGTTGCTCTCATCCATTGGTTACCTAAACGCTGCTGCAGTCCTGCTGTCTAAGTTCATTGCCACTCGTGGAAGCGCTTATGGGGTCCCAGGTCGTAGAGGAGCTCCAGGTGCTAACGGCGGTTCCCGCAGACGTCTTAATTTCTTCAAAGTCCAAGTTCTTCAGCCTCATCTTTCAATCACAAACCACAGTCTTCATTTCTTCAAAGTCCAAGTTCTTCAGCCTCATCTTTCAATCACAAACCACAGTCTCCATTTCTTCAAAGTCCAAGTTCTCCAGCCTTGTCTTTCAATCACAAATCACAGTCTTAATTTCTTCAAAGTCCAAGTACTACAGCCTCGTCTTTTAATCATAAACCACAGTCATCATTTCTTCTTTACCGGAGTTCTTCAGCTTCACTCTTCAAGTCATTTAACCATAGACTCAAATTCTTCCAGTTTCTTCAATTTCTCCAATATTCGTGTACAGCCTGATTATTCATTAAAACTACAGTTATCTTCCTACGAAGTCCTCCTTTTCTTTACGCCCTCTAGCCAACGTTAACACTTAGTTTGGCTTCCACCCCATGAGGAGGAATTACATTCAGCCACCTCGTTTAATCTCCTCACAGGTAGCTGTCCCTTCAGCCAAAACTCGGTTGTCGAAACCCTAACTTACACCGAGCGTGACATCTGGATGTTGATGGTCAGCATATTCAGATTTTCCAAGATCTGTCCTCGGTGACTATTCAAAAATGCAGGGCACTGCAACCTCTGAACTTTGTAACCTTGGGATTAAATATAGATGGGGTTTCCCCTTCAGCTCCAAGTCTTCCATGTTGGCAGGTTATCTAAGTTCAAAGATCCAGCTGACCTTCCTTCCTTCTGCTCTACCCTGAGCATTCCTGTAGTGTCCCTCTCAGACTGGCAGAAGTCTATTATACATCCTATCCCACTGGAGCTTGCTCAGCCTAACAATGATTTACAACTGTTGGTTTGCATCCTGATCTTGCATGTCTGCAGACCCTGTTTGTTCCTTTTATGAGAGGCATTTGTGTGCCTTATTGAGGCGTCAGGATGGGAGGACTCTCCTCTTGTTTCCTTTTCAGGATCCTAGATAGCTTCCCATATAAAGACTGATGGACTGGTGAGAAGATGCCTCCTCTCGGAACATGCCTTTCTCAAATTTACTAATATATGTTTGCTAGCATTATTTATATACTAGTTACCAACCTGTCAACATGACAGAACAACAGAACAGTAATGTCCGCAACGGCCAATGTGCACGCCCGAATGGAGCAACAATTGAATTCATGTGTCGGGTACCATCTAGTGGCTGCTGGCATGCAAAACACTTCCCCTATAGAGGGGAGGAGCAGCGCTAGCCTTTATTATATAGGATCTTTATGATTTGCAATGTTGATGTTTCTTCCTTTACTGGTACCTTTGATATGCTATGCTATTTAGTTGCGCCTTAGGCACCATTTGGTAATTATTTCAATTAATTTTTAAGGTTCTTCTAGATATTTTATATGTTTGCCTGTTGGTTGTTGTTGTCACCAACCCCTGGTGACCCTCTTGCCTGTTTTTCATGGCACAGTCATGCTCCTCATGCCAAGCAGCTTTAGTGTGTTTTGTTTTGTTTATTACTTGATCTGTTTGGTCCTCATTCTGTGTTGTGTGTCATTTGTCTTACCCCTGCCTTCTTTCTTTCCCAATGTGGTTTCCAACCAGCATCAGCCAGCCTTCCTCTCTATAGTCCTTGACCGGATTGCCCAGCTGGTCGTGGGTATTTCTGTCATGGGTTATTTGAATTGGTCTCTTCAGCTGGAAATAGATGTTAGGGTGATCTATTGCAGCATGATGTAGTGAGATTACAATGCAATTGCATCATGGCATGGCAAATGAATTGGAGGCAGGAGCATGCATGCGCCAGCTCCCTTTCAAGTCTATGGGATAGCAGAAGCATGCAATCGCATGCATACCCCTATGCTGCACTGACCTTGTTGCAATGAAAATGCATCTTTAGGTCCACCCTTAATGCCAGGCTCTTTGGCAATATTAGAAAAGACCACCTTTGTAGGAATAGTTTTTACCAGTGGGGTAATAGGTTGGTTACGTTGTTAGCGAGAGCCCTAGGCTACCAGAAAACCACATAATACTGTACATTTAAATGGTTAAGGATTCATTAGGGGTGCAACGCATCCTTACCCATGATATAGCCGATACATTCCACTCCTATTATACAAAATTACACTCGCCACAGGTTTTATTACCACTCTATGGGTGTCGTGGACACCCATGAGTGGGAATAGTCCTGGGCCCTTGCCGGCATTCTTTCAGCTGGGATCCTGGCATCGGTATGCTGACTGCTGGGATCCCAACCGCCCAGATCATAACTGCATCCTATTCACCTCACTGCATGTCATTGGCTTGTGCCAGACCCTTGACTCCCTTTGAGAACATGTGCCTGGCCCCTAGAAAAGAAAAAAAGAAAGTAATGACTACTTGAAAAGGAGTCATTCATCCTGAACTGAGACGGTATCTGGTCTCTAGGTCGAACACACTTACGTCGACAGTCGTTAGGTCGACATGCATTAGGTTGACATGGTTTCTAGGTCGACATGAACAAAGTCGACATGACAAAAGGTCGACAAGCGTTTTTCACAATTTTTTTGTTTATTTTTTTTACTTTTTCATACTTTACGATCCACGTGGACTACGATTGGGAATGGTAACCTGTGACGAGTGCAGTGGTAGCGGAGTAAGCCACCATGCCTGAACAGGGCCATCTTAACAGCAGTGTAGGCCCCTGGGCACAGCAATGCACTGGGCCCCCTACACATCATCCAGCGGTAGGGGCTGGGGGTGCTACCAGCAGCAGCTTTGATGTCCCGTGGGCGGTAGGGGGTGTTCTATCTTCCGCTCAGCTGTTAGGACCTGGAGCAGTAATTTCTGCTAATTACTCCTTTACTGAACAGATGGGGCTAAACTGTAGAAGGGGGCATTCCAGGGTGGTAGGTGGTGTTTAATACGTAGGGGAGCGGTGGATAGTGGAGTGGGCTTAATATTTATAATTTTCCGGTGGGAGGGCAGCTTGCTTGACTGCAGATATCTCAAGTTCCTGAAAATATATTTCTTAGCTTTGAATGGGATAAAAAAAAAACTAGAGAGTCCCACCTTTCAGGAGGTTCTGGGGACTCAGGGATCAGAGTTCAGGAGCCAGAGTAATTCACCAATGAAAATCTAAAACTGCATATTATTAGGCGTATGCAGCTGGAGCAAGGACCACCTGCTTGAAGGCAGATATCTCTGGTTCTGGGCATAGTAGAGACAAGCTGCCAGTGTCCACCAAAAGCGGAGAGTCACAGCTTTTGGATTATACCCTCTGAAAAACTTTAAGTCAGACAGAACCAGAGATATCTGGCTGGGAAGAGCAATTAACAGGCTTGGATGGGGACCACTACTTTCAAGTCGGATATCTCCGGTTCCCCAGGGCCGATTTTCAAAAATCTGGTACCCCTGGAAAGAGGAGACCCTCAGCTATCTGCGTAGGGCCCTTATACTCCTGGGGCCCTTGGGCAAGAGCCCATTGAGCCCATGCGAAAAGACGGCCCTGTGCCTGAAGCATGGCGAGTGAGGCAAGCCATGAGAGGGGACACGGTGCACTAATTGTCGTTCCCGGTCACTCTACGAAGATAACAACACCAAAAAAATTTCAAATCACATGTCGACCTTTTGTCATGTCAGCCTTGCTCATGTCGACCTAATGCTTGTGTCGACCTATTTTAGGTGTCAACTTAGTCACTGTTGACCAATAGTGGTCGACCTAGACACTGTCGACTTAAGTGTGGTCGAGCCTATGAACCACACCCACCGGGACATGCTGAAACTATCGTTATTGCATTGCTCATGCCTTTTTAGCAGGTCAACATGTTTCAGCAAATACCTAAAGTATATGAAGCAAAAACAGTCTTACTTCCCTGTAAGCACATTTATAAAGATCATAAACTCCAACTTGTTTTCTTTCAGTAGTTATATTGATTGAATAAAGAGTTCAGAATGTGCTGATATATGTAAAAATGCAATAATAGGGCATTTAAACTTTTACATATTGCTGTAAGATGAATTTGCAGGAAACATTCACATGCAAAACATAGATAAAATGTTTATAGTTTTTGCTCCCAGTGACAATGAAATAAAGGCTGTGTTCGATGCAATCTGTATTTTTAATGTTGTACAGCTTGTTGGATAAAAGGTGGAATGCAGGGAAATTGTATCATTTTAAACAGAGATGACAGAAAAACAAGATAGAGGGATTTTTTGCAGATAATCCATTCATGTAAACAAAAACTATGCAAATCTCTAGAAAAGACTTTTCCCCCTTTTCTTTAAGTAAATTGGAAATGTACAATACACAGATAAGAAGCCAAACTAAGCAGTTTTAGAGGTCAATCATTAGTCTCTACATAAATATTTAATACTCTTTCAGCTCCACTGGATATATACACAGTTCTTTGGAGACGAGAATATTGTAATAAGATATTAAAATTTCATACAATGCCACAGCTGAGGTGATTGTCAGTGTGAATATGTGATTTTTTCAGGCACTTTAAAACTTTGCTGAATATAACAAAATCACCTACATCTTAAGAGTGTGTATAGTTGGACAGCTATTGTATAGTACAAGTGACGGGATATAATTAGTGGTCCATGTCACCAAACCTGTCACAAATCTTAATGATTAGTAAATAGCAATATAAAAAATAATTAATAAAATTGGAATAATTTCAGCAGGATATGCCATATGTTACATATATGTATACAAATTTTACTGTCTAAAATGTCTATAACTTTGTGCACTACCATAGGCTTAAAGGCCTTTCACAAGTGAATTTGGTAATAATACACAATTACTGTATAGGCCTAGTAATAATAATCATTTGAAACATAAATTCAAAGATGTAGAGGGTTTCAAAGTACATCTTTGTAAAAGTAGGATGTCACCATTTGTCATGTAATAATAAACAATACAGTATCACCGTAAATATGCCCATTCACCTTGTTTGTGCATTTAAAAGAAACAATTTTTAACTAAATATGAGTAATTGTCAAACATGTGAAAGTGATTTTAGATCCAATGGCATTAATATATCTGCTGGCATCAGTGACAGATTAAGGGGGCACGTGCTCCAGCCAACACCCTTCAACCATTATCAGCAGCAGCGGAAGTAAAGCTGGGTACACACTATGTTGTCCCATGTAATGTTCTGATGGAGGATGATTCCTCGGCTGATGTGATGTACAGTAGTTAAATGCAGCATGTAGCGATACATTGTGCAATCATACAGTGGATTGTATAGTGTGTGCAGCAGCACAATGTATTGTTTCATTGCTTTGTGGCATCATTGTCGTAAGTTGTATACCCAGTTTAAAGCTTCTGAGGTGCAGTGTAGGCGTCAAAAGGAGAGGAAGGGGGCAGAAACCAAGCAGGGGCAGGGCTACAAAGAGCAGTGTACAGCCCTTACTCTGAGATCTGCCTGCACCATAGAAGATAGGATGGGTGGTATTGTAGGTGCAGCAGAGTACTTTCCGAATGTAATTCTGTATGCATGTACAGGGGCATCTGAATATTTTTAGGTTGGGGGGCAAGATTTAATATAATTTTGGTGCCCCAAAATTGCTAAATGTCTGCCTCATGTAATAAGAGGCCAGCATGTCTGATTGTCACTCCAATTCTTCCATGTGACACTCCAGCCCCCTCTCTGTGTGTCACTCCAGCATCCGCCCTCCCTCAGCTCTGCTTCTTTCTCTGAAGGGAAGGGAACGAGAGAGTTGGCCAGGGGGTGGGAACCCACAAATGCAAACAAGTGCATGTCAGCACTGACAGGCAGCCCAGGTGGACATGGCAGGGAGAGTAGACCAAGCACTGGCAGTTACCAGTGCATTGCCGGTGCTGAGGTGACTGACAGTGGTGGCTGTGGCTGGTGCCACAGCTAGGCTTGTGCAATAGGAAAGAAGGATGTCTCTTTCAGAGACAGCCTTCATTTTTTACTTTAACAGATTAAGCTGTGCCCTCCAGTGGCTGCCACCTTTAGGCAGTTGCCCAAAGCCACCTAATGCTAGTACTGGTCCTGTGAATACCCCTGCAATTCAGAATGCATATACTAAACTGCCATACCATACAGAGTACATTTTTGAAACTGACAAACAATGGGGCAGATGTATTAACCTGGAGAAGGCATAAGGAAGTGATAAACCAGTGTTATGTGCAAGGTGATAAAGGCACCAGCCAATCAGTTCCAATATGTAAATTAACAGTTAGGAAATGATTGGCTGGTGCCTTTATCACCTTGCACATATCACTGGTATATCACTTCCTTGTGCCTTCTCCAGGTGAATACATCTGCCCCTATATACTGTAGAAGGCAATTCAAATTTTTGAGAGAATTATCTCACTATAAAAGCTCCACTGAGGCACGGACTGATATGAATATCCAAATATTCTCTGTAAAGCACTGCGGAATATGTGTGCACTATATAAACAACTGATGATAATAATAATAATAATAATAATAATAATAATAATTACCCTGATCAGCTACTTATACAAATCATACTGCTCGCATCCAAAAATATAAATGTAACAAAACTACCTAAAAGAAGAAATATTCAATGTCATAAAATAGATTGTTATACTGTAGGTCAGAAAAACAACCTACTGTTTCATTAAACTCATGGGGCTAAATTAAATAGCCTGTTATCTGCTGGAGATGCAGGTCTTTGAGCGAGTCTGCCAGTATTTTTAAAGCGGCAATCATTTACGAGGCAAAACCAGGTTAATTTTGCCCTGTAACTGATTGCCACTTTAAAAATATGGGCAGACTCACACAAAGTCCTGCATCTCCAGCAGATAACAGGCTAGCCGACCTGTGCTGGCATGATGGGGTCCTGCACCCCGGACCCATACCTAGTATTAGGAACCCCCAGTGACGGAGAAGCCTTGTCGATCGGCCTGGGGGCTTAACCCTATATCTGCAGATATACGCAACTAAGATCTCCGTATTATCTGATTATTATGTAGTATTATTACTTACTCAGTGTGCATTAGGGAACACAAATAGTTTTTTCTTACACAGAATTACCCCTCCCTTTTAGCACCTGACTGATATTACATCTGATTGAGCAGCTTTCCAATATTTGTGCATTGCATTCAGGATAACAGCCAGATCCCATGAAACCACAGGAGGGACATAGGGAGGCTAAATCCATAAGACACCCTGAGTGAATGAATGAACATCAGGTATAGATGCAATTTTTCCCTGAAGCAACCCGACAAGGCAGATATGGGAACCTTGAGGGAGGCCAGATGAAGGCCTAAGTACAGACCACTTTGCAGAAAAGCCAGAATTCTGGAAGTTCTGAATCTGTATGCATCATAATTCTTATCAGCACACCAGGTGAAGTAAGAATTCCGGACCCTGTAATAAATCCGAGCTGAAGCCGGTTTACGGGCTTTTAACATTGTTTGGATGACTGCATCAGAGAATCGTTTGGCTCTCAGGAGTGGTGCTTCAAGAGCCACGCCGTCAAAGCCAGCCTGGCTAGGTCCAGATAAAGACAAGGGCCCTGCATGAGGAGGTCTGGGCACTGAGGTAGTAGAAGAGGACGCTCTGTCAATAGACCCTGCAGGTCTGAGAACCAATACCATCTGGGCCACGCTGGAGCGACTAGAAGTAGAAATCCTTCTTCTTGTCTGAACTTCTCCAGGACTCTGGGCAGGAGTAAAACTGAAAGGAACACGTAGGGCAGTCGAAAGTTCCATGGAATTGCCAGTGCATCCATGAACAATGCTTTAGAATCCCTGGTCCTTGATCTGAAGACCGGAATCTTGTGATTGTGTCGAGACATGCCATCAGGTCTATGTCTGGTAGGCTCCACTTGTCCACTAGGAGTTGAAAGACTTCTGGCTGAAGACCCCACTCTCCGGCGCGCATGTCCTGGCGACTGAGGAAGTCCCCTTCCCCGTTTAGGATGACTGGAATGAACACTGCCGTTATTGCTGAAAGATGGCGCTTCGCCCAACGAAGGGCCATCACACTTCCATCATAGCCATGCGGCTTCGAGTGCCGCCTTGATGGTTTATGTATGCCACCGTAGTGGCATTGTCTGACCATACTTGAACGGGCCTGTTCTGTACCAGAGGCAGGGTGAGAGTCAATGCATTGAACACCGTCCGCAACTCCAGAATGTTTATTGGGAGGATTGACTCCTCCTTGGTCCAACGACCCTGAAAATAGTGTTGCTCCAACATCGCACCCCATCCCCTCAGATTGGTGTCCGTTGTCAGCAGGACGCAGTAGGGGATCCAGAAGGGACGGACCCTGCTCAATTGCTGGTCCTGTAGCCACCAGGTCAGCGACAGATGACCCTCCGGAGTCAAAGTGATTATGTGAGATCTGATCCGATGAGGTAGGCCATCCCACTTGGAAAGGATTAACCTCTGCAGAGGGTGAGAATGAAATTGAGCGTGCTCTATTATGTCAAATGCTGACACCATCAGGCCATGTACTTGCATCGTTGAGTGTATCGACACTCTGGGGTGACAAACGAAGCATCTTATCCTGTCTTGAAGTTTCAGGACTTTTTCTGGAGACAGAAACAGTTGATAATGGTGTGTGTCCAGGAGTGCCCCCAGGTGCCCCATGCTCTAACCTGGAACCAGCGAAGATTTCATCCAATTGATGAGTCACCCGTGGGCTTGTAGGAAGCTGTCAGTTGCAGATGACTGAGGAAAACATTGTGGGAGTTTACCAGAATCAGCAAGTCGTCCAGATACGGCAGGATCCTGACTACCTGGCAATGGAGATGGGCCGTCATTACGGCCATCACCTTGGTGAAGATCAGAGGAGCCATAGCCAGTCCAAATGGTAGAGCCAATAGAAAACTGCAGATACTGCTGATGAGACATGGCAATAGGTATATACAGGTACACATCATGTATATCCAGGGATACCATATAGTCTCCAGGTTCCATATCCAGTACAATTGAGCGCAGTGTTTCCATACGGAACTTGGACACTCTCATAAACTTGTTCAGTGATTTGAGGTTGAGTATAGGCCGGAAAGACGCATTGGGTTTCAGTACTAGAAACAGGGTCGAGTAGTAACCTCTGCCTCTCTGGGCTTAGTGGTTTTGGGAGCACAAGATTGTCTCGGTATACCTGACCTTTTTCTTTCCCTTGAGACTAAAGGGAATGAAAAGTGGTACCTTTAGCCTTCTGTGCAGAAGAACTAGTATTTGGGAGAAAGGCCGTCTTAGCATCCGCCAATTCAGACACAATTTTATTTAGGTTTTCCTCAAACAAAATGTCCCCCTTAAAGGGCAGTACCTCCAAGGTCTTTTTGGAGACTAGGTCCACCTTCCATAGCCTCATCCACAGAATACAGTGAGCCACGACAGACATAATCGACGCCTTGGCTGCCAACACACCCGCCTAAGAGGATGCCTCCTGAATGTAATAGGTGGCGGTGGTAATGTGAGACAGGTATTTTCTGGCATTGTCAGATATATCCTCGGGCAGCTCTTCCTCTAAAGCCTGAACCCATGCTTCAATTCCATTTGCAGCCCAAGAGACCGCAATAGTGGGTCTATGTACAGCACCTGTAAGGGAGTAAATAGATTTCAGGCATCCCTCCGCATGCTTATCTGTCGGTTCCTTCAGTGAAGTGAAAGTGGTGACAGGCAGAGTGGACGACACCACTAGGCGGGTGACATGAGAATCCACCGGCGGTGAATTTTCCCACTTGTTACATTACTTTGCAGGGAGAGGATAGTGAGCCAAGGCCCGTTTAGACAGAGGGAATTTCTTTCTTGAATTAGACCAGGGTTCCTGCCTGATGTCCACCAAATGGTCAGAATGGGGTAATAGATTTTTAACCACCTTCTGCCATTTAAACATATCAGTTTTCTTAGCCACAGTAGTGGAATCCTCATCATCAGTGATTTGTAGGATTTGCTCAATAGCAACCACAAGGGCAGGGACATCAATTTGCAATGGAGAATCCTTGTCAGAAACACCGGATTCAGTGTCTGACAGTACAGAATGCTCCCCCTCCTCTTCAGATGAAACATCTGAGAGATTTGTGGATTGTGAGGAGGAAGCAGCCCGCTTAGATGACCCAGAGACCCCAGAGTTACCTGAAGTCGATTTTTTTCTGACCAAGGAATGATTTAATTGCTGAAACTTGTTAGACAAATTTTCTGCCCAAGGCGGATTAACCATAGGGACAATTTGTGGCTGTAATGGCACAGGTGGTCCCATAAGAGACATAAGGCATTCCACTAGAGTGCCCAGAAGGTTTGTGAATGCAGCCCAGGGTGGCTCCTGATTGGTTACAGGAGATGCGGACTGACTGGGAGATGTATGATACATAGTACACAGACCATCATACACAGCTTCCCCCTCTGGTAAATATTCAGCACATGCTCTACATCATAGGTGTGCGCAGGGGGGGTGCCTGGTGCGCACAGGCACCCCCTAATGTCTGGCACCCCGATCTCACATGCCTGATGCAGCAATCGCCGAGCATGCTGATTACTGTCCCCTCTGCGCTGCACCCTGTCAGGACTGCATTACTGACCGGACGCCTGGGTTAATCAAGGGTGCCACTGCCACCGGCTTTCAAACTCCCGGCTCCACCTCCATGTACAAAACAAAACAGCATGGCGTGATGTGATTACATCATCGGCAACATGCCCACCTCTCTCCTTCTATGCTATGCCAACGCCAGCCACTGATGAGGATCAGCATGCAGCCAGCGTTCCTCTTAAGAAGACAAATTCAATACCGGCAGGCGGTCGGCAGCAACATTGACATGTCATTCGTTTTTCTAGCAGCAGCAGTACTAGTCTGCGACTGTCAGTGTCAGTGAGTGACTGACTTGTAAGTATGTTGCTGCAGCTTGCAGGGGAAAGAGAGGGGGAGCCAGACCAGGCTGAGGAGGAGCACTGTAATTGCACTGAGTGCCGTCAGGGGTGTTTGTTTGGGGCACACCACAACATCTGACAATGTATCTGCTTTATTAGGATTGGTACAAGGGTGGATATTTTATATTGCGTTGACCGTCAATAGATGGTGCTAGACACACCCAAAAGGCGGTGCTAGACACACCCCTCCAACGGTGCACCCCCTAATAAAATGTGCTGCGCACGCTATTGCTCTGCATGATGCAGGAGCGTCCACAGACTTACTGCCCATCTTGTTAGACACTGCACACAAATGCAACAACAGAGCGAATTAGTACGATAAAGCCAGACAGAGTATGATACCTTTGAATAAATCCGTTAGTATGTGACTGTAGACACAGTACACAACACCAGCGAATAAATCCGGTATTATGTGACTGAGTACACAGTAGAATACACGTACAGTAATAGGTAAATATTGTGACGCACAATATATATGACCCTGACGCACCAAGTCCCTTAGGGTACAGAATATAGTGATAGATATATCTGGGAAACAGTGAAAGTAAACCATAAAGCAGATTCAGGCACACACAGTCACAGGCAATGCAGGTAATTATTATGATGATAAAACTGCACTGGACTAGTATATGTACAGTTATATATATAACACAACACAGCACGGTCCTAGACTGGAGGTTTATATCAGAATACTCATACAATATATCCTGTAATAGGTACACATTTTCTTAACTACCGCTGTCTGTATAAAGACATGTAGAATACTCCAGTGTTTGTAATGTCACAGCGCTGTATACAGGCGGCTTTACAAGGGAGTCTTTGCCCTGCAGTCCAAGAGACTAGCCACAACTATGCTTATAAGATGGTGCCCATCATCTCGGTTAGGGATTGAGGGAGAGTGTGAGGCAGCTCCAGGGTGGGAAAATCTGCAGTAGATGTCGCCTTGGGCCAGGGAGAGGCTACAAGTCAAGTGCCAGCTCTCCTAAGCTGGACTTCCACCCCAGGTACTAGTGAGTCTTATTAAATGCGGTGTTAGTACACCTGCCCTGTGCTCTATTGCCCTGGTGGTCTAGTGGCATCCCTGCTTGGTGACAGTGTCCATGCCAGCGCGGTGACCCGTCTCCCTAGGTCACGGACAGAACACGATTTAATGGTGGGTCCCACCTGGTGACCCCTTACCTCCTCCCCATAGCAGCCAAGCGAACCAGGAGAGCGACTGCGACCGTGTGCCTAAAGCCGGAGCATCTCCGCCGCAAGTACACGGGAACAGGCCGCGGGAGTATGCAATGCTGCTTTGGATGTGATGGAGATACAGCGCTGAAGTGTCACCATGACATACAGTGCTGACAGCCCAGTTTTGAATACATTTTCTGTCAGAAAAAGCTTTTTTAGGGTTGCCCAGTGCAGCCCACCTGTTAAGTGACCTGCTGCTGCAGATACCAACTTAAAATTTAGCTCACAGTGCCTGGAGGCAGGGTTATAGAGGAGGCCCCAATGCATCCTGGGACAGCCTAAAGCTTTAGCCTGTTGGTGCCTCTGGATCAAAATCCACTCTACACCCCGATGTTTCCCTGCGGAATCCAATGTAACCTGCTGCAGAAAAACATGTAAACAAATCCTTCCATTTCCTACCAGGAGCTAATGCTACCTGGAAGAAAATGGCAACATCCTGGAGAGAATAGACATAATGCTACTAGCATTATGATTTACAAAGACTTTGAACCTAAACTTTGCGTTTTTACCAAGAAAACCACCACAGAGGTTGTCATTCTCAGAAGAAGAAAAGCCCCAGGTTGGAAATGCAGCTGGAAAATGCAACCAAATGAGTAAGGGAGAGTGCAACCTGGCAACACAAAAGCCACCCCTCATCAGGGGTACTGGAAAACAGTGTCAGTATGTCAGGTTTTACCATCAGTAGAGTTCTCTTCTCATATTAGGACTTATCCTCATAGTATCTATCAGTACAGCAGAAAAGAATATATAATAATTGTAGCTACAGATGTGTCCTCTTACTGAACATCTAGGCTCCCTGCACATTAAACAGCCCTGCTAGTCATGCCATGCAATGGTGGGACTTGGTAGCATCAAACTTCTTTTCGTGCAACTTTTTCTATTAAAATGCATCTTTTTCACAAAACAATGTAAAGAAGGCGCACAAGCAGCTTTTGCTGATTAAAATGATATGCAGCATGCATATATCCTGTGTGCGACTGTGGCTGTATCTGCATATGAAATGCTACACTACAGTGTTTTCCTAGAAAAGTCTGCTTGTGCGTCTTATTCACATTGCGATGCAAAGAAGATGCTTTTTCGACAAAAAAAGAAGCCTGATGTTAACAGAGTTACAAAGGACCTGTCAGCTCACTCATGCCAGGCATCTCCCACTGCAAGGTGTATTTAGGCAAGATGTATTAGGACACATCTATAATCATATCATGTTTCCAAAATGCATTTCTACCACTACAATCCTAGATCTTGCTTTAAGGCCTTCATTACTGCCTTATACATACTTATATTTTCCTATACTGCTAGTATGTTCTGTGGTATACCAAGTAACAAATCTGGGGCCTTGATGCTAATTATGACATTGCACAGCAGGGACAGGGTTATTAAGATGTGATTCAAATTGCCTTCCTCCCTGCTCAGCACCCGAAGCATAATCCACAATAAGTGGCCTGCCGGAGCAGCGATGACGCATGGGATCAGGGACTCATTCCGATCCCATGTGTTTTCACATGATCTCGGGTCCGATTCAGGTGATTGAAACGGACCCTTATTGGATACTGCGATAATGACCATCAGTAGAAAATCACAATATCCGGCCATTTCAATCCGCCAAAAACAGATCACACATAATGTTCTACTACATTTTATTCTTTGCAAATAATCTTCTATTTACATATCATAACACAAGGTTTCCTTGTAGCGCCTGCAGCTATATAGTATTTTAAATGTATGTGGCTACAATGTTACAGTATACTAACCTCAGCCTAACCACAAGCTAATTGACTACCCTATGTGGATACATTTCATTAACACTCGTAGAGTCTACCCTATTGTTGTGGGAGACAGTCTTCTCTGCAAAGACCTAGTTGATGAGTTCTCCCTTTAAACTTGTGGTTTTAATATCTTTGCGGAATCACTACATTCCATAACTATTCATAATGACTCTACAAATAAAGGGTTCATAGTTGCGGATCATTTTGAATATATTCACCAGGAGTAACTCACCCAGCGTGTGCAGGGTTGGACTGGCCCACAGGGGTACAGGGGAAACCACCGGTGGGCCCTACTGCCTGGGGGCCCACCCCCTCCTCTAGGGATCAGGTTCCAGACTGTGCTGTTACTAATCTAGTACATTACCTTGCATGCACTACGGTATTTACTGTATATGTTTATCTACTGGACCAACTTGCAAAATGGTTAGGCAAACCAATGTGGTGGCTGGGCACACCCCCTCTAGAGAATGGCCACACCCCTAAACATGGGCCCCTACCACTGCATTCCCCCGGTGGGCCCTACATACCCCAGTCCGACACTGATCGTGTGTGTCTTCTTGACAGGGAAGCAGTTAATTTACCGGCTGTCAGGATCACGACAGCTGGCAAAATGCCACTGGCCGGAATTCCGACCAAAGCCCCGTATTCCCACTCAGGTGGTGGTCCACGCCAACACCTGAGGGGGAATATAATAGTGTGGCATGCGAAGCTCATCATGGGCCCATGGTGAGTGCAGCGAGCCCGCAAGGGGACTCACCACTGAGATGCCGGCTGTCGGGATGCTGGCTGTCGGGATTCCGGCGTTGATCTTCTTACCTCCAGGATCCTGACCATCGGTATTACATACCGTACCAGACCCTTCTTGAAAGCTGGCTGCTTCTACTTAATTAATTTAAATGACAAATAAGCTACTGTATCTGAGACTTTCCTATGAAATAATACGCCATACAGCGCGAGATGTCTGACGTGAGTGAGCTGAAAGGTTCAAGTGCAATTCTGCTAACGTTGTGAAACATTGAACTAATGTCTTAGTCGCAATGCAATGCGACTGTGCTGATTAATTTGATATATGACCCTTGTATATAATGTGTGACTGAGTCCGTATACTGTACGGAGCAGAACATAACTTTTATTGGAAATAAGCTGTGGCTGCTACATTGTAGCACTTCATGTACATATTCAGAGACTCAGTCCTACACAGATATACAAGTGTCATATATCAAATTAATCAGCACAGTCTCCTAGTGCATCCAGTGGCTCACTCCTCCCTTATGAGCATATTTATCAAAATTATTTTTACTAACTACCGTATATACTCGAGTATAAGCTGACTTTTTCAGCACTTTTTTTGTGCTGAAAAAAACTCCTCGGCTTATACTCGAGTCAGTGCAGGGAAGGAGTGGGGACACGGAGGGCAGTCAGTGCAGTGTGAAGGAGGGACACGGAGGGCACAGTGCTCGCCTCTCCTGTAGCACTTTGCATGAAGATTCAGAGACTCTTTTGCACACAGATATACAAGTGTCCTATAAAATTAATCAGCACAGTCTCCTCGTGCGTCCTTGTCAAAGTGCGTTTTGATTAAGATGCAATTTTGGCAAAAAAAGATGCCCAAAGCTAGAAGATTGTCATGCAACCTGGAATGCCAAGTTTTGCTGTTTGGTGTGACTGCAGCAATCAGTGTAAGGACACATCTGTAGATGCACAACTACTTGGAGACTTACTGGTGCATCCTTAGGACACACACAACAGCCAGCTGCTCACTCCCAGCATCTTCCATGCACTGCACGTGATGTCATGATGTAGTAAATGCAGTAAATGTGCAGCAGAAGGCCAGGGCACCAAAGTGCCCTGGTACAACACCGGTTCCTGTCATGGTTTCCAAATATGTGTAATACCCAGTAGAGTGTTTAATTACCTTTTCTCTTACCAGACCTGGTCAGATTGTCTGCTTCGTCCCACTCTTCTCATTAAAGGTTTAAGGAACAGCTCAATGATTTTAAAGAGAACTCAATTTATTAATGGCAATGACTGAATTGATTCTTTGGATGTCCTCAACAGAAAAGTTAAATATAGTCTAATAACATTTTATAGATACATATAATTGTTCCGAAAGTTTACTTCCAACAGCAGGCATTTCTTTATTATACAGGAACCTTGCAGAAAATTATTGTTTTCCTGGTCTACGTTGGATATCTGCAATAGGGTTATTATCACTCGCAAACCTGACCCATCCAAGAAAACTCTTTCATAAAAGAAATGGTTATCTTACAGTGATACAGCGATTGATTAGTCACAATGAATTCTAGTAAGCAATTACTTAAAATTACACTCCAGATTTACTATTGCACCTTAATGAGTACAATAACAACAAAGCAATTAGATCCTGAAAATACTGTATACACTGTCTGCAATTAGACTCAAGTCCTGCCTTAAATCCCTTTTCCTACTTCCTATTTAGCGGCAGTACTATGGTATGCCAGCATCCAGGCTCCTGGCGGCCAGCACACTGTTGCCGGAATCCCAACCGCCAGCATACCGACAGCTGGGTGAGCGCAAATGAGCCCCTTGCGGGCACGATGGCACGTTAAGCGCGCCACAATATCTATTCTCCCTCCAGGGGGGTTGTGGACCCCCAAGAGGGAGAGAAGGTGTCGGTATGCCGGCGGTGATTCCGGCGCTGGTATGCTGGCGATCGGGAGCCCTGCCACTGGCAAACTGAAGACCACCCCTATTTAGCATGCATGCAAACTACTACCAATAATAAGTTCAGCAAGTTCTGTAAAGATGGTGCACAGTTTTACATTGGTGTTATTTTGTTACCCCCTTAGCCTTAAAAGTTTGTGAATAACTGCTGATATAACTGCTGATGAGAGCTCTGTTGCAGAACGTTGCCCAGGTTATAAAAAAATTAAGAAAAGTCGTCCGTTCTGTTACATCACTTCAAGTGAAGATCAGCTATTGCTGAAACTGGGCCTGCTCCTTAGGTGCTAGAAATCACCCTGTTAGGCTTGTCTGTTTTTCTCCTATTGTTTAGTTAAGGGTTTCCTGAGGTGACTATAGCTCTGTAACGTTGTACACTGTCTCTAATCCGCAGACACAGTTGAATAATTTGTCACACTCAAGACTTTGTAACTCTTCTTCTGTAACTACTGGAGCTGAGGACTTTTAATTACTTTTACTCCTGTC
The DNA here is from genome assembly GCF_028390025.1 of Pseudophryne corroboree. Taxonomy (NCBI): domain Eukaryota; kingdom Metazoa; phylum Chordata; class Amphibia; order Anura; family Myobatrachidae; genus Pseudophryne; species Pseudophryne corroboree. The sequence goes on from NC_086444.1 coordinate 1,111,518,054, forward strand.
AAATATGTATATGTCTGACTACAGTCTGCTTTCCTTCTTGTACTTATCCAATAGCTGAGAGCTCCTACAGTAGATCGATATGCTGCTCACTACACCCTGTGAGTTACAGTGTTACCGGGGTTACATTTGACATGTAGTCCTGCAGTGCAGGGCTGTGTGGGGTGCTTTACTACAGACCTCAGACAGATAACGGTGCAGCTGTCTTGTAGTGCTGGCTTTCTCTAAATTAGTCTCTGCTCACACTGAGGGGGAAGGATGACCCTTATGTGGGGACAAGTCCATCTCCATTTCTCCTATGAGAGCGCCATCTGCATAGAGGAAGCTGAAACTCCGCCCCTTGGTCAGCTTCCTGGTGGATTAGCTCCATCTCTACTACCAGAGCTACTGGATTCCCAGGTCTCATTGCCAGAGGTGAAGATGCTGTGCACAGCACTGCTCAGTTTTCCCAGTCATCACGAATGCCGCTTATCTTAGGTAAGTGCAAAATGGCGTCTGACCTCTGAATAAGGGCTACAGTTAAACTGCATTTTTTTGAGCCCGTCTATCCAGCTACAATTTCTGTGCCAGCGCTTGCCAGCCCTCCTCCCACTGACTGCACTTGCAGCTGGCTCTTTTATAGCTTAGTCCAGTGGTTCTCAAACTGTGTGCCGTGGTACTCTGGGGTGCCTCGGAACACTTGCAGGGGAGCCCTGGGATAGTGGTCCAGGACCAATTCAAATTATTTATGGTCAGTGTAATAGGCAAAACCAGTGCTGGTGGCGGCCAATCATAAACTATGTGGACAAATAGAAGCAAATCTTGTCCCTCAGCAAATAACTGACCCCAAGGATGACATATAAACATAATTTACTTTAATATGTCTTTCAAGATTTCTCAATAGGAAGCTTTTGGCATAGGGGTGCCGTGGAAAAAAATCTGATACTGTAGGGCGCTATGATTCAAAAAAGTTTGAGAACCACTGGCTTAGTCTATGCCCCATTAAATGTAAACAGTCTGGACTGCTGGAAAAAGTCATTAAACAGCTTCAATGAGAAAACAGTAACTTTTAGTGAAGATAAAAACAACAACAGCCATTACCAATGGGGGTAATTCTGAGTTGATCGCAGCAGGAACTTTGGCCCTCATTCCGAGTTGTTCGCTCGCAAGCTGCTTTTAGCAGCATTGCACACGCTAAGCCGCCGCCTACTGGGAGTGAATCTTAGCTTATCAAAATTGCGAACGAAAGATTCGCAATATTGCGAAACGACTTCTCTGTGCAGTTTTTGAGTAGCTCGAGACTTAAGGTAATGCACTGTGGTAACAAGAACAAAAATTACACCTACCTACTAAATGGGGTAAAATTAGGGGATTCTGTACTGGAAAAGGACTTAGGTGTCCTCATAGATAGCAAGCTAAGAAGTAGTATCCAAAGTAGGACTGCAGCAAAGAAGGCTAATAAGATATTAGCATGCATAAAACGGGGTATTGATGCTAGGGACGAGAGTATTATACTCCCGTTATATAAATCACTAGTGAGGCCACACCTTGAATACTGTGTACAGTTCTGGGCACCGTACTACAAAAAGGATATCCTGGAGCTTGAAAAGGTACAGAGGAGGGCGACCAAACTAATTAAGGGCATGAAGACGATGGAATACAAGGAAAGGCTTGAAAGACTAGGCATGTTTACATTGGAAAAGCGGAGACTAAGAGGGGATATGATCAACATCTACAAATATATAAAGGGACAATACACAGAGCTTGCGCGGGACCTGTTTTTGGTTAGATCAACACAGAGGACTCGTGGACACTCGCTCAGGTTAGAGGAGAGGAGATTCCGCACAATACGGCGTAAAGGCTTTTTCACGGTAAGGACAATACGTGTTTGGAATTCCCTGCCCGAGGGAGTTGTAATGGCGGAATCTGTCAACACCTTTAAGAATGGGTTAGATAAATTCCTATTGGAAAAGGATATCCAGGGGTATGGTGCATAGTCATGCATTATAGTTACTATAAATAGGGATTAAATGCAATGGCTGACAGCAGCATCAGTCAGAAATTTTAGTCAAATCATCATGCATAGGACACCACAAATAGGTTGAACTCGATGGACAATTGTCTTTTTTCAACCTCAGATACTATGTTACTATGTATGTTACTCTTCCAGTGCGATCAGTTCAGTGCTTGTCGTTCCTGGTTTGACGTCACAAACACACCCAGCGTTCGCCCAGACACTCCTCCGTTTCTCCAGCCACTCCCGCGTTTTTCCCAGAAACGGTAGCGTTTTTTCACACACTCCCATAAAACGGCCAGTTTCCGCCCAGAAACACCCACTTCCTGTCAATCACACTCCGATCTCCAGTACGAAGAAAAAACCTCGTAATGCCGTGAGTAAAATACCAATCTTCATAGCAAATTTACTTGGCGCAGTCGCAGTGCGAACATTGCGCATGCGCAGTTAGCGGAAAATCGCTGTGATGCAAAGAAAATAACAGAGCGAACAACTCGGAATGACCACCTTTGTTAGCAATTGGGCAAAACAATGGCCCTCATTCCGAGTTGTTCGCTCGGTATTTTTCATCGCATCGCAGTGAAAATCCGCTTAGTACGCATGCGCAATGTTCGCACTGCGACTGCGCCAAGTAACTTTACTATGAAGATAGTATTTTTACTCACGGCTTTTTCTTCGCTCCGGCGATCGTAATGTGATTGACAGGAAATGGGTGTTACTGGGCGGAAACACGGCGTTTCAGGGGCGTGTGGCTGAAAACGCTACCGTTTCCGGAAAAAACGCAGGAGTGGCCGGGGAAACGGTGGGAGTGCCTGGGCGAACGCTGGGTGTGTTTGTGACGTCAACCAGGAACGACAAGCACTGAACTGATCGCACAGGCAGAGTAAGTCTGGAGCTACTCTGAAACTGCTAAGTAGTTAGTAATCGCAATATTGCGAATACATCGGTCGCAATTTTAAGAAGCTAAGATTCACTCCCAGTAGGCGGCGGCTTAGCGTGTGTAACTCTGCTAAATTCGCCTTGCGACCGATCAACTCGGAATGAGGGCCTATGTGCACTGCAGGTGAGGCAGTCAGGCAGATATAACATTTGCAGAGAGAGTTAGATTTGGGTGTGGTGAGTTCAATCTGCAATCTAAATTGCAGTGTAAAAATAAAACAGCCAGTATTTACCCTGCACAGAAACAAAATAACCCACCCAAATCTAACTCTCTCTGCACATGTTATATCTGCCCCCCCTGCAGTGCACATGGTTTTGCCCAATTGCTAAAAAATGTCCTGCTGCGATCAACTTGGAATTACCCCCAATGTTATATATAATGTTCACATATATATTAAAACCCACACCAGGGCACTTTAGTTCTAGACTAGTGGCACTCTCTGGTTCTGGGGTACCACATATGTATCACAAACAGCGAATTCATTCACATTTAAAGCAGTCAGTTCACTACAATATCCCTTTAACTGTTAAGATTGAATTAAAAGCCAATCTATACACCTCCAGTCATGCTTTAATGCTTGTTTTGGCTTTTGTTCCAAGCTGGCATAAAACAAGGGATTACTGTATTAGACATTATTAATTAAGTGCCTACATAGACCTATTTTCTTCTCCAATCACTGCATTTTACTGAGCCACAGAGAAACTGTTTCTTTTATTTGCAATGTGTTCTGTTAGTCTCTTCAAGTCTTGGCACGATAAACTTTAGAATCTTAAAAACAGTGCTGCTGAGAATGGTTTCCTAATGTGCTGCTAAGAAATTCCTCCTCCTTTATTGATCATATGACACTGAAAGGTCTATAAATTAGGCTGATCTCTTGGGGAACACTATAACACATTTTACATGACAAAGGAGCTTTGTGCCTGGTGAGTACAACTGTTACAGGAAATACTGAATAATTCTGGCTCTGCTGTAGAATGTTTTAAAAACAAATGTTCGTATTTCTCATTACTGTAGATTTTTAATTAGTTTTAGCAATTCAGCTCAGGCACAGCGATCTTTGAAATCAACAAAAGAGTGTTCACCTCACATGTTGCACATGTAATATTTAAGATTTTGTTTCATTTATGGGTAAATAGTACTGCATATGCACTACAACAAACTGTATCAGAAATAGGCAACCTGTAACATTCTCAGTTAAGTAATTTTTATTGGTAATTTAAGAAAAAGTAATATAACATATAAAATAATGAATAACTAAGACATATGGGCATCAAAAAAGTAGTGTATCAGAATATTATAAAACTTCTAATAAAAATTATATAGTTGATGCAAGGTATATACATAATAAAAATAATAATAATAATAATAATAATAATAATAATAATAATAATAAAAATAATACTAAAAATAAATGAAATATAGGAAAAAGGATCATAAACAGATTTTAAAACTACAGTATATACATTTTGAGTCTATAATTTGTGTAAACATATCAACCATTCCACGGTGCGCAGGCTCACAGAAAATAAACAAGAAATAAACTGCATACTCAAAATATACCACTGTCCCCACCCCAGCACAGGCCGTATCGAGACTGGCACCAGGGATCCCAAACCTTTTGATGTATATGTGTAGCATTCCTAGAGGTGTATATACTGAGCCCTTTTTATGATCAGCAGTGTCAGTAACAAAAGCCTGCTATATATGTAGGGGAGGGGGAGTAAGGGGAGACTCCGTCCAAACCATCCGAATCTTTAGATCAACATAATTCATGCTTGTATGCAATTCCAATGTTTTCTCAATGGCGCGATTATCAGCAGAGCGCCCATTTACCGCGATTGCACTGCGCATGAGCAAAGGTACCTTTGTAATCGCACTTGCACTGACATATTATACACAGAGTGATTGACAGGAAGGGGCCATTTGGGAGCGTTAATGTGGGAGTGGTGGCCAAAATGCAGGCGTGCTATGGCTGTTTTTGAGGCATGAGCTGCTTCAGTTGCAATCATGTACACATAGAAACATGGTGACTGACCGATACTGCAGCGGGCCGTCTCCATAGCAATAGGACAACCCTAGGAATGGATGTTCCTCGTTATTGTGTCAGTGCTGCATATGTGTACACAGTTGCTGAGGACAATGCAATGGCTCCAGTGGATGTCTACTTTTCTGGGCATCAGATTCACTTACCATATGTAGCAAATCCGTACCCTTAAGGTCCATACACACTGGGCAATTTTGAGCTGAAAGCAGCTCACTTTTGGTGTTTTGAGCTGCTTTTAGCTCAAAGCCGCCCAGTGTGTATGGCCAAACGATGAGCGCTGATGCGCGCTCCCACTTCATCGCCAGCGGCCGCCGTTCATCATCTGGTATTACCAGTAGATGAACGGCGGGGTGAACGGCTTTTCATAGCAGGACACTATGGAAAGCCGCTCACCCCCGCTGACATTGCTGGGCAGGGGGGAAAAGCGCTCGGTGTGTATGCACCTTAAGAAAATGCAACTATATATTAGAGATGTGCACCGGACACTTTTTGTGTTTTGGATCTGGATCTCCTTTCGTGTTTTGGATCTGGATTGGTTTTGCCAAAACCACCCTTTTTGGGTTTTGGATCTGTATTTTTTTGGGAAAAAAAAACCCATAAAAACAGCTAAAATCACAGAGTTTTTTTGTTTTGTTCTTGCAGTATTATTAACATTCATTTCCACTAATTTCCAGTCAATTTTGACCACCTCACTGCTCACAATATTGTTCTCCAACATACAGTAGGCCAAAGCCTGGCTGGATAAACTAAGCAACAGAGCAACGGCACAAACACAAGTAATTTACAAATTAGTACTGTATTAGCAATATTCAACAAGCCAACTCATAAGTACTATCAATAGAAATCAATCAAATACAGATATTCCCTGAGAATCGTGTATACAATATCATTGCTCTAAAGTAGTTACCAAACAGCAAAGAAAAAAAAACCAAACTATGTGTAAATTAGCAACAGCAGACATTGATGCCCCCTACACAAGTGCACATGCCCCCAGCACATGCCTATTCTCAGTGCCCAATCTGTACCTCCCTCCTGGGGGCCCTGAGTCACTGATAACTGGCACTCTGTGCCCGTGTAAAGCCCCGATCAATCAGCCTTTTTGTCAAGCAGCTCCCCAAAACCTTCCCAATCACAAATAACAGCATTATGTACCTGCGTAGTACAGTGCGGAATATTTTGGGATACACAGTTAAATATTCACCAGGTTACAGTGCTGGTCGGATACAGTGCGGGTCAGACACAGTGCATGTTACAGTGCGGGTTGGATACAAAGCGAGTTGGATGCAATGCAGGTTACAGTGTGGGTCAGATACAGAGCAGGTGGATACAGGGCAAGTCGGATACAGTGTAGGTGGAATTCATTGCTGGTTGTATATAGTCAGATTGCATACAGTGTTGGTCAGATACAGTGTGGGCTGGATACAGTGTGGGTCACATATAGTGCAGGTTACAGTGCGGGTTGGATACAGTGCAGGTCAGAGAGCGCGGGTTGGATATCGTGTGCGTTGGCTACAGTGCAAGGTCGGATACAGTGTGAGATACAGTCAGGGCCGGATTAACAATAGGGCGGATGGAGATGCAGCTCCATCAAATAGGCCCACAGGAGGATCTAATGTACTGCTTTAGACAGGAAATTTTATTCCTGTTACAGTAGCCTGCCAGTGGCTGTCCGACCGAGCACACCCCCGACTAGAAGAACATCGGGCATTCTATTGCACTATAGAAAGACACAGGGGAAAGAAGCTCCTCCAGGGCTCACTTCCACCTGCATGCAGCTCAGCCAGCAGAAACACACACAGTCAGAGCGAGGCCACTCTTCCTCTCCCTTCTGACCAATCTCGTTCTGTTAGCCAACTGCTCAGCCCTCCTCCTTCCTACAGTATGCTCCTCCCCTGTTCCCATCAGCTTCCTCCCCTCTTCCTCAGCTCCCCTTTCATTTCTCTCCCCTCACAACTTCAAATGCCCCGCCCACTCGCGGCACCCCCAACCCCTGCCCCACCTCACCTCACCTCACCCCACCCTACCAAAACACTCACAGCTCCAGATACTCACAGCTGACAGACTGCAGCCTCAGCATGGGTGGCAGCTACTAGATACTGTTTTCTACGTAAAGGTAAGTACATACAGTAACTTACATGTTATTGTAATTTTATTTCAATGCACTACAGCATTATCTATCTGCATTACTACTCTTCTTTACTGTTTTTAACACACACACACACACACACACACACACACACACACACACACACACACACACACTCAATCTCTCTCTCTCAATAAATAGATCAACTGCCAGGTCACCTCATCCTCTCTGCCCGTGCTGTCCTCCCTTCCTATCCCCGAACCTTTATACAGATGGAGCCACGCTAATCACGGCTCCGTCTGTGCCGGGGTGCTCCTGCCAAGGGGCACCTATTGCAGCGTCTGGGTCCCTGTGTGTGTGTGTGTGTGTGTGTATATATATATATATATATATATATATATATATATATATACAGTATATATATATATATATATTTATATATATACAGTGCTCAAAGTGGGCCAGTATACACAGGTATGGTATACTGGCACTTTGAGCACTGACAGTGAAGACCTCTGCCACCACATCTTTTCCAATTCGGCGCTATTCACGCACCAGTTGGAGCTCTTGAACCAGCAGCCAATCAGGAGTGGCCGTGCAACCGGTCCTGATTGGCTGCTGGTCCGCGGCAGATTTGAAAATAGTGCTGGTCATAGGAGCCGCACCGAAGGCCACTACCTGCAGCCTTCTCACCTGCACCGCCGCCCAGGGCCTTTTCCGCACGGCAGACGTCCACGGCCTCCTCCGTGCCGCAGACACCCACAGTCGCCTCCTCTGCACTGGCGCGGCCCAGGGCCTCCTCATCTGCCACACCGTCGACCACATCCTCTTCTGCACCGTCGCAGATGCTCATAGACCCCTCCATGCCGCAGATGCCCACAGCCACCTCCCCTGCTGCCCACAGCCTCCTCATCCTTCGCATCGCCGACCACAGCCTCCCCCGCACCACCGCTGCTCATTAGGTAATCTCTTACCCTGCGGCCTTTCTCTCTCCCTAGTCCCTACTGTATGTCCTTGCTGTCTCTCTGTCACACTCCCTGTTCCTGCTGTCACTCTCCCTGTCCCTGCTGTCACTCTTCCTGTCCCTATGTCCCTGCTGTCACTTTCCCTGTCCCTAAATCCCTCTGTCAGTCTCCCTGCTGTCACTATCCCTATGTCCTTGCTGTCACTGTCCCTATGTCCCTGCTGTCACTGTCCCTGTGTCCCTGCTGTCACTCTCCCTGTCCCTGCTGTCACTTTCCCTGTCTCTATGCCCCTGCTGTCACTCTCCCAGTCCCTGAATTTTGTCTCATTCAGTGTGGCATAATGTGAATTTTGTCTCATTCAGTGTGACTTGTGGCTCATACTGTGTGGCATAATGTGAATTTTGTCTCATTCAGTGTGACTTGTGGCTCATACTGTGTGGCATAATGTGAATTTTGGCTAATTCAGTGTGGCATAATGTGAATTTTGTCTCAGTGTAAAGTTCGGCTTATACTGTGTGGCTTAATGTGAATTTCGGATCATACCGTGTGGCATATGGGAATTTCGGCTCATACTGTGTCACATAATGTGAATTTTGGCTCATTCCATGTGGCATAATGTGAAAGTTGCACCAGTACTAGATAGTATAAGGGGTCCTGATATTGTGGTGCATAATGTGTATAAGAGGTATATACACTTAAGGACTTTTGAGTGGCCGCTTCCTCTTTTCCGAAGTGCACGCGCATAGTTACAGCCTTCACTTTTCCATACCCCCACTTCAAATCAGCTCTACCCCAGCCCATCTATCTCCTATCCTGTCCCCACCCATGCATTGTCCTACCCCCCGCCCTCTCCCATATTTACCCCATTTTCATCAGCCAGCCAGGTCCTCCTCCTAAGCTAGGTCTGTCTTGTCTCCCTATATGCATGCATGCCGGAGACAGGACAGAACTTAGCTGATTAACATCATCACTAAGTGCCATTTTAATTTAATTTGTTAGATTGCGGTCATGTTAACAACAGTTGTTTCCCTTTATAGACTGTCAAAATACACTATTATCCTCCCCCATGCAGACCGCACTCCAAAAACACTTGTCATACATCCAACATCACTAGTCACACCCCCTGTGGTAGCACACAATAGGCCTTTCATAAATTTCTGCTCCAGGCCTACGTGGATCTTTATCTGGCACTGGATACAGTGCAGGTCGGATACAGTGTGGGATACAGTTTGGGTCGGATACAATGCAGATCAGAGTGAGCATACAGTGTGGGTTGGATACAGTGTACGCTACAGTGCAGGTTGGATACAGTGCGTGTCACATACAGTGAGGGTTGACTGCAGTGCAAGGTCAGATACAGTGCGAGATACAGTGCAGGTCTGATACAGTATGGGTCACATACACTGTGAGTTGTATATATTGTGGGTCAGATATAGCATGGGCCTAATAAAGTGCAGGTTACAGTGTGGGTCACATACAGTGTGGGTTGGATAAAGCATAGGTTGGATACAGTGTGGTTTGGATACAGTGTGGGTCAGATACAGCACAGGTTACAGTGCAGATCAGATACAGTGCAGGTTATCTACACCAATAGTGCACTTAATGTGACAGAGGGTCCTCAGTATGGGGTTGTCAGCAGTGTCTTCAGTGTGGGGGTGCCAGCAGTGTTGGCATTGCAGAGGTGCCAGCGGTGTCCTCAGTGCAGTAGTGCTGGCAGTGCAGGGGTGCCAGTGGTGTTCTCAGTGCAGTGGTACCGGCAGTGTCGGCAGTGCAAGGGTGCCAGTAGTGTTCTCAGTGTGGTGGTGCTGGCAGTGTCGGTAGTGCAGGGGTGCCAGCGGTGTACTAAGTGTGGTGGTGCTGGCAGTGTCAGCAGTGCAGGGGGGTCATCTGTGTCCTCATTGTGGTGGTGCTGGCAGTGTCAGCAGTGCAGGGGTGTCAGCGGTGTCCTCAATGCGGTGGTGCAGGCAGTGTCGGCAGTTCAGAGGTGTCAGCAATGTCCTCAGTGTGGTGGTGCCAGCAGTGTTGGCAGTGCAGGGCTGCCAGCAGTGTCCTCAGTGTGGTGGTGCCAGCAGTGTCGGCAATGTGGGAGTGCCGGAGTTGTCCTTAGTATAAGAGTGCTGGCAGTGTCCTCAGTGTAGTTGTGCCGGCAGTGGTGGGGTGCGTGCGGTGGTGTCGACAATGTGGGCCACGGAATGCGGTGGGGGCATCCATCTTGCTCCATTGAGTCCATTGTACTCAATGGGGACACGTTGATTGGCTGAGAGCCGTGACAGATGGCTCTCTCAGCCAATTGAATACAATGGGACTGACGCCTGAGGCAAAACCTCAGGATCCAACAGCAGGATCCTGAGGTTTTGCCTTGATTGGGGGTCTGAGACAGGCATGGAGATCGGAGCTGTGGCTCGGATCGCCCCGGATCCCCTAGGTTTGGGGGTATTTGGTTCTCTGAGAACCGAACCTGCTCCTCTCTACTATATATGCACTTGCTTACAAACATGAATTAGTCTCTATGTGCCAAGCTTAATTGTAGCCTTTTTATCACCACAAATAAAGGAAGAAATAATCCTATTAATGGCACAGACAATTTTGATGGGAATATAAATGATAAAGTGTTGTAATAAATAAAGATACTAAAGGTGCATACACACAGAGCGATATAACTGAGCGATTTTGACTATATAGTCAAAATCGCTCAGAAAGTTAGTGCATATCTCTCCATGTGTACACAGCCAGCGATAGCGATGCGCGTCCCCGCCAGGTCGCTATCGCTGCTAAAAATAGACTGTGCAGGCAAGTCAATTTTGGCTATGTCGCTGGGAAAGAAAAAGTATCCCCTTGCTTGAATGAGTTAGCCAAAATCGCCCATAGCCAAAATCGCTGGAAAAGTTACTAAAAATCTCCTACAGCCAGTTCAAGGGAAATCGCTCAGTCAAAATCTCTCATAGTCAAATTCTCTCCGTGTGTATGCACCTTTAGCCTTGATGACCATTTTGACAATATTTTTTCTGCCAGTGACTGTAAGGGGAAGTATCTTCCAGGACTAAGCCTTCTATTTAAAATAAGAAGTAATGGGAACAATATTTTGCTCAGCATATTGAGAGGCCAAGTGCCTAACCCATATCCTCAAATTATGAAATCTAATGGTCCTCTGAAGAGGGCTAGAAAGGGATGAGTGATTCGGTATAGAACCATGAACTGGGAATATATTTTAGTTCTGATTAGCTCCCAAAACTCATAGTACTGTGACTGCTGTGTGGCAATATTTGATATATTCACTATAAACTACCTTGTGTTTGTGCCGCTGCTCTGTCGCTTAGTAACTGGCTAGCTCACTGCTGCCTTTGGTATAAAGCGGATGAAAACAAAGGGGGTCATTCCGAGTTGATCGCTCGCTAGCTACTTTTTGCAGACATGCAAATGCATAGTAGCCACCCACAGGGGAGTGTCTTTTAGCTGTGCAGGTGTGCAAACGCTTTTGCAGCCGATCAGTACAAAAAAAAGGTTGTGCAGTTTCTGAGTAGGTCTGAACTAACTCAGCTGCTGCGATCATTTCAGCCTGTCCGGTCCCGGAATTGACGTCAGACAGCCACCCTGCAACCACTTGGACACGCCTGCGTTTTTCCAACCACTCCCTGAAAATGGTCAGTTGACACCCATAAACGCCTTCTTCCTGTCCATCTTCTTGCGATGGGCTGTGTGAATGAATTCTTCGTTAAATCCATCGCCTAGCAACGATCCGCTTTGTACCTGTATGACACGCCTGTGCATTGCGGTGCATACGCATGCACACTAGTGACCTGATAGCTGCGCTGCGAAAAACGGCAGCGTGCGATTAGGTCGAATGACCCCCAATATTATAAGCTGTGAGGTGGTCAAAATTGACTGAAAATTAGTGGATATGAATCTTATTGAGGTTAATAATAATCTGGGAACAATAAAGGCCCAAATTATGTGGTTTTAGCTTTTTATTTAATTTTTTGGAAAAGTACAAAACCAAAACAAGTAACGGCCAAAATCCAAAGCCAAATCCAGAACTATATGACGAATTAGAACCAAAACCAGCAAACATGGTGCAACGCACATCTCTACTTATAGCAGGACACATTTGCAGGTTTCATTTGCACTTTTTGTAATCCAGAATGTAGGTGAATAATGATACATTAATCAAGCGTTTGGACCTTGAGGTGGCAGTTTCTATTATCATCATATATCTAAAGATCAAGAAGCAGTTGTGCAATTGAAAGAAAAGTAAGCACACTTGCACAAATAAATAATCCTTCATCTTTTTTGCCACACTGGACACTCATAGGATGATTTTGGCTATAACGATAGAAAAGACAGAATACTGTTATTGAACCAGGTAAATCTACCTCTCAAAATCTCTACAAACTGTTTTACCACTTACAGGGGTCCCACGAAGCTGAAGAAGGGGACTTGGTGGTGTCTTTGTGTGCAGCCAAAGCCTTTGGTTAAGTTGAGTGGGTGTATGCTTGGAAGGTACTACAGTAACTAAGTTTGGCTTTGGTCCTAATTTCATTCAGTGGGTTTGGTTACTTAACTCTACCGCTGCTGCACGCTTGTGTGTTAATTGTTAAAGAACATATCAATTTGCTCTGGGTATGGGGACTAGAGAGGGCGGCCTGATCTCTACTGCACTATTTATGTTAGTCATTGAACCTTTGCATGTCTACTTCATGTTGACATTCAAACTCTGTTTCTCTCATTCTCATTCACAGCTTGTGCTCAGGTTCTGCTGTAGACACAATAGCATTGAATGCTGATGATATGCTCCTGTTCCTGGCTGATGCGAATTGTTCATTGAATAGATTCCTCCAGGTTGTTGAGCCCTACAGAAGGGCTGATAGAAGACATCGCTAATGAGAGCCAAGTGTGTATGCACTTGCAGATGCCGGGTCCCCATCGCTCACAATCGTCTGTGTACTCACCCTTAGGGCCATTGTGTAAATTGAATCCATGACCTCAGTGCTGTGAGGCAGTAATGCTAAGCATTACACCAGCCATACTGCATCCCCCTGCTTCTCACCAGCATCATTACTCCTGCATCTCACCAGCGACATTCCACCCACATCTCACCAATGTCATTCTCCCCACATCTGATCAGTGACATCTTCCCCATATCTCACCAAAATCATTCCACCCTTCGTCTCTCCAGCACCATCCATCCTGCTTCTCACTAGTGCCATTCCCCCCACATCTCACCATCATTCTCCGAGTCTCACCAGTCCCATCCCCCACATATCACCAGCACAATTCCAACGTCATTCCCCCTGCGTCTCTCCAGCCCCATCCCTCTTGCTTCTTACAAGCACCACTCCCCTGGCTTTTCACCAATGTCATTCCCCTTTCATCTAACCAGCACCATCCCCCCACATCTCACCAATGCCATTCCCCCTGCGTCTCTCCAGCACCATCTCTCCTGATTCTCACCAGCATCATTATTCCAGCATCTCACCAACCTCATTCTTCTAGTGTCTCACGAACATCAGTCCCCCCTCACCAGAACCATTCCCTCCACATTTCACCAATGTTATTCCTCCTGCTTCTCACCAGCATTATTCTCCCCGCATCTCAACAACTCCATTCCCATCACATCTTCCCATCATTGACCCTGCATCTCACCAGCACCATTCCCCCTGCACCTCACCAGTACCATTCCTCCTGCATCTCACCGCCATCTCATTCCTCCTGCATCTTACCAGTGCCATTCCACCCACATCTCACCAGTGCTATTCCACCTGCATCTCACCAGCGCCATTCCCCCTGCACCTCACCAGCATCATTCTCCCGTCGTCTCACCAACATCACTCCCCCCACATCTCACCAGCGACATTCCCTCCACATTTCACCAGTGTTATTCCCCTTGCTTCTCAACAGCATTATTCCCTGAGCATCTCATTAGCGCCATTCCTATCGCATCTTACCATCATTGACCCTGCATCTCACCAGCACCTTTCTTCCTGCATCTCACCAGTGCCATTCCTCCTGCATTTCACCAGTGCCATTCCCCCTGCATCTCACCAGTGCCAATCCCACTGCATCTCACCGGTGCCATTCCTCCTTTAGCTCACCAGCATCATTCTACCTGCATCTCATCAGTGCCATTCCCCTGTATAAAACTAACATACTGTAATACCCCCTGTGTCTCTCCTGTGCCAACCCTCCTGTTTCTCACCAACATCATTCCCTCTCTTCTCATCAGCTCTGTGTCTCACTAGTACCATCCCCCTGTCACTCCATACTGTGTCACTCCAGCTCACTTTCCAGTCTGCCCAGCAATTTATGTATATTTATTGCTACCTTGCACCACTCCCCTCATAACAATTATTATATTGCTCAGTCACTGCCCTCCTGTAAGCCCATCAAGCTACATGTTAATATTGTTTACTAACTTCAGGTTATTGGCCAATGGACTTCTATTAGTGCAGCCCGCTCAGTGGTGGCCGCAGCACTGACATAGTTGGTGTGGGGGAGTACACTCCAGTGTACCATTCCATTTCTCTGTGTGGGTATGATGAGACATAGACAGCGACATCTTCTTCCTGTTCAACTAGTCACAGGAAGAGGTGGAAGCACCACCCACATCAGCTAATGGGCAGCGCACTGTGGACATTCTGTGACTCCTCTTACAATAGGAGTGGATTGATTAACAGCAAGCATTGAATGAGCTTTGCTGCAGCGAAGGAGGAGCCGAAGGTGAGAGGAGGTGAGGGACATTGACTCAGGAGGTGAGGAGAGTGCTATGTTATGGGGCACAGCTGGCAGCAGCGTACTACAATGAGTCGGGGTGACTCATTGAAGTACTGCTCTAACAATGTTGTTGGCTGCGGGCCCCATCACTGCAGTGGGTCCCAGTGCAATACACCACCGATAGTTCTGCCACTTGTGGGAGGGGCATTACACAAACTGAAACACATGACCAAAATGCTCAAAACATCCTTATCTGGTACTGAATGCAGTTTTTCACTTATCTCTGAGATGAATGCAAGCAAGATTAAATGAATTAAGCAAGTCAAGCTTTATAAAAAAAAAAAAGTGTATCAATCTGTAGCCCATCAACCTATTTAAGGAATAAAGGGAGTAGTTAGTGCTATTTAATTTTAATATCATTTAACTTCCTATAACGTCCTATATTTTATATATTCAATACTAGGCCAAAATATACTGTACTTTCCTTCTATTCAACAATCAATAAAAATGCACTAGCAGATGGAATGACAAATCTACTCAGTTTCTCTGGTAGGACATTACCTCCAATTCAGAAAGAGAATAAATTCACCAAAAAGTGATTGATATTCACAATTATATCCTAATGGGATTGTACTGACTATTAGGAAGGAGGTATTCTTATTATTGCAAATATGTAAGAAGTCTCTGTAGGATGGTGACAACTTATCAGATCTTTAAAATAAAGTTCATTAACCAAGTTGACTTCAGGGAACAAAGACAGTTAAGCTAACAGTGCTCAGAGCAGAATGGACATTCCAAGGGTGTAGCCAGTACTTTGCGGAGCCCATAGCAACATTTTAATGGGGCCCCTGTCCTAATGCTTCTACAGAGATACCTCTCTGCAGCAGTTGTTAATTATATGTCCCCGTAATAGAGCTATAGTTCATTTTCTGAACCATAGTAGTGCCCTAGTTAATATTATGCCCTATAGTAGTGCCCTAGTTTATTTTATGAACCATAGTAGTGCTCTAGTTTGCATTATGTCACAGTGTAGAGCTACCAGTACACATTATGCAACACAGTACCCCCAATTCACATTATGACATACAGTGTCCCCAATACATATTATGCCACATTAGTGTCCCAGTTCATATTATACCATGCTATAGAGCCTCCACTTCATATTGTGCCAAATTACAGTGTCCCAGTTAATATCATGTAACATTATAATGCCCTCCAGTTCATGTTATACCAAATTATAATGAGCAGGTGCAGGGTCATAACTAGATATATTATAGGGCCCAAGGCACAAGATTGCAGTGGCCCTAAGTATCTACAAATGTGGAAAAATGTATATAACACATGTAACTGTGACAGGGAAGGTGGGCCCCTCTCAGCTCTGGGCCCCATAACAGCTGCACTCTCTGCACCTATGGTAGCTACACCCTTGGGACAGTCCATTATGTATCATTTGCGCAGAAAGAAGACAATAAAAATACTTTATTGAATAAATGACTTTCATGAGTGTTGGCAACCTAATGTCAAAACACAACAGTATACTCAGCCAGAGACTATTACCATGGCACAGTTCAGAGTCAGTCTTTAGCAGCAGCACACTGATTGAGCCCAGTTTTGTAAGATATCCCTGGAGAGGACCAGACAGTGGCTTCCTCATTCAAAAGTTTAATAATAAAGATTTTCAATTTGTCATTAATGAGCTGTGCAGGTTAGATTTGAAAATAAATGTGTACGGATTTATCCCCACGGTACTTGAAGGCATAGACAGACTTAAGATATTTGCAGCAGTAAAATCATTATTTCTTGAGGCTTCCTGCTAATTAGTTCTTTTTCCTTGCTGATCATGAATAAGGGTATGTAGTTCCCTGATTTTATTTTGATAAGTGTAAAAAACTCTAGCAACTCTTATTTATTGTTCCAATGGATTTAGCAAACTTCCTCCCATGCACTTCATATTTAGGCCAGATCATATTTTAGACCTTGATGGTTGATCAGAACAAAGAATGTTCTAAGACAGCTGGTTTCAGTACACAGTGAGGCAAATGAATACAAAAGGGTTGAGGAGGAGGGACATTTGGGGGCAAGCAGGAAAAAGAGTACACATGTAGAGAAGGCAGAACACAGTAGGAAACAACAGCACCTAGATAACTGTGCAGGAGCACCATAATCTGCCAAGAAGGAGATGACAGGACCTGTTTTATATATGAATAAGAGGGCAGAGATAGAATTTGCTAGAACAAAACTTTAATAGTATTACTGAATCGTACAAAAGGCCAAGGGATGACCTGCCAAATGGCTAGAAAAGCTAAGCCAGCAGAGATGAAACTTCCAGAGACAGGAGCAATGAGTTAATATTCTGACAGACCCTTCATCACTTCAATGAGATACAGGTCTAGCCATTACACCCAGAACATAAAACACCATCTAATTCCATCATAATATCCTTTTATAATTTAGTAGTACATTATCAGCATGCGTTTCCTATTATTTCAATAAGATCATATCATCTATATCTTGCATCAACCTAATTTTTCCTTCGTCGAATACCTGTTGATAAAGATGCAGTATGCACCTCTGGGGGTTGGTGTGCCCAGAAGAAACATCTTCATCACTATCAGTGCAGTTAGCAAACCATTAAAGCTCTAAGTGCCTTCCCACAGGATATCAGTTACATCCACTAGTAGCTGTCAATGACTACAAATAATATCAGAATGCACTATCAGTTAAAATACTGTAATGCATCTCACTTGTTTAAAAGTATAAGGCTCAGACATTCAAACAAAACTCAAAATTCAATCTTGCCAGTGTTCATTTTTAAAACTGCACTTTATATGGACTGAGAAGTGGCAGAGAAAATATTTTTTATGCTCAGGCTGCATACTAGTTTCAAATACAGTAATGTAGCTGCAGATTTCCACCTGTAATCAGAATTGGACAGATCTATGTAGCTACTCTGCCCAAACACAGCGGTTTGTGAAAGCACACATTAGCACCATCCCTAACCTAGACAGGGCCATGGAGAGTGGCCATGGCCCAGGTAATGAGGGGGTATGATCAAATCTGGGATTGCATGGTCATGCCCCCTTAAAAACACATGGGGGTTGGTGGTTGAACAGGGAGCGCCGGTGGCCATACATGGGGACAAATTTGGCTCCCTTAGCAACTGGCTCGGGTCCCTCCAACAATCCCAGGTAACTAGTATCCTCTTTCCCCATCTCATGGTGCCCCTGATACTAGGTGCAAAACATTCACAAAATTGCAAGATCTTTGTGTATGCCTTCCTCTGTACAGGCTGAAATTCCAGATGAAAGCCTATGGCAAACTTATGCTAAGCGTGAATGCCCAATTTACACCCATTTAGCTGCAAGTGGAGATCCAGCTGACTTTCATGCTAATCTGAATAACCCTACAGATCCCATGAGCTGCATACTGTATATTCTGCTCAGATGGTATCAGACTCATGCGCAGTGGAAAAAATTACATAGTTAGCCACTTTGCGTGTGACTCTGAATCCGCTTAGATTTGCACCTAGATCAATCTTTTCAGTTTATTAATGAATCCCTTTGAGTGATGCTGCAGATTTCTTAAAAAAAAAACAAGTTTCAAAAGGTCTACCATGTCACCCAAAGGCAGGGTCAGACTGGCCCATGGGGGCAAAGAGGAAACCCCTGGTGGGCTCCATTCTCTAATGGCCCACCTTCTTCTCTAGGGATCAGGTTTTAAATTGTGCACTTGAATTGTACATTGGGGGTCATTCCGACCTAATCGCTCGCTGCAGTTTATCGCAGCGCAGCGATCGAGTCGGAATTGCGCATGCGTCGGCACCGCAGTGCACCGGCGCATGCCGGACGGCCGAAGGCCGTCGTTCAGTAGCCATCGCCTCTGCCTGATTGACAGGCAGAGGCGGTCGTAGGGCAGGAGGGGCCTGGATGGCGCCGTTAAGCCGCCGTTTAGGGGGTACGGTCCGGCACAGCTACGATCAACTCGGAATGACCCCCATTATAAATAAGTTAAATTATACTGCACAGGACTATAGTGTAATTACTACCATGCATTTCTTTAATTAAATATTATCATGCATACACTAGCAGTATTTACTATATTTATTTCTAAAGGGGCCAAAATCATACAATCTATAATACTAAAGGGGGGTACACACGTAGCGATTTTTGCTTTATTTTCTAAGCTATCTGACTACATTGCTTAGAAATGAAGCACAAATGTGTATGCTCCATAGCAATAGCGATGCTCGGCCCCAGACGCTGTTATCGCCGGTTCTAGATTGGCCTGCATGCAGGCACAATCTTGTCAGATCACTCACTTCATCACTGGGTGAAGTGAGCGTTCCCCCCTGTCCCCACTCGCTCAGCACACATCGTGCTGTGTGCTGAGCGGGGGGAGAGATGTGTGCTGAGCGTTCTGTGATAGATCGCTGAGCACACATCTTCCCGTGTGTACCCCCCTTAAGCCAAGCCTTTGTTGTGGATGGCCATAACCCTAAGCATGGGCCACTATCATTACCTTCCCCCAATGGGCCTATCATACTCCAGTCCGACACTGCCTATAGGTCTTCTAATACATATGCCAATGCTTGTAATGCTTAAATTAGAGATGAGAGGTTCAGTTAATTTCTGCAATCCACTGTCTAATCACGTGACAGCCGGATACCCATTAACAAATCCATGTTTGACAATCTGAATCAATCCGAACTGAATAGTATAAATCAGTGTTTATTAAAGCAAGAAAAACACCATAAAATAATTGTATATAGTAAAACAGGATCCAGATGATACAGTATGTTGAAAGTAATTAGGTCAGTCAATAGGTCTGCCCCATATGATCGACATGCATTACGTCAACAGGTACAAACGGTAGACATGGTCCAAAGGGCAACTGGTAAAAAGTAGACAGTACTTAAGGTCACAGGTACAAATGGACAACAGGTTCAAATGGTCGACATGACTGTGGTCAACACACATATGGTCGACACAAGTTTTTTATTATTTATTTTTTAACACTTTTTTTATGATTTACCATCCATGTGGACTACGATTGGGAATAGTACAATTTTTTGTAAGCCTTTTTGTGTCAACCATTTCATGTCAACATTTTAGCTGTGTTGACCTTTTGTACCTGTCGACCTTTTCATATGTCCACCTTTTACATGTTGCCCTATTGATCCAGTCGACCTTTTGACCCTGTCAAACTTTTGCATGTTGACTATATGGGGACAACGTATCGTTTGTCGACCTAATTATGGTCGACCGGATGATCCACATCCCAGATACCCCTTTCCACATTTGAATTCAAGTTAACAAAGCGTCTCAATTCTGCTTCAAAAATAAAGTGTTTATTTTTTCTACACTCTGTAATATATAATCGGGATGCATTTAGCATCCTGGTGGTCAGGATGCTAGTGATTATGTGACTGACGCCAGAATCCCGACACCCCTCAGGAGACCGGTGCTGGGACACTGACAGCCGACATCCTGAAGGTGAGTATCGAGGTGGGGCTTAGGGTTATGGATCAGGGGGGATGCTTAGGGTTAGGAAACAGGGGGGTTAGGGTTAGACACAAGGGTTTGCCATAGCCAACAACCCCGGAGGGTTAGCCATAGTTGACACCCCCGGATGGTAAGCCCTAGCCGACATGACTGGAGAGTTAGAGTTAGGGTAGGGGGCGAAGAGAGAGGTAAAATACTTACTCCCATCCGGTTTCAGGATTCTCTCTGTCGTGATGACATGGTTGGTCATGTGACCGCCAGCATCCCGATCGCCAGCATTTCATACCCAACCCCAAAAAATATTATGTTACAAAATACTGCATCTGAACATTTATCCTTGACTATACAATTACACAAATCCTATAGAAATGTACATTATATATAATAAGTATACTTCCCTTCCCTCACTGGCCCCTATCCCTCCCTGTTTGCAGCCTAACCCTAACCCTCCCTGGTGGGGCCTAACCCCCCCTTCCTGCAGCCTAAACCTAACCCTCTCCCGCATGCCTAAACCTACACATACACACACACCTGCGGCTTACCTCTCTGAGAGCCCAGCAGTGTATCGATCGGAATCCCGGGTGTCGGGATGCCAGTGCTGGGATTGGAATCCCTGTCGGGATTTCGGTACCGGCATTCCATTAAGTGTCAAGATTCCAGCATCTGTATTTTGATAACCGGGATCCTGACCGCTGGGTTCCTAACTGGATCCTATTATGGGATCTGCTTAATATGACCGATAACGGAGGTACTGCATAATGAAACTGGCAATGATGCCTACACAATGGGTCTGGGATGTGGTATAAGGTTGGGGCTGGGAGACCGGCGCTCGGGATCCCAGTGGTCAGCATACTGACCCTGGGATCGAGGCAGCAGAATGCCAGTGCGAGGGATGAGCACAAGAAAGCCCCTTGCAGGCTCGCTGTGCTCAATACACAGCTCGGTGGCTTACTGCACTCGCCACAGGTTCTATTCCCACTCTATGGGTGTCGTGGACACCCACAAATGGGAATAGTCCCCGTGGGACGGCATTCTGTCTGCCGGTATTTTGATCGCTCGGGATCCTGGCGCCGGCATGGTGACTGCCAGGATCTCGAGCACCGGTCACATGACCGCATTCCGTGGAATATACGGAATGTTCCTTATTATTTTTGTTATGGTGTGTTATTATTATATATAGTGTACATTTCTAGCATTTACGACATACACACAGCGACTTCCAATCAAAAGTGGTTTCAACTTTGTAAGTGATCAAGCTGACATCAAAGTTAAAATCTGTAAACAAAAATAAAAAAGGGTGCCGCCTACTGCAATAGCATAGTATACATAACACTGTGACTGCAACATAGAAATGTATATAAGCCCCTCCCCCACAAAGCCTGCACAGACACATTCTCCCTCTGCACTGTGGACTCAACTGTAATCTCCTGAGTCCTGTGTAACTACAGCAGGTACTGTAGATTTTTTTTTTTTTTTACCAAACTTTATTGACATCCAGTCGAAGTGACAGAGAGCTCCTGCTTTCTTGTGTGAAGAGAAGCAGATATTGGGGGTAATTCCAAGTTGATCGCAGCAGGAAATTTTTTAGCAGTTGGGCAAAACCATGTGCACTGCAGGGGGGGCAGATATAACATGTGCAGAGAGAGATAGATTTGGGTGTGGTGAGTTCAATCTGCAATCTAAATTGCAGTGTAAAAATAAAGCAGCCAGTATTTACCCTGCACAGACACAAAATAACCCACCCAAATCTAACTCTCTCTGCAAATGTTATATCTGCCCCCCCTGCAGTGCACATGGTTTTGACCAACTGCTAAAAAAATGTCCTGCTGCGATCAACTTGGAATTACCCCCATTGTCAGCTACAGGTGGGGATAACAGTGCTGGAGAAGACATCTGATGGTAAGTGACCTCTCCTCTTAGCAACACCTGGAACATGTGTGACACCCTGTTGAGCCCCTGCGTGGGTGATGAATTACAACAAAATATATATTTATGTATAGATAATTAAATTTGGAATAGCTTATAAAACATGAGTATCCCTCACAGAAGGAAATCTAAGTTAAAGTGTGTACACATTATGAGATCCTTGCTATGCCCGATTTTCACTTGCGATTTCCCTTGAACTCCCCGGAGCCCAGATAGCACAGATTTTGACTAACTTTTCTTGAGATATGGACTATGTGTGCTTACGATTTTGGCTTATGTGAGATATCATTGACATGTGAGATGAACTAGATAGTACACCGATCTAGCAAGGATTGACTATCTTTTCTTGCGATGCCGACCTGGCGGGACTGCGCATCGGGATCGAATCGGGATCGCAAGGTGACTTTCACCTTGCGATCTGCACTAACTTTTCTTGTGATTTTGACTAGAGATGAGCGGGTTCGGTTTCTCTGAATCCGAACCCGCCAGAACTTCATGTTTTTTTTCACGGGTCCGAGCGACTCGGATCTTCCCGCCTTGCTCGGTTAACCCGAGCGCGCCCGAACGTCATCATGACGCTGTCGGATTCTCGCGAGGCTCGGATTCTATCGCGAGACTCGGATTCTATATAAGGAGCCGCGCGTCGCCGCCATTTTCACACGTGCATTGAGATTGATAGGGAGAGGACGTGGCTGGCGTCCTCTCC
This sequence comes from Pseudophryne corroboree, assembly GCF_028390025.1. Classification (NCBI taxonomy): domain Eukaryota; kingdom Metazoa; phylum Chordata; class Amphibia; order Anura; family Myobatrachidae; genus Pseudophryne; species Pseudophryne corroboree. The sequence goes on from NC_086444.1 coordinate 1,111,540,920, forward strand.
GTTTAGAATTAGAATAGATTAGAGAGACACTTGATTTACTAATTTTGGGGAGCATTAGGAGTACTCAGTAGTGTACAGTGCAGAGTTTTGCTGATAGTGACCAGTGACCACCACTTTTATTTATAATCCGTTCTCTGCCTGAAAAAAGCGATACACAGCACACAGTGACTCAGTCACATACCATATCTGTGTGCACTGCTCAGGCTCAGGCCAGTGTGCTGCATCATCTATATATATTATATATCTGTCTGACTGCTCAGCTCACACAGCTTATAATTGTGGGGGAGACTGGGGAGCACTACTGCAGTGCCAGTTATAGGTTATAGCAGGAGCCAGGAGTACATAATATTATATTAAAATTAAACAGTGCACACTTTTGCTGCAGGAGTGCCACTGCCAGTGTGACTAGTGACCAGTGACCTGACCACCAGTATATAATATTAGTAGTATACTATCTCTTTATCAACCAGTCTATATTAGCAGCAGACACAGTACAGTGCGGTAGTTCACGGCTGTGGCTACCTCTGTGTCGGCACTCGGCAGCCCGTCCATAATTGTATATACCAGTGACCTAACCGTGGGTTTTTTTTCTTTCTTTATACATACATACTAGTTACGAGTATACTATCTCTTTATCAACCAGTCTATATATTAGCAGCAGACACAGTACAGTGCGGTAGTTCACGGCTGTGGCTACCTCTGTGTCGGCACTCGGCAGCCCGTCCATAATTGTATATACCACCTAACCGTGGTTTTTTTTTCTTTCTTTATACATACATACTAGTTACGAGTATGCTATCTCTTTATCAACCAGTCTATATATTAGCAGCAGACACAGTACAGTGCGGTAGTTCACGGCTGTGGCTACCTCTGTGTCGGCACTCGGCAGCCCGTCCATAATTGTATATACCACCTAACCGTGGTTTTTTTTTCTTTCTTTATACATACATACTAGTTACGAGTATACTATCTCTTTATCAACCAGTCTATATATTAGCAGCAGACACAGTACAGTGCGGTAGTTCACGGCTGTGGCTACCTCTGTGTCGGCACTCGGCAGCCCGTCCATAATTGTATACTAGTATCCAATCCATCCATCTCCATTGTTTACCTGAGGTGCCTTTTAGTTGTGCCTATTAAAATATGGAGAACAAAAATGTTGAGGTTCCAAAATTAGGGAAAGATCAAGATCCACTTCCACCTCGTGCTGAAGCTGCTGCCACTAGTCATGGCCGAGACGATGAAATGCCAGCAACGTCGTCTGCCAAGGCCGATGCCCAATGGCATAGTACAGAGCATGTCAAAACCAAAACACCAAATATCAGTAAAAAAAGGACCCCAAAACCTAAAATAAAATTGTCGGAGGAGAAGCGTAAACTTGCCAATATGCCATTTACCACACGGAGTGGTAAGGAACGGCTGAGGCCCTGGCCTATGTTCATGGCTAGTGGTTCAGCTTCACATGAGGATGGAAGCACTCAGCCTCTCGCTAAAAAACTGAAAAGACTCAAGCTGGCAAAAGCACCGCAAAGAACTGTGCGTTCTTTGAAATCCCAAATCCACAAGGAAATACCAAAAAAATCAGCTCTTCGGTGTGGAGGTATTTCACCAGAAATGCGGACAACAGGTGTCAAGCCGTGTGTTCCCTTTGTCAAGCTGTAATAAGTAGGGGTAAGGACGTTAACCACCTCGGAACATCCTCCCTTATACGTCACCTGCAGCGCATTCATAATAAGTCAGTGACAAGTTCAAAAACTTTGGGTGACAGCGGAAGCAGTCCACTGACCAGTAAATCCCTTCCTCTTGTAACCAAGCTCACGCAAACCACCCCACCAACTCCCTCAGTGTCAATTTCCTCCTTCCCCAGGAATGCCAATAGTCCTGCAGGCCATGTCACTGGCAATTCTGACGAGTCCTCTCCTGCCTGGGATTCCTCCGATGCATCCTTGCGTGTAACGCCTACTGCTGCTGGCGCTGCTGTTGTTGCCGCTGGGAGTCGATGGTCATCCCAGAGGGGAAGTCGTAAGCCCACTTGTACTACTTCCAGTAAGCAATTGACTGTTCAACAGTCCTTTGCGAGGAAGATGAAATATCACAGCAGTCATCCTACTGCAAAGCGGATAACTGAGTTCTTGACAACTATGTTGGTGTTAGACGTGCGTCCGGTATCCGCCGTTAGTTCACAGGGAACTAGACAATTTATTGAGGCAGTGTGCCCCCGTTACCAAATACCATCTAGGTTCCACTTCTCTAGGCAGGCGATACCGAGAATGTACACGGACGTCAGAAAAAGACTCACCAGTGTCCTAAAAAATGCAGTTGTACCCAATGTCCACTTAACCACGGACATGTGGACAAGTGGAGCAGGGCAGGGTCAGGACTATATGACTGTGACAGCCCACTGGGTAGATGTATGGACTCCCGCCGCAAGAACAGCAGTGGCGGCACCAGTAGCAGCATCTCGCAAACGCCAACTCTTTCCTAGGCAGGCTACGCTTTGTATCACCGCTTTCCAGAATACGCACACAGCTGAAAACCTCTTACGGCAACTGAGGAAGATCATCGCGGAATGGCTTACCCCAATTGGACTCTCCTGTGGATTTGTGGCATCGGACAACGCCAGCAATATTGTGTGTGCATTAAATATGGGCAAATTCCAGCACGTCCCATGTTTTGCACATACCTTGAATTTGGTGGTGCAGAATTTTTTAAAAAACGACAGGGGCGTGCAAGAGATGCTGTCGGTGGCCAGAAAAATTGCGGGACACTTTCGGCGTACAGGCACCACGTACAGAAGACTGGAGCACCACCAAAAACTACTGAACCTGCCCTGCCATCATCTGAAGCAAGAAGTGGTAACGAGGAGGAATTCAACCCTCTATATGCTTCAGAGGTTGGAGGAGCAGCAAAAGGCCATTCAAGCCTATACAATTGAGCACGATATAGTAGGTGGAATGCACCTGTCTCAAGTGCAGTGGAGAATGATTTCAACGTTGTGCAAGGTTCTGATGCCCTTTGAACTTGCCACACGTGAAGTCAGTTCAGACACTGCCAGCCTGAGTCAGGTCATTCCCCTCATCAGGCTTTTGCAGAAGAAGCTGGAGGCATTGAAGGAGGAGCTAACACGGAGCGATTCCGCTAGGCATGTGGGACTTGTGGATGCAGCCCTTAATTCGCTTAACAAGGATTCACGGGTGGTCAATCTGTTGAAATCAGAGCACTACATTTTGGCCACCGTGCTCGATCCTAGATTTAAAGCCTACCTTGGATCTCTCTTTCCGGCAGACACAGGTCTGCTGGGGTTGAAAGACCTGCTGGTGACAAAATTGTCAAGTCAAGCGGAACGCGACCTGTCAACATCTCCTCCTTCACATTCTCCCGCAACTGGGGGTGCGAAGAAAAGGCTCAGAATTCCGAGCCCACCCGCTGGCGGTGATGCAGGGCAGTCTGGAGCGACTGCTGATGCTGACATCTGGTCCGGACTGAAGGACCTGACAACGATTACGGACATGTCGTCTACTGTCACTGCATATGATTCTCTCAACATTGATAGAATGGTGGAGGATTATATGAGTGACCGCATCCAAGTAGGCACGTCACACAGTCCGTACTTATACTGGCAGGAAAAAGAGGCAATTTGGAGGCCCTTGCACAAACTGGCTTTATTCTACCTAAGTTGCCCTCCCACAAGTGTGTACTCCGAAAGAGTGTTTAGTGCCGCCGCTCACCTTGTCAGCAATCGGCGTACGAGGTTACATCCAGAAAATGTGGAGAAGATGATGTTCATTAAAATGAATTATAATCAATTCCTCCGCGGAGACATTGACCAGCAGCAATTGCCTCCACAAAGTACACAGGGAGCTGAGATGGTGGATTCCAGTGGGGACGAATTGATAATCTGTGAGGAGGGGGATGTACACGGTGATATATCGGAGGGTGAAGATGAGGTGGACATCTTGCCTCTGTAGAGCCAGTTTGTGCAAGGAGAGATTAATTGCTTCTTTTTTGGGGGGGGTCCAAACCAACCCGTCATATCAGTCACAGTCGTGTGGCAGACCCTGTCACTGAAATGATGGGTTGGTTAAAGTGTGCATGTCCTGTTTTGTTTATACAACATAAGGGTGGGTGGGAGGGCCCAAGGACAATTCCATCTTGCACCTCTTTTTTCTTTTCTTTTTCTTTGCATCATGTGCTGATTGGGGAGGGTTTTTTGGAAGGGACATCCTGCGTGACACTGCAGTGCCACTCCTAGATGGGCCCGGTGTTTGTGTCGGCCACTAGGGTCGCTAATCTTACTCACACAGCTACCTCATTGCGCCTCTTTTTTTCTTTGCGTCATGTGCTGTTTGGGGAGGGTTTTTTGGAAGGGCCATCCTGCGTGACACTGCAGTGCCACTCCTAGATGGGCCCGGTGTTTGTGTCGGCCACTAGGGTCGCTAATCTTACTCACACAGCTACCTCATTGCGCCTCTTTTTTTCTTTGCGTCATGTGCTGTTTGGGGAGGGTTTTTTGGAAGGGACATCCTGCGTGACACTGCAGTGCCACTCCTAGATGGGCCCGGTGTTTGTGTCGGCCACTAGGGTCGCTTATCTTACTCACACAGCGACCTCGGTGCAAATTTTAGGACTAAAAATAATATTGTGAGGTGTGAGGTATTCAGAATAGACTGAAAATGAGTGTAAATTATGGTTTTTGAGGTTAATAATACTTTGGGATCAAAATGACCCCCAAATTCTATGATTTAAGCTGTTTTTTAGTGTTTTTGGAAAAAAACACCCGAATCCAAAACACACCCGAATCCGACAAAAAAAATTCGGTGAGGTTTTGCCAAAACGCGTTCGAACCCAAAACACGGCCGCGGAACCGAACCCAAAACCAAAACACAAAACCCGAAAAATTTCAGGCGCTCATCTCTAATTTTGACTATATAGTCAAAATCGAAAGAAAATATCTCACCATGGCCCTCATTCCGAGTTGTTCGCTCGTTGCCGAGTTTCGCTATATTGCGATTAGTCGCTTACTGCGCATGCGCAAGGTTCGCAGAGCGCAATGCGCTTAGTTATTTTACTCAAAAGTTAGGTATTTTACTCACGGCATAACGAGGATTTTTCATCGTTCTGGTGATCGTACTGTGATTGACAGGAAGTTGGTATTTCTGGGCGGAAACTGTCCATTTTATGGGAGTGTGCGAAAAACGCTGGTGTTTCTGGGAAAAATGCGGGAGTGTCTGAAGAAATGGGGGAGTGTCTGGGCGAACGCTGGGTGTGTTTGTGACGTCAAACCAGGAACGAAACTAACTGAACTGATCGCAATGGCTGAGTAAGTCTGCAGCTACTCTGAAACTGCTAAGAATTTTCTATTCGCAAATCTGCTAATCTTTCGTTCGCAATTCTGCTATGCTAAGATACACTCCCAGAGGGCAGCGGCTTAGCAGGTGCAATGCTGCTAAAAGAAGCTAGCGAGCGAACAACTAGGAATGAGGGCCCATGTGTACACACCCTAAGGGTGCATTTGCTCTCATAGAGAAAAGTTATATGTAACGAATATCCCCCTCCCCCTCACAATGCAGAGTTGTAACAACCTGCTTAGTTAGTGCTTTAGGGATTGTGTGTGCACTGGACAAGGAGACGATCCCATACCCTCATAAAATGGGATTACCAATGTGGGGTGATTTGAATGGTCCAGTACGTGCAGGAAGCATCTGATGGGACTAATCCGGCTACCCCAATAAAGTTGATAAAAAGGGGACCCGTGGCCACTAGTGGTTGTGCGCTGAGGTAGCTGAATAGGGAGCACAGATGCCAAAATGGCGCTGCAGCGATATAGGGGGAGGGGTGGCCCACGCGGCCGCGGGCCAAATGGCGGGAGAGGGGGGCCGGGGGCAGGTATGCCTGTCCCCCCTTTCACACCTGGGGAGACAGGGCAGCCAGTAGGAGGGCAAGGGGGTAGAGAGGACTGGATAGGGTTAAAAGGCAGAGGCAGAAGGGGAGGCTGCATTCCTGCAGAAGCAGCCGGACACAGATACCACCCACCCACCCCTGTTTATCTGTTCTTGAAATTGTATAGTCTCTGTTTTATGCCTGTCAGCATTGGTGTGTTAATTAAAAAAAAAAAAAAGGATAAACATGGAGAAGGAAACGGGATGTTTTTATGGATAAAGTGGTGGTCACAAAACTCTTGGTTATGTATGTTTTTTGTCACAGTTTGTACGGAGACATATGTGGCAGGGCGGGAGGAAGCGGTGCGCAAGGCAGGTGGAGGACGGGAGCAAGCTGAGGTTGCAGATTCACCGATGGCGAGGTGCCACATGCCAGACTCCAGCTGTCGACGGCGGGCCGACGGCTGCACATCAGGCCAGAGTGATCTGTGGGGGCTGGTTCCATAGCGGGGGCGTTGCTGAGGGCCTACGGAGTAGGTATGTGGCATGCCCAGTCATAAATCAATGATTGGCATTGATAGGGTTTTTGTGCCTTGCCCGTTTCTCTGCCCCCTACCCTGCAGGATGTAAGATGTAAATAAGGTAATGGTTAATAAAGAACTGTGGCTAGTGATTCAATCCCAGATCTTGTCTCAGAGTATTATTTCGGTAGAGATGATATTGGGGTTGGTTTAGCAGGGATGGAGCGGACCACCCTCTCTCCCTTATGTGCGGAGGGAATGTGCTCCACCTCAGATCTATGTAAGCTTGCCCAGAGACTATCAACCCAGCGTTCCCGTAAAATAGACTGACCTGTGTGCCTGAGCTCCTACCCTGTCAGCTCCGGTTAAGGCAGGGACAGAGCTCCTGTGCAGACATAGCAAAAGAGGCGGCCCATCCTTGAGTGACAGTGGCGGGTGTGACTGGAAGGCTGACTCTAGTCAACATACCAGCCCTGGTGATTAGAGGCGCTAAACCCGCTTGGACATCCTGGACGAGTGACTCGGCCCTGAACAGCAGCAGCATCTGAACAAGGGAGCAGGAGGGCAGGGAGATGGATCCATTGATTCCTAATAAGGTGTATATCTACAGTCAGTGCTACCCCCATGCACGGTGTCTCTGCGTGTGGCCGGCATAGGTGGAAGTCAGGGCTTCCTGGCCGGCAGTGAGGAAAGTGCTCTACTGTCCGATCCTCTGGAGAAGAGGCGATATACTGGCAGCAGAATCCATGGAAAAATCTGCATACAGTAATCAACATTGGAATGGAGATTGGTGAAAATCCAGGCTAATCCTTTATGCTACATCATTGGCCTATTGTGAGGCCTCTAAAGGGTACGCAGTAAGAATTATCTCCATAATTGTGTATTGTACATTTTTTACTGATCCACACAATAAGAAGTGTTTTCTATCATCTCTTTATGTTTTTGAGGTTCTGAGAAGAGTTTTTGGAAGCAAATAACTGGACTTTGATCTACAATAAATTGGACTTAAATTGTGGAAGGTTTTTAGTGTAAACCTCATTGCATGCTATCACTGTTGTAGTTTATAAACCCAATTTAGAGGCTCTGGTTTCTAAAACTCTTCCTTCTATTCATATGTTCACAGTAGTTAGGTGATCACTACATGAAATTCAGCTGCATCTGTTAATTGAAGCGCAAGGAGTCATCTCACTCTTTTCTGTAGCATCCAGATCTGTGTTCATCTCCGCACATGATGGGGGCCGCCCAGCACAGGGCAAGGCTGCCCAGCATGTGTGAGGCCACCCACTGAAGCATCCGCAATTAGATTGCGGAGGCGTTGGATCTAAGGTTGACCACTGGCTGCGCTATCAGGTGGTCAAATGGGATCGTGTTTTTTTTATTGCCTGCATGTGACGTCACGCAGCCGCCCTGAAAACACTCCCGACATGCCCCCGTTCAGTACGCCTCACCCCCCCCCCCCCCCCCCCCGAGCGACCGCGCTGCTGCATCCATCTCTGAATTAGGACTTTAGTACATAGACCCCAAAGTTTTCTGTTTCCTAGGTAAAGAGAAGGGGTGGCTTGATATAAATGTAAACAGGTTTGTGGCCTTTAATTATACAGTTCCTTCCTCTTCTTTAAATAAAATTTTGCATATAAAAACTTATAGTTATTATCTGTGCCCTTTGTAGATCGGAGCATATGCTTAGCAACAGTTATTTTCACACTGGTAGATTCTGTGTTTATTTACTGAACATATGTATATAAAATGCTTAATGGGTGCATTGAACTACTTTATATTTGACAATGGCCCTCATTCCGAGTTGTTCGCTTAATAGCTGCTTTTAGCAGCATTGCACACGCTAAGCCACCGTCTACTGGGAGCGAATCTTAGCTTTGCAGAATTGCGAACAAAAGATTCGCATAATTGCGAATAGAAATTTCTTTGCAGTTTCTGAGTAGCTCGGGACTTACTCTGCCACTGCGATCAGTTCAGTCAGTTTCGTTCCTGGTTTGACGTCACAAACACACCCAGCGTTCGCCCAGACACTCCCCCGTTTCTCCTGCCACTCCCGCGTTTTTCCCAGAAACGGCAGCGTTTTTCCGCACACACCCATAAAACGGCCAGTTTCCGCCCAGAAACACCCACTTCCTGTCAATCACACTCCGATCACCAGAACGATGAAAAATCCTCGTTATGCCGTGAGTAAAATACCTAACTTTTGAGTAAAATAACTAACCGCATGCGCTCTGCGAACCTTGCGCATGCGCAGTAAGCAACTAATCGCAATATAGCGAAACTCGGCAACGAGCGAACAACTCGGAATGAGGGCCAATGTGTGTAATTATTTAGAAGTTAAACAGAAGGTGCAAACTTTTTTCAAAATAAAATAAAAAGTTTCACAAAGTGCACTGAATAAATATAGAATAATTGTTTTCACACATGCATTTATTAATATCTCTCTATACTTCAAAAGGTGAAATAATTTGTCATAATTAACCTATCAAATATCCTCCTCACAACGCACACTGCGTATCTGTAATAATAAACGCAAGCTATTTTGTTACTCACATTAAATATGCAAAGACTTTATTATAATTTCAAGACATTTCACACATGTTTTAACAATGCAGATTTGAAAAAGGATGAGTTTCTCCACTGATTACCAGAATGTATCTGACATACCCTGGGATTTGTATATAATCAATTATGGATGTTACATTTGTAATAAAATGTATTCATTTCACAGCATAAAATGCGTAATCGGTTCATATTGTGTTGAAATTATTACAACGGCCATGTAGAATGGAATTCATTAAATAAATGACAACTACAAATAATTTGCAATTTACATACTTTTTGATTAGAAACTTGTAGAATTCTTTTTTTTTTCCCTTCATTTTTTCCAGTTGGTTCAAAGTGATTGTATCTACAGTATACTGTACTGTACATATTAATAAAATGTTTAAAAAGTGAGTGGAATCTGTGTGTGCCAGAGAGACCTTAACATGTACATACAGTATATATCGCCCGCAAGGGGCTCATTTGCGCTTGCCACGCTGTCGGTATGCCGGCGGTCAGGATTCCGGCGCCGTTATGCTGGTCGGCGGGAGCCCAGCCGCCGGCATACAATACTACACCCTAACAGACAAAGAGGTAATTATACGTACAACCTATAGGAAAGCAGGCATTGATACACAAGGATAAATTCTACATTTTGCATACTGGTCAGGGAGATTGTAGAAGACCAATGAGTTAAATACAGATCTTAGCTGCCATAGGTCGGATAATGTTTCCTGAACATGACTAGTCTCCCATAGGATCAATGTATATCTCAACCCTTACTTTCCTAAGAGCCATCCAACAGCATGCAGGAAAAATAGCTGGGACGTAAGGTTCTAATATGGGGGAAAGGATGTATATATCTCAGCCTTTGTATGTGTATATTCAGCATCTGATTTCTTCACAGGTGTCTTAATAGAAACATGCAAAAATCCATATATGCATGGTGATACTATCGACTGAGTACTGTCCAGTTGTCTTTATGTTACCAAAGTGTAATTGAAGTTATTATTACAGTCCCAAGGCACAGTCACATAATTGTGGGGCAATTAGACATGGACACATCCGCAGATACAGCTATTAGGTGGAATGCTGTATCTGCTAAGAGTGGGGGGCTGGTGCAATGATATGAAATAATGGTAATGATACTCAGCAGCATTATCTAGACAATTCTGACTGGCTGATCATGTAAATACCTTTAACTGATAGTACTAAATTCATTAGTGTCTCAACTGTATTATATGAAGTGGCAGATGTCTATTCACATTATATAATTAAAATTTCCACTTGAGCTCTTGTAGGAAAGAAGATTCCCATTGATTTTTAAAGGGGAAAATATCATGTGTTTCTATTTAATTCAATTTGTACTGTATTTGCAATTGTATTTAATGTAATTTTATATTGAAAATGTGATGCTTACATTTATTCACAACGTAAGATGATATTCTCTCCTATGCACAGGACACTTCATTATCTCCTATATATTTGTCTAAATCTGTGACTCTGTGCCCGTAATGCTGGGTGGAGTCACAGCGGTGGGCGGAGTCAGCAAGTCTCTGCTCCTGCTGCCTGTCCATCTCTCTCTCTCCCCTCCCCCCACCCATCAGCAGCTCTGATTCCCCGGCCGCGGCGCCGGCCCAACAACAACGGCTGATGCCGCCCCCGGCATACACATTAGGAGGGACGGGTGGCGCAGGAGAAGGCTCTCATAGCCCTCCCTGCGTCGTGTGCACAGACCCGCCGCCTCCTCCGCACAAATCCCGCTGTCAGCTCTCCTGCTGTGACAGGAGGCGAGTGCTGCAGTGATGTCATCTCCTGCAGCACTCTCCTCCTGTCACACAGCCGGCACACACTCTCCAGTCTCCGGGGGCTGCCAGCATCTACAGGCAAGCTGGAAACACCCCCGGAGCGAGAGAGAACAGACCAGCGAGGCCACGCCCCTTTCACAGCAGGCCACGACCCCTTTTCGGACGCGGGGGGTGGAGATCTGTGTAAAGGTCCATACACACTTAACGATATAATGAGCGACGTCGCTCATTTTCCCCCTCCTTGAGCGACGTCGCTCATTATATCGTTAAGTGTGTATGCCGCCAGCGACGACCGATGCGCGGCCCCGCGGGTCGGCAACGATCGTCGCTGTCGGTAGGGCATGCATGAAGGATGTGGACTGTCGTCCACGACCTTCATGCAGGGCTGGCGGGGGCGTGACGTCACTGAGCGATATGAGCGGTCATATCGCTCAGTGCGTACAGGCGGCCGCCGACCGGCCGGCCCGGGAGGGGGAGACGTTAGACGATGTCGCTCACAGAGCGACATCGTCTAATGTGTATGGGCCTTAACAGTAATGCTGAAATGCTGACCCAGTGACGCCTCTGGACACTGTACTGTTTACCAGCCTGCAGCAGCCGCCCACAGCCCCAACGGTGAGTCCCTCCGGCCATCCTACCCACTGTTTCTATGTCTGCTCGCCACTTTACACAAGTCTCCTCTTCTGGTGCCCTCCCCCTCCACTACTTTCCCCCCTCTCTTCATCAGCTTCCTCACTGGGGACCCTCACTGCCGACCCGCGTCTCTATATCCCCTCCCTACCACCCCGCGTCTCTCTATCCCCTCCCTACCGCCCCGCGTCTCTCTATCCCCTCCCTACTGCCCTGCGTCTCTATATCCCCTCCCTACTGCCCCGCGTCTCTCTATCCCCTCCCTACCGCCTCGCATCTCTCTATCCCCTCCCTACCGCCCCGCGTCTCTATATCCCCTCCCAGCCGCCCCGCGTCTCTCTATCCCCTCCCTACCGCCCCACGTCTCTCTATCCCCTCCCTACCGCCCCGCGTCTCTATATCCCCTCCCAGCCACCCCGCGTCTCTCTATCCCCTCCCTACTGCCCCGCGTCTCTATATCCCCTCCCAGCCGCCCCGCGTCTCTCTATCCCCTCCCTACCACCCCGCGTCTCTATATCCCCTCCCTACCGCCCCGCCTCTCTCTATCCCCTCCTCCCTATGCCTCTGTATCCCCTCCCTACCGCCCGCGTCTCAGTATCCCCTCCCTACCGCTCTGCGTCTCTGTATCACCTCCCTACCGCCCCGTGTCTCTGTATCCCCTCCTACCGCCCCGCGTCTCTCTATCCCCTCCCTACCGCCCCGCGTCTCTCTATCCCCTCCCTGCCGACCCGCATCTCTCTATCCCCTCCATACCGCCCCGCGTCTTTCTATCCCCTCCCTACCGCCCCGCGTCTCTATATATCCCCTCCCTACCGCCCTGCGTCTCTCTATCCCCTCCCTATGGCCCTGCGTCTCTCTATCCCCTCCCTGCCGCCCTGCGTCTCTCTATCCCCTCCCTACCGCCCCCCTTCTATCTATCCCCTCCCTACCGGCCCGCGTCTCTCTATCCCCTCTATCCACTCATACAAATATTGAACCGCAGCAAGGTGTGCAGGGGTTAAGGGGGCGTAGCCCCTTTCGACGGTGTGAAGAGCGCCCGTAGGGCGCGATGAAGCACCTAGTAGTATTATAATTTGGACATACAGTATACTGTGCATATGCATAAGCTTCTTTTACCATGCTTATTTGTCTACAGATGTTCGGAGCAAAAATTTTGTTCATTTTACATTGGAGAGTTATCCAATTTTCTAAACAGGAGAAGTAGATTGAGTCTGATTTGTTGCTATTGGCAGCTGCACTCTTCAGGTGAGTTAATAAATCTCACCCTAAATGAGCTCCCAAATTTCTTAACAACTTTAATGCATATCACTCCCCCGAATCTTATGCTTTTATATTCTTATTCCTGTAAGTACCATTTGGGAAGCAATATGATATATGCTTCCTTTTTATTGCATACCTAATAAATGTTTATATTCTATTGCTTACTGTATAATAGTGTGTGTACCCTCAAATTGTTTTTTTTCTTACCCCTTCATAGCTTGGTAGTTTACTTACTGCATTTATTTTTCTTCAGTTGTGGCTTCTTTTTGTCACAAAAAATTGGTGCCAGAAAATTTCAGAGACTACTGTAATTGTTCAAAAATATTTTATGTCCACTTGGCAAATAATAATACAATATGTGGAACCTGTTTCAAAGTTCCATGTTGTTTATTAAAAATATTTTATATCTTGTTAGAGGATTTATTAAACTGAGATATAAAAGAAAGGACCCACTGAGCCACATTTGTCCAGCACTGTGGCACAGTAGTTAGCATTGGTGCCTCAGAGTGGTGGGGACATCAATTTGATTCCCAATAAGGGCCTTATCTGTGTGGAGTTTCTATGTTTCCATCTATCTACATGGGGTTTCTGCAGGTAATTCAGACCTGATTGCAGCAGCAAAATTGTTATCTAATGGGCAAAACCATGCGCACTGCAGGTGGGGCAGATGTAACAGGTGCAGAGAGATTAGATTTCGGTGGGTTATATTGTTTCTGTGAGGGTAAAAACTGGCTACTTTATTTTTACACTGCAATTTAGATTTCAGTTTGAACACACCCCACTCAAATCTAACTCTCTCTGCACATGTTATATATGCCCCACCTGCAGTGCACATGGTTTTGCCCATTAGAGAAAAAGCTGCTACTACGATCAGGTCTTAATTAGGCCCTTAGTTTCTTGCCACATAGGTATAGGAACAAAGCATTACTCCAACAGTAGGTCAAGTGAATTTGAAGTCTTAAAAAATAATTAAAAATATATTGTTTAATCTAATGTGATGTTTGGTACTTATGTGTAGTCATTTGTCTTTGTTTTCTATCCACACAATGTTGAATGGAAAACTAGTGTATTTTTTAAAATTATGATTTATTCTAGTGTGATTTATTTACTTCTTGCCTATATTCTTTCAATGACATTGGTGTCTCTTTGTGGCTTATAACAGTTTCAATTTGACCATTTTATTACTTTTTCTATGGATTGTGTTTCACGCATACATATTGGGGCTCATTCCGAGTTGATCGCTAGCTGCCGTTGTTTGCAGTGCAGCGATCAGGCAAAAAAATCTGCATTTCTGTGCATGCGTATGCATCGCAATGCGCAGGCGCATCGTACGGGTACAATGAGCATCGTGGGTTTGCACGAACATTCCAGTTGCACGGCCGAATGCAGGAAGATTGACATGAAGTAGGCGTTTCTCGGTGTCAACTGACAGTTTTCAGGGAGTGCTTAGAAAAATGCAGGTGTGGCAGAAAAAAAGCAGGCGTGGTTGGGCGTTCACTGGGCAGGTGTGTGACGTCAAAAGCCATCCCTCCATCGTTAGAATCAACGCACACGAAGAGTAACTACAGGGCTAGTCTTGTTTTGCACAAAAAGATTTTGCAGGCGCTCTGCTGCACAAGCGTTCGCACTTCTGCAAAATGGAATACACTCCGCAGTGGGCGGTGACAATGCGTTTGCACGGCTGCTAAAAACTGCTAGCAAGCGATCCACTCGGAATGACCCCCGTTGTGCTATGCATTATACAGTGATGTCTTGTACAGCCTTTAAGCTGGTGAGTTAGGACCTTGTACAACTCTTCTGTTTGACTTTCTTAAACTATAAGTAATCAGTCCTGTAGTGAGCAACATAGGGGCTAAGCTGTAGGCTAGGCAATTGCTGTAGACAGCCTACGTCTAGGTCATTTCCTTGCCCAGCTGACCTCATTTTGGTTAAGTGTACATACTGTAGAGTTATAAAGTGATTTGTCAAGGTCTTACTCAATTCTGTAGAACATTTCTCTGTGCTTATCAGCATCCACAGCTTTCCCCTCCTCTCAGGGAATCTTCTTTTCTCAATGTTGTTAATTGTCTGATTTATATATTACTCCTATGCAGTTTGTTATTTGTTTTGCTTTGAATTTATATTATTTTATTCTAGTTTGTAATGTTACAAGTTAGTATTTAAATTGATATTGTAATTTCTGTTTTCTTTTCTTCAATTTAACAGTTTATGTGAGAATCTTGGTTATATGATTATTCTGTAATAAATATAATCTCTAACTGTGTTCTCGAGTTAACTTCAGTATTCAGCATGTTTAACTGCTAGTGGGATTTACTACAGTAGTTTCCTAATATTCCGTAAATCAATGCTATGTGTTTGCAATAAAAGACAGAAAATGGACCCCATGATAAGGATTAGCAGGATTTATGCTCCTAAATTCTGTTTACGTTATTGGAGTGGAATAATTTGCTCATTATTTTGTAACATATGAAGTGTTATTTTTAAAGTTTCAGTAAAATAGTCACTATAAACTCATTATAATATTACTTAGACCATATTTAATAAGTGAATTGCTCTTTTCAAACAATAGATCATTATAATGTTGTATGACAAAATATGTGTAATAAGTAAATGGTTTATGCACACTGTTCTCGGAATCTGAAGTAGTAAAACGCAGTACTATTTGGATTTTTGCAGCTAAAACATATTTATTTTAATAAAGTATATTTTATGTTACTGTTTATCATTTTGTGGCATCTTGAACAATTAAGTTTGTAGATGAAAGAAGCTTTGCATTGAAAAGGATTTATCTGGGCTTATATTGTGAGACTTAACTCCAATATGAAGATGCATCTTTTAATGTTCCCAAATGTACTGTATAATGCATGTAAAATAGTTTGAATTCTAGTACTTTACACTATCACTGTATCACTGTGTAAGCCACAATACTGTGCCACTATCTGGCATTTTAGAGTTAGTTACCTTCGCTGTTCATTAAAAATAAGGGTTACTAAACTTTTCTCTGTTGTAACATACCTGTTGTTGACTGTGTCAAAGAACAACCAAGAATCTGGGTGCACCCAGCTCATACTGTACGTTAATAGTTACTACTTTCCTTTTATATTTAGATATGTGGTTGTAATCCCCTCTCATATGGATGTTGCAGTGGGTAGTTGAAGGATAAGTACATTTTGTTTCTTATTTTTCTTGATGCAGTGCATCAAGTCAAGCTGTTAGTTTCTTACTGTAGTTGTCCACCAGGGGTTGGTTTGGGGTTACCCCTGATTGGATTTCAATAACTCTCTAGGAAAGGGATTAGGGTAGGTATATGGCCAATCACACAACTCTAAAATGCAAAATAAGTAATTTTGTTACACTGGAAATCTTACACAACACAAGATCAAGTAGTTTCAACTTTATTTTGCAAACATCACATAATTGCAAATACATATTTATAATATCCCATTTTCTTCAAGTAATAAACCCATATCATTTGATAATTGTCCAAAGTATATTTATTCTTCATCCATTTATTCTTAATCCATAGTTGACTTACCTTTCCCATAACACTACTGCAAATAAGACTAGTCCCTAAATCATCTTATATAAAACAAGGTTTCAGTTAACACTCCTAAAGTTACAGTTGTCTTCTTTCCTAATTTTTACCATCTCTTCTCTCCACCTTAATGTAATCTATCCCCATAAAATAATAATTTTACTTATATAGCATTTTTCTTCAGCAGGACTTACTTTACAGACATCACAAACGCAGTACAAAGTACAAGGATTTGGTATGACAGCAAGTAGAAAACCACACAATAACTAAAAACAACAAAACCTAGAGTGCACACAATAAGCATATTGCAGGGTTGTTGCAAAGATTTTGGGTCATAACTTCCATGGTTTATAGATTCCACCCACGAAAGGTACCAGACAAAGCAGCCATCTTGGGCACACTACTGTATGTAGGATTACCCTGGATGGAATGGGTTACACCTAGAAGAAATGACGTAAAAGGGATATTTGTGGCAGCCTAATGCTAGGAGTAGGGTCCCAACATAACCATCAGTTCCAAGTATTGTTCATCCCATCCACAAATGCACCAGATGAGGCAGCCATGTTGGGCGCACTACAAAGGTTACGCTACAAAGTTTACAAGGACCCAAGGCATATATGAGAACAACTGACACATGTGTGGTTACGTCCTAGAGGATGCTGGGGACTCCAAAAGGACCATGGGGTATAGACGGGATCCGCAGGAGACATGGGCACACTAAAAGACTTTGAATGGGTGTGAACTGGCTCCTCCCTCTATGCCCCTCCTCCAGACCTCAGTTAGATTCTGTGCCCAGAGAGACTGGACACACACTAGGGGAGCTCTCCTGAGTTTCTCTGAAAAGACTTTATGTTAGGTTTTTTATTTTCAGGGAGACCTGCTGGCTACAGGCTCCCTGCTTCGTGGGAGTGAGGAGAGAGACGTCAGACCTACTTCTTCTGAGTTAAAGGCTCTGCTTCTTAGGCTACTGAACACCATTAGCTCCAGAGGGTTCGATCACTTGGTGCGCCTAGCTGCTTGTTCCCGGAGCCGCGCCGTCAACCCCCTCACAGAAGCCAGAAGAAAGAAGCCGGGTGAGTATATAGAAGAAAGAAGACTTCAATGATGGCAGAAGACTTCAGTAATGAGGTAGAGCGCAGCGGTTGCGCTGCGCGCCATGCTCCCACACACACTTCCAATGGCACTTACAGGGTGCAGGGCGCAGGGGTGGCGCCCTGGGCAGCATGTTACTGAGGCAATATAACTGGCAAAGAGACATATTATAAGTGCCTAGGCTATATAACAGCGCACTCAGTATTATATTATAATACAGTATTTATACAGTATAATTCAGTATTATATGGGCGCTGGGGTGTGGGCTGGTATACTCCCTCTGTGTTTTCTCTAACAGGCTTCCCTGTGGGTCTGTCCCCTATAGCCAGTGGGAGTGGGTGTGTGTCGGTACGTGTGTCTACATGTCTGAGGCTGGGTGCTCCTCCCCGGAGTAAGTTACTGGGGGCGCAGAGAACGATTTGGGAGTGACTCTGTCGGCACCGCCGACTGCTGATTGGGTGAATATGTTGAGTACATTGAATGCAAATGTGGCATTATTGTCTAAAAGGCTGGATAAATCTGATTCTCAGACACAAATGTGGAGAAAATCCATGGAGGATGCCTTATCCCAGATACAGACCCCCTCAGGGTCCCAAAAGCATTCATTTACCCATATAGCCGATACGGATACAATCACGGACTTTGACTCCAGTGTCGACTATAGTGAGGCCAGTTTACATCCAAAATTGGTTAAGAGTATTCAGTACATGATTGTGGCTATTAAAGATGTTTTACATATTTCTGAAGTGCCTGCTGTTCCTGATACAATGGTTTGTTTGTATAAGGGAAAGAACCCCGAGGTGATGTTTCCCCCCTCTCATGAACTGAACGCTCTTTGTGAAAAGGCTTGGGAATCCCCTGATAAAAGGTGGCAGATTCCCAAGAGAATTTTTATGGCATATCCTTTCCCCTCTGACGACAGGAAAAGTGGGAGTCATCTCCCAATGTGGACAAAGCTCTGTCATGGCTGTCCAAGAAGGTGGCCCTTCCGTCTCCCAACACTGCTGCCCTCAAGGATCCTGCGGATCGTAAGCAGGAAATGACTTTAAAGGCCATTTATGTCACTACGGGTGCACTACTCAGACCGGCCATGGCGTCGGCATGGGTGAGTAGTGCTATTGCTAAGGGGGCTGATAACTTGGCATCTGACATGGATACCCTGGATAGGGATAACATTCTGTTGACTCGGTTATATCAGGGATGCTGCAGCTTACCTAAAGGATGCGGAGAGGGATATTGGCCTTTTGGGATCAAGGGCCGATGCCATGGCAGTCTCGGCCAGGAGAGCACTGTGGATTCATCAATGGAATGCTGATGCCGACTCCAAGAAAGCTATGGAAGCTCTCCCTTATAAAGGTAGTGTCTTGTTTGGTGACAGCCTCGCTTACCTGGTGTCTACCGCTACAGCGGGTAAGTCATCTTTTCTTCCGTATGTTCCGGCACAACAGAAAAAGGCACCCCATTATCAGATGCAGTCCTTTCGGCCTAATAAATACAAAAATTGCTTCAAAAAGTAGAGGAAGGGGAAAAAGGTCGCCTGCTGTGTCAGGCTCCCAGGACCAAAAGTCCTCCCCGGCCTCTGCCAAGTCCAGCGCATGACGCTGGGGCTCCCCTACGGGAGTCCGTGCTGGTGGGGGCACGTCTCAGACTCTTCAGTCAGGTCTGGTTTCCTTCGGGCCTAGATCCTTGGATGTTAAACATAGTGTCCCAAGGGTACAAACTGGAGTTTCAGGAGGTGCCCCCCCCCCACCGATTTTTCAAATCAGCCTTGCCAGTTTCTATCCCAGAAAGGGAAGTAGTGAGTGCTGCGATACAAAAGCTGTGTCAACAGAGTGTCATTGTCCCGGTACCCCCGTCCCAACGGGGAGAAGGGTTTTATTCGAGCCTCTTTGTCGTACCAAAGCCGGACGGCTCGGTCAGACCCATCCTGAACCTAAAATCCCTCAATCAGTATTTGAAAACTTTCAAGTTCAAGATGGAATCTCTTCGAGCAGTGATCTCCAGTCTAGAAGGGGGGGGATTTTATGGTGTCAGTCGACATAAAAGGTGCCTACTTACAGATGTAGCCACCTTTATCTTGAGTGGCCGCGGCGGTTGTCCCGTTCGACCATACGCAGCGTACTGTGGCGTAGCGAGGCGCGCCTAGCCACAGAGAGGCTATCTAATCGCACGGAGACAGACATTTGACGTTTGGCGTTACCTTTACGTGTAATACCTGCGATCAGCCACCAGATGTCGCTTTTTACAATCACCACTGCGCATGCGTGTGGTCTCCCGTAAAATACAATACTGACATACATAATAAGGACTACTTTACTAAGGCGTCTCATTACGCTGCATACAGCAAATACTGTACTCATTACGCTGCATTATTTAATACAGTACTGTACAGTATATACAGTACGACACCGACGCAAATACAGTAGTACAGCATACAGTATATGATCCATCTACAATACTTTATGAATACTGTATGTGAGCGTGCAAGTCCCGCAGACAAAACACAGTACTGTAAAACCAGTAGTGTACACTGTCGCAAATGGATGTGTGTTACAAGTTCACTATTGCCTCTCAAGATTAGGAATTTTCTACAGTGTTATCGTCCTAATCCCGTAGCCATTACAGCATAATCAAAACCAACGGATTTATACATTTGTCTGCGGCGAAGTGGTGAAGTGTTTCGCTTCCTATACTCAGAGTCCAGGGTTCGATTCCTTAAGTACTGTACGAATGCATGTTACTGTAGTTTTTTTCAGACACTTTATTATTTTTTTTATTCACATACTGCAAACCAGGGCATACAGTAGCTGCATGAGCGGTTCTATGCGATCGAGTCCGGTGTACCATAATCTGCAGGTTCTATGCAGGTTAAGGTACTATGCTCCGTACACAGTACACATACAATTCTGTAGCTGGGCAGACTGAATAGAAATGGCTACCACCTATGACTCCTTGCCCCACAGAGGCCCTAGGCTACGGAGCAAGTAATAGTCCAGATTGTACAGACTATGGGGCAATGCTGAATGAGCGTCACAATCCCCTAGCTAAAATACACAGTATGCATATTATGGTACACCGGACTCGATGACATACTGTAGCACACTGGCAAAATGGCCGCCGCCCCTGAACCCTTGTGCAGGTTATGGGGCAATGCTGAAGGAGCGTCACAATCCCCTAGCCAAAATACACAGGGGAGGGATAAGCTACTGTAGGATTGCATACAGTATTACGGTACACCGGACTCAATCGCATAGCACACTGTCAAAACGACCACTACCCATGAACCCCCACCTCCTGAACCCCCACCTCGTGGCAGGCAGCAGTTGGGTATGGAATGAGAAATGGCATAAGCTGTGCAGGCTACGGGGCGATGCTGAAGGAGCGTCACAATCCCCTAGCCAAAATACACAGAGATACTGTAAGCGAGGTCTATGCACATTACAGTACTGTACAGTACGTTACACCGGGCTCGGTCGCATAGCAAACTGACAAAACACAAGTTTTACAGTACATACAGTAAAGCAGGCCAAAGCTGCAGGAGAGTTTCTACTGTAAAGGTTCTATGCACCGTACGGTAATGTACACATACCTGTACAATTCTATAGCAGGGCAGACTCAATTGAAATGGCTACCGCCTGTGACTCCTACAGTAGCTCCTAGGAGGCACTCAGCTATGGAGCAAATAACAGCACAGATTTTGCAGGCTACGGGGCAATGCTGAAGGAGCGTCACAATCCCCTAGCTACAATACACAGGGGTGATAGAGATAATCGAGTGGCTGGAGGGGGGTCCCCTTGATTTAAGGGGCCCCCACTCCTCCAGGGTACTCCGGCCAGGTGTGACTAGTTGGGTATTTAATTCCATGGCCGCAGGGACCTGTATAAAAGTCTCCCCCGGCTGTGCATTATCTGTCCAGCTAGTGGAGCCCAGTGCTGATTCAAAAAATATGGGGAACCCCTACGCTTTTTTTGTCCCCCTTATTTTTTGCACCAGGACCAGGCGCAGAGCCCGGTGCTGGTTCTAAAAAGATGGGGGATCCCGTGTCCATTTTTTCCGTATTCCTTCCGGAATTCGACTGCAATTGCATATACAGTACTGTACCCCTTAATGTCACTGCTTACAGTATACAGTATTTAGACATGAGCTTGTGTACAGTATCTGTCATGAGGTGCTTTTTTCACTGACACTATAACTTTTTTCTATTGTGATATACTGTACAGAGGCGGCAAACTAGCCAAACGGGAATAATCAGCTTCTGCAGAATAAAATGAGATGCTACAGTACATGCCTATATTCTGTGAGTGACTGCGGCTCTATGAAATTAAATCAGAAAATTTAAATATGAAATGCATTACTAATGTGTGGCATTACTGTACTGTATGTGTATAAGGTGTACTACAATATTTTCTGGTGTAACATAAGGAAAGGGCACTACTGCATGGTCTAATGCAGTGGTTCTCAAACTTGGTCCTCAGGACCCCACACAGTGCATGTTTTGCAGGTAAACCAGCAAGTGCACAGATGTATTCATTACTAACTGACACATTTTAGAAGGTCCATACAGTAGGTGGAGCTAATTTTTTCACTTGTGATTCTGTGAGACCTGCAAAACCTGCACTGTGTGGGGTCCTGAGGACTGAGTTTGAGAACCTGTGGTCTAATGTAAATAAAGATGAATGTGGTGGGGTGTAATGTGAATAAGGGGCATTACTGTTAGGAGTAATGTGGTACTATGATATGATGTCATGAGAATAAGAGACACCACTGCATGATATAATGTGAATAAAGTTGCAGTACTGTGTTGTGTCATTTCATCTTCGGGTATTATTGTGTTACCATGCCCCTTCCCAGCAAGAACATACTGTACACTGTTTTGGGCTGGCACTAAATGTGCACATTGTTCTTATTTAGATTATAGGGGGTAGGAGCGCCAAAATGGGTGATGGTGCTGGGAAAGGGGTGCAGGGTTAGAGGCGGAACTACGTAGCATCTGTGCAAGAGGGCATCAGCCAAAATCTAGCCTAGGGCATCATGTTGGTCAGGTTTGGCTCTGATAATACTGTATACTGTACTCTTACTGTACTTTGCATTCAATACAGATACTGTTTGCACACAGGTTTTACATGAATCATTGGCAATGCTGCAGGAGTGTCTCATTAGGCAATCTAAAATATACCACGACTATGGGTGGGGATACAGTAGGGAAGTTCTGTCACCATAAGCTGTCTGCTGTGTATAGCATATTTCCATCTGAGATGCATTTGTGTGTTTGTAATAAGAAAAAAACATTTTACTGTACATTTAGTGGATACAGTATTTCTCCCCCATAATGACGTATCATACTGTACAGGTACCCTCATGTACTGTACCGTACCATACTGTAAAATTGAATATTTATTGGAAAAACATCAATATTAATGTAAAAATAAAGTATTACAACATCCGATTCCATGTACTGCACTGATCAAAATGTACAGTACTCTTATTCAGGACTTATAAAACTGAAAATAACTGTTCATACAGTACACATCAATAACATTACTACTGTATAATATTCTACATTAGTTTATGCAATAATCAGACAAAGGCAATTTTATCATTTTTTTTAATAATGCACCAATTTAAAATTTTAAACAGAAAATACAGAACTACATATTTGTGGCTTGACCATTTCTTTCAACTACAACAGGTAATACTTTATACAGGTGATTTATATAATTATTACAATGTTCAGGTGTGAGTACTTCTAGCCAAAATTTCTTTATCCCATCCACCAGTTGCTGTTTTGTTGTTGGCTTTGCAACACTCCTAACGTACCTCTTCAATTGAGCCCACACTAATTCGATTGGGTTCATGTCTGGTGATCTAATTAAAAAAAAAAAAAAGCCTTCACAGGTCTTATGCTATACACAAATACCGAAGATGCACAGTCCGTCAGAATACACTCATTTCATTCACGCTGTTTGGGTGCATTTAGCGTAAAGAATCGCTCCTGCAGATGTACTTTGATTTATGTGAAACCTGTGTGCATCCTTCCATTGACTGTCTTACAATGGAAATAAAATAATACAGTGCATTATTACAGAAAAAAAAAAAAAAAAAAAGAAAGAAAGCACATCATGTCTCGAACCCTGGACCCCCAGCGAGGGAGGTGGGAGCCTTCACCCCTAGCCCACGACGCCTCATGAGAGATTTCTAATTTCATGTGTGAAAGTACTGCAAACAGCGCCCGGCCCTCGCCCCATTGCTGTTGGTTTATGCCTTAGAGGACTCGGACGCTCGCATTTGTAAAGCACGGTGTTTTCCTCCGCCTCCTGCTAGCCTGTTGCCCTTCCCCCATGGGAGCCTGCACAGATCATGCAGTAGACAGGGAGGGAATGCAGGTCATGTGCAATACACAAACGCCCACTGTAGTACTATTTTGCTCACTTACAGTACCGTACTGTACTGTAGGTTGCATTTAGCGTAAAGAATCGCTCCTGCAGATGTACTTTGATTTATGTGAAACCTGTGTGCATCCTTCCATTGGATGTACTGTATTGGAGAGAAAAAAAAAAATGTTAAAGTGAATGTCACGGGAACACATTAAAAATAAGGTTGGCACTTCCTTCCCATTGGTGTTGGTTTACAGTATGCCGTAGTGTACTCGGACGCTCATGTAATTGCATTTCAAAGGCACAGTATTTTCCATCGTCTCCCCCCTACCCCCATCGCCCTTCCCCCCTGGGGGCCTGCACAGGGAGGAAATTCAGGTCCTGTGCAATGCACAAATGCTGAAGATCTACAGTACTGTTTTGCTTAGTTGGTAGCGCCAGAATACACTCATTTCATTCACGCTGTTTGGGTGCATTTAGCGTAAAGAATCGCTCCTGCAGATGTACTTTGATTTATGTGAAACCTGTGTGCATCCTTCCATTGACTGTCTTACAATGGAAATAAAATAATACAGTGCATTATTACAGAAAAAAAAAAAAAAAAAAAGAAAGAAAGCACATCATGTCTCGAACCCTGGACCCCCAGCGAGGGAGGTGGGAGCCTTCACCCCTAGCCCACGACGCCTCATGAGAGATTTCTAATTTCATGTGTGAAAGTACTGCAAACAGCGCCCGGCCCTCGCCCCATTGCTGTTGGTTTATGCCTTAGAGGACTCGGACGCTCGCATTTGTAAAGCACGGTGTTTTCCTCCGCCTCCTGCTAGCCTGTTGCCCTTCCCCCATGGGAGCCTGCACAGATCATGCAGTAGACAGGGAGGGAATGCAGGTCATGTGCAATACACAAACGCCCACTGTAGTACTATTTTGCTCACTTACAGTACCGTACTGTACTGTAGGTTGCATTTAGCGTAAAGAATCGCTCCTGCAGATGTACTTTGATTTATGTGAAACCTGTGTGCATCCTTCCATTGGATGTACTGTATTGGAGAGAAAAAAAAAAATGTTAAAGTGAATGTCACGGGAACACATTAAAAATAAGGTTGGCACTTCCTTCCCATTGGTGTTGGTTTACAGTATGCCGTAGTGTACTCGGACGCTCATGTAATTGCATTTCAAAGGCACAGTATTTTCCATCGTCTCCCCCCTACCCCCATCGCCCTTCCCCCCTGGGGGCCTGCACAGGGAGGAAATTCAGGTCCTGTGCAATGCACAAACGCTGAAGATCTACAGTACTGTTTTGCTTAGTTGGTAGCGCCAGAATACACTCATTTCATTCACGCTGTTTGGGTGCATTTAGCGTAAAGAATCGCTCCTGCAGATGTACTTTGATTTATGTGAAACCTGTGTGCATCCTTCCATTGACTGTCTTACAATGGAAATAAAATAATACAGTGCATTATTACAGAAAAAAAAAAAAAAAAAAAGAAAGAAAGCACATCATGTCTCGAACCCTGGACCCCCAGCGAGGGAGGAGGGAGCCTTCACCCCTAGCCCACGACGCCTCATGAGAGATTTCTAATTTCATGTGTGAAAGTACTGCAAACAGCGCCCGGCCCTCGCCCCATTGCTGTTGGTTTATGCCTTAGAGGACTCGGACGCTTGCATTTGTAAAGCACAGTGTTTTCCTCCGCCTCCTGCTAGTCCTCCATTCCCATTATGCATTAGCGAACTCAGACGCTCATACAGTATATTTCATATTTTAAAAAGCACGGTGTTTATACATTGTACTGTACATTATTCCTTTTACACAATTACAATTACTGTAGTTGCGTCTCCATACACATACAGTACTGTACTCCATACTTTTTCCACCGCTTCCCGTTACGCCTACAGTATTGCCAGAGCTGTAGATCAATCCGCCGCTATACTGTACGATCGAAAGTACTGGATTAGTGGAGCATTAGCCACACAGTGGTGGAGATGTGTAATGCATGATGAGTATCTAGATCGTCTCAACGCGCCTGCCTGTGATTAAACTCAGCTATCGCCTTAGCGTGGCTAAACGCCCGTCTCGGCGGAGAAACAGTCAAGATAAAGTTGGCTACATCTGTACATGTCCCGATATATCCTCCACATCAGGCTTTCCTGAGATTTGCGGTGCAGGATTCTCATTACCAATTTAAGACGTTGCCCTTTGGGCTTTCCATGGCCCCGAGGGTCTTCACCAAAGTGATGGCGGAAATGATGGTACTCCTACGCAAGCAAGGTGTCACAATTATCCCGTACTTGGACGATCTCCTGATAAAGGTGAGATCGAAATGTGGAACTCTCCC
The DNA here is from genome assembly GCF_028390025.1 of Pseudophryne corroboree. Lineage (NCBI taxonomy): Eukaryota > Metazoa > Chordata > Amphibia > Anura > Myobatrachidae > Pseudophryne > Pseudophryne corroboree. Next base: position 1,111,566,893 of record NC_086444.1, read on the forward strand.
TGACGGTTCTGCAGCATCATGGTTGGATTCTAAATTTGCCAAAGTCTCAGTTGGTTCCGACAACTCGGCTGCCTTTCTTGGGCATGATCCTGGGCACGAAACTGCAAAGAGTGTTTCCTCCAGCGGAAATCCAATGCATGGTCAAGGAGATTCTAAAACCGGCAAGAGTGTCGATTCATCAATGCACTCGAGTGCTAGGGAAGATTGTTGCGGCTTACGAAGCCATTCCGTCTGACAGGTTTCATGCCCGGGTGTTTCAGTGGGACCTGCTGGACAAATGGTCCAGGTCTCACCTACACATGCACTGGAAAATAGGTCTAACTTCCAGGACCAGAATTTCTCTCCCGTGGTGGCTGCAAAGTTCTCACCTTCCAGAGGGACGCAGGTTCGGAATCCAGGATTGGGTCCTGCTGACCACGGATGCAAGTCTCCGAGGCTGGAGAGCAGTCACACAAGGAAGAAGTTTCCAGGGAAAATGGTCAAGCCAGGAAACTTGTATCCACATAAACGTTCTGGAGTTAAGAGCCATTTACAACGGCCTTCTGCAAGCGGAACACCTTCTTCGTGGTCTACCTGTCCTGATTCAGTCGGACAACATAACAGCGGTAACATACGTAAACCGCCAGGGCGGAACAAAGAGCAGAGCGGCGATGGCGGAGGCCACAAGAGTTCTCCGCTGGGTGGAAAAGCATGTGAGCGCTCTGTCAGCAGTCTTCCTTCCGGGCGTGGACAACTGGGAAGCAGACTTCCTCAGCAGACACGATCTCCATCCAGGAGAGTGGGCTCTTCATCAAGAGGTATTTGCAGAAGTGACAAGGTGTTGGGGAATTCCTCAAATAGACATGATGGCATCTCGCCTCAAAAAGAAGCTTCCGAGGTATTGTTCCAGGTCAAGGGACCCCCAATCCAGTGCAGTGGACGCCCTGGTAACTCCATGGGTGTTTCAGTCGGTATATGTGTTCCCTCCACTTCCTCTCATTCCAAAAGTATTGAGGATCATAAGACGAACAAGGGTTCCGGCAGTACTCGTCTTTCCAGATTGGCCACGGAGGGCCTGGTATCCGGATCTTCAGGAATTGCTCATAGAAGATCCTTGGCTGCTTCCTCTCAGAGAGTACCTGTTACTACAGGGGCCATGTGTATTTCAAGACTTACCGTGGCTGCGTTTGACGGCGTGGAGGTTGAACGCCAAATCCTAGCTCGAAAGGGTATTCCTGGGGAAGTCATCCCCACTCTCCTTAAGGCTAGAAAGGAGGTCACGGCGAAGCATTATCACCGTATTTGGAGATAATATGTGTCATGGTGTGAAGTTAAGAAATCTCCGGCGGAGGAATTTCAGCTTGGTCGTTTCCTCCATTCTTTGCAGGCAGGCGTGGATGCAGGCCTGAAATTGGGTTCCATCAAAGTGCAGATTTCCGCTTTATCTATTTTCTTTCAAAAAGAATTGGCCGTCCTTCCTGAAGTTCAGACTTTCGTGAAGGGAGTGCTGCATATCCATCCTCCGTTTATGCCACCCGTGGCACCATGGGATCTTGACGTGGTGTTACAATTTCTTATGTCTTACTGGTTTGAACCTTTGCAAAAGGTTGAGTTGAAATTTCTCACTTGGAAAGTGGTCATGCTTTTAGCCTTGGCGTCCGCCAGACAGGTGTCGGAATTGGCGGCTTTGTCTCACAAGAGCCCATATTTGATTTTCCATGTGGATAGAACGGAATTGCGGACTCGTCAACAATTTCTGCCGAAGGTGGTTTCTTTGTTTCACATAAATCAACCTATTGTGGTGCCTGTGGCTACGGAGGCCGTGGCGGTGTCAAAATCTCTCGATGTTGTAAGAGCTTTGAAAATTTATGTCGCCAGAACGGCTCTTGTTAGGAAAACGGAGGCTCTGTTTGTCCTGTATGCTTCCAACAAGATTGGAAATCCTGCTTTCAAGCAGACTATTGCACGCTGGATTTGTAATATGATTCAGCACGCTCATTCTATGGCTGGATTGCTGTTGCCGAAGTCAGTGAAGGCCCATTCTACCAGGAAGGTGTGCTCATCTTGGGCGGCTGCCCGAGGGGTCTCGGCACTTCAACTTTTCCGAGCAGCGACGTGGTCGGGTTCAAACACTTTTGCTAAGTTCTACAAGTTTGATACCCTGGCTGATGAGGACCTCATGTTTGCTCAGTCAGTGCTGCAGAGTCGTCCGCACTCTCCCGCCCGGTCTGGAGCTTTGGTATAGACCCCATGGTCCTTTTGGAGTCCCCAGCATCCTCTAGGATGTAAGAGAAAATAGGATTTTAATACCTACTGGTAAATCCTTTTCTCCTAGTCCGTAGAGGATGCTGGGCGCCCATCCTAGTGCGGACTGTTACTTGCAGTTGTATTGTTAGTTGTTGTTTTCGGGTTACACGAAAGTTGTGTATCAGTTATGTTCAGCTTGTTGCTGTTTTCCGTTCATACTGTTATCTGCTATTCCTGGTAATCCAGTTGTACGGTCTGTTGTGGAGTGAGCTGGTATGCATTAGAGATGAGCGGGTTCGGTTCCTCGGAATCCGAACCCCCCCGAACTTCAGCCTTTTTACATGGGTCCGAGGCAGACTCGGATCTTCCCGCCTTGCTCGGCTAACCCGAGCGCGCCCGAACGTCATCATCCCGCTGTCGGATTCTCGCGAGGCTCGTATTCTATCGCGAGACTCGGATTCTATATAAGGAGCCGCGCGTCGCCGCCATTTTCACACGTGCATTGAGATTGATAGGGAGAGGACGTGGCTGGCGTCCTCTCCGTTTAGATAGAGAGTGAGACACTTGATTTACTAGTAATTTAATTTTAGTAATTTTGGGGAGCATTAGGAGTACTCAGAGAGTGCAGAGTTTTGCTGATAGTTATACTAGTGACCACCAGTTTTATTTATTATTTAAAATCCATTCTCTGCCTGAAAAAAAACGATACACAGTCACATACCATATCTGTGCTCAGCCTCAGTGTGCTGCATGATAATATCATCTATGTATATCTGACTGTGCTGAGTGCTCACTGCTCACACAGCTTAATTGTGGGGGAGACTGGGGAGCAGTTATAGCAGGAGTACATAACAGTGCACACTTTTGCTGCCAGTGTGACTGACCAGTGACCACCAGTATATTGTCTGCCTGAAAAAGTTAAACACTCGTGTGGTGTTTTTTTATTTTATTCTATAAACGCATTCTGCTGACAGACAGTGTCCAGCAGGTCCGTCATTCATTATATTATAATATATACCTGCAGTAGTGATATATATATATATTTTTTATATCATTATCATCCAGTCTATACTAGCAGACGCAGTACGGTAGTCCACGGCTGTAGCTACCTCTGTGTCGGCAGTGCTCGTCCATAATTGTATACCTACCTGTGGTGGTTTTTTTTTTTTCTATCTTCTTCATACTAGTAGTTTAGGAGTCTGCTGCTGACAGTGTCCAGCAGGTCCGTCATTATATAATATATACCTGTCCTGCAGTAGTGATATATATATATTTTTTATATCATTATCATCCAGTCTATACTAGCAGACGCAGTACGGTAGTCCACGGCTGTAGCTACCTCTGTGTCGGCAGTGCTCGTCCATAATTGTATACCTACCTGTGGTGGTTTTTTTTTTTCTATCTTCTTCATACTAGTAGTTTAGGAGTCTGCTGCTGACAGTGTCCAGCAGGTCCGTCATTATATAATATATACCTGTCCTGCAGTAGTGATATATATATATTTTTTATATCATTATCATCCAGTCTATACTAGCAGACGCAGTACGGTAGTCCACGGCTGTAGCTACCTCTGTGTCGGCAGTGCTCGTCCATAATTGTATACCTACCTGTGGTGGTTTTTTTTTTTCTATCTTCTTCATACTAGTAGTTTAGGAGTCTGCTGCTGACAGTGTCCAGCAGGTCCGTCATTATATAATATATACCTGTCCTGCAGTAGTGATATATATATATATTTTTTATATCATTATCATCCAGTCTATACTAGCAGACGCAGTACGGTAGTCCACGGCTGTAGCTACCTCTGTGTCGGCAGTGCTCGTCCATAATTGTATACCTACCTGTGGTGGTTTTTTTTTTCTATCTTCTTCATACTAGTAGTTTAGGAGTCTGCTGCTGACAGTGTCCAGCAGGTCCGTCATTATATAATATATACCTGTCCTGCAGTAGTGATATATATATATATATTTTTTATATCATTATCATCCAGTCTATACTAGCAGACGCAGTACGGTAGTCCACGGCTGTAGCTACCTCTGTGTCGGCAGTGCTCGTCCATAATTGTATACCTACCTGTGGTGGTTTTTTTTTTCTATCTTCTTCATACTAGTAGTTGAGGAGTCTGCTGCTGACAGTGTCCAGCAGGTCCGTCATTATATAATATATACCTGTCCTGCAGTAGTGATATATATATATATTTTATATCATTATCATCCAGTCTATACTAGCAGACGCAGTACGGTAGTCCATGGCTGTAGCTACCTCTGTGTCGGCAGTGCTCGTCCATAATTGTATACCTACCTGTGGTGGTTTTTTTTTTCTATCTTCTTCATACTAGTAGTTGAGGAGTCTGCTGCTGACAGTGTCCAGCAGGTCCGTCATTATATAATATATACCTGTCCTGCAGTAGTGATATATATATATATTTTATATCATTATCATCCAGTCTATACTAGCAGACGCAGTACGGTAGTCCATGGCTGTAGCTACCTCTGTGTCGGCAGTGCTCGTCCATAATTGTATACCTACCTGTGGTGGGTTTTTTTTTCTATCTTCTTCATACTAGTAGTTTAGGAGTCTGCTGCTGACAGTGTCCAGCAGGTCTGTCATTATATAATATATACCTGTCCTGCAGTAGTGATATATATATATATATTTTCTCTATCGTCCTAGTGGATGCTGGGGTTCCTGAAAGGACCATGGGGGAATAGCGGCTCCGCAGGAGACAGGGCACAAAAAGTAAAGCTTTAGGATCAGGTGGTGTGCACTGGCTCCTCCCCCTATGACCCTCCTCCAAGCCTCAGTTAGATTTTTGTGCCCGGCCGAGAAGGGTGCAATCTAGGTGGCTCTCCTAAAGAGCTGCTTAGAAAAGTTTAGCTTAGGTTTTTTATTTTACAGTGAGTCCTGCTGGCAACAGGATCACTGCAACGAGGGACTTAGGGGAGAAGAAGTGAACTCACCTGTGTGCAGGATGGATTGGCTTCTTGGCTACTGGACATTAGCTCCAGAGGGACGATCACAGGTACAGCCTGGATGGTCACCGGAGCCTCGCCGCCGGCCCCCTTGCAGATGCTGAAACAAGAAGAAGGTCCAGAATCGGCGGCATGAAGACTCCTCAGTCTTCTTAAGGTAGCGCACAGCACTGCAGCTGTGCGCCATTTCCTCTCAGCACACTTCACACGGCAGTCACTGAGGGTGCAGGGCGCTGGGAGGGGGGCGCCCTGGGAGGCAATGAAAACCTATTTTTGGCTAAAAATACCTCACATATAGCCTCCGGGGGCTATATGGAGATATTTAACCCCTGCCAGAATCCGTTAAGAGCGGGAGACGAGGCCGCCGAAAAAGGGGCGGGGCCTATCTCCTCAGCACACAGCGCCATTTTCCCTCACAGAAAGGCTGGAGGGAAGGCTCCCAGGCTCTCCCCTGCACTGCACTACAGAAACAGGGTTAAAACAGAGAGGGGGGGCACTAATTTGGCGTTAGAAATATATAAAAAAGATGCTATAAGGGAAAACACTTATATAAGGTTGTCCCTATATAATTATAGCGTTTTTGGTGTGTGCTGGCAAACTCTCCCTCTGTCTCTCCAAAGGGCTAGTAGGTCCTGTCCTCTATCAGAGCATTCCCTGTGTGTGTGCTGTGTGTCGGTACGTGTGTGTCGACATGTATGAGGACGATGTTGGTGAGGAGGCGGAGCAATTGCCTGTAATGGTGATGTCACTCTCTAGGGAGTCGACACCGGAATGGATGGCTTATTTAGGGAATTACGTGATAATGTCAACACGCGCCAAGGTCGGTTGACGACATGAGACGGCCGACAAACAATTAGTACCGGTCCAGACGTCTCAAAAACACCGTCAGGGGTTTTAAAACGCCCGTTTACTTTAGTCGGTCGACACAGACACAGACAGGGACACTGAATCCAGTGTCGACGGTGAATAAACAAACGTATTCCTTATTAGGGCCACACGTTAAGGGCAATGAAGGAGGTGTTACATATTTCTGATACTACAAGTACCACAAAAGAGGGTATTATGTGGGATGTGAAAAAACTACCGTAGTTTTTCCTGAATCAGATAAATTAAATGAAGTGTGTGATGATGCGTGGGTTCCCCCCGATAGAAAATATGGGCGGTATACCCTTTCCCGCCAGAAGTTAGGGCGCGTTGGGAAACACCCCTTAGGGTGGATAAGGCGCTCACACGCTTATCAGAACAAGTGGCGGTACCGTCTATAGATAGGGCCGTCCTCAAGGAGCCAGCTGACAGGAGGCTGGAAAAATATCATAAAAAGTATATACACACATACTGGTGTTATACTGCGACCAGCGATCGCCTCAGCCTGGATGTGCAGAGCTGGGGTGGCTTGGTCGGATTCCCTGACTAAAAATATTGATACCCTTGACAGGGACAGTATTTTATTGACTATAGAGCATTTAAAGGATGTATTTCTATATATGCGAGATGCACAGAGGGATATTTGCACTCTGGCATCAAGAGTAAGTGCGATGTCCATATCTGCCAGAAGATGTTTATGGACACGACAGTGGTCAGGTGATGCAGATTCCAAACGGCGCAAAGGTGTATTGCCGTATAAAGGAAGAGGAGTTATTTGGGGTCGGTCCATCGGACCTGGTGGCCACGGCAACTGCTGGAAAATCCACCGTTTTTACCCTAAGTCACATCTCTGCAGAAAAAGACACCGTCTTTTCAGCTTCAGTCCTTTCGTCCCTATAAGAGTCATATCTGCCCAGGGATAGAGGAAAGGGAAGAAGACTGCAGCAGGCAGCCCATTCCCAGGAACAGAAGCGTTCCACCGCTTCTGACAAGCTCTCAGCATGACGCTGAGACCGTACAGGACCCCTGGATCCTACAAGTAGTATCCCAGGGGTACAGTTTGGAATGTCGAGACGTTTCCCCTGCGCAGGCTCCTGAAGTCTGCTTTACCAAGGTCTCCCTCCGACAAGGAGGCAGTATGGGAAAAAATTCACGAGCTGTATTCCCAGCAGGTGATAATTAAATTACCCCTCCTACAACAAGAAAAGGGGTATTATTCCACACTATATTGTGGTACTGAAGCCAGAAGGCTAGGTGAGACCTATTCTAAATCTAAAAAAATTTGAACACTTACAAAGGTTCAAATCAAGATGGAGTCACTCAGAGCAGTGATAACGAACCGGGAAGAAGGGGACTATCTGGTGTCCCGAGACATCAGGGATGCTTACCTCCATGTCCCAAATTTGCTCTTATCACTAAGGGTACCTCAGGTTCGTGGTACAGAACTGTCACTATCAGTTTCAGACGCTGCCGTTTGGATTGTCTACGGCACCCCGGGTCTTTACCAAGGTAATGGCCGAAATGATGGTTCTTCTTCGAAGAAAAGGCGTCTTAATTATCCCTTACTTGGACGATCTCCTGATAAGGGCAAAGTCCAGGGAACAGTTGGAGGTCGGAGTAGCACTATCTCGGATACTGTTACAACAGCAGGGGTGGATTCTAAATATTCCAAAATCGCAGCTGATCCCGACAACAAGTCTCCTGTGCTTAGGGATGATTCTGGACACAGTCCAGATAAAGGTGTTTCTCCCGGAAGAGAAAGCCAGGGAGTTATCCGAGCTAGTCAGGAACCTCCTAAAATCAGTGCATCATTGCACAAGGGCCATGGTAAAAAAATGGTGACTTCCTTCGAAGCAATCCCAGTCGGCAGATTTCATGCAAGAACTTTTCAGTGGGATCTGCTGTACAAATGGTCCGGATCGCATCTTCAGATGCATCAGCGGATAACCCTATATCCAAGGACAAGGGTGTCTCTCCTGTGGTGGTTACAGAGTGCTCATCTTCTAGAGGGCAGCAGATTCGGCATTCAGTTTTGGATGTTGGTGACCACGGAGGCCAGCCCGAGAGGCTGGGGAGCAGTCACACAAGGAAAAAATTTCCAGGGAGTGTGATCAAGTCTGGAGATTTTTCTCCACATAAATATAGCTAAGGGTAAAATTATAATGCTCTAAGCTTAGCAAGACCTCTGCTTCAAGGTCAGCCGGTATTGATCCAGTGGGATAAAACATCACGGCAGTCGCCCACGTAAATAGACAGGGCGGCACAAGAAGCAGGAGGGCAGTGGCAAAAACTGCAAGGACTTTTCGCTGGGCGGAAAATCATGTGATAGCACTGTCAGCAGTGTTTCATTCCGGGAATGGAAACTGGGAAGCAGACTTCCTCAGTAGGCACGACCTCCACCCGGCAGAGTGGGAACTTCATGGGGAAGTTTTCCACATAATTGTAAACCGTTGGGAATTACCAAAGGTGGACATGATGGCGTCCCGTCTGAACAAAAAACGGGACAGGTATTGCGCCAGGTTAAGAGACCCTCAGGCAATAGCTGTGGACGTTCTGGTAACACCGTGGTGTACCAGTCGGTGTATGTGTTCCATCCTCTGCTTTTCATACCTAAGGTACTGAGAATTATAAGACGTAGAGGAGTAAGAACTATACTCATGGCTCCGGATTGGCCAAGAAGGACTTGGTACCCGGAACTTCAAGAGATGCTCACAGAGGACTTATGGCCTCTGCCGCTAAGAAGGGACTTGTTTCAGCAAGTACCATGTCTGTTCCAAGACTTACCGCAGCTGCGTTTGACGGCATGGCGGTGGAACGCCGGATCCTAAGGGAAAAGGCATTCAGGAAGAGGTCATTCCTACCCTGGTCAAAGCCAGAAAGGAGGTGACCGCACAACATTATCACCACATGTGGCGAAAATATGTTGCGTGGTGTGAGGCCAGGAAGGCCCCACGAAGAAATTTCAACTCGGTCGATTCCTGCATTTCTTGCAAACAGGAGTGTCTATGGGCCTCAAATTGGGGTCCATTAAGGTTCAAATTTCGGCCCTGTCGATTTTTCTTCCAGAAAGAATTGGCTTCAGTTCCTGAAGTCCAGAAGTTTGTCAAGGGAGTATTGCATATACAACCCCCTTTTGTGCCTCCAGTGGCACTGTGGGATCTCAACGTAGTTCTGGGATTCCTCAAAACACATTGGTTTAAAACCAGTCAAATCTGTGGATTTGAAGCATCTCACATGAAAAGTGAACATGCTCTTGGACCTGGCCTGGACCAGGCGAGTGTCAAATTGGTGGTTTTTTTCTCAAAAAAGCCCATATCTGTTTGTCCATTCGGACAGGGCAGAGCTGCGGACTCGTCCCCAGTTCTCTCCCTAAGGTGGTGTCAGTGTTTCACCTGAACCAGCTTATTGGGGTGTCTTGCGCCTACTAGGGACTTGGAGGACTCCAAGTTGCTAGATGTGGTCAGGGCCCTGAAAATATAGGTTCCAGGACGGCTGGAGTCAGGAAAACTGACTTGCTGTTATCCTGTATGCACCCAACAAACTGGGTGCTCTTGCTTCTAAGCAGACTTTTGCTAGTTGGATGTGTAATACAATTCAGCTTGCACATTCTGTGGCAGGCCTGCCACAGCCAAAATATGTAAATGCCCATTCCACAAGGAAGGTGGGCTCATCTTGGGCGGCTGCCCGAGGGGTCTCGGCTTTACAACTTTGCCGAGCGGCTATTTAGTCAGGGGCAAACACGTTTGTAAAATCCTACAAATTTGATAACCTGGCTAAGGAGGACCTGGAGTTCTCTCATTCGGTGCTGCAGAGTCATCCGCACTCTCCCGCCCGTTTGGGAGCTTTGGTATAATCCCCATGATCCTTTCAGGAACCCCAGCATCCACTAGGACGATAGAGAAAATAAGAATTTACTTACCGATAATTCTATTTCTCGGAGTCCGTAGTGGATGCTGGGCGCCCATCCCAAGTGCGGATTATCTGCAATACTTGTACATAGTTACAAAAATCGGGTTATTATTGTTGTGAGCCATCTTTCAGAGGCTCCGCTGTTATCATACTGTTAACTGGGTTCAGATCACAGGTTGTACAGTGTGATTGGTGTGGCTGGTATGAGTCTTACCCGGGATTCATAAATCCTTCCTTATTGTGTACGCTCGTCCGGGCACAGTATCCTAACTGAGGCTTGGAGGAGGGTCATAGGGGGAGGAGCCAGTGCACACCACCTGATCCTAAAGCTTTACTTTTTGTGCCCTGTCTCCTGCGGAGCCGCTATTCCCCCATGGTCCTTTCAGGAACCCCAGCATCCACTACGGACTCCGAGAAATAGAATTATCGGTAAGTAAATTCTTATTTTTTATATCATTATCATCCAGTCTATACTAGCAGACGCAGTATGGTAGTCCACGGCTGTAGCTACCTCTGTGTCGGCAGTGCTTGTCCATAATTGTATACCTACCTGTGGTGGGTTTTTTTTTCTATCTTCTTCATACTAGTAGTTTAGGAGTCTGCTGCTGACAGTGTCCAGAAGGTCCGTCATTATATAATATATACCTGTCCTGCAGTAGTGATATATATATATTTTTTATATCATTATCATCCAGTCTATACTAGCAGACGCAGTATGGTAGTCCATGGCTGTAGCTACCTCTGTGTCGGCAGTGCTCGTCCATAATTGTATACCTACCTGTGGTGGTTTTTTTTTTCTATCTTCTTCATACTAGTTGTTTAGGAGTCTGCTGCTGACAGTGTCCAGCAGGTCCGTCATTATATAATATATACCTGTCCTGCAGTAGTGATATAATAAGATTTTACTTACCGATAAATCTATTTCTCGTAGTCCGTAGTGGATGCTGGGACTCCGTCAGGACCATGGGATTAGCAGGAGACAGGGCACAAAAATAAAAGCTTTAGGACTAGGTGGTGTGCACTGGCTCCTCCCCCTATGACCCTCCTCCAAGCCTCAGTTAGGATACTGTGCCCGGACGAGCGTACACAATAAGGAATGATTTTGAATCCCGGGTAAGACTCATACCAGCCACACCAATCACACCGTATAACCTCTGATCTGAACCCAGTTAACAGTATGACAAACGTAGGAGCCTCTGAACAGACGGCTCACAACAATAACAACCCGATTTTTTTGTAACAATAACTATGTACAAGTATTGCAGACAATCCGCACTTGGGATGGGCGCCCAGCATCCACTACGGACTACGAGAAATAGATTTATCGGTAAGTAAAATCTTATTTTCTCTGACGTCCTAGTGGATGCTGGGACTCCGTCAGGACCATGGGGATTATACCAAAGCTCCCAAACGGGCGGGAGAGTGCGGATGACTCTGCAGCACCGAATGAGAGAACTCCAGGTCCTCTTTAGCCAGGGTATCAAATTTGTAGAATTTTACAAACGTGCTCTCCCCCGACCACGTAGCTGCTCGGCAGAGTTGTAATGCCGAGACCCCTCAGGCAGCCGCCCAAGATGAGCCCACCTTCCTTGTGGAATGGGCCTTGATAGATTTAGGCTGTGGCAGGCCTGCCACAGAATGTGCAAGTTGAATTGTGCTACAAATCCAACGAGCAATCGTCTGCTTAGAAGCAGGAGCACCCAGCTTGTTGGGTGCATACAGTATAAACAGCGAGTCAGATTTTCTGACTCCAGCCGTCCTTGAAATATATATTTTCAATGCCCTTACAACGTCCAGCAACTTGGAATCCTCCAAATCGCTAGTAGCCGCAGGCACCACAATAGGCTGGTTCAGGTGAAACGCTGAAACCACCTTAGGCAGAAACTGAGGACGCGTCCGCAGTTCTGCCCTGTCCGAATGGAAAATCAGATATGGGCTTTTATACGATAAAGCCGCCAATTCTGACACTCTCCTGGCTGAAGCCAGGGCCAGTAGCATGGTTACTTTCCATGTAAGATATTTCAAATCCACCGATTTGAGTGGCTCAAACCAATGGGATTTGAGAAAATACAAAACTACATTAAGATCCCACGGAGCCACTGGGGGCACAACCGGGGGCTGTATATGTAGTACTCCTTTTACAAAAGTCTGGACTTCAGGAACTGAAGCCAATTCTTTCTGGAAGAAAATCGACAGGGCCGAAATTTGAACCTTAATGGACCCTAATTTGAGGCCCATAGACAATCCTGTTTGCAGGAATGTAGGAATCGACCCAGTTGAAATTCCTCCGTCGGGGCCTTCCTGGCCTCACACCACGCAACATATTTTCTCCAAATGCGGTGATAATGTTGTGCAGTCACCTCCTTCCTGGCTTTTACCAGGGTAGGGATGACCTCTTCCGGAATGCCTTTTTCCCTTAGAATTCGGCGTTCAACCGCCATGCCGTCAAACGCAGCCGCGGTAAGTCTTGGAATAGACACGGTCCCTGCTGAAGCAGGTCCCGTCTTAGAGGTAGAGGCCACGGATCTTCCGTGAGCATCTCCTGAAGTTCCGGGTACCAAGTTCTTCTTGGCCAATCCGGAGCCACGAGTATCGTTCTTACTCCCCTTTGCCGTATAATTCTCAGTACTTTTGGTATGAGAGGCAGAGGAGGAAACACATACACTGACTGGAACACCCACGGTGTTACCAGAGCGTCCACAGCTATTGCCTGAGGGTCTCTTGACCTGGAGCAATACCTGTCCAGTTTTTTGTTGAGGCGGGACGCCATCATATCCACCTTTGGTTTTTCCCAACGGTTCACAATCATGTGGAAGACTTCTGGATGAAGTCCCCACTCTCCCGGGTGTAGATCGTGTCTGCTGAGGAAGTCCGCTTCCCAGTTGTCCACTCCCAGAATGAACACTGCTGACAGTGCTATCACATGATCTTCCGCCCAGCGAAGAATCCTTGCAGCTTCTGCCATTGCCCTCCTGCTTCTTGTGCCGCCCTGTCTGTTTACGTGGGCGACTGCCGTGATGTTGTCCGACTGGATCAACACCTGCTGACCCTGAAGCAAGGGTTTTGCCAGGCTTAGAGCATTGTAAATCGCTCTTAGCTCCAGTATATTTATGTGAAGAGACATCTCCAGGCTTGACCACACTCCCTGGAAGTTTCTTCCCTGTGTGACCGCTCCCCAGCCTCTCAGACTGGCATCCGTGGTCACCAGGACCCAGTCCTGTATGCCGAATCTGCGGCCCTCTAACAGATGAGCACTCTGCAACCACCACAGAAGAGACACCCTTGTCCGTGGAGACAAAGTTATCCGCTGATGCATCTGCAGATGCGATCCGGACCATTTGTCCAGCAGATCCCACTGAAAAGTTTGTGCGTGGAATCTGCCGAATGGAATCGCTTCGTAAGAAGCCACCATTTTTCCCAGGACTCTTGTGCATTGATGCACAGACACTTTTCCTGGTTTTAGGAGGTTCCTGACAAGTTCGGATAACTCCCTGGCTTTCTCCTCCGGAAGAAACACCTTTTTCTGAACCGTGTCCAGAATCATTCCCAGGAACAGCAGACGTGTCGTCGGGGTCAATTGAGATTTTGGAAAATTCAGAATCCACCCGTGCTGTTGCAGCACTACTTTGGTTAGTGCTACTACGTCCCCCAGCTGTTCTCTGGACCTTGCCCTTATCAGGAGATCGTCCAAGTAAGGGATAATTAATATGCCTTTTCTTCGCAGAAGAAACATCATTTCGGCCATTACCTTGGTAAAGACCCGAGGTGCCGTGGACAATCCAAACGGCAGCGTCTGAAACTGATAATGACAGTTTTGCACCACGAACCTGAGGTACCCTTGATGTGAAGGGCAAATTGGGACATGCAGGTAAGAATCCTTGATGTCCAGGGACACCATAAAGTCCCCTTCTTCCAGATTCGCTATCACTGTTCTGAGTGACTCCATCTTGAACTTGAATTTTTGTATGTACAGGTTCAAAGATTTCAGATTTAGAATAGGTCTTACCGAGCCGTCCGGCTTCGGTACCACAAATAGTGTGGAATAATACCCCTTTCCCTGTTGTAGGAGGGGTACCTTGACTATCACCTGCTGAGAATACAGCTTGTGAATGGCTTCCAATACCGTCGCCCTGTCTGGACGTTGGCAGAGCAGACTTTAGGAACCGGCGAGGGGGAGACTTCTCGAATTCCAACCTGTAACCCTGAGATACTACCTGCAGGATCCAGGGGTCCACCTGTGAGTGAGCCCACTGTGCGCTGAAATTCTTGAGTCGACTCCCCACCGCCCCTGAGTCCGCTTGTAAAGCCCCAACGTCATGCTGAGGGCTTTGCAGAAGCCGGGGAGGGCTTCTGCTCCTGGGAGGGAGCTGCTTGGTGCACTCTCTTACCCTTTCCTTTGCCTCGGGGCAGATATGACTGTCCTTTTGCCCGCTTGTTCTTATAGGAACGAAAGGACTGCGGCTGAAAAGACGGTGTCTTTTTCTGTTGGGAGGGGACCTGAGGTAAAAAGGTGGATTTCCCGGCTGTTGCCGTGGCCACCAAATCCGATAGACCGACCCCAAATAATTCCTCCCCTTTATACGGCAATACTTCCATATGCCGTTTGGAATCCGCATCACCTGACCACTGTCGCGTCCATAAACTTCTTCTGGCAGATATGGACATCGCACTTACTCTCGATGCCAGAGTGCAAATATCCCTCTGAGCATCTCGCATATAAAGAAAAGCATCCTTTAATTGCTCTATAGTCAATAAAATACTGTCCCTATCCAGGGTATCAATATTTTCAGTCAGGGAATCCGACCAAACCACCCCAGCACTGCACATCCATGCAGAGGCGATGGCTGGTCGCAGTATAACACCAGTATGAGTGTATATACTTTTCAGGGTAGTTTCCAGCCTCCTATCAGCTGGATCCTTGAGGGCGGCCGTTTCAGGAGACGGTAACGCCACTTGTTTTGATAAGCGTGTGAGTGCCTTATCCACCCTAAGGGGTGTTTCCCAGCGCGCCCTAACCTCTGGCGGGAAAGGATATAATGCCAATAACTTCTTTGAAATTAGCAGTTTTCTATCGGGGTTAACCCACGCTTCATCACACACTTCATTCAATTCCTCTGATTCAGGAAAAACTACAGGTAGTTTTTTCAGACCCCACATAATACCCCTTTTTGTGGTACTTGCAGTATCAGAGATATGCAAAGCCTCCTTCATTGCCGTGATCATATACCGTGTGGCCCTACTGGAAAATACGTTTGTTTCTTCACCGTCGACACTAGATTCGGTGTCCGTGTCTGGGTCTGTGTCGACCGACTGAGGTAAAGGGCGTTTTACAGCCCCTGACGGTGTCTGAGACGCCTGGACAGGTACTAACTGGTTTGCCGGCCGTCTCATGTCGTCAACTGATTTTTGTAACGTGCTGACATTATCACGTATTTCCATAAACAAAGCCATCCATTCCGGTGTCGACTCCCTAGGGGGTGACCACCATTACCGGCAATTGCTCCACCTCCACACCAACATCGTCCTCATACATGTCGACACACACGTACCGACACACAGCAGACACACAGGGAATGCTCTTATCGAAGACAGGACCCCACTAGCCCTTTGGGGAGACAGAGGGAGAGTTTGCCAGCACACACCCAAGCGCTATAAATATATAGGAACAACCCTACAGAAGTGTTGTTTCCTTTATAGCAGCTTAATATATCAATATCGCCAAAAAAGTGCCCCCCCTCTCTGTTTTTTTACCCTGTTTCTGTAGTGCAGTGCAGGGGAGAGTCCTGGGAGCCTTCCTCGCAGCGGAGCTGTGCAGGAAAATGGCGCTGTGTGCTGAGGAGATAGGCCCCGCCCCCTATTTCGGCGGGCTCTTCTCCCGGTGTTTGTGAGACCTGGCAGGGGTTAAATACATCCATATAGCCCCAGGGGCTATATGTGATGTATTTTTAGCCAGAACAAGGTATTATCATTGCTGCCCAGGGCGCCCCCCCCCAGCGCCCTGCACCCTCAGTGACCGCTGGTGTGAAGTGTGCTGACAACAATGGCGCACAGCTGCAGTGCTGTGCGCTACCTCATGAAGACTGAAAAGTCTTCTGCCGCCGGTTTCTGGACCTCTTCACTTTTCGGCATCTGCAAGGGGGTCGGCGGCGCGGCTCCGGGACCGGACTCCATGGCTGGGCCTGTGTTCGATCCCTCTGGAGCTAATGGTGTCCAGTAGCCTAAGAAGCCAATCCATCATGCACGCAGGTGAGTTCACTTCTTCTCCCCTAAGTCCCTCGTTGTAGTGAGCCTGTTGCCAGCAGGACTCACTGAAAATAAAAAACCTAATAACTTTTTCTAAGCAGCTCTTTAGGAGAGCCACCTAGATTGCACCCTGCTCGGACGGGCACAAAAACCTAACTGAGGCTTGGAGGAGGGTCATAGGGGGAGGAGCCAGTGCACACCACCTAGTCCTAAAGCTTTTATTTTTGTGCCCTGTCTCCTGCGGAGCCGCTAATCCCATGGTCCTGACGGAGTCCCAGCATCCACTAGGACGTCAGAGAAATATATATTTTTTATATCATTATCATCCAGTCTATACTAGCAGACGCAGTACGGTAGTCCACGGCTGTAGCTACCTCTGTGTCGGCAGTGCTCGTCCATAATTGTATACCTACCTGTGGTGGGTTTTTTTTTCTATCTTCTTCATACTAGTAGTTTAGGAGTCTGCTGCTGACAGTGTCCAGCAGGTCCGTCATTATATAATATATACCTGTCCTGCAGTAGTGATATATATATATTTTTTTATATCATTATCATCCAGTCTATACTAGCAGACGCAGTACGGTAGTCCACGGCTGTAGCTACCTCTGTGTCGGCAGTCACTCGTCATCCATAAGTATACTAGTATCCATCCATCTCCATTGTTTACCTGAGGTGCCTTTTAGTTGTGCTTATTAAAATATGGAGAACAAAAATGTTGAGGTTCCAAAAATAGGGAAAGATCAAGATCGACTTCCACCTCGTGCTGAAGCTGCTGCCACTAGTCATGGCCGAGACGATGAAATGCCATCAACGTCGTCTGCCAAGGCCGATGCCCAATGTCATAGTACAGTGCATGTAAAATCCAAAACACCAAATGTCAGTAAAAAAAGGACTCAAAAATCTAAAATAAAATCGTCGGAGGAGAAGCGTAAACTTGCCAATATGCCATTTACCAAAATCTAAAATAAAATCGTCGGAGAAGCGTAAACTTGCCAATATGCCATTTACCACACGGAGTGGCAGGGAACGGCTGAGGCCCTGGCCTATGTTCATGGCTAGTGGTTCAGCTTCACATGAGGATGGAAGCACTCAGCCTCTCGCTAGAAAAATTAAAAGACTTAAGCTGGCAAAAGCACAGCAAAGAACTGTGCGTTCTTCGAAATCACAAATCCACAAGGAGAGTCCAATTGTGTCGGTTGCGATGCCTGACCTTCCCAACACTGGACGTGAAGAGCATGCGCCTTCCACCATTTGCACGCCCCCTGAAAGTGCTGGAAGGAGCACCCGCAGTCCAGTTCCTGATAGTCAGATTGAAGATGTCAGTGTTGAAGTACACCAGGATGAGGAGAATATGGGTGTTGCTGGCGCTGGGGAGGAAATTGACCAGGAGGATTCTGATGGTGAGGTGGTTTGTTTAAGTCAGGCACCCGGGGAGACAACTGTTGTCCGTGGGAGGAATATGGCCATTGACATGCCTGGTGAAAATACCCAAAAAATCAGCTCTTCGGTGTGGAAGTATTTCAACAGAAATGCGGACAACATTTGTCAAGCCGTGTGTTGCCTTTGTCAAGCTGTAATAAGTAGGGGTAAGGACGTTAACCACCTCGGAACATCCTCCCTTATACGTCACCTGCAGCGCATTCATCATAAATCAGTGACAAGTTCAAAAACTTTGGGCGACAGCGGAAGCAGTCCACTGACCAGTAAATCCCTTCCTCTTGTAACCAAGCTCACGCAAACCACCCCACCAACTCCCTCAGTGTCAATTTCCTCCTTCCCCAGGAATGCCAATAGTCCTGCAGGCCATGTCACTGGCAATTCTGACGAGTCCTCTCCTGCCTTGGATTCCTCCGATGCATCCTTGTGTGTAACGCCTACTGCTGCTGGCGCTGCTGTTGTTGCTGCTGGGAGTCGATGGTCATCCCAGAGGGGAAGTCGTAAGACCACTTTTACTACTTCCACCAAGCAATTGACTGTCCAACAGTCCTTTGCGAGGAAGATGAAATATCACAGCAGTCATCCTGCTGCAAAGCGGATAACTGAGGCCTTGGCATCCTGGGCGGTGAGAACCGTGGTTCCGGTATCCATCATTACTGTAGAGCCAACTATAGACTTGTTTGAGGTACTGTGTTCCCGGTACCAAATACCATCTAGGTTCCATTTCTCTAGGCAGGCGATACCGAAAATGTACACAGACCTCAGAAAAAGACTCACCAGTGTCCTAAAAAATGCAGTTGTACCCAATGTCCACTTAACCACGGACATGTGGACAAGTGGAGCAGGGCAGACTGAGGACTATATGACTGTGACAGCCCACTGGGTAGATGTATGGACTCCCGCCGCAAGAACAGCAGCGGCGGCACCAGTAGCAGCATCTCGCAAATGCCAACTCTTTCCTAGGCAGGCTACGCTTTGTATCACCGCTTTCCAGAATACGCACACAGCAAAAAACCTCTTACGGCAACTGAGGAAGATCATCGCAGAATGGCTTACCCCAATTGGACTCTCCTGTGGATTTGTGGCATCGGACAACGCCAGCAATATTGTGTGTGCATTAAATATGGGCAAATTCCAGCACGTCCCATGTTTTGCACATACCTTGAATTTGGTGGTGCAGAATTATTTAAAAAACGAGAGGGGCGTGCAAGAGATGCTGTCGGTGGCCAGAAGAATTGCGGGACACTTTCGGCGTACAGGCACCACGTACAGAAGACTGGAGCAACACCAAAAACTCCTGAACCTGCCCTGCCATCATCTGAAGCAAGAAGTGGTAACGAGGTGGAATTCAACCCTCTATATGCTTCAGAGGTTGGAGGAGCAGCAAAAGGCCATTCAAGCCTATACAACTGAGCACGATATAGGAGGTGGAATGCACCTGTCTCAAGCGCAGTGGAGAATGATTTCAACGTTGTGCAAGGTTCTGCAACCTTTTGAACTTGCCACACGTGAAGTCAGTTCAGACACTGCCAGCCTGAGTCAGGTCATTCCCCTCATCAGGCTTTTGCAGAAGAAGCTGGAGACATTGAAGGAGGAGCTAACACAGAGCGATTCCGCTAGGCATGTGGGACTTGTGGATGGAGCCCTTAATTCGCTTAACAAGGATTCACGGGTGGTCAATCTGTTGAAATCAGAGCACTACATTTTGGCCACTGTGCTCGATCCTAGATTTAAAACCTACCTTGGATCTCTCTTTCCGGCAGACACAAGTCTGCAGGGGTTCAAAGAACTGCTGGTGAGAAAATTGTCAAGTCAAGCGGAACGCGACCTGTCAACATCTCCTCCTTCACATTCTCCCGCAACTGGGGGTGCGAGGAAAAGGCTCAGAATTCCGAGCCCACCCGCTGGCGGTGATGCAGGGCAGTCTGGAGCGACTGCTGATGCTGACATCTGGTCCGGACTGAAGGACCTGCCAACGATTACGGACATGTCGTCTACTGTCACTGCATATGATTCTCTCCCCATTGAAAGAATGGTGGAGGATTATATGAGTGACCGCATCCAAGTAGGCACGTCAGACAGTCCGTACGTATACTGGCAGGAAAAAGAGGCAATTTGGAGGCCCTTGCACAAACTGGCTTTATTCTACCTAAGTTGCCCTCCCACAAGTGTGTACTCCGAAAGAGTGTTTAGTGCCGCCGCTCACCTTGTCAGCAATCGGCGTACGAGGTTACTTCCAGAAAATGTGGAGAAGATGATGTTCATTAAAATGAATTATAATCAATTCCTCCATGGAGACATTCACCAGCAGCAATTGCCTCCACAAAGTACACAGGGAGCTGTGATGGTGGATTCCAGTGGGGACGAATTGATAATCTGTGAGGAGGGGGATGTACACGGTGATGAATCGGAGGATGATAATGAGGTGGACATCTTGCCTCTGTAGAGCCAGTTTGTGCAAGGAGAGATTAATTGCTTCTTTTTTGGTGGGGGTCCAAACCAACCCGTCATTTCAGTCACAGTCGTGTGGCAGACCCTGTCACTGAAATGATGGGTTGGTTAAAGTGTGCATGTCCTGTTTATACAACATAAGGGTGGGTGGGAGGGCCCAAGGACAATTCCATCTTGCACCTCTTTTTTCTTTCATTTTTCTTTGCGTCATGTGCTGTTTGGGGAGTGTTTTTTGGAAGGGCCAGCCTGCGTGACACTGCAGTGCCACTCCTAGATGGGCCAGGTGTTTGTGTCGGCCACTAGGGTCGCTGAGCTTACTCACACAGCTACCTCATTGCGCCTCTTTTTTTCTTTGCGTCATGTGCTGTTTGGGGAGTGTTTTTTGGAAGGGCCATCCTGCCTGACACTGCAGTGCCACTCCTAGATGGGCCAGGTGTTTGTGTCGGCCACTAGGGTCGCTGAGCTTAGTCACACAGCTACCTCATTGCACCTCTTTTTTTTCTTCTTTGCGTCATGTGCTGTTTGGGGAGTATTTTTTGGAAGGGCCATCCTGCCTGACACTGCAGTGCCACTCATAGATGGGCCAGGTGTTTGTGTCGGCCACTAGGGTCGCTGAGCTTAGTCACACAGCTACCTCATTGCGCCTCTTTTTTTTCTTCTTTGCGTCATGTGCTGTTTGGGGAGTATTTTTTGGAAGGGCCATCCTGCCTGACACTGCAGTGCCACTCCTAGATGGGCCAGGTGTTTGTGTCGGCCACTTGGGTCGCTGAGCTTAGTCACACAGCTACCTCATTGCGCCTCTTTTTTTCTTTGCGTCATGTGCTGTTTGGGGAGTGTTTTTTGGAAGGGCCATCCTGCGTGACACTGCAGTGCCACTCCTAGATGGGCCAGGTGTTTGTGTCGGCCACTTGGGTCGCTGAGCTTAGTCATCCAGCGACCTCGGTGCAAATTTTAGGACTAAAAATAATATTGTGAGGTGTTCAGAATAGACTGAAAATGAGTGGAAATTATGGTTATTGAGGTTAATAATACTTTGGGATCAAAATGACCCCCAAATTCTATGATTTAAGCTGTTTTTTAGGGTTTTTTGAAAAAAACACCCGAATCCAAAACACACCCGAATCCGACAAAAAAAATTCGGTGAGGTTTTGCCAAAACGCGTTCGAACCCAAAACACGGCCGCGGAACCGAACCCAAAACCAAAACACAAAACCCGAAAAATTTCCGGTGCACATCTCTAGTATGCATCTCATCCTAAGTGTAACAAAAATCCTTTTCCTCAAAATTTCTGTCTCCCTGGGCACAGTTCCTATAACTGAGGTCTGGAGGAGGGGCATAGAGGGAGGAGCCAGTTCACACCCATTCAAAGTCTTATAGTGTGCCCATGTCTCCTGCGGATCCCGTCTATACCCCATGGTCCTTTTGGAGTCCCCAGCATCCTCTACGGACTAGGAGAAAAAAATCCTATAATAAATAGATCCATGTGAAGTACATCCTGCCCAGGGGAACTCACTGAGGCAGCCATCTGGTATGCACTGCGTAAAGATGGAGCCATGCTAATTGTGGCTGTGTCTGTGCCTGCGTTTGCGCCTGTTGCCGGAGCGTCTCCATCTACGTGACTGTGATGTAGATGTGCCCTATTCACTACAATGGAAGAACATCTCCATGCGGAGTGCACGCGTGTCCGTGACCAAGACACACCCCATTCACTAGAATGGGAGAGCGTCTCTGTGCACTCCGGCGGGGCTAGGCGGACGAATTGCCTAGTCACGCCGGGAGTGCACACCTGCGATGGAGCCACACTGGATGAGTGCGGCTCCATCTGTAGGTTGCGGTTTGCAAGGTGTGTAACCAGTGGAGGAATACTGTAGCATACAGACATAGCATATAGTGGGCCAGAAGTACACATATAACATACGTTTAAAACATATTATACATAGACAACAGCAAAATACAAAACACAGTGCTAGAATATAAATTGAGTAGGAACCAAACCTTCATTTATGGATTGTAAGTTTTTCAAGGGAACAGTCTCTCTAACTCCACTTTGGAATCTCCCTATGTGATTCCTCTCATGCAGTAGGTTATAAAAAAAAAAGAACAAACAATACAATGGTGTAGTAGGTAGGTCTATAACTGGGTGTAGTATGGTATGCCGGCGGCCGGGCTCCCAGCAGCCAGCATACCGACGCCGGAATCCCGACCGCCGGCATACCAACACTTTAGCGAGTGCAAATGATTATGGGCTCGCTGCGCTGCAGGCACGGTGGCGCGATATGCGTGCCACGCTATCTATTCTCCCTCCAGGGGGGTCGTGGACCCCCAAGAGGGAGAAAAGGTGTCAGTATGCCGGGTGTCGGGATTCCGGCGTCGGTATACAGTGCACCGGGATCCCAACAGTCGGCAAACTGAAGACCACCCCTCCAACCTTACATTCTTTATGGAACATGTTTGTGTGGCTCTGTGTGTGTGTGTGCACATATGAGGCTATGTGTGAGTGGTAGGGGTGGCACCATTGTCTACTTTGCCTCTGGGCATCTGGTTTAAACTTACGCCATTGTGTATGTGGGTTGCATCACTGCTATACACTTGTCATATAATAAATGTTTGTTACTCAGGAAGCTGCAGCCATTGTTCAGAATGACTTGCAGATAGTAAAATCACACTTCTGCAGTTCTCCTGGAAGAAATGTGATAGGAGGACATAGACAATCTGCATCCATCTATCTGGGTATATTCTTTATTCAACACAGCAGTCTTAACTTCAGCAATTTGTTCCATGATTCAGCGGCATATACTCCCGATATCGTGAGAAATATAATTGCTGTAAACATTTGCTGTATACAGTACGAAGGTGCAGGTGTACTCTATTAAGCCTTGGAGAGTGATAAAATGGAGAGAGAGAAAAACCACCAGCTACTCTTATTTTTCAAACACAGTCTGTAACATGGCAGTTAGCAGCTGATTCACTGTATCTCTACTGTATCAGTCTACAAGGCTTAGTACATCTCCCCATAAGATTCTACAGGAGATATAAAAGTAGCCACTTTTATTTGAGAGCACACAAACTTTCCATATTTAATCATTGGCTCTATTTCTCATCTAATATAGTAGCCTTGATTTTAATTTGCTGCCCTTCTATTCAGCGGCATTAACTTCTGCACTGTGGAAAGACACAGCTGATGATAGTAACAGTGTCATTGTCCAGCACCTGACCTTCCATACTGTAGTTCTATAGGCAATACACCCAATGCTACTTGACTCTTGCCTACAAGTACCTGTCACATCATAGTACAAGTTTGAGTTGCACAAACACGCATGTTGTATGGTGTTGTAATATTAACGACACTGAGAATCGCCGGCCATAATTGTGAGTTTTCTATTGTATTTTGCGACATGGCTGGAGCTCAAGATATGCATTTGGATCGTTACACCTGCTCCGGTGGCCATACTGAACACTTTCCTTTTGAAGTTGACTTCCAAATTTTATTTACATTGTCCTAGTACCAAAATATATTATCTTCTATATGGTGAGGGCTGATTAATTGGCAGTTGTACATCGGTTTTATTACATATTTGCTTTTAGACTGATATATATATATATATATATATATATATATATATATATATATTTGATATACTGTATATCAAATGGATCTAGACACATTTGGATATATGATCCTTGATCTTTTCCTGTGGATGAATAGTGTAAATTAATGACCTTTCTCTATCGTCCTAGTGGATGCTGGGGTTCCTGAAAGGACCATGGGGAATAGCGGCTCCGCAGGAGACAGGGCACAAAAAGTAAAGCTTTAGGATCAGGTGGTGTGCACTGGCTCCTCCCCCTATGACCCTCCTCCAAGCCTCAGTTAGATTCTTGTGCCCGGCCGAGAAGGGTGCAATCTAGGTGGCTCTCCTAAAGAGCTGCTTAGAAAAGTTTAGCTTAGGTTTTTTATTTTACAGTGAGTCCTGCTGGCAACAGGATCACTGCAACGAGGGACTTAGGGGAGAAGAAGTGAACTCACCTGCGTGCAGGATGGATTGGCTTCTTGGCTACTGGACATTAGCTCCAGAGGGACGATCACAGGTACAGCCTGGATGGTCACCGGAGCCTCGCCGCCGGCCCCCTTGCAGATGCTGAAACGAGAAGAGGTCCAGAATCGGCGGCAGAAGACTCCTCAGTCTTCTTAAGGTAGCGCACAGCACTGCAGCTGTGCGCCATTTTCCTCTCAGCACACTTCACACGGCAGTCACTGAGGGTGCAGGGCGCTGGGAGGGGGGCGCCCTAGGAGGCAAATGAAAACCTTTTTGGCTAAAAATACCTCACATATAGCCTCCGGGGGCTATATGGAGATATTTAACCCCTGCCAGAATCCGTTAAGAGCGGGAGACGAGGCCGCCGAAAAAGGGGCGGGGCCTATCTCCTCAGCACACAGCGCCATTTTCCCTCACAGAAAGGCTGGAGGGAAGGCTCCCAGGCTCTCCCCTGCACTGCACTACAGAAACAGGGTTAAAACAGAGAGGGGGGGGCACTAATTTGGCGTTAGAAATATATAAAAAAGATGCTATAAGGGAAAACACTTATATAAGGTTGTCCCTATATAATTATAGCGTTTTTGGTGTGTGCTGGCAAACTCTCCCTCTGTCTCTCCAAAGGGCTAGTGGGTCCTGTCCTCTATCAGAGCATTCCCTGTGTGTGTGCTGTGTGTCGGTACGTGTGTGTCGACATGTATGAGGACGATGTTGGTGAGGAGGCGGAGCAATTGCCTGTAATGGTGATGTCACTCTCTAGGGAGTCGACACCGGAATGGATGGCTTATTTAGGGAATTACGTGATAATGTCAACGCGCGCCAAGGTCGGTTGACGACATGAGACGGCCGACAAACAATTAGTACCGGTCCAGACGTCTCAAAAACACCGTCAGGGGTTTTAAAACGCCCGTTTACTTTAGTCGGTCGACACAGACACAGACAGGGACACTGAATCCAGTGTCGACGGTGAATAAACAAACGTATTCCTTATTAGGGCCACACGTTAAGGGCAATGAAGGAGGTGTTACATATTTCTGATACTACAAGTACCACAAAAGAGGGTATTATGTGGGATGTGAAAAAACTACCGTAGTTTTTCCTGAATCAGATAAATTAAATGAAGTGTGTGATGATGCGTGGGTTCCCCCCGATAGAAAATATGGGCGGTATACCCTTTCCCGCCAGAAGTTAGGGCGCATTGGGAAACACCCCTTAGGGTGGATAAGGCGCTCACACGCTTATCAGAACAAGTGGCGGTACCGTCTATAGATAGGGCCGTCCTCAAGGAGCCAGCTGACAGGAGGCTGGAAAAATATCATAAAAAGTATATACACACATACTGGTGTTATACTGCGACCAGCGATCGCCTCAGCCTGGATGTGCAGAGCTGGGGTGGCTTGGTCGGATTCCCTGACTAAAAATATTGATACCCTTGACAGGGACAGTATTTTATTGACTATAGAGCATTTAAAGGATGTATTTCTATATATGCGAGATGCACAGAGGGATATTTGCACTCTGGCATCAAGAGTAAGTGCGATGTCCATATCTGCCAGAAGATGTTTATGGACACGACAGTGGTCAGGTGATGCAGATTCCAAACGGCACAAAGGTGTATTGCCGTATAAAGGAAGAGGAGTTATTTGGGGTCGGTCCATCGGACCTGGTGGCCACGGCAACTGCTGGAAAATCCACCGTTTTTACCCTAAGTCACATCTCTGCAGAAAAAGACACCGTCTTTTCAGCTTCAGTCCTTTCGTCCCTATAAGAGTCATATCTGCCCAGGGATAGAGGAAAGGGAAGAAGACTGCAGCAGGCAGCCCATTCCCAGGAACAGAAGCGTTCCACCGCTTCTGACAAGCTCTCAGCATGACGCTGAGACCGTACAGGACCCCTGGATCCTACAAGTAGTATCCCAGGGGTACAGTTTGGAATGTCGAGACGTTTCCCATGCGCAGGCTCCTGAAGTCTGCTTTACCAAGGTCTCCCTCCGACAAGGAGGCAGTATGGGAAAAAATTCACGAGCTGTATTCCCAGCAGGTGATAATTAAATTACCCCTCCTACAACAAGAAAAGGGGTATTATTCCACACTATATTGTGGTACTGAAGCCAGAAGGCTAGGTGAGACCTATTCTAAATCTAAAAAAATTTGAACACTTACAAAGGTTCAAATCAAGATGGAGTCACTCAGAGCAGTGATAACGAACCGGGAAGAAGGGGACTATCTGGTGTCCCGAGACATCAGGGATGCTTACCTCCATGTCCCAAATTTGCCCTTATCACTAAGGGTACCTCAGGTTCGTGGTACAGAACTGTCACTATCAGTTTCAGACGCTGCCGTTTGGATTGTCTACGGCACCCCGGGTCTTTACCAAGGTAATGGCCGAAATGATGGTTCTTCTTCGAAGAAAAGGCGTCTTAATTATCCCTTACTTGGACGATCTCCTGATAAGGGCAAAGTCCAGGGAACAGTTGGAGGTCGGAGTAGCACTATCTCGGATACTGTTACAACAGCAGGGGTGGATTCTAAATATTCCAAAATCGCAGCTGATCCCGACAACAAGTCTCCTGTGCTTAGGGATGATTCTGGACACAGTCCAGAAAAAGGTGTTTCTCCCGGAAGAGAAAGCCAGGGAGTTATCCGAGCAAGTCAGGAACCTCCTAAAATCAGTGCATCATTGCACAAGGGCCATGGTAAAAAAATGGTGACTTCCTTCGAAGCAATTCCAGTCGGCAGATTTCATGCAAGAACTTTTCAGTGGGATCTGCTGGACAAATGGTCCGGATCGCATCTTCAGATGCATCAGCGGATAACCCTATATCCAAGGACAAGGGTGTCTCTCCTGTGGTGGTTACAGAGTGCTCATCTTCTAGAGGGCTGCAGATTCGGCATTCAGTTTTGGATGTTGGTGACCACGGAGGCCAGCCCGAGAGGCTGGGGAGCAGTCACACAAGGAAAAAATTTCCAGGGAGTGTGATCAAGTCTGGAGATTTTTCTCCACATAAATATAGCTAAGGGTAAATTTATAATGCTCTAAGCTTAGCAAGACCTCTGCTTCAAGGTCAGCCGGTATTGATCCAGTGGGATAAAACATCACGGCAGTCGCCCACGTAAATAGACAGGGCGGCACAAGAAGCAGGAGGGCAGTGGCAAAAACTGCAAGGACTTTTCGCTGGGCGGAAAAATCATGTGATAGCACTGTCAGCAGTGTTTCATTCCGGGAATGGAAACTGGGAAGCAGACTTCCTCAGTAGGCACGACCTCCACCCGGCAGAGTGGGAACTTCATGGGGAAGTTTTCCACATAATTGTAAACCGTTGGGAATTACCAAAGGTGGACATGATGGCGTCCCGTCTGAACAAAAAACGGGACAGGTATTGCGCCAGGTTAAGAGACCCTCAGGCAATAGCTGTGGACGTTCTGGTAACACCGTGGGTGTACCAGTCGGTGTATGTGTTCCATCCTCTGCTTTTCATACCTAAGGTACTGAGAATTATAAGACGTAGAGGAGTAAGAACTATACTCATGGCTCCGGATTGGCCAAGAAGGACTTGGTACCCGGAACTTCAAGAGATGCTCACAGAGGACTTATGGCCTCTGCCGCTAAGAAGGGACTTGTTTCAGCAAGTACCATGTCTGTTCCAAGACTTACCGCAGCTGCGTTTGACGGCATGGCGGTGGAACGCCGGATCCTAAGGGAAAAGGCATTCAGGAAGAGGTCATTCCTACCCTGGTCAAAGCCAGAAAGGAGGTGACCGCACAACATTATCACCACATGTGGCGAAAATATGTTGCGTGGTGTGAGGCCAGGAAGGCCCCACGAAGAAATTTCAACTCGGTCGATTCCTGCATTTCTTGCAAACAGGAGTGTCTATGGGCCTCAAATTGGGGTCCATTAAGGTTCAAATTTCGGCCCTGTCGATTTTTCTTCCAGAAAGAATTGGCTTCAGTTCCTGAAGTCCAGAAGTTTGTCAAGGGAGTATTGCATATACAACCCCCTTTTGTGCCTCCAGTGGCACTGTGGGATCTCAACGTAGTTCTGGGATTCCTCAAAACACATTGGTTTAAAACCAGTCAAATCTGTGGATTTGAAGCATCTCACATGAAAAGTGAACATGCTCTTGGACCTGGCCTGGACCAGGCGAGTATCAAATTGGTGGTTTTTTTCTCAAAAAAACCCATATCTGTTTGTCCATTCGGACAGGGCAGAGCTGCGGACTCGTCCCCAGTTCTCTCCCTAAGGTGGTGTCAGTGTTTCACCTGAACCAGCTTATTGTGGTGTCTTGCGCCTACTAGGGACTTGGAGGACTCCAAGTTGCTAGATGTGGTCAGGGCCCTGAAAATATAGGTTCCAGGACGGCTGGAGTCAGGAAAACTGACTTGCTGTTATCCTGTATGCACCCAACAAACTGGGTGCTCTTGCTTTTAAGCAGACTTTTGCTAGTTGGATGTGTAATACAATTCAGCTTGCACATTTTGTGGCAGGCCTGCCACAGCCAAAATATGTAAATGCCCATTCCACAAGGAAGGTGGGCTCATCTTGGGCGGCTGCCCGAGGGGTCTCGGCTTTACAACTTTGCCGAGCGGCTATTTAGTCAGGGGCAAACACGTTTGTAAAATCCTACAAATTTGATACCCTGGCTAAGAAGGACCTGGAGTTCTCTCATTCGGTGCTGCAGAGTCATCCGCACTCTCCCGCCCGTTTGGGAGCTTTGGTATAATCCCCATGGTCCTTTCAGGAACCCCAGCATCCACTAGGACGATAGAGAAAATAAGAATTTACTTACCGATAATTCTATTTCTCGGAGTCCGTAGTGGATGCTGGGCGCCCATCCCAAGTGCGGATTATCTGCATTACTTGTACATAGTTACAAAAATCGGGTTATTATTGTTGTGAGCCATCCTTTCAGAGGCTCCGCTGTTATCATACTGTTAACTGGGTTCAGATCACAGGTTGTACAGTGTGATTGGTGTGGCTGGTATGAGTCTTACCCGGGATTCATAAATCCTTCCTTATTGTGTACGCTCGTCCGGGCACAGTACCTAACTGAGGCTTGGAGGAGGGTCATAGGGGGAGGAGCCAGTGCACACCACCTGATCCTAAAGCTTTACTTTTTGTGCCCTGTCTCCTGCGGAGCCGCTATTCCCCATGGTCCTTTCAGGAACCCCAGCATCCACTACGGACTCCGAGAAATAGAATTATCGGTAAGTAAATTCTTATTTTTTCTACAATAATTTTTAAGTAGATGCAGTTACTATTAATTGCTTATATAGCCATATATTATTCTGTGTATAGTATTTAAGGCTTGGGTATATTTAAGTGTATGTATGTTAATACGTTTGTTTTTGTCCAAATACTGTATCTGAATTCCTTTTTTAATACTTTCAGATCCTGTGTATGCTCATTCCATTTTCCAACAAAACAACAAACACCTCACATGTTACAAGACGCTAGAAAGGATTTGTGGTAGTTCTGCACCAATTAAAATAAATGATAGTATACCAGAATGTAATATATTGCAGTTATGATGGTATCCAAAATCAGTCTTTTGAATTATCACTGTCAATTAACAAAGTAGAAACAGAACTAAGATTTTCCATAAAAATGCTGATTCATCTCAGAAAACAGGAAGCCAAACAGTGGGATCAAAAATACAATATTAACAGCTCTGTAATGTATGCAGACATATTGCGGACAATCAGAATGTTGACATTGTGAATGTTGAGAGCCAAAATGTCAACATAGGTTTTGAGAGTTAGGGTTAGTTTTAGGATTAGTTTAAGGTTAAGATTAGATTAGGGTTAACTTTAGGCTGCGGTTAGTGTTAGGCTTGGAGTCAAAGTGAAGCGTAAATCCCACTGTCAACATGCCGACTGTTGACATTAACATGTAAACATTCTGTCAGTCAACATTATGTCAGTGTAAATAAATGTTAACATTCGACACATCAACATTCTGTACATGTCAACATCCTAAATGTCATCATTCAGACTACGGGCCTAATTCAGACCTGATCGCTAGCAAGCGATTTTTTGCACTGCTGCGATCAGATAGTCGCCGCCCATAGGGGAGTGTATTTTAGCTGTGCAAGTGTGCGATCGTATGTGTAGCAAAGCTGTACAAACAGATTTTGTGCAGTCTCTGTGCAGCCCAGGACTTACTCAGCTGCTGCAATCACATCAGCCTATCCGGGACCAGAATTGACGTCAGGAACCCTACCTGCAAAAGCATGGACACTCCTGCATTTTTCCAGACACTCCCTGAAAACAGTCAGTTGACACCCACAAACGCCTTCTTCCTGCCAATCTCCTTGCGATCGCCTGGGTGAACGGATCCGTCGCACAAACCCATCGATGAGCAGGGATCTGCTTTGTACCTGTGCGATGCACCTGCGCATTGCGGTGCATATGCATGCGCAGTTTTGGTCTGATCGCCTGCTGTGCGAAAACGCACAGCAGCGATCAAGTATAAATCACCCCCTATGTCGGCTTTGCAGGTTTTTTACAGATGATTTTGACCAAACCACCAATACTGTATATTGGCCATTTGTAAACCACCATGCAAATCATTGATGGTATGAGAATCACTGTCCAATCTGTTGAATAGTAATTCCAATGGCTAGGTGATCAAAACTGCCATTTAGTAAATTTGCCCCAATTCCTGTTATCTGTTTAGCATAATAACCTGGCTGTGCATGTTGATGTTGACTTTTGTGTTATTGACCACATTTTTGTATTATACCTTATATTCTACCTAGCTAAAACCTCTGTTTGTTGCATTGTTGACCTCTACTTGTATAACAGTTACCCTTTATGTTTTGTGATTCAGTACCCCTTCTTTTCATACTATTTTGTTTACTTGGATCCATGTAAGTTTGGGGGTAATTCAGACCTGATCGTAGAAAATGCCCATCTACAATTAAATTATTTGTCATGCGGAGGGACGCCCAGTGCAGAGTAAGTCTGCCCCGCATGCCTGATCCAGCCCCCTCTTCCTGCAGACATGCTAAAGCATTGCAAGGCGGCGATGCTTTTACATGTTTTGAGTAACTCTCTGGCTACACAGCCTAGCTGTGAAGGCAGACGGCTACCCACCATGTTCAGGGTCGCAGTGGGTGCATATGCTTTCACTCACCTCAGGAAAGGTGCAGACACGTCTCCGTTGTCCGGACCATGCCCCTTAAATGGAGCATTAACGCCCACAAAACACAGTGCCGACACCCTGTTCCCGTTCCCCTCCATGTCTTATACTGCGTTCTGAAGAGAACGCAGTTTAGGACCTTGCACAAGCGTGTACTAGCCAGGGCCGGATTAACAGCCACATGGGCCTGGAGCTGAAAATATTCAAGGGTCTATTGTGAGAAACAGGGGAGGTGTGATCAGTGCTGTGTAGGTGTGGTCAGAGCCATGTGGGCATGTACATCCCCTACACTATCAGCTCCAATGTCTCCATAAATATGTAAAAATATAAAAAAAATGCATCATTTTGTAAGAAAAATAGAAATACAATCTTAATAGTTATGATTAATAGCTGACCATGTGTTTAGCTGGTGGCTATTGATCATACTGTAATGATGATGGGCCTATTTTTATGTGGAGGCCTGGAGCTCCATCCGCCCCATTGTTAATCTGGCCCTGGAACTAACGTACGCAGATGGGCAAAATTCGCTTCATAGCTATTTTTGCACATCAATGACAGGGTATAAATTAGGCCCTATATTTTAAGAGCTTAACATTATTTTTTCTGCTTCCCAACTCTTAGAAGTAAAAACCAGTGACCACATGCCAAACTCTTGGGGATAACCGCTTAACAGTGAATTTGGCCTCTGTAAGGGAAAGGAATCAGCCAGGGATTTAATTTTACTTTTGTACACTGTCGCAGTTTTTTCCAAAATAAAAAATAGATAAAACCATGAGTATAATACTGAGTTGAGGCAGGAATTTTAGGCCATAAATTCTAAGGATGCAGCCATCTTTGGGCGCACTATATAAGGTTCACTAGGTGGAATAGGCAAAGCTTGGATGAGATGACACATAGGGTGGAGTTCAATTGATTATTGTGCCCGATCTCCCGTCTAACGTGATGGAAGATTGCGGGTGCAATATTCAATTGTGTCCCGTCATCGCGGTGATTATACCCATTGAGGTCGTGTTTAGCCACACAAACAAAGTGCTGGGAGCGATCGCGAAAAGTACCCAAATAGGTCACTTTTCACGTATTTCAGCTCACCATCCGCAAGGGGTGCGAGCTGAAATGTAGACACCAGCAGCCATCATGCCTGACGGAGCTACAATTAAATAGCTCCATTTGGACGCCATCTAGTGGCTGCCAGTGAGATAAGATTTGAATTCCGCCCATAATATAGGAACTACAGAATAGTGAATTGAAATACTTTATATGATTTTTACATAGTCATCAGAACAACGCATTCTTTATCCTATTCATGAGTGTACCAAGTGTGGCATCCTTTTTTCCTCATTACATACAGTAGGTTACAGTGTGCAAGATAAGCAATCGCCAATTTATATCAACAATTTACTCTAAATCATCTTTTTCTCCCAAATTATCTTTTTAAACAACTTTTTCTGTTTGAGCAAGGAACTTTATTAATCAATATGAAATTTTTTTAGAGGACACAAGCCATGTAATATGCCCTTATGAAGGGTGGTCTTCAGTTTGCTGGCTGTCGGGATCCCGGCGCACAGTATACCGGCGCTGGAATCCTGACAGCCGGCATACTGACACTTTCTCCCTCTTGGGGGTCCACAACCCCCCTGGAGGGAGAATAAATAGTGTGGCGCGTGTAGCGCATTACCGTGCCCACAAAGGACTCATTTGCGCTGGCCACGCTGTCGGTATGCCGGCAGTCAGGATTCCGGCGCCGGTATGCTGGTCGCCGGGAGCCCGGCCGCCGGCATACCATACTACACCACTTATGAATGTATCCTAATTTATAGTTTTAGTTATAAGAATTTGTTGGAATATTCTGTTTATATCTTTATAAGGATAGGGAAACCTAAATATATAGTATATATAATATTTTGATATTCTTTTTGTACTGTGTCTCCAAACCATTTATTTTCATTATTATATTGGCTACATGGCTGTAAAAGTTTTGTATGATTTTACAGCTTCATAAACAATGTGTTAGCTGTGCTTCTTTCATCTTATATTTAGGACATTTATTTTCTTGTTTGTTCCTTTGAAACGTTGATAGGGTCTATCAAAAGCTGTGCAGGCTCAGTGAACAATGTACAATTGTTTTATTCTCTATGTCTGTACAGGTCTTTTTCAGTCAAATTTTTAAAACCCATTTATCAAAGTCTGTTCTATGATATCTGTTTAATTCGCTAGACCAATGTTTTTCAGATTTTTCAAGAAGTCTCTTGCATTGCTTGGTGAAAGGTACTATATAAAACTTGACACATTATTTTTCAGCTTACAATTACTTTATGTTTTATCGTATCTGAAATCAGCATACCCATGCAAGCATAATGATTAACAGCATTTAAATTGCTAAGCTTTCAAGACTTTATGATAAGACTTACAGTGCTCTTTTGATGGACCATATGATTTAAAGACTTCCACAAGGAGACACACAATCATTCTTCAGGTGTTTTTCTTTTTGGGAAATGCTATACTTTTAATTGTGCTACAATGAGCCACAATATAAACATATAAATGTCAATATATATATATATATATATATATATATATATATGTCTTGTGACAAGGAGAACACACATGGGGACTTAGATGAACACTTCCGGTGTATATTTTGCACAGCAGGTCACCACATAGAAAGTTGATTCCATACAGTGGGTATTACAGGCAGTAGCATACAGGTACTCACAGCATCGCAGACTCTTGATAGGCTTCAGTGGTCCCTAGTCTAACCCACACAACCCGGCCTATCACTTGGGTAGCTATTCCACCGTCAACAGCAAGGTGACTCTGTCCTGGAAACCCTTATATCAGGAAATCCAAGGTGCTGCTGATCACACACCTGAAAGTCTGCTACTGCTTCTAAAACCTGGTCTGGATCCTCCACATTACTTTCACATGGAAAACTGCGGTCTCTGCCACACTCCTCCCCTCTTAGCTTCAACCACCCTGGTGAAGCTACAAGCTCTCTGCCTCGCCCACCCCCACCTGTGTCATCCGCCCAGGTACACAGCCTTCCACCACCTTCCAGAGGTCACCCACCTCACCTTCTTCCTCCTTCCCTAGCTTCACCATAGGGTTGCTTGGAGGAACAGAACCTACAAACCTCCTGGAAAGGGCACCGGCATTGAGGTGCTGTTTCCCCAGATGATGCCTCACCTGAAACTTAAATGGCTGCAAAGCCAAAAACCAACGGATCACATGAGCATTCACCTCTTTGTTTATATGCATCCACTGTAAGGGTGCATGGTCTGTGACCAACAAAAACTCTTGTCCCAATAATTAATATCTTAATGACTCAACTGCCTATTTAATGGCCAAGCACTCCTGCTCTATAGTTGAGTACCTGCGTCCCTGGGCAATAATTTACAGCTAAGATAGAGGATGGGCTTCTGCTCTCCATCTACCTCTTGGGATAGGACCGCTCCTAATCCTGTCCCAGAGGCATCCGTTTGTAACACAAATTGCTTTTTAAAGTCAGGAGCTTGTAAGACAGGCTCAGTACACAAAGCTTGTCTTAATTCTTGCCAAGCAGTTTCCACTGGTCCAGACCACGTTATCTTGTCTGGGCATTGTTTTTTTTTTCTTTAAGACATTCGGTTAGTGGAGCCGCTCTATCGGCGAAATCTCGAATGAACTTGCGATAATATCCAACCAAACCGAGAAATGTTCTAAGTTGTGATTTACAGTTAGGTCTGGGCAAGGTGAGGACTGCTTCTACCTTACTAGGCTGAGGTTTAACCTGTCCTCTGCCCACAATGTACCCCAAATACTTGGCCTCAATCATACCAATAGCACATTTCTCGGGGTTGGCGGTAAACCCGTGTGCCCGTAGAGACTGTAAAAATAGGATCGTAAACCTACCAGTAAATCCTTTTCTCTTAGTACGTAGAGGATGCTGGGGTCACATCAAGATCCATGGGGTATAGACGGGATCCGCAGGAGACATGGGCACTTTAAGACTTTCAAAGGGTGTGAACTGGCTCCTCCCTCCATGCCCCTCCTCCAGACTCCAGTTATAGGAACTGTGCCCAGGGAGACGGACATTTCGAGGAAAAGGATTTATTGTTAAACTAAGGTGAGATACATACCAGCTCACACCTCAAGCACGTCGTACAACATGGCATTCAACATAACGCAAGTCAACGGCATGAACAACGTCAGCAACAGGCTGACTAAAAACGTAACACAACATGTGTTGAAATGTAACAAAAAACTGAAGATACAGAACGCACTGGGACGGGCGCCCAGCATCCTCTACGGACTAAGAGAAAAGGATTTACCAGTAGGTATTAAAATCTTATTTCTCTAACGTCCTAGTGGATGCTGGAGACTCCGTAAGAACCATGGGGAATAGCGGCTCTGCAGGAGACTGGGCACAGCTAAGAAAGAATTAGGACTACCTGGTGTGCACTGGCTCCTCCCACTATGACCCTCCTCCAGACTTCAGTTAGAATCCTGTGCCCGGCCGAGCTGGATGCACACTAGGGGCTCTCCTGAGCTCCTAGAAAGAAAGTATATGTTAGGTTTTTTATTTTACAGTGAGATCTGCTGGCAACAGACTCACTGCAGCGAGGGACTAAGGGGAGAAGAAGCGAACCTACCTAACTGGTGGTAGCTTGGGCTTCTTAGGCTACTGGACACCATTAGCTCCAGAGGGATCGACCGCATGGAACCGGCCATTGGTGTTCGGTCCCGGAGCCGCGCCACCGGCCCCCTTACAGAGCCAGAAACAAGAAGAATCCGGAAAATCGGCGGCAGAAGACATCAGTCTTCACCAAGGTAGCGCACAGCACTGCAGCTGTGCGCCATTGCTCCTCATACACACTTCACACTCCGGTCACTGAGGGTGCAGGGCGCTGGGGGGGGGGGGGCGCCCTGAGAAGCAATAAATACACCTTGGCTGGCAAATATATCACAATATATAGCCCCAGAGGCTATATATGTGATAAATACCCCTGCCAGAATCCATAAAAAAGCGGGAGAAAAGTCAGCGAAAAAGGGGCGGAGCTATCTCCCTCTGCACACTGGCGCCATTTTTCCCTCACAGTTCCGCTGGAAGAAATCTCCCTGACTCTCCCCTGCAGTCTACACTACAGAAAAGGGTAAAAAAGAGAGGGGAAGCACTAAATTTAGGCGCAAAATACATATATAGCAGCAATAGGGGATATAATTTAGTTAATCCCTGTATTATATAGCGCTCTGGTGTGTGCTGGCATACTCTCTCTCTGTCTCCCCAAAGGGCTTTGTGGTGTCCTGTCTTCTGTCAGAGCATTCCCTGTGTGTGTGCGGTGTGTCGGTACGGCTGTGTCGACATGTTTGATGAGGAGACTTATGTGGAGGAGGAGCAGGTGCCTATAAATGTGTTGTCACCCCCTGCGGGGCAGACACCGGAGTGGATGGACTTGTGGAAGGAATTACGCGAAAGTGTCGACTCCTTACATAAAAAATTTGACGACATGCCAAATGTGGGGCAGCCGGCTTCTCAGCCCGTGCCTGCCCAGACGTCTCAAAAGTCATCAGGGGCTCTAAAACGCCCGCTACCTCAGGTGACAGACACAGATGTCAACACGGATACTGATACCAGTGTCGACGACGAAGAGACTAATGTAATGTCCAATAGGGCCACTCGTTATATGATTGAGGCAATGAAAAATGTTTTACACATTTCTGAGGTGACCCCAGGTACCACAAAAAAGGGTATTATGTTTGGGGAGAAAAAACTACCAGTAGTTTTTCCCCCTTCTGAAGAATTAAATGACGTGTGTGAACTAGCGTGGGCTTCCCCTGATAAAAAATTTGTAATTTCAAAAA
This sequence comes from Pseudophryne corroboree, assembly GCF_028390025.1. Taxonomy (NCBI): domain Eukaryota; kingdom Metazoa; phylum Chordata; class Amphibia; order Anura; family Myobatrachidae; genus Pseudophryne; species Pseudophryne corroboree. The sequence continues at coordinate 1,111,604,004 of NC_086444.1, forward strand.
AATGACTAATGGCGTACCCTTTCCCGCCAGAGGATAGGTCACGTTGGGAAACACCCCCTAAAGTGGATAAAGCACTTACGCGCTTATCAAAAAAGGTGGTACTGCCGTCCCAAGATACGGCCGCCCTAAAGGAACCTGCTGACAGAAAGCAGGAGGCTCTCCAAAAGCTATATATACACACACTGGTATTATACTGAGACCAGCTATTGCCTCAGCATGGATGTGCAGTGCGGCAGCTGCATGGTCAGACTCCCTGTCAGAGAACATTGACACCCTAGACAGGGACACTATATTGCTAAACGTAGAGCGTATTAAAGACGCTGTCTTTTACATAAGAGATGCACAGAGGGATATTTGCCGGCTGGCATCAAAAATAAGTGCACTGTCCATTTGTGCCAGGAGAGGGTTATGGACCCGACAGTGCACAGGGGATGCAGATTCCAAAAGGCACATGGAAGTTTTGCCTTATAAGGGTGAGGAGTTGTTCGGGGATGGTCTTTCAGACTTAGGGGGTCATTCCGAGTTGTTCGCTCGGTAAATTTCTTCGCATCGCAGCGATTTTCCGCTTAATGCGCATGCGCAATGTTCGCACTGCGACTGCGCCAAGTAAATTTGCTATGCAGTTAGGAATATTACTCACGGTTTTTTCATCGTTCTGGTGATCGTAATGTGATTGACAGGAAGTGGGTGTTTCTGGGCGGAAACAGGCCGTTTTAGATGCGTGTGGGAAAAAACACTACCGTTTCTGGGAAAAACGCGGGAGTGGCTGGAGAAACGGAGGAGTGTCTGGCCGAACGCTGGGTGTGTTTGTGACGTCAAACCAGGAACGACAAGCACTGAACTGATTGCACTGGCAGAGTAAGTCCCGAGCTACTCAGAGACTGCACAGAGATGTCTTATCGCAATATTGCGAATCTTTCGTTTGCAATTTTAAGATGCTAAGATTCACTCCCAGTAGGCGGCGGCTTAGCGTGTGCAATGCTGCTAAAAGCAGCTTGCCAGCGAACAACTCGGAATAACCCCCTTAGTTTCCACAGCAACAGCTGGGAAGTCTGCATTTTTGCCACATGTCCCCTCACAACCAAAGAGAGCACCGTATTATCAGGTGCAGTCCTTTCGCCCCCAAAAGAGCAGACGGGGTAGAGGCGCGTCCTTTCTGCCCAGAGGCAGAGGTAGGGGAAAAAAGCTGCAGCATACAGCCACTTCCCAGGAACAAAAGTCCTCCCCCGCTTCTTCTGCTAAGTCCGCCGCATGACGCTGGGGCTCAGCAGGCGGAGCCAGGTACGGTGGTGGGCCGTCTCAAAAACTTCAGCAATCAGTGGGCTCGCTCACAGGTAGATCCCTGGATCCTTCAAGTGGTATCTCAGGGGTACAGGCTGGAATTCGAGAAATCCCCCCCCCCCCCCCCGCCGTTTCCTCAAATCTGCCTTACCAACGACTCCTTCAGAAAGGGAGGCTGTGTTAGAGGCAATTCACAAGATGTATTCCCAGCAGGTGATAGTCAAGGTGCCCCTACTTCAACAAGGACGGGGTCACTATTCCACAATGTTTGTGGTACCGAAACCGGACGGTTCGGTGAGACCCATTTTAAATTTGAAATCCTTGAACACATATTTGAAAAAATTAAAGTTCAAGATGGAATCGCTCAGGGCGGTTATTGCAAGCCTGGAAGAGGGAGATTACATGGTATCTCTGGACATCAAGGATGCTTACCTGCATGTCCCCATTTACCATCCTCACCAGGAGTACCTCAGATTTGTGGTACAGGATTGTCATTACCAATTCCAGACGTTGCCGTTCGGCCTGTCCAAGGCACCGAGGGTATTTACCAAGGTAATGGCCGAAATGATGATTCCGCTTAATGCGCATGCGCAATGTTCGCACTGCGACTGCGCCAAGTAAATTTGCTATGCAGTTAGGTATATTACTCACGGTTTTTTCATCGTTCTGGTGATCGTAATGTGATTGACAGGAAGTGGGTGTTTCTGGGCGGAAACAGGCCGTTTTAGGGGCGTGTTGGGAAAAACGCTACCGTTTCTGGGAAAAACGCGGGAGTGGCTGGAGAAACGGAGGAGTGTCTGGGCGAACGCTGGGTGTGTTTGTGACGTCAAACCAGGAACGACAAGCACTGAACTGATCGCACTGGCAGAGTAAGTCTCGAGCTACTAAGAAACTGCACAGAGATGTCTTATCGCAATATTGCGAATCTTTCGTTTGCAATTTTAAGATGCTAAGATTCACTCCCAGTAGGCGGCGGCTTAGCGTGTGCAATGCTGCTAAAAGCAGCTTGCGAGCGAACAACTCGGAATGACCCCCTTAGTTTCCACAGCAACAGCTGGGAAGTCGGCATTTTTGCCACATGTCCCCTCACAACCAAAGAGAGCACCGTATTATCAGGTGCAGTCCTTTCGCCCCCAAAAGGGCAGACGGGGTAGAGGCGCGTCCTTTCTGCCCAGAGGCAGGGGTAGGGGAAAAAAGCTGCAGCATACAGCCACTTCCCAGGAACAAAAGTCCTCCCCCGCTACTTCTGCTAAGTCCGCCGCATGACGCTGGGGCTCAGCAGGCGGAGCCAGGTACGGTGGGGGGCCGTCTCAAAAACTTCAGCAATCAGTGGGCTCGCTCACAGGTAGATACCTGGATCCTTCAAGTGGTATCTCAGGGGTACAGGCTGGAATTCGAGACATCCCCCCCCCCGCCGTTTCCTCAAATCTGCCTTACCAACGACTCCTTCAGAAAGGGAGGCTGTGTTAGAGGCAATTCACAAGATGTATTCCCAGCAGGTGATAGTCAAGGTGCCCCTACTTCAACAAGGACGGGGTCACTATTCCACAATGTTTGTGGTACCGAAACCGGACGGTTCGGTGAGACCCATTTTAAATTTGAAATCCTTGAACACATATTTGAAAAAATTCAAGTTCAAGATGGAATCGCTCAGGGCGGTTATTGCAAGCCTGGAAGAGGGAGATTACATAGTATCTCTGGACATCAAGGATGCTTACCTGCATGTCCCCATTTACCATCCTCACCAGGAGTACCTCAGATTTGTGGTACAGGATTGTCATTACCAATGCCAGACGTTGCCGTTCGGCCTGTCCAAGGCACCGAGGGTATTTACCAAGGTAATGGCCGAAATGATGATTCTGGACACGGTCCAGAAAAAAAGTGTTTCTCCCAGAGGAGGAAGCCGAGGAGCTGTCGTCTCTAGTGAGTGGCCTCCTGAAACCAAAACAGGTGTCGGTGCATCATTGCACGCGAGTCCTGGGAAAGATGGTAGCTTCCTACGAAGCGATTCCATTCGGCAGGTTCCATGCCAGAACTTTTCAGTGGGACCTGTTGGACCAATGGTCCGGATCGCATCTTCAAATGCATCGGTTGATAACCCTGTCTCCGAGGACCAGGGTGTCTCTGCTGTGGTGGCTGCAAAGTGCTCATCTCAGAGAGGGCCGCAGATTCGGCATACAGGACTGGGTCCTGGTGACCACGGATGCCAGTCTTCGGGGCTGGGGGGCAGTCACTCAGGGAAGAAACTTCCAAGGACTTTGGTCGAGTCAGGAGACTTCCCTACACATAAATGTTCTGGAACTGAGGGCCATTTACAATGCCCTAAGTCAAGCAAAGCCCCTGCTTCAAAACCGGCCGGTTCTGATCCAGTCAGACAACATCACGGCGGTCGCCCATGTAAATCGACAGGGCGGCACAAGAAGCAGGGCGGCGATGGCAGAAGCCACAAGGATTCTCCGTTGGGCGGAAAATCACGTGTTAGCACTGTCAGCAGTGTTCATACTGGGAAGCAGACTTCCTCAGCAGGCACGACCTCCACCCGGGAGAGTGGGGACTTCATCCAGAAGTCTTCCAACTGATTGAAAACCGTTGGGAAAGGCCACAGGTGGACATGATGGCGTCCCGCTTAAACCAAAAGCTGGAAAAATATTGCGCCAGGTCAAGAGACCCTCAGGCGATAGCTGTGGACGCTCTAGTGACACCGTGGGTGTACCGGTCGGTTTATGTGTTCCCTCCTCTTCCTCTCATACCCAAGGTACTGAGGATAATAAGGAGAAGAGGCGTAAAAACTATACTCATTGTTCCGGATTGGCCAAGAAGAGCTTGGTACCCGGAACTTCAAGAAATTATCTCAGAGGACCCATGGCCTCTGCCGCTCAGACAGGACCTGCTGCTGCAGGGGCCCTGTCTGTTCCAAGACTTACCGCGGCTGCGTTTGATGGCATGGCGGTTGAACGCCGAATCCTAAAAGAAAAGGGTATTCCGGAGGAAGTCATTCCTACGCTTATTAAAGCTAGGAAAGATGTAACCGTACAACATTCTCACCGCATATGGTGAAAATATGTTGCGTGGTGTGAGGCCAGGAAGGCCCCAATGGAGGAATTCCAGTTAGGTCGATTTCTGCACTTCCTACAGTCGGGGGTGACTATGGGCCTAAAATTGGGTTCCATTAAGGTCCAGATTTCGGCTCTGTCGATTTTCTTCCAAAAAGAACTGGCTTCACTGTTATGAACCACAGGTAGTGGTTCATTCCTATTTTATGTTTATGAAGTTGTCTTGCATGCCAGGATTTCCTGTTGCTCTGTTTTAGAATACTCTTGTCTGCTGCCGCTGGTGAGTCTGTGTAATTGCAGCTTGTTCCCATGTGTTCAGCATCACCTGGCTGCTAATTGCATCTGGTCAGTTTGGAATCATGCAACAGGGCAGCTGCATGGGATTATTAATTAGGCCTCTCTGTTATATGCTGGCTGACTGCAATTCACAGATGCTGGTGATATTCCTTGGTTCGCAGTCTGCTTGAAGTTTGAGCTGGTTCCTGTCAGTCCCTGTGTTGATTCCTGTGTCAGTCCCTGTGTCGATTCCTGTGTCAGTCCCTGTGTCGATTCCTGTGTCTGATCCCGTGTCCTGCTGTTAGGCGTTCCTGCCCTGAGTTCCAGTGGCTTTGCCTGTCCCTGGTCAAGTCTTCTGGCTTCCTGGTGTCCACCGGTCTGTCGTTTGGGATTCTGCCTGTCCTCCAGTTCTGAGAGTCGGTGTCGGCAGCATTAGAAGTTCCTGTCCGTTTGCCAGTATTCGTACCGGTTCCGTGAGTAGCGGCTCTCCCGCGTCCGTTGGCCTAGGCCGCGGTATTCCATTATTGTTTCTGTCCCTGGTGTTTTGCAGAGGGTTCTGCTTATGCTGTCACCGCCGGTACACAAAGGTATTGTGTCGGCGTGTGATCAGCATTTCCTTTGTTGTTCTTTTCCTTTGGCGGTTTCTCCGCACATACTTTAGGTTTTTAGTTAGCTTGTAGCCCCTGGCCTGTTTGCTTAGTTAGAGGTCCTTTTGTTATCATTCTGCCTCGGATTTCCCTTTGTCTCTCATTAAGACCGGGGGGCACCGGAGTTGGGCAGACATGATCCGCCCTTCAAACGTGGCTGCCAAGGGCTCAAGAAACCATAGTCTCGCAAGGGATTTCCGATAGCACGGGTGAGACAACAGAGTTAGGGCGCCAGGGGCTATTCCCTTTCCATTCCCCTTTCCCAGCGTTACGTCCTGGTGCTCTGGACTCACTTCATGAACATCTCCCTTGTTCTGAGCACCAGGAACCTAACATTCACTGCCTGAAGTTCAGACATTTATCAAGGGAGTGCTGCATATTCAGCCTCCTTTTGTGCCCCCAGTGGCACCATGGGACCTCAACGTGGTGTTGGGTTTCCTAAAGTCACATTGGTTTGAGCCACTCAAAACCGTGGATTTAAAATATCTCATGTGGAAAGTGGTCATGCTTTTGGCCTTGGCTTCGGCAAGGCGGGTGTCAGAATTGGCGGCTTTGTCATGTAAAAGCCCCTATTTGATTTTCCATATGGATAGGGCAGAATTGAGGACTCGTCCCCAATTTCTTCCTAAGGTGGTATCAGCTTTTCACTTGAACCAACCTATCGTGGTGCCTGCGGCTACTAGGGACTTGGAGGACTCCAAGTTACTGGACGTAGTCAGGGCCTTGAAAATTTATGTTTCCAGGACGGCTGGAGTCAGGAAGACTGACTCGCTATTTATCCTGTATGCACCAAACAAGATTCAAAGCAGACTATTGCTCGCTGGATTTGTAGCACAATTCAGCTTGCGCATTCTGAGGCTTGCCTGCCACAGCCTAAATCTGTAAAAGCCCATTCCACGAGGAAAGTGGGCTCTTCTTGGGCGGCTGCCCGAGGGGTCTCGGCTTTACAACTTTGCAGAGCTGCTACTTGGTCAGGGGCAAACACGTTTGCAAAATTCTACAAATTTGATACCCTGGCTGAGGAGGACCTTGAGTTCTCTCATTCGGTGCTGCAGAGTCATCCGCACTCTCCCGCCCGTTTGGGAGCTTTGGTATAATCCCCATGGTCCTTACGGAGTCTCCAGCATCCACTAGGACGTTAGAGAAAATAAGATTTTACTCACCGGTAAATCTATTTCTCGTAGTCCGTAGTGGATGCTGGGCGCCCGTCCCAAGGTGGTCATTCCGAGTTGTTCGCTCGCAAGCGGATTTTAGCAGATTTGCTCATGCTAAGCCGCCGCCTACTGGGAGTGAATCTTAGCATCTTAAAATTGCGAACGATGTATTCGCAATATTGCGATTACACACCTCGTAGCAGTTTCTGAGTAGCTCCAGACTTACTCGGCATCTGCGATCATTTCACTGCTTGTCGTTCCTGGTTTGACGTCACAAACACACCCAGCGTTCGGCCAGACACTCCTCCGTTTCTCCGGCCACTCCTGCGTTTTTTCCGGAAACGGTAGCGTTTTTTCCCACACGCCCATAATACGGCCTGTTTCCGCCCAGTAACACCCATTTCCTGTCAATCACATTACGATCGCCAGAACGATGAAAAAGTCGCGAGTAAAATTCCTAACTGCATAGCAAATTTACTTGGCGCAGTCGCAGTGCGGACATTGCGCATGCGCATTAAGCGGAAAATCGCTGCGATGCGAAGATTTTTACCGAGCGAACAACTCGGAATGACCCCCCAAGTGCGGACTGTCTGCAATACTTGTATATAGTTATTGTTAACTAAAAGGGTTATTGTTGAGCCATCTGTTGAGAGGCTCTGTTATGTTAATACTGTTAACTGGGTATAATATCACGAGTTATACGGTGTGATTGGTGTGGCTGGTATGAGTCTTACCCAGGATTCAAAATACTTTCCTTATTGTGTCAGCTCTTCCGGGCACAGTATCCTGACTGAAGTCTGGAGGAGGGTCATAGTGGGAGGTGCCAGTGCACACCAGGTAGTCCTAATTCTTTCTTAGCTGTGCCCAGTCTCCTGCTGAGCCGCTATTCCCCATGGTCCTTACGGAGTCTCCAGCATCCACTACGGACTACGAGAAGTAGATTTACCGGTGAGTAAAATCTTATTTTTCTCATACGTCCTAGAGGATGCTGGGGTCTCATCAAGAACCATGGGGTTATACCAAAGCTCTAGAACGGGTGGGAGAGTGCGGATGACTCTGCAGCACCGATTGACCAAACATGAGGTCCTCATCAGCCAGGGTATCAAACTTGTAGAACTTCGCAAAGGTGTTTGAACCCGACCAAGTAGCCGCTCGGCAAAGTTGTAATGCCGAGACCCACCGGGCAGCCGCCCAGGACGAGCCCACCTTTCTGGTAGAATGGGCCTTCACTGATTTCGGTAACGGCAATCCAGCCGTAGAATAAGCATGCTGAATCGTATGACAGATCCAGCGCGCAAATAGTCTGCTTGGAAGCAGGAGCCCCAATCTTGTTGTGAGCATACAGGACCAACAGAGCCTCCGTTTTCCTAAACTGAGCCATTCTGGCTAGTGATGTGCACCGGAAATTTTTCGGGTTTTGTGTTTTGGTTTTGGGTTCGGTTCCGCGGCCGTGTTTTGGGTTCGAACGCGTTTTGGCAAAACCTCACCGAATTTTTTTTGTCGGATTCGGGTGTGTTTTGGATTCGGGTGTTTTTTTCAAAAAACCCTAAAAAACAGCTTAAATCATAGAATTTGGGGGTCATTTTGATCCCAAAGTATTATTAACCTCAATAACCATAATTTCCACTCATTTTCAGTCTATTCTGAACACCTCACAATATTATTTTAAGTCCTAAAATTTGCACCGAGGTCGCTGGATGACTAAGCTCAGCGACCCAAGTGGCCGACACAAACACCTGGCCCATCTAGGAGTGGCACTGCAGTGTCACGCAGGATGGCCCTTCCAAAAAACACTCCCCAAACAGCACATGACGCAAAGAAAAAAAGAGGCGCAATGAGGTAGCTGTGTGACTAAGCTCAGCGACCCAAGTGGCCGACACAAACACCTGGCCCATCTAGGAGTGGCACTGCAGTGTCAGGCAGGATGGCCCTTCCAAAAAATACTCCCCAAACAGCACATGACGCAAAGAAAAAAAGAGGCGCAATGAGGTAGCTGTGTGAGTAAGCTAAGCGACCCTAGTGGCCGACACAAACACCTGGCCCATCTAGGAGTGGCACTGCAGTGTCACGCAGGCTGGCCCTTCCAAAAAACACTCCCTAAACAGCACATGACGCAAAGAAAAATGAAAGAAAAAAGAGGTGCAAGATGGAATTGTCCTTGGGCCCTCCCACCCACCCTTATGTTGTATAAACAGGACATGCACACTTTAACCAACCCATCATTTCAGTGACAGGGTCTGCCACACGACTGTGACTGAAATGACGGGTTGGTTTGGACCCCCACCAAAAAAGAAGCAATTAATCTCTCCTTGCACAAACTGGCTCTACAGAGGCAAGATGTCCACCTCATCATCATCCTCCGATATATCACCGTGTACATCCCCCTCCTCACAGATTATCAATTCGTCCCCACTGGAATCCACCATCTCAGCTCCCTGTGTACTTTGTGGAGGCAATTGCTGCTGGTGAATGTCTCCACGGAGGAATTGATTATAATTCATTTTAATGAACATCATCTTCTCCACATTTTCTGGATGTAACCTCGTACGCCGATTGCTGACAAGGTAAGCGGCGGCACTAAACACTCTTTCGGAGTACACACTTGTGGGAGGGCCACTTAGGTAGAATAAAGCCAGTTTGTGCAAGGGCCTCCAAATTGCCTCTTTTTCCTGCCAGTATAAGTACGGACTGTCTGACGTGCCTACTTGGATGCGGTCACTCATATAATCCTCCACCATTCTTTCAATGGGGAGAGAATCATATGCAGTGACAGTAGATGACATGTCCGTAATCGTTGTGAGGTCCTTCAGTCCGGACCAGATGTCAGCATCAGCAGTCGCTCCAGACTGCCCTGCATCACCGCCAGCGGGTGGGCTCGGAATTCTGAGCCTTTTCCTCGCACCCCCAGTTGCGGGAGAATGTGAAGGAGGAGATGTTGACAGGTCGCGTTCCGCTTGACTTGACAATTTTCTCACCAGCAGTTCTTTGAACCCCTGCAGACTTGTGTCTGCCGGAAAGAGAGATCCAAGGTAGGTTTTAAATCTAGGATCGAGCACGGTGGCCAAAATGTAGTGCTCTGATTTCAACAGATTGACCACCCGTGAATCCTTGTTAAGCGAATTAAGGGCTCCATCCACAAGTCCCACATGCCTAGCGGAATCGCTCTGTGTTAGCTCCTCCTTCAATGTCTCCAGCTTCTTCTGCAAAAGCCTGATGAGGGGAATGACCTGACTCAGGCTGGCAGTGTCTGAACTGACTTCACGTGTGGCAAGTTCAAAAGGTTGCAGAACCTTGCACAACGTTGAAATCATTCTCCACTGCGCTTGAGACAGGTGCATTCCACCTCCTATATCGTGCTCAGTTGTATAGGCTTGAATGGCCTTTTGCTGCTCCTCCAACCTCTGAAGCATATAGAGGGTTGAATTCCACCTCGTTACCACTTCTTGCTTCAGATGATGGCAGGGCAGGTTCAGGCGTTTTTGGTGGTGCTCCAGTCTTCTGTACGTGGTGCCTGTACGCCGAAAGTGTGCCGCAATTCTTCTGGCCACCGACAGCATCTCTTGCATGCCCCTCTCGTTTTTTAAATAATTCTGCACCACCAAATTCAAGGTATGTGCAAAACATGGGACGTGCTGGAATTTGCCCATATTTAATGCACACACAATATTGCTGGCGTTGTCTGATGCCACAAATCCACAGGAGAGTCCAATTGGGGTAAGCCATTCTGCGATGATCTTCCTCAGTTGCCGTAAGAGGTTTTTAGCTGTGTGCGTATTCTGGAAAGCGGTGATACAAAGCGTAGCCTGCCTAGGAAAGAGTTGGCGTTTGCGAGATGCTGCTACTGGTGCCGCCGCTGCTGTTCTTGCGGCGGGAGTCCATACATCTACCCAGTGGGCTGTCACAGTCATATAGTCCTGAGTCTGCCCTGCTCCACTTGTCCACATGTCCGTGGTTAAGTGGACATTGGGTACAACTGCATTTTTTAGGACACTGGTGAGTCTTTTACTGAGGTCTGTGTACATTTTCGGTATCGCCTGCCTAGAGAAATGGAACCTAGATGGTATTTGGTACCGGGGACACAGTACCTCAAACAAGTCTATAGTTGGCTCTGCAGTAATGATGGATACCGGAACCACGTTTCTCACCGCCCAGGATGCCAAGGCCTCAGTTATCCGCTTTGCAGCAGGATGACTGCTGTGATATTTCATCTTCCTCGCAAAGGACTGTTGGACAGTCAATTGCTTGGTGGAAGTAGTAAAAGTAGTCTTACGACTTCCCCTCTGGGATGACCATCGACTCCCAGCAGCAACAACAGCAGCGCCAGCAGCAGTAGGCGTTACACGCAAGGATGCATCGGAGGAATCCCAGGCAGGAGAGGACTCGTCAGAATTGCCAGTGACATGGCCTGCAGGACTATTGGCATTCCTGGGGAAGGAGGAAATTGACACTGAGGGAGTTGGTGGGGTGGTTTGCGTGAGCTTGGTTACAAGAGGAAGGGATTTACTGGTCAGTGGACTGCTTCCGCTGTCGCCCAAAGTTTTTGAACTTGTCACTGACTTATGATGAATGCGCTGCAGGTGACGTATAAGGGAGGATGTTCCGAGGTGGTTAACGTCCTTACCCCTACTTATTACAGCTTGACAAAGGCAACACACGGCTTGACAAATGTTGTCCGCATTTCTGTTGAAATACTTCCACACCGAAGAGCTGATTTTTTTGGTATTTTCACCAGGCATGTCAATGGCCATATTCCTCCCACGGACAACAGGTGTCTCCCCGGGTGCCTGACTTAAACAAACCACCTTACCATCAGAATCCTCCTGGTCAATTTCCTCCCCAGCGCCAGCAACACCCATATCCTCCTCATCCTGGTGTACTTCAACACTGACATCTTCAATCTGACTATCAGGAACTGGACTGCGGGTGCTCCTTCCAGCACTTGCAGGGGGCGTGCAAATGGTGGAAGGCGCATGCTCTTCATGTCCAGTGTTGGGAAGGTCAGGCATCGCAACCGACACAATTGGACTCTCCTTGTGGATTTGTGATTTCGAAGAACGCACAGTTCTTTGCTGTGCTTTTGCCAGCCTAAGTCTTTTCATTTTTCTAGCGAGAGGCTGAGTGCTTCCATCCTCATGTGAAGCTGAACCACTAGCCATGAACATAGGCCAGGGCCTCAGCCGTTCCTTGCCACTCTGTGTGGTAAATGGCATATTGGCAAGTTTACGCTTCTCCTCCGACGATTTTATTTTAGATTTTTGAGTCCTTTTTTTACTGATATTTGGTGTTTTGGATTTTACATGCTCTGTACTATGACATTGGGCATCGGCCTTGGCAGACGACGTTGGTGGCATTTCATCGTCTCGGCCATGACTAGTGGCAGCAGCTTCAGCACGAGGTGGAAGTCGATCTTGATCTTTCCCTATTTTTGGAACCTCAACATTTTTGTTCTCCATATTTTAATAGGCACAACTAAAAGGCACCTCAGGTAAACAATGGAGATGGATGGATACTAGTATACTTATGGATGACGAGTGACTGCCGACACAGAGGTAGCTACAGCCGTGGACTACCGTACTGCGTCTGCTAGTATAGACTGGATGATAATGATATAAAAAATATATATATATCACTACTGCAGGACAGGTATATATTATATAATGACGGACCTGCTGGACACTGTCAGCAGACTCCTAAACTACTAGTATGAAGAAGATAGAAAAAAAAAACCCACCACAGGTAGGTATACAATTATGGACGAGCACTGCCGACACAGAGGTAGCTACAGCCGTGGACTACCGTACTGCGTCTGCTAGTATAGACTGGATGATAATGATATAAAAAATATATATATCACTACTGCAGGACAGGTATATATTATATAATGACGGACCTGCTGGACACTGTCAGCAGACTCCTAAACTACTAGTATGAAGAAGATAGAAAAAAAAACCCACCACAGGTAGGTATACAATTATGGACGAGCACTGCCGACACAGAGGTAGCTACAGCCGTGGACTACCGTACTGCGTCTGCTAGTATAGACTGGATAATAATGATATAAAAAATATATATATATATCACTACTGCAGGACAGGTATATATTATATAATGACGGACCTGCTGGACACTGTCAGCAGACTCCTAAACTACTAGTATGGAGAAGATAGAAAAAAAAAACCCACCACAGGTAGCTATTCAATTATGGACGAGCACTGCCGACACAGAGGTAGCTACAGCCGTGGACTACCGTACTGCGTCTGCTAGTATAGACTGGATGATAATGATATAAAAAATATATATATATCACTACTGCAGGACAGGTATATATTATATAATGACGGACCTGCTGGACACTGTCAGCAGACTCCTAAACTACTAGTATGAAGAAGATAGAAAAAAAAAACCCACCACAGGTAGGAATACAATTATGGCTGAGCGACTGCCGACACAGAGGTAGCTACAGCCGTGGACTACCGTACTGCGTCTGCTAGTATAGACTGGATGATAATGATATAAAAAATATATATATATATCACTACTGCAGGACAGGTATATATTATATAATGACGGACCTGCTGGACACTGTCAGCAGACTCCTAAACTACTAGTATGGAGAAGATAGAAAAAAAAAAACCACCACAGGTAGGTATACAATTATGGACGAGCACTGCCGACACAGAGGTAGCTACAGCCGTGGACTACCGTACTGCGTCTGCTAGTATAGACTGGATGATAATGATATAAAATATATATATATATATATATATCACTACTGCAGGACAGGTATATATTATATAATGACGGACCTGCTGGACACTGTCAGCAGACTCCTAAACTACTAGTATGAAGAAGATAGAAAAAAAAAAACCACCACAGGTAGGTATACAATTATGGACGAGCACTGCCGACACAGAGGTAGCTACAGCCGTGGACTACCGTACTGCGTCTGCTAGTATAGACTGGATGATAATGATATAAAAAATATATATATATCACTACTGCAGGACAGGTATATATTATATAATGACGGACCTGCTGGACACTGTCAGCAGACTCCTAAACTACTAGTATGAAGAAGATAGAAAAAAAAAACCCACCACAGGTAGGTATACAATTATGGACGAGCACTGCCGACACAGAGGTAGCTACAGCCGTGGACTACCGTACTGCGTCTGCTAGTATAGACTGGATGATAATGATATAAAAAATATATATATATCACTACTGCAGGTATATATTATAATACAATGAATGACGGACCTGCTGGACACTGTCTATCAGCAGAATGCGTTTATAGAATAAAAAAAAAAACACCACACGAGTGTTAAACTTTTTCAGGCAGACAATATACTGGTGGTCACTGGTCAGTCACACTGGCAGCAAAAGTGTGCACTGTTATGTACTCCTGCTATAACTGCTCCCCGGTCTCCCCCACAATTAAGCTGTGTGAGCAGTGAGCACTCAGCACAGTCAGATATACATAGATGATATTATCAATCATGCAGCACACTGAGGCTGAGCACAGATATGGTATGTGACTGTGTATCGTTTTTTTTCAGGCAGAGAACGGATTTTAAATAATAAATAAAACTGGTGGTCACTAGTATAACTATCAGCAAAACTCTGCACTCTCTGAGTACTCCAGTCCTAATGCTCCCCAAAATTACTAAAATTAAATTACTAGTAAATCAAGTGTCTCACTCTCTATCTAAACGGAGAGGACGCCAGCCACGTCCTCTCCCTATCAATCTCAATGCACGTGTGAAAATGGCGGCGACGCGCGGCTCCTTATATAGAATCCGAGTCTCGCGATAGAATACGAGCCTCGCGAGAATCCGAAGGCGGGAAGATCCGAGTCTGCCTCGGACCCGTGTAAAAAGGCTGAAGTTCGGGGGGGTTCGGATTCCGAGGAACCGAACCCGCTCATCTCAAATTCTGGCAACATAAATTTTCAAAGCTCTGACTACTTCGAGAAACTTCGATTCCAGCAAGGTGTCAGTAGCCATTGGCACCACAATAGGTTGGTTCAAGTGGAACGACGAAACCACTTTTGGCAGAAATTGCTGACGAGTCCTCAACTCTGCCCTATCTTCATGGAAGATCAAATAAGGGCTCTTGTGAGACAAGGCCGCTAAATCAGACACCCGCCTTTCGGAGGCCAAGGCCAACAGCATGACCACTTTCCAAGTGAGGAATTTCAACTCTACCTTCTGTAAAGGTTCAAACCAATGAGATTGAAGGAATTGCAACACCATGTTAAGATCCCACGGTGCCACTGGGGGCACAAAGGGAGGCTTGATGTGCAACACGCCTTTCACGAAAGTCTGAACTTCTGGAAGGGAGGCCAATTGTTTTTGGAAGAAAACTGATAAGGCTGAAATTTGTACTTTCATTGAGCCCAACTTTAGGCCCGAATCCACACCAGCTTGTAGAAAATGGAGAAAACGTCCTAACTGAAATTCTTCCGTAGGAGCCTTCCTGGATTCACACCAAGACACGTATTTTGTCCAGAGACGGTGGTAATGTTTAGACGTTACTCCTTTCCTGTCCTGAATAAGAGTGGGGATGACTTCCTTGGGAATACCCTTTCGGGCTAGGATCCGGCGTTCAACCGCCAAGCTGTCAAACGAAGTCGCATTAAGTCTTGGAACACGCACGGCCCCTGCTGTAACAGATCCTATCTCAGAGGAAGAGGCCAGGGATCTCCTATGAGTAATTCCTGAAGGTCTGGATACCAAGCCCTCCTTGGCCAGTCTGGAACAATGAGGATCGCTTGAACCTTTGTTCTTCTTATGATCTTTATCACTTTTGGAACGAGTGGAAGCGGAGGAAACACATACACCGACTGAAACACCCACGATGTCACTAGGGCGTCCACTGCTATTGCTTGAGGGTCTCTCAACCTGGAACAATATCTCTAAAGTTTCTTGTTGAGGCGAGACGCCATCATGTCTATTTGAGGAATTCCCCAAAGACTTGTCACTTCTGCAAAGACCTCTTGATGAAGACCCCACTCTCCTGGATGGAGATCGTGTCTGCTGAGGAAGTCTGCTTCCCAGTTATCCACTCCTGGAATGAAGATCGCTGACAATTCGCTTGTATGCGTTTCCGCCCAGCGGAGAACCTTAGTGGCCTCTGCCATTGCCACTCTGCTCTTTGTTCTGCCCTGGCGGTTTACGTACGCTACTGCTGTTATGTTGTCCGACTGAATCAAGACGGGCCTATTGCGAAGAAGATGTTCCGCTTGCAGAAGGCCGCTGTGAATGGCCCTTAACTCCAGAACGTTTATGTGTAGATAAATTTCCTGGCTTGACCATCTTCCCTGGAAGCTTTCCTCCTGTGTGACTGCTCCCCAGCCTCGGAGACTCGCATCCGTGGTCACTAGGATCCAGTCCTGGATCCCGAACCTGCAGCCACCACAGGAGTGAGACTCTGGTCTTGGAAGACAGGATTATCCTTCGGTGCATGTGCAGATGGGACCCAGACCACTTGTCCAACAGGTCCCACTGAAACACTCTGGCATGGAATCTGCCAAACTGAATGGCCTCGTAGGCCGCCACCATCTTCCCCAGCAACCGAGTGCATTGATGGATCGATACCCTTACTGGAAGAAAAACTCTCTGTAATTCTGTGTCCAGAATCATTCCAAAAAACGACAGCCATCTCATCGGAACCAAGTGTGATTTTTACAAGTTTAGGAGCCAACCATGTTGCTGCAGAATTGTCAGGGAGAGCATAATGTTCTGCAGTAATTGGTCCCTGGATCTCGCTTTTATCAGGAGATCATCCAAGTACGGGATAATTGTGATTCCTTGCTTGCGCAGGAGAACCATCATTTCGGCCATTACTTTGGTCTGTCCACGGCTTCAAGAGTTTTCACCAAACGACAATGTCTGAAATTGGTAATGACAATCCTGAACTGCAAACCTCAGGTAAGCTTGATGTGGAGGATAAATGGGAACATGTAAGTAGGCATCCTTTGTGTCTACTGACACCATAAAATCCCCCTCCTCCAGACTGGAGATCACTGCTCGGAGAGATTCCATCTTGAATTTGAATTTTCTCAGGTAGAAATTGAGGGATTTGAGGTTTAGGATTGGTCTGACTGAGCCTTCTGGCTTCGGGACCATGAACAGGCTCAAATAAAAGCCTTCTCCCTGTTGCGACGGGGGAACCCTGACAATGACTTGATTGTGACACAATTTTTGTATTGCGGCGCATACCACCTCCTCGTCCGGAAGAGAAGCTGGTAAGGCCGATTTGAAAAATCGGTGAGGGGTAACGTCTTGAAACTCCAGTTTGTACCCCTGGGACACTATTCCTAAAACCCATGGGTCCAGGGCCGAATGAGCCCAGAACTGACTGAAGAGCTTGAGACGTGCCCCCACCGGTGCAGACTCCCCAGAGGAGCCCCAGCGTCATGCGGTGGATTTGGCAGAAGACGGGGAGGACTTCTGCTCCTGGGAACCGGCCACGGCCGGTGATCGTTTACCTTTTCCCTTTCCTCTAGTAGTAAGGAAGGAAGACCCTCGGCCTTTTCTGTATTTATTGGGCCGAAAGGACTGCATCTGATAGTGGTGTGCTTTCTTTTGTGGTACAGGCACATAAGGTAAAAATGATGACTTACCCGCGGTAGCCGTAGATACCAAATCAGCGAGGCCGTCACCAAACAATACACCACCTTTTTAGGGTAGAGACTCCATAGTTTTCTTAGAGTCAGCATCAGCATTCCATTGATGAATCCACAATGCTCTCCTAGCTGAGACTGCCAGGGCATTGGCCCTTGATCCCAAGAGGCCAATATCCCTCGCAGCTTCCTTTAGGTAGACTGCAGCGTCCCTGATATAACCTAGTGTCAAAAGAATGCTATCCCTATCAAGGGTATCTATTTCAGATGACAAGTTATCTGCCCATTTTTCGATAGCACTACTCACCCTCGCAGATGCAATGGCTGGTCTGAGTAGCGTACCCGTGGTAACATAAATGGATTTCAATGTATTTTCCTGCCTACGATCCGCAGGATCCTTTAGGGCTGCCGTGTCAGGGGACGGAAGAGCCACCTTTTTGGACAGCCATGATAGAGCTTTGTCCACAATGGGGGGGGTGACTCCCATTTTTCCCTATCCCCAGAGGGAAACAGATACACCACTGGAATCCTTTTGGTAATCTGAAACTTTTTGTCAGGATTTTCCCAAACCTTTTCACAAAGGGTGTTCAGTTCATGAGAGGAAATGTTACCTCAGGTTTCTTTCCTTTATACATACAGACCCTAGTATCAGGAACAGTATGGTCCTCAGTGATATGTAATACGTCTTTTATTGCCACAATCATGTACTGAATGCTCTTTGCCAGTTTTGGATCTAATCTGGCATCACTATAGTCGACACTTGAATCAGTGTCCGTGACGTTATCCGTGTCTGCCAGCTGGGCAAATGAACGTTTTTGTGACCCCGAGGGGGTCTGGACTTGTAACAACACGTCCTCTACGGATTTATTCCATGCCTGGTTCTGAGACTCAGATTTATCCAATCTCTTATTTATCAGAGCCACATTAGCATTCAAAGCACTCAAAACATTCACCCAATCAGGTGTCGGCGGTGCCGACAGGGTCACTCCCACGGCCGTTTGTGTCCCTAACATAGTCTCCTCCTGGGAAGAGCACTCCGCCTCAGACATGCCGACACATGTGCACCCAACACACACAGACACACTGGGCCTATAGGGGACAGACCCACAGTAAAGCCTGTCAGAGAGACACAGAGGGAGTTATTGCCAGCTCACACCCCAGCGCCCAATCCCGGTCTGAAACACCACAGAAAATGCCCCAGACCTGCAGCGCTTGTATAATTAACATATAATGCACCAAAATAACGGTGCCCCCCCCCCCCCCGTTTTTCACCCTGATACTTACGCAGCAGTGTGAGGAAGGACCAGAGTCTCTGCAGCCTTGTGTAGAGAGAATGGCGCTGAGCTGTGTGCTGTGAGGGCCAAGCTCCGCCCTGTAATGGCGCACTTCAGACTCGCTCTTTTCAAATACATTTTTATACTGGTGGGGGTCCAGACAGTGCCCTGGCACTATGTCCGCTCTTGCCCGTTACTTATAGAGGTCATATATACTGCCCAGGGTGCCCCCCCCCCGCGCCCTGCACCCTGTAGTGCCGCTGTGTGTGGGAGCATGGCGCACAGCGTGTGAAGCAGTCACTGAAGTCTTCTGACTTCTGGCTCTGCAAGGGGGGTGACGGCGGGCTCTGGGAACGAGCATCTAGGCATACCTAGCGATCAGACCCTCAGGAGCTAATG
Organism: Pseudophryne corroboree; assembly: GCF_028390025.1. Taxonomy (NCBI): domain Eukaryota; kingdom Metazoa; phylum Chordata; class Amphibia; order Anura; family Myobatrachidae; genus Pseudophryne; species Pseudophryne corroboree. The sequence continues at coordinate 1,111,622,715 of NC_086444.1, forward strand.
GTGTCCTCTAGCCAAAGAAGCAGAGCCTTTAAACTCACAGAAGTAGGTCTGACTTCTCTCCCCTAAGTCCCACGAAGCAGGGAGACTGTTGCCAGCAGTACTCCCTGAAAATAAAAACCTAACATAAGTCTTTTTCAGAGAAACTCAGTAGAGCTCCTCAGAGTGCATCCAGTCTCACTGGGCACAGATTCTAAACTGGAGTCTGGAGGAGGGGCATAGAGGGAGAAGCCAATTCACACCCTTTGAAAGTCTTAAAGTGCCCATGTCTCCTGCGGATCCCGTCTATACCCCATGGTTCTTGAAGCGTCCCCAGTATCCTCTAGGACGTATGAGAAACGGCTTCTACCTTTGGTAGGTGTGACTCCCAATCAGAGCTAAAAATAACGATGCTATCTAAATACGCAGCCACATATTCCCTGTGGGGCTGCAGCAACTTATTGATAGCTCTCTGGAAGGTTGCTGGGGCACCATGTAAACCAAATGGGAGTATTTTATATTGGAATAAGCCTTCTGGGGTAGAAAAGGCTGTTTTTGCCTTAGCAGCTTCTGTTAAAGGAATCTGCCAATAACCTTTTGTCAAATCAAGTATAGTGAGATATTGACTATTGGCTAAGTTTTCTACTAACTCATCTACCTGGGGCATAGGGTAGGATTTAATTTACGGAAGTCATTGCAGAACCGTAAGGCACCTGAAGGCTTCGGTACTAGGACAATTGGATTATTCCACTCACTGGTGTATTCCTCTATAACCCCTAGGTGTAGAATATCTTCCACCTCCTGCTTTACCGCTGCCTGCTTCGCTTCGGTTATGTGATATGGCCTCTGTTTAATGACCACCCCGGGTGGAGTCACAACGTCATGTTGGATGATCTGTGTCTTTCCCAGAATGGCAGAAAACACATCTTGGTAGCGTTTCGTCAAGTTCACCAATTCCCGTTTCTGTTCAGGAGTAAGCGTGACTTCCATGGGTACCTGGCATTCTGAAATCTTCTTAGCTACCAAAGTGGGCCGATTGGCAGTTTCCTTCCAAGGTTTTAACAGGTTTACATGGTAGACTTGTGCCTCCCTCCTTCTACCCTACTGTCGGACCCTGTAATTGACTCGATGATCTCATAGGGCCCCCGCCATTGTGCATACATCTTACTTTCTGTGGGGGCACCAGCACTAACACTTTATCTCCCGGATTAAAGGACCGGTTAACTGAGGTGACGTCATACCTCTGTTTCTGACGTTGTTGGGCCCTTTCCATGTGTTTGTTCAGCAGTGGCGCAATCTGCCTTAGACGGCCGTATAACTGGGCCACAAACTGAACGACGTTAGGGTCCTGGCATGGTTGTTCTTCCCACCCTTCTTTTAAGAGATCTAGAATTCCACTGGGCTGTCTACCATAGAGGAGCTCAAAGGGACTAAACCCTGTAGACGATTGGGGTACTTCTCTGACCGAAACATCAAGTAAGGTAGGAGCAGATTCCAATCTTGATTTTCTTGTGACACTGCCCTCTTTATCATTTGCTTAAGGGTTTTATTAAATATTTCTACCAGGCCATCTGTCTGCGGGTGGTACACCGAGGTGGTAAGCCTGTCTACGTTTAACAGCCGACATAAATCTTTCATGAGTTTAGACACAAAAGGTGTAACTTGATCCGTTAGGACCTCTTTCGGTATTCCTAACTGGGTATACATGGTTAGTTCTCTGGCAATAGTGCTAGATTTCATATTGCGCAGTGGTATAGCCTCTGGGTACCTGGTGGCATAATCGACTACCACCAATATGTATTGGTGCCCCCGAGCAGATTTTTCCACTGGCCCTATCAGATCCATACCAATCTGCTCAAAAGGTACGGAAATTATAGGGAGGGGTACCAGTGGAGTTCAACACTCTGGCCATGGGCTGTTATCTGGCAGACTGGATATTTCTGACAATACCTCTTAACAGAAGCATAGATGCCAGGCCAAAAGAACCTTAACTGAATGCATTGGAGTGTTTTCTCCACCCCTAGATGGCCACCCCACAAATGCGTATGTGCAGCTTCTAACACCAACCGGTCCCGTTTTTGGGGAACCAAGAGCTGATCTACCCGTTTCCCTTGTAAAGTAGCGACACGATACAGCAAATAATTTTTCAACACAAAATATGGTACACCCTCTGATGGTAAAGCATCAACTACCCTGCTGTTAACTACTTTAACAGTCTCAAAGGCGTGTGCCAAATTGCTGTCATCGCATTGATCTCTCCCAAAGTCCTGCAGTGATATCTTCTCACCAACTGGGTTCCAATGGGCCTCGGACTCAGTCTCTTGTAGTGGTCTGGGACCGGCAGCCTCTCTCCCGGATGCTATACTTTGGTAGTCTCTGGTTTCTGGCTTCTGAGTTGTTTCGGTGGTTGACAGTTTGTGGGTAGCATGCCACATAACCAGCTCCTGGAGCAATGGATAGTCCCGGCCCAGGATCAACAGATACAGGGGTCTGGAGTTTACCGCCACCACCACCTTTAACGACCGACCTTGAACGACCAGGGGTAAGTAGACACATGGGCACTCTTCCACATTGCCATGGACGCACAACACCTTGACAGGAGGCTGGACCTTTGTCAGCTCCCAGGGGAACCACGTTGGCCACGACAATGGTGAGCTCAATGCCGGTATCCACCAGGGCCCAAATCTCCTGGTTTTCTACCTGTACCCGGAACAGGGACTACTCTGCTTGGGTTACCCCCGCCGCTGCCATGCTGACCAACGGCCAAGCCGTTTTCCCTGCACTGCAATCTATCGTCTCGCCCTGATTCAGGCAGTTCCGCCATACATGACCAGGCTTGCCACACTCAAAGCACATTCACTGTCTGCCTGCATGCTGGGAGGAATGCTGCCGCTATGTGGCAGTCAGCACTATGTCTTTGTGTGTGTGCCAGTGAAAACTACGCCATTCTGTCAGTCAGACTTTTCTGTGTGTCAGTCAACACTATGCCTGTTTGTGTCAGTCAGAACTATGCCTGTGTGTGTGTGTGTGTGTGTGTGTGTGTGTGTGTGTGTGTGTGTGTGTCAGTCATTCACTAATGTCAGTCTACTGTGACACAGTCAGCACAAACTGGTGTAGTATTTACTGAGACACTAGAGAAGACTGACAATATTATTGAGTGATTGACATGCAGGTGTAGTGTTACCAATACCTACACAATCAACAACACTATGCCCTTATTTGTGACAGCAACTAATAATGTCAATCTTCTCTGTTCTGTGTGTGTGTGTGTGTGTGTGTGTGTGTGTGTGTGTGTGTGTGTGTGTCAGTCAGAACTAACAGCAGGCTACTAAGTGTGTGTGTCCTTTCTAACATGAGGCCACTGTTTGCATGTGTGTGTGTGTGTGTGTGTGTGTGTGTGTGTGTGTGTGTGTGTCAGTCTCAGTCAGTCATTAATAAGTCTCGTTTGTGTTTTAATACTAAATTCAGTCTGTCTGAGCCAGTTAACACTATAAGCATTTGTGTGTCAGTGTGTGTGTGTGTGTCAGACTGCCCCCTCACGGCTCTCATCATACCTCACTGCTCTCCCTAACACATCACCGTCCCATCACACCTCACTGCTCCCCCTCATCTCACTGCTCCACTTCACTGCTCCCTTTTACAACTCACTGCTTCACCTCACTGCTTTCAACACATCTCACAGCTCCCCCTCACACTTCACATCACTGCTCTCATCGTACCTCCCGCCAGCATCACACCTCAATGCTTTCATCACACTCGCTGCTCCCGCTCACACCTCATTGCTCTCATCACACCTCACTGCTAGTGTTACACCTCCCTGCTTCACCTCATACCTCACTGCCCCTTCTCACCTCACTGCCAGCGTCACACCTTACTGCCCATATCACATCTCCCTGCTGTCATCATACCTCACTGCCCCCGCCAGCCAGCTCATTGCCCCTCAACTGCTCTCCCCATTCCTCAGAACTGTTCATGCCCTTGACTCCTCCCATCCATGACCCCAATTAATTTCTTCCCGGTAGCACCACAATCGCCCCCTTCCCTCCTAGATTTAACCTGCTACTCTCTCTCTCTCTCTCTCTCTCTCTCTCAGACACACACGCTCACTCACTCACTCACTCACTCACTCACTCACTCACTCACTCACTCTCTGTTATCCATATCAAATCATATGTAAGCATACATGTGAGCAAATTCATTATCATTCTGGTGTAAAGAGGTGTCTCCTGGGGCTATTAAGATCACCTAAAAGAAATCTTTATTGGTGTACTCTGTTTCAATAAGAAATAAGCACACATGTGAGCACAAGTACTTACTGGAGAAACACAGGGTGACCCTCTATCAATAAAAGCCACAGACCCATTACGCATAAACGGGAATACATTGGGAGTTCTAAATTTACAGAAATATTGACAGAAAAAATGATACCATATGTATTTTTGTTCTTATGTTTATTCACATACAGTATGCTTATGGTGGGAGTGATATTCATGTAAGAAGAAGGATTGTGGAGAAGAAACTCTAGTGGAAAAATTGCTTACCCACACCAGGTGATATATTGATAATAACAGTTGAGAGCACTTTTCCAATCTTTTCTTTACTACTAGTTACTGTACAAGGGAGGTAAGTCAGACCTGATCGCTGCTGTGCATTTTCGCACAGCATATGATCAGATCTGAACTGCGCATGCGTATGCACTGCAATGCGCTGGCTCAACGGACCGCAGCAACTGGGATCGCTGGTCAGCATCGGGTTGGTGCGAAAAATCCAAATGCACGGGCGTTTGCAAGGTGATTGACAGGAAGAGGCCATTTGTGGGTGGCAACTGACCGTTTCCAGGGAGTGTCCGGACAAACGCAAGCATATCAAAGTGTTTGAAGGGAGGGTGTCTGACGCCAGCTCCGGTTTACGATCAGCAAGAAGCAATCGCAGCGGCTGAGTAAGTCCTGGGCTGAGCAGAGACTGCACAAAATCAGTTTGTGCTGCAATGCTACACATCCGAACACACACTTGCACAGCGAATTCACCCTCCCCCTGTAGGCTAGTGACTATCTGATCGCAGGGCAGCAAAAAACGCAGCCCAGCGATTAGGTCTGAATTACTCCCTAGGTTTGATAAGCCCTGTTGAATTTGTAGCTGCTCGTTTTTGTGCAAAGGAGAAATGTTTATTTATTCTGTATCTCCTATAGTATGTTGTCTTCATCTCACCTGACTCTAATCTATCCAATTCATACTTAATGCTATTTCCAAATTAATTTACTACTCCCGCCACTCTGTGCAAGCCTAACCCCTCTACCAATTACATAATTGGCACCTAACCCTCACGTATAATATTAATCATACCACTAACCCTTACATTACCAAACTCATTTCTGTTCACATTTACTACCTTCCCCTGCTCATCCACTGAATGCGATCTCACAACAATTCTGGTCAACTCCTCTCACTCCTGCATCGAAGATTTTTTAATTAAGCTGCTACACTGCTCTGGAGCTCATTTCTGCTCCCTATCAGACACTCTTCCAGTATCCACACTATGAAATTGGTCCTTTAGGCTAAAAACCTATCAATCTGCTACCGGAACCATGATCCCCGTACAGTCTGTTGTCTCTCGGGTGCGGCACATCGCAGACCAGGTATATAGATTGTTGGGAGGGGCTGGGATTGACCCGGTGGCATTGGTGCACGTTGGCACCAATGACAAAGTTAGTGGAAGGTGGGATGTCCTTAAGAAAGACTATAGGGACTTAGGCAAGAAACTTAAGGCAAGGACATCTAAGGTAATATTCTCTGAAATAATACCCATGCCACGCACTAGCCCAGGGAGGCATAGGGAGATTAGGGAGGTTAATGTGTGGCTTAGGGATTGGTGCAGGAAAGAGCGGGTTGTGTTCCTGGAACACTGGGCGGACTTCTCAGGCAGTGATGGATTGCACCTGAACGAGGAGGGGGCAGCAGTGCTGGGGGGAAGGATGGTTAGAAGGTTGGAGGAGATTTTCAACTAGGTGCCTGGGGGGAGGGTTTAGTAAGAAATTACATGTCATCCAGTGAGAATAGCAGGGATGGTGTTAGTGAACAAAATGGGGGTGGAGTAGGGGGGAGGGAAATAGCAGCTGGCAAAGGTACTAACATGGGTATTAAAACAGGTTATAGCATAACACTAACTAATGATGAGTATGGGTCATCGTTGCTGCATGAAGAGAATTAGGTCTCTAGCACAAGGGGAAATACTTGTCTAAACTGTATGTATTTAAACGCCAGAAGCCTCATAGGTAAAAAGGGGGAACTAGAAATTCTTGCAGCAAGCAAACAGTATGATATTATAGGCATTACTGAAACCTGGTGGGACGAATCTCACGACTGGACAGTCATTCTAGAGGGTTATACGCTGTTCAGGAGAGACAGACAAAATAAACGGGGAGGAGGGGTATGTCTTTACGTAAAGCCATCTTTAAAACCTGATATACGGGAAGATATTCAAGAGGGGACTGTAAATTCTGTTGAGACGTTATGGGTAGAAATAGCATGTGAGGGTAAAGGAATAAAAAAGTTAGTATTGGGGTTATGCTACATGCTGCCTGGTATTAATGTGTCTGATGAGGAATTGTTACTGAAGCAAATTGAAAGAGCAGCAGGAGTAAGTGACATAGTAGTGATGGGAGATTTTAACTATCCAGAGATAAACTGGAAAAATGATTCATGTGATACTGCTAGGGGTAATAAGTTTTTAAACACATTAAATGATAACTACTTAGTTCAATTAATCGAGGAACCAACTAGGTACAATGCAATCCTAGACCTGGTATTAACAAACCAGGGGAATTGATATCAAATATTATAGTAGAAGAGCCCATAGGAAACAGCGACCACAATATGGTCACATTCAATATCAGTTTTCATAAGCAGTCCTTTAATGGCTCAACTAGGACTTTAAACTTTTGCAAAGCAAACTTTGCCATGATGAGGGAAGCTTTAAGGGACATTGAATGGGAGATTCTGTTTCAATCAAAAAATACTACGGAGAAATGGGATGTATTAAAATCACTGCTAGTTAAAAATACTCGCAAATTTATTCCCACAAGCAGCAAAAAAAGGATTAAAAATCCCAAACCAATGTGGCATAACAAAAAGATAAAGGAACTAATGGGCAAAAAAAGTCGAGCATTCAAAAAATACAAATCTGAAGGGAATGCGGAGTCATTTCAGCATTATAAGGATTGTAACAAAATATACAAAAAAGCAATTAGAGCGGCTACAGTAGAAACTGAAGAACTAGTAGCAAAGGAAAGCAAAACAAATCCCAATTTTTTTTAAATACATCAACAGCAAGAGATTAAAGGAGAGTATAGGCCCTTTAAAATATAAATTGGGGGTCTTAATCAAAAATGATAATGACATTGCGAACAAACTAAATGAGTTTTTTTAATGGTATTTACCAGAGAAGACCAAATGCAGGGTCTAACATACAATCTCAACAAAAAAAGTCTCACTGCTAAATGCTTATTTAAGTGAGGAGGTAGTCTGTGACCGATTAAAAAATGTAAAGATTAATAAGTCACCTGGTCCCGATGGAATTCACCCAAGGGTTCTTATAGAGCTTCATTCTGAACTAGCAAGACCATTATTTTTGATTTTCAAAGATTCAGTTATATCAGGTATGGTTCCCAAGGACTGGCGTATAGCAGAGGTGGCGCCAATATTGAAAAAGGGAAGTAAAGCCAAACCAGGTAATTATAGACCAGTAAGTCTTACATCTATAGTGGGGAAAGTATTGGAAGGTATTTATAGGGATAGTATTCAGAAGTTCCTTAATGCCAATAAGATCATTAAAAAGAACCAACATGGATTTGTTAAGGATAGATCATGTCAAACCAACTTACTTGGCTTTTATGAAACAGTAAGTGCGAACCTTGATCAGGGTAAGGAGGTGGATATAATCTTTTTTAGACTTTTCCAAAGCTTTCGATACAGTACCACACATGCGACTTATCTATAAGCTACAGGAAATAGGGCTAGTGAGCACAATATGCACTTGGGTCATAAATTGGTTAGATAATAGGGAGCAACGTGTTGTGGTTAATGGATCATTTTCAAATTGGACTGAAGTGCTAAGTGGTGTGCCACAAGGGTCTGTACTTGGACCACTATTGTTTAACATTTTCATTAATGACCTAACAGTAGGTCTACAGAGCATGGTGTCAATCTTTGCAGAAAATACAAAATTGTATAAGGTTATAAATACGGAGGGGGAAGCCAAGTCTCTTCAGAATGACTTAGTGAAAATAGACGCATGGGCAGCTAAATGGAGAATGAGATTCAATACCGACAAGTGTAAGGTAATGCATTGAGATAGCAAGAACAAAAACAACACCTACATACTAAATGGGGTAATATTAGGGGATACTGTACTAGACAAAGACTTGGGTGTTCACATAGATAGCAAACTAAGTAGCAGTACCCAAAGTAGGATTTCAGCAAAGAAGACTAATAAGATATTAGCATGCATGAAACAGGGAATTGATGCAAGGGACGAGAGTGTTATACTACCATTATATAAATCACTAGTGTGGCCACATCTAGAATACTGTGTACAATTTTGGGCACCATACTTCAAAAAGGATATCCTGGAGCTTTAAAAGGTTCAGAGGCGGGTGACCAAACTAATTAAAGGAATGGAGAATCTGGGATACAAGGAAAGGCTTGCAAGGCTAGGCATGTTTACACTGGAAAAGAGACTAAGAGGGGACATGATCAACATCTACAAATATATAAGGGGACAATACACAGAGCTTGCGCGGGACCTGTTTTTGATAAGATCAGCTCAGAGGACACGTGGGCACTCACTTAGGTTAAAGGAGAGGAGATTCCGCACAATGCGGCGAAAGAGTTTTTTCACAGTAAGGACAATACGTGTTTGGAATTTCCTGCCTGAGACAGTAGTAACGGCGGACTCAGTCAACACCTTTAAGAATGGGTTAGATAAATTCCTAATGGATAAGGATATTCAGGGCTATGGTGCTTAGTCACGCACTATAGTTATTAAAACAAAACGGCTGTCATTAAAACAAAATGGCTGACATCAGCATAAGGCAAAATTAGTCCTAAAAGGAAACTGCATAGGAGACCACCAATAGGATGAACTTGATGGACAAATTGTCTTTTTTCAACCTTAGATACTATGTTACTATGTTTCTATGTATGTAACTTAACATAACTCATTACCTATATGGCTTTCCACCTACAATACTCCTTTCCCAGTTCACCCTCCTGGTAAAATTCCTCCTTTCAGACTTTAAAGCTGGGTACACACCTGATGATGGCGGGATGCAGCAATGCTGCAATGCGATGTAATGACACATTGCACAGCTATACGTGGCCCATTGTATGACAGCGCCATGTATCATTACATGCTGCATGTAATAACACCACATTGGCCAAGGAATCTTCCCTTTGGTCGTGCAGCACATCCAATGGGATAATGCAACCACCCAATTAATAAAACAATGAAATGGGTTGATTTGAGGGTACACAAGGGTCATTGCAATCCATCACGGATCACAACATTGTCCAATATACTGTATAATGTGTACTCAGTTTATACCCTCATTGTCAGTGCCCTCTTCCCTTATTCTCTACTCAAGATCATTTGTATCTTCCCACTTGTTTCTTGCTGGATCACAGAATACTTATTTCCGACCAACTACTCCCACTTCCTCCAAGTGTATTTTCATTATTTGCTTTCCCTAGTCATAACGAGTTGCTCGAACCATCCGCTTCCGCTATTAACTCCACTTTATGTTTGGTTATATCATTTTTATAAAGTTAACCTACTGTATGTATTAATGTTCCATTATGTTCAGTTGTACTGATAACCCATGTACAGTGTTGCAGATACCTTCTCGACCCTTATAAATAGAAACAACTGATGATGATGATGATAATAATAATAATGACAATAGTAGTCTCCATAATCATTGATGTTCACTCTAAATCGTAGTCAGACATTTGTTTAATTAACAGCCATACTGTATATTCTGCCCAAATCACAATTACTATTAATAGTACATACTATATAATGTAAACTGGTTACTATATACTATAAACTGGTTACTATATACTATAAACTGGTTATTATATACTATAAACTGGTTACTATATTATCATGTGGCAGAGTAGTGCAGTGCAACCTACATTATGCCTTTATTTACACCCCAGGGCCATAGGTAATCTAAATTTGTCACTGTTCTTTTACACTAAAACATTTATGAGCTACTGTACCCATCACTCAGTAACTCTAGGAATCTGTATGAAATGTCATTTTTATTTTAAAAGCTTTAATTTTAGTAAGAACAAATAGGTAACGTGTTCATTTGTGTTCCCTCCAAGAAAGGTCCCCAATTAGAGACTAGAAACACTATTCCTGTTTTACACCTTTTGCAGCTGTACCGATAACTTATGAAGCCCAGCAGGGAACATATTTCATTATATACTGTAGCTGGCAGGTGTGGCATTTGAGTCATTTGTTCACCTTGGAAGGTGATGTACCAGTTATTTAAAACTAGGTTCATAGGTTAGATATTTTAAGTCCAACAAAAGAATAGCATAAAAAAGACAAGGATGGATCGGCAAACCTTCAGTTCACTGTTTGACTTTTGCTGTTAGATTTTTTTTGTTAATCTCAACATGAGCATATGCTGGGAAATATTTCATTTATTTGTAATATTACTTTTTTAATTTACCACGTGTGGGATAATGTGTATTTGTTATGGCTATACACATACAGCTATCTCACCCGGACACCATCTACAGCATTATTAAACTTGGGGGGGGGGGGGGGGGGGGGGGTGAGGGTGTGTGTGTGTGTGTAGTATGGGTCATTAGGTCAACAAGATTTAGGTCGACAGTTATTAGGGCGACCACTATTGGTCGCCATGGGCATTAGGTCGAGTTGAACAAGGTCGACATGGAAACAGGTCGACATGAGTTTTTTTTACTTTTTTGGTGTCGTTTTCTTCGTACAGTGACCGGGAACCCCAATTAGTGCACCGTGTCCCCTCGCATGCTCGCTTCGCTCACCATGCTTCAGATAAGGGGCCTAATTCTGAGTTGATCGCAGCAGCAAATTTGTTAGCAGTTGGGCAACACCATGTGCACTGCAGAGGGGGTGGGGGGGCAGATATTACATGTGCAGAGAGGGTTAGATTTGGGTGGGGTGTGTTCAAACTGAAATCTAAATTGCAGTGTAAAAATAAAGTAGCCAGTATTTACCCTGCACAGAAACAAAATAACCCACCTAAATCTAACTCTCTCTCTGCAAATGTTATATCTGCCCCCTCTGCAGTGCACATGGTTTTGCCCAATTGCTAACAAACTTGCTGCTGCGATCAACTCAGAATTACCCCCAAGGTGCCTCGCTGCGCTCAGCACAGATTACCGTTCCCAATTGTAGTCGACGTGGATCGTAAAGTATGAAAAAGTTAACAAAAAGGAAACAAAATGTGAAAAACTCACGTCAACCTTTTTCCATGTCGACCTTGATCATGTAGACCTAATGACCATGTTGACCAATAGTGGTTGACCTAATGACTGTCGACCTAAGTCTTGTCGACCTAATGACTGTGTGCGTTGTGGGGGGGGGGGGGGTTGTGACCATGTAAAAAGTATATTTCGGAGACTCTTATTAATTAATTCCAAAAGCTATAGAATATACAGTACATCACTAGTAGAGAATAGAGATGTTGCAGGTACTGGAATGGGAAAGTATGTACACAGACAAACATTGCAGTGATATTGGGAGCTCCTTGGAGCAGGTCCCCCTTCTCCCCTGTTTTCACAACCCTCTTTTCTTGCTCTTCAATAACAGCTTTCTCCTACTCAGCAACCGTCTATGGGGGTAAAGTTAGATTTGGGTGGGGTGTGTTCAATCTGCAATCTAACTTGCAGTGTAAAAATAAAGCAGCCAGTATTTACTCTGCACAGAAACAATATAACCCACCCAAATCTAACTCTCTCTGCACATGTTATATCTGCCTCCCCTGCAGTGCACATGGTTTTGCCCAGTTGCTATCAAAAATCCTGCTGCGATCAACTCAGAATTACCCCCAATACCCACATCTCCTCTTACTTGTAACCTCCTTCAACGGCTGCAGTACCAGGGCGTATGCCAATTACTCCTTTGCTTCCTTACATCTCAGCTGTGTTTTGTATTTAGAACTGTGATGCTAATTGTTACCTGTGCTCTGTTTTCGTTTTTCAGTTACTGTAATGCTAAGTTCTGTGTACCCTGTATTGTTCTAATATGTGTTGAATGTACAGCACTGCAAACCACTTGTGGCGCCTTATACATAAATATAATATTTGACAGCACATCGCCTGCAATTGAACCGGCTCCTGAGATTGTAGACTAGTCCAAAGGTTATCTCAAATTGAGCAAATGTTTAAGGGGTTCGACAATTCTTTGAAACAATTTTGAGCATCTCTAGTTTCAGTTACAGCTGTCACTCATCTCTGCTCTTCGCTGCAGTGCAAATGGGCCGGAAATGCGCATGCGCGGCGGGCGCATTGCAATGCGCGTCATTGCCTGGCATCGATCGCCGCCGGGCAAAGAAGCCGGCAGAGACAAATGTGATCGCAGCGGCGATCGCAAGAAGATGGACAGGCGGGAGGCATTCCGGGGCGGATACTCACCGTTTCCAGCCATTTTCGGAGAGTGGTAAGAAGAACGCAGGCGTGACCAGGTGAACGGAGGGCGGATGTCTGATGTCAGGACCGGGACCTTCATCGCTGGATCCGTCGCACAGGGTAAGTAGGTCTAGGGCTACTCTTTTTTGGAGTGAAACTTTTTTTGCATAGCAGGGCTGCACAAGTGTTTGCAGCCCTGCTATGCTAAAATACACCCCCCCATAGGTGGCGTCTAGTTGATCGCACGAGCAGCAAAAAGTTGCTACGTGCGATCAACTCGGAATGACCCCCATAAGCAAGTACAGGTGTGCAGAGGTGTACTGATATCAAATACTTCTCCACTTACTGTATGACCGCAGAGGCTAAATTGGGCTTTAATGGGGCATACTCATTTAAGCAAAGTTCAGTGAGGTTTGTCAACAGAACTGAGGGCTATGCAGTGATGGATATAAGCAGGCTTATCATTTGCGCTAAGTATAGGAAGGTGCAAGTGCGCATTGATGATAACTAGTAGCAAAGCAAACCTACTGTACACAAAGGTGTCATCCACATCGCAAAATATGCAAAGCTCTACATATGGGTCAGCATATCAATTCCTTTCTGTGCATGCAGTGCTTTGGGCCCATGTGCCTGAATTCTGTATCAGACCCATGACCATTATACTGCTACTTGTATATTAACTGTGTTCTTGTATTTACACTATGGTGCTACAGTATGTATAAATGGGAAGCGGTTAAAATACCGCTAGTCTGAATCCTGGCGGTCACAATGCCAATGCCGGAATACTGACTAGCGGTGAAATGCCACCACCGGAATCCCAGCAACACAGGCTATTCTCCCTCTGTGAGTGTCCACGACACCCATAGAGGGTGAATAGAACCTGTGTCGAGCACAGCGCAACTTCATGCCCGCAGCTTGGCGAGCGCAGCTAGCCCGCAAGAGGCTTGCTAGCGCTCCCCCTGCTGCCGGCATTATGGCGGACGGGATCCCGCAGTCAAGATTATGACAGGCAGGATCTCGTCAGCCGGCATTTCATACTGATCCCGTATAATACTGTAGTAGAGGTTCTTATTTACTCATTATGTGCGGCTCTCAGATACAGCATCCTATTGACTATTCGACTCTCACGTGTTTTGGATAGACAATACAATAAATACACACTTGCTCTAGTTTGCTGAAAAGAACATAGTAAATCCAAATCACTCATCTTTAATAAATAGTAGATAGTAGTCATGATCATACATGGTATACTGAAGTTGTGTTGCGTGAACAATAATGGCCAAGCGGACAATCTGATCAAAATTTGAACTGCCCTTCAGTGTAAAGAATTTAATAAATTACAAAAATGGTCGTTTCACTTTTTACGGTATCCGCTACTACTGAGTATAATGGGGCAAGATGGATGTCCCCACCGCGTGCGCCGAGGCCCGACACTGCCGGCACCCCTACACTGAGGACACTGCCGGCACTCCTGCACTGAGCACACCTCAGGCACTCCCGCATTGCCAACACTGTTGGCACCACTGCACTGCCGACACTGCTAGCACCACCACACTGAGGACACCGCTGGCACCCCTGCAATGCCAACACTGCCAGCACCACTGTGCTGAGAACACCGCTGGCACCCTTGCACTGCCGACACTGTCAGCACCACCGCACTGAGGATGTAGGTGACACCCCTGCACTGCCGACACTACCAGCACCAGCACACTGATGACACCACTGGCACCCTTGCACTGCCAACACTGTCGGCACCGCAGACCTGAGGACACCACTGACACCCCTGCACTGCTGACACTGCCAACACCACAGCACTGACAACACCGCTGGCACCCCTGCACTGCTGACACCAGCGCACTGAGGACACCGCTGACAGCCCTGCACTGCCGACACTACCACACTGAGGACACTGCTGACATCTCTGCACTTCTGACACTACCTCCTTAAGGACACCGCTGGCACCACTGAACTGCTGACACAGCTGGCACCACTACACTAAAGACACCGCTGACAACCCCGCACAGAGGACCCTCTGTCACAGTAAGTGCGCTATTGGTGTAGCTAACCTGCACTGTAACTGACCTGCACTGTAATCTGTGCTGTATCTGACCCACACTCAGTAGTGGCTCTTGCCACGGGCAAGCAGGCTTTATGCCCTGGGCGCCGCTGTCCCGAGGGCGGCGGCACCGCCCATGGCAAGTGCCGCTACAGGTGCCGTGCTGTGCGCTTGGCGTCATCACGCACCACATGGCATTGTGGGAGTGGCCGTAGATGCTAGAGGTCATAATTGACCTCTAGTGTCTGTGCGGTGCTATGGGAGAGATGTCATGACGTCTCTCCCATAGATCCAAGGAGCAGCACCAGCAGCCAGAGACAGAGGGCAGCAGCATTCGGGAAGCAGGAGCAGGGCTGGTGAGTATTTTTTTTTTTTGTAAATGGCACTACTGGGGGCACAACTCTGCAGGGGCACAGCTACTGGGGGCACTGCTACAGGGGACAAAACTCCTGGGGGCACAGCTACTGAGGGCACAGCTACAGGGGCACAACTACTGGGGGCAAAACTAATGGGGACACAACTACTGAGAGCACAGTACTGGGGGCAAAACTACTGGAAGAACAACTACTGAGGGCACAGCTACAAGGGGCAAAACTACTGGAGGCACAGCTACTGGGGGCACAGCAACTGAGGGAACAGCTTCAGGGGGCACAACTCTACAGGGGGCAAACCCTGCATGGGGCATAACTGTGACCATGGCCCTTCCCCATGAAGCCACGCCCCTATTTTTTGCCACACACTAACCCTGTTTAACCTGTCAGGGTGGGGAGGGAGGGGCGCCACAGGAAACTTTCGCCCTGGGCACCACAAGGTCTAGAATCATCTCTGCCCACACTGTATCCGGCCCACATTGTATTTAACCTGCACTGAGACCCACACTGTATCTGACCCACACTGTATCTTAATCGCATTGTATTTGACCCGCACTGTATCCAACCCATACTGTATTTGACCTGCGCTGTATTCAACCCACACTGTGTCCAGCCCACATTGTGTTTGACCTGCACTGTATCCAACCCGCACTGTATCCGACCCGCATTGTATCCAACCCATACTGTATTTGACCTGCGCTGAATTCAACCCACACTGTGTCCAGCCCACACTGTATCCAAACTGTGCTGTATCCAACCCACACTGTTTTTGACCCGCACTGTAACCTGCACTTTATCCAGCCCATGCTGTATCTGATACACTGTGAGTTGTAGATATTGTGTATGCGACCCGTACTATATCTGACCTGCACTGTATCTCACACTGTGTCCGACGCGTATTGTATCTGACCTTGCACTGTAGCCAACCCTCGCTGTATGCGACATGCACTGTATCCAACCTGAACTGTAGCCTACACTGTATCCAACCCACACTGTATCCAACCCGCACTCTGACCTGCACTGTATCCGACCTGAACTGTCTCCTGCACTGTATCTGACCTGCACTGTATCTCGCACTGTGCCCAACCTTGCACTGTAGCCAACGCGCACTATACCCAAACCACACTCCAACCTGCACTGTGTCTCACACTGTATCCGACCTTGCACTGTAGCCAACGTGCAGTATATCCAACCCGTATGCCCACCCACACTGTATCCAACCCACACTGTATCCGAACTGCACTGTATGCAATCTGCACTATGTGGGTCATTCAGTCCTGATTGCACACTATGTTTTTTTGCAGCTCTGCGATCAGGTCAGCACTGCGCATGCTTATGCTCTGCAATACGCAGGTTCATCACCGCCTGGCAACGGGGATCGCTGGAGAGCGCCGGACTTAACGAAGAAAGCGATTGCACCGGCGATCGCAAGAAGATTGCCAGGAAGAGACCGTTTGTGGGTATCAACTGACCGTTTCCAGGAAGTGTCCGAAGAAACTCAGGCGTGTCCAGCCGTTTTAAGGGATGGTACCTGATGTTAGCTCCAGGCTTGATCGTCGCAGCGGCTGAGTAAGTCCTGAGCTGTGCAGATGTAACACGTAAGAATCGGTGGAGTGTTGTTGTGAGTGCAGGTGTTGGTGGACGTACCTGGATTCTTAACCCGGAATCACCACCTGAATCAGATCTCACTGCAGAAACCCTAGGCAGAGGGATGAGGAACCCCCACCCTAGATGACCCAACACAATAGTCACCACACGTTAGGATGGTGAAAGAAAGATTTATTACTCAGGATCAGAATGGTCACTGCTGTGGAATTAATTAGTTAAGAGGCAAATCAATTCATAACATCAATGCAAGTAATACAAACTTGAACAAACAGTAGAATTGCAAATATCAGCATGAAATTCCTTGCACAGGTGTAAGACCACAATACACCATTCACTTTTACTCTAAGATATTAATCACGTGAAGTGACTCTAAACATCCTATGGGTAGCAGTTTTACCCTTCTCAAGATGCAATGCCTATACATAGTTAAAAGTTCAAGTTCAGAAGCAGTAGGAATATACTAAAGTTCAGAAGCGTAAAAGATATATTAATTGCAGGCTCAATGTTAGCATGTCAAGTTAGTTGCTGGCAGTCAGTAACTGAGGCACAGTATGAAGAGTACTGTTCCATGCAAAGCGGATGGGGTATGCAAATACTCAACTAAGTTCAGTCAGTACGTGATAATGTATCCAAACAGACTGGTAAGTGAGTTGGTTGCAAGCAGCAAGCATAGGAATCTGGCTAGTCACAGTGGGAGCCGGCTAACAAATTCATGCAGTCTCCAACTTAAAAACAGGTAGGTGTGAAACATGCAGGCACTCAGGTGATTGCAGATGAGTAGGTCAGAGGGACGATAACGTACAGGCAGCAGCAGGGTTCAATGGGGGAAATTCTGAGTTGATCGCAGCAGGAACTTTGGGGGTCATTCCGAGTTGTTCGCTCGTTGCCGATTTTCGCTATATTGCGATTAGTTGCTTACTGCGCATGAGCAAGGTTCGTAGAGCGCATGCGGTTAGTTATTTTACACAAAAGTTAGGTATTTTACTCACGGCATAACGAGGATTTTTCATCGTTCTTGTGATCGTACTGTGATTGACAGGAAGTGGGTGTTTCTGGCGGGAAATGGACGTTTTTTGGGAGTGTGCGAAAAAAACGCTGGCGTTTCTGGGGAAAACGCGGGAGTGTCTGTAGAAACGGGGGAGTGTCTGGGCGAACGCTGGGTGTGTTTGTGACATCAAACCAGGAACGAAACTGACTGAACTGATCGCAATGGCTGAGTAAGTCTCGAGCTACTCAGAAACTGCTAAGAAATTTCTATTCGTAATTCT
Source organism: Pseudophryne corroboree (assembly GCF_028390025.1). Taxonomy (NCBI): domain Eukaryota; kingdom Metazoa; phylum Chordata; class Amphibia; order Anura; family Myobatrachidae; genus Pseudophryne; species Pseudophryne corroboree. The sequence goes on from NC_086444.1 coordinate 1,111,640,675, forward strand.
GCAAATCTTTCGTTCGCAATTCTGCTAAGCTAAGATACACTCCCAGAGGGCGGCGGCTTAGCGTGTGCAATGCTGCTAAAAGCAGCTAGCGAGCGAACAACTCGGAATGAGGTCCCTTGTTAGCAGTTGGGCAAAACCATGTGCACTGAAGGGGAGGCAGATTTAACATGTGCAGAGAGAGTTAGATTTGGGTGTGGTGTGTTCAATCTGCAATATAAATTGCAGTGTAAAAATAAAGCAGCCAGTATTTACCCTGCACAGAAACAAAATAACCCACCCAAATCTAACTCTCTCTGCACATGTTATGTCTGCCTCCCCTGCAGTGCACATGGTTTTGCCCAACTGCTAACAAATTTGATGCTGCGATCAACTCGGAATTACCCCCAAAGTTCCTGCTGTGATCAACTCAGAATTACCCCCCATGAGAATGCAACTAAAGATCAGTTTTCAGTCAAAGCTGTAAGAATTTAAGCACAGCTGGTAATTGCAGGCTATATTAGTAGCTGAGGCTCTGAATAGCTAGAGTGTGTTCACAATACAGTTCAACGTCACATGAAAGGTGCAGATATATTGCAGGCAAGGTATAATAAAGCTGGCTGATACAAGCTGTGGAGTGTCTAAAATACACAAGGGGTCCACTCTTTCCTGTCACCCTGTTCACTAAGGCAGTTTAGAGTTTCTTTTGCTACCTAGAACCTGCATTTTCTGAGGTAAATTATATCCAAAAAGGGTCGTGCTGGTCATTAAATGGACTCCCCTCTTAATAGCTGTGTCTGCCAAGTAAAAGGAAGAGCGTCTCTCTCTCTCTCTCATCTGACCCCTATTCAGCTGTGTATGCAGAGCTGGGTGACTCTGGGTTTCTAACTGAGGGCATTAGCTGGAGTGTCTGTGCGTCAGAGGTAGGTACCTGCTATCAGTGGCCTCCCCCACTCCCCTCTATCACCTGAGACCTTTCATGGCAGCTTCTCTCAGTACTGGGCAGGCTGGTGTCACTGCAGCGGCTGGCGGCTCTCACAGCGGTCTCCTCAGCGGCAGCTCTGCTCTCCACGGCATGTCTCCTCACAGCAATCTCCTCAGCAGCAGCTTTGTTCTCCACAGCATGCCTCCTCTCACACACACTGGTGCAAACCCCACCTCCCCTTTTTCCCGCTCTGCCACAGCCAATCAAAACTCCATCAGCCTTCTCACGCCCTCCTCCATTATAAGTCCAAGGGTCCTAGTGCCTGTCTGCTCACTGGTCCTGCTGATGTCTCCCAGGCAACAGCAGAAGGGAGTGTTAACCCCTTCAGCATTAACAGGATGGGTAGTAATCGAAGTTCAGCAAGGGGAAAATTAGGGGACCTTACTCATGTCTTATCCAGTCTGACAGTTGCCTGCAATGCATACCCTTTGTAGTACAAATTAATGGAGTCCAGTTCAGAGTGTCACATAGAGATGGCACAAACTTTTGTTTGTGCAGCTCTCTGCACATGCATTCGCTCCCCTGCATAGCGATTACCACCTGTAGGCGGCAACTACCTGGTCGCAGCAGTGCAAAAAACACCTGCTTGCGACCAGGTCTGAATTAGGCCCTATATAAAACCCGCAATGAATTCCACCTACACTGTATCAAACTTGCCCTGTATCCACCTGCACTGTATCTGACCCACACTGTAACCTGCATTGTGTGTCTCAAAGTATTCTGCACTGTACTACGCAGGTACGGAATGCTGTTTTTGTGATTGGGGAGATTTTGGGGAGCTGCTCGACAAAAAGGCTGATTGATTGGGGCTTTACATGGTCACAGAGTGCCAATAATCAGTGACCCAGGGCCTCCAGGAGGGAGGTACAATTTGGGCACTGAGAATAGGCATGTGCTGGGGGCATGTGCACTTGTGTATGGGGCATGTCTGCTGTTGCTTATTGACACATGGTTTTGTTTGTTTTTCTTTGCTGTTTGGTAACTACTTTAGAGCAATGATATTGTACCCACGATTCTCAGGAAATTTCTGTTTTGGATTGTTTTCTATTGGTAGTACTTGTGAGTTGGTTTGATTGGTTATTGCTAAAACAGTACTAATTTGTAAAATACTGGCGTGTGTTTGTTAGAGATGAGCGGGTTCGGTTCCTCGGAATCCGAACCCGCCCGAACTTCATGTTTTTTTTCACGGGTCCGAGCGACTCGGATCTTCCCGCCTTGCTCGGATAACCCGAGCGCGCCCGAACGTCATCATGACGCTGTCGGATTCTCGCGAGGCTCGGATTCTATCGCGAGACTCGGATTCTATATAAGGAGCCGCGCGTCGCCGCCATTTTCACACGTGCATTGAGATTGATAGGGAGAGGACGTGGCTGGCGTCCTCTCCATTTAGATTAGAAGAGAGAGAGTGAGATTGATTTGAGACAGAGACACTTGATTTACTGGAGCTTAGGAGTACTGTAGAGAGTGCAGAGTTTAGTAGTGACTGACCACAGTGACCACCAGACAGTGCAGTTTTATTTAATATAATCCGTTCTCTGCCTGAAAAAAACGATACACAGTGACTCAGTCACATACCATATCTGTGTGCACTGCTCAGCCCAGTGTGCTGCATCATCTATGTATATATCTGACTGTGCTCACACAGCTTATAATTGTGGGGGAGACTGGGGAGCAGTGCCAGTTATAGGTTATAGCAGGAGCCAGGAGTACATATTATTAAAATTAAACAGTGCACACTTTTGCTGCAGGAGTGCCACTGCCAGTGTGACTGACCAGTGACCTGACCACACTGACCACCAGTATAGTTAGTAGTATACTATATTGTGATTGCCTGAAAAAGTTAAACACTCGTCGTGTGACTTGTGTGGTGTTTTTTTTTTTATTCTATAAAAAACTCATTCTGCTGACAGACAGTGTCCAGCAGGTCCGTCATTATATAATATATACCTGTCCGGCTGCAGTAGTGATATATATATATTTTTTATATCATTATTTATCATCCAGTCGCAGCAGACACAGTACGGTAGTTCACGGCTGTAGCTACCTCTGTGTCGGCACTCGGCAGTCCATCCATAATTGTATACCACCTACCCGTGTTTTTTTTTTCTTTCTTCTTTATACATACATACTACATCTCATTATCAACCAGTCTATATTAGCAGCAGACACAGTACAGTAGTCCACGGCTGTAGCTACCTCTGTGTCGGCACTCGGCAGTCCGTCCATAATTGTATACCACCTACCCGTGGTTTTATTTTCTTTCTTCTTTATACATACATACTACATCTCTTTATCAACCAGTCTATATTAGCAGCAGACACAGTACAGTAGTCCACGGCTGTAGCTACCTCTGAGTCGGCACTCGGCAGTCCATCCATAATTGTATACCACCTACCCGTGGTTTTTTTTTCTTTCTTCTTTATACATACATACTACATCTCATTATCAACCAGTCTATATTAGCAGCAGACACAGTACAGTACGGTAGTCCACGGCTGTAGCTACCTCTGTGTCAGCACTCGGCAGTCCGTCCATAATTGTATACCACCTACCCGTGGTTTTTTTTTTTCTTTCTTCTTTATACATACATACTACATCTCTTTATCAACCAGTCTATATTAGCAGCAGACACAGTACAGTAGTCCACGGCTGTAGCTACCTCTGTGTCGGCACTCGGCAGTCCATCCATAATTGTATACCACCTACCCGTGGTTTTTTTTTCTTTCTTCTTTATACATACATACTACATCTCTTTATCAACCAGTCTATATTAGCAGCAGACACAGTACAGTAGTCCACGGCTGTAGCTACCTCTGTGTCGGCACTCGGCAGTCCATCCATAATTGTATACCACCTACCCGTGGTTTTTTTTTCTTTCTTCTTTATACATACATACTACATCTCTTTATCAACCAGTCTATATTAGCAGCAGACACAGTACAGTAGTCCACGGCTGTAGCTACCTCTGTGTCAGCACTCGGCAGTCCGTCCATAATTGTATACCACCTACCCGTGGTTTTTTTTTCTTTCTTCTTTATACATACATACTACATCTCTTTATCAACCAGTCTATATTAGCAGCAGACACAGTACAGTACGGTAGTCCACGGCTGTAGCTACCTCTGTGTCGGCACTCGGCAGTCCGTCCATAATTGTATACCACCTACCCGTGGTTTTTTTTCTTTCTTCTTTATACATACATACTACATCTCTTTATCAACCAGTCTATATTAGCAGCAGACACAGTACAGTAGTCCACGGCTGTAGCTACCTCTGTGTCGGCACTCGGCAGTCCATCCATAATTGTATACCACCTACCCGTGGTTTTTTTTTCTTTCTTCTTTATACATACATACTACATCTCTTTATTAACCAGTCTATATTAGCAGCAGACACAGTACAGTAGTCCACGGCTGTAGCTACCTCTGTGTCGGCACTCGGCAGTCCATCCATAATTGTATACCACCTACCCGTGGTTTTTTTTTCTTTCTTCTTTATACATACATACTACATCTCTTTATCAACCAGTCTATATTAGCAGCAGACACAGTACAGTACGGTAGTCCACGGCTGTAGCTACCTCTGTGTCGGCACTCGGCAGTCCGTCCATAATTGTATACCACCTACCCGTGGTTTTTTTTTCTTTCTTCTTTATACATACATACTACATCTCTTTATCAACCAGTCTATATTAGCAGCAGACACAGTACAGTACGGTAGTCCACGGCTGTAGCTACCTCTGTGTCGGCACTCGGCAGTCCGTCCATAATTGTATACCACCTACCCGTGGTTTTTTTTTCTTTCTTCTTTATACATACATACTACATCTCTTTATTAACCAGTCTATATTAGCAGCAGACACAGTACAGTAGTCCACGGCTGTAGCTACCTCTGTGTCGGCACTCGGCAGTCCATCCATAATTGTATACTAGTATCCATCCATCTCCATTGTTTACCTGAGGTGCCTTTTAGTTGTACCTATTAAAATATGGAGAACAAAAATGTTGAGGTTCCAAAATTAGGGAAAGATCAAGATCCACTTCCACCTCGTGCTGAAGCTGCTGCCACTAGTCATGGCCAAGACGATGAAATGCCAGCAACGTCGTCTGCCAAGGCCGATGCCCAATGTCATAGTACAGAGCATGTCAAATCCAAAACACCAAATATCAGTAAAAAAAGGACTCCAAAACCTAAAATAAAATTGTCGGAGGAGAAGCGTAAACTTGCCAATATGCCATTTACCACACGGAGTGGCAAGGAACGGCTGAGGCCCTGGCCTATGTTCATGGCTAGTGGTTCAGCTTCACATGAGGATGGAAGCACTCAGCCTCTCGCTAGAAAAATGAAAAGACTCAAGCTGGCAAAAGCAGTAGCACCGCAAAGAACTGTGCGTTCTTCGAAATCCCAAATCCACAAGGAGAGTCCGACTCCAATTGTGTCGGTTGCGATGCCTGACCTTCCCAACACTGGACGTGAAGAGCATGCGCCTTCCACCATTTGCACGCCCCCTGCAAGTGATGGAAGGAGCACCCGCAGTCCAGTTCCTGATAGTCAGATTGAAGATGTCAGTGTTGAAGTACACCAGGATGAGGAGGATATGGGTGTTGCTGGCGCTGGGGAGGAAATTGACCAGGAGGATTCTGATGGTGAGGTGGTTTGTTTAAGTCAGGCACCCGGGGAGACACCTGTTGTCCGTGGGAGGAATATGGCCGTTGACATGCCTGGTGAAAATACCAAAAAAATCAGCTCTTCGGTGTGGAAGTATTTCACCAGAAATGCGGACAACAGGTGTCAAGCCGTGTGTTCCCTTTGTCAAGCTGTAATAAGTAGGGGTAAGGACGTTAACCACCTCGGAACATCCTCCCTTATACGTCACCTGCAGCGCATTCATAATAAGTCAGTGACAAGTTCAAAAGCTTGGGCCGACAGCGGAAGCAGTCCACTGACCAGTAAATCCCTTCCTCTTGTAACCAAGCTCACGCAAACCACCCCACCAACTCCCTCAGTGTCAATTTCCTCCTTCCCCAGGAATGCCAATAGTCCTGCAGGCCATGTCACTGGCAATTCTGATGATTCCTCTCCTGCCTGGGATTCCTCCGATGCATCCTTGCATGTAACGCCTACTGCTGCTGGCGCTGCTGTTGTTGCTGCTGGGAGTCGTTGGTCATCCCAGAGGGGAAGTCGTAAGACCACTTGTACTACTTCCACCAAGCAATTGACTGTCCAACAGTCCTTTGCGAGGAAGATGAAATATCACAGCAGTCATCCTACTGCAAAGCGGATAACTGAGGCCTTGACATCCTGGGTGGTGAGAAACGTGGTTCCGGTATCCATCATTACTGCAGAGCCAACTAGAGACTTGTTGGAGGTACTGTGTCCCCGGTACCAAATACCATCTAGGTTCCATTTCTCTAGGCAGGCGATACCGAAAATGTACACAGACCTCAGAAAAAGAGTCACCAGTGTCCTAAAAAATGCAGCTGTACCCAATGTCCACTTAACCACGGACATGTGGACAAGTGGAGCAGGGCAGGGTCAGGACTATATGACTGTGACAGCCCACTGGGTAGATGTATGGACTCCCGCCGCAACAACAGCAGCGGCGGCACCAGTAGCAGCATCTCGCAAACGCCAACTCTTTCCTAGGCAGGCTACGCTTTGTATCACCGGTTTCCAGAATACGCACACAGCTGAAAACCTCTTACGGCAACTGAGGAAGATCATCGCGGAATGGCTTACCCCAATTGGACTCTCCTGTGGATTTGTGGCATCGGACAACGCCAGCAATATTGTGTGTGCATTAAATATGGGCCAATTCCAGCACGTCCCATGTTTTGCACATACCTTGAATTTGGTGGTGCAGAATTTTTTAAAAAACGACAGGGGCGTGCAAGAGATGCTGTCGGTGGCCAGAAGAATTGCGGGACACTTTCGGCGTACAGGCACCACGTACAGAAAACTGGAGCACCACCAAAAACTACTGAACCTGCCCTGCCATCATCTGAAGCAAGAAGTGGTAACGAGGTGGAATTCAACCCTCTATATGCTTCAGAGGTTGGAGGAGCAGCAAAAGGCCATTCAAGCCTATACAATTGAGCACGATATAGGAGGTGGAATGCACCTGTCTCAAGCGCAGTGGAGAATGATTTCAACGTTGTGCAAGGTTCTGATGCCCTTTGAACTTGCCACACGTGAAGTCAGTTCAGACACTGCCAGCCTGAGTCAGGTCATTCCCCTCATCAGGCTTTTGCAGAAGAAGCTGGAGACATTGAAGGAGGAGCTAACACGGAGCGATTCCGCTAGGCATGTGGGACTTGTGGATGGAGCCCTTAATTCGCTTAACAAGGATTCACGGGTGGTCAATCTGTTGAAATCAGAGCACTACATTTTGGCCACCGTGCTCGATCCTAGATTTAAAGCCTACCTTGGATCTCTCTTTCCGGCAGACACAAGTCTGCTGGGGTTGAAAGACCTGCTGGTGAGAAAATTGTCAAGTCAAGCGGAACGCGACCTGTCAACAACATCTCCTCTTTCACATTCTCCCGCAACTGGGGGTGCGAGGAAAAGGCTCAGAATTCCGAGCCCACCCGCTGGCGGTGATGCAGGGCAGTCTGGAGCGACTACTGATGCTGACATCTGGTCCGGACTGAAGGACCTGACAACGATTACGGACATGTCGTCTACTGTCACTGCATATGATTCTCTCACCATTGAAAGAATGGTGGAGGATTATATGAGTGACCGCATCCAAGTAGGCACGTCACACAGTCCGTACTTATACTGGCAGGAAAAAGAGGCAATTTGGAGGCCCTTGCACAAACTGGCTTTATTCTACCTAAGTTGCCCTCCCACAAGTGTGTACTCCGAAAGAGTGTTTAGTGCCGCCGCTCACCTTGTCAGCAATCGGCGTACGAGGTTACATCCAGAAAATGTGGAGAAGATGATGTTCATTAAAATGAATTATAATCAATTCCTCCGTGGAGACATTCACCAGCAGCAATTGCCTCCACAAAGTACACAGGGTGCTGAGATGGTGGATTCCAGTGGGGACGAATTGATAATCTGTGAGGAGGGGGATGTACACGGTGATATATCGGAGGATGATGATGTGGTGGACATCTTGCCTCTGTAGAGCCAGTTTGTGCAAGGAGAGATTAATTGCTTCTTTTTTGGGGGGGGTCCAAACCAACCCGTCATATCAGTCACTGTCGTGTGGCAGACCCTGTCACTGAAATGATGGGTTGGTTAAAGTGTGCATGTCCTGTTTATACAACATAAGGGTGGGTGGGAGGGCCCAAGGACAATTCCATCTTGCACCTCTTTTTTCTTTTCTTTTTCTTTGCGTCATGTGCTGTTTGGGGAGGGTTTTTTGGAAGGGCCATCCTGCGTGACACTGCAGTGCCACTCCTAGATGGGCCCGGAGTTTGTGTCGGCCACTAGGGTCGCTTATCTTACTCACACAGTCAGCTACCTCATTGCGCCTCTTTTTTTCTTTGCGCCATGTGCTGTTTGGGGAGGGTTTTTTGGAAGGGACATCCTGCGTGACACTGCAGTGCCACTCCTAGATGGGCCCGGTGTTTGTGTCGGCCACTAGGGTCGCTTATCTTACTCACACAGTCAGCTACCTCATTGCGCCTCTTTTTTTCTTTGCGTCATGTGCTGTTTGGGGAGGGTTTTTTGGAAGGGACATCCTGCGTGACACTGCAGTGCCACTCCTAGATGGGCCCGGTGTTTGTGTCGGCCACTAGGGTCGCTTATCTTACTCACACAGTCAGCTACCTCATTGCGCCTCTTTTTTTCTTTGCGTCATGTGCTGTTTGGGGAGGGTTTTTTGGAAGGGACATCCTGCGTGACACTGCAGTGCCACTCCTAGATGGGCCCGGTGTTTGTGTCGGCCACTAGGGTCGCTTATCTTACTCACACAGCGACCTCGGTGCAAATTTTAGGACTAAAAATAATATTGTGAGGTGTGAGGTATTCAGAATAGACTTAAAATGAGTGTAAATTATGGTTTTTGAGGTTAATAATACTTTGGGATCAAAATGACCCCCAAATTCTATGATTTAAGCTGTTTTTTAGGGTTTTTTGAAAAAAAACACCCGAATCCAAAACACACCCGAATCCGACAAAAAAAATTCGGTGAGGTTTTGCCAAAACGCGGTCGAACCCAAAACACGGCCGCGGAACCGAACCCAAAACCAAAACCCAAAACCCGAAAAATTTCAGGCGCTCATCTCTAGTGTTTGTGCCGCTGCTCTGTTGCTTAGTTTAGCCAGCCAGGCTTTGGCCTATGTTGGTGAACAATATTGGCCCTCATTCTGAGTTGATCGCACGTAGCAACTTTTTGCTGCTCATGCGATCAACTTCACGCCGCCTATGGGGGGAATATATTTTAGCATAGCAGGGCTGCGATCGCTTGTGCAGCCCTGCTATGCTAAAAATGCTTCCTGCTAAACAAGACCAGGGTCAGACTTACTTACCCTGTGCGACAGATCCAGCGACGAAGGTCCCGGATTTGACGTCAGACATCCACCTTCCAAATGCCTGGACACACCTGCGTTCACCTCACCACGCCTGGAAAATGGTCAGTTGACACCCCGGAACGCCTCCCATCTGTCAGTCTTCTTCCGATCGCCGCTGCAATAACTTTTTCCACTGGCGGCGCCGCTGCCCGGTGCAATGACGTGCGTGCGCAATGCGTCCGCTGCGCATGCACATTTCTGACCCATTCACACCGCTGCGACAAACTGCAGAGTGCGAACAGGTCGGAATGACCCCCATTGTGAACAGTGAGGTGGTCAAAATTGACTGGAAATGAATGTTATTGAGGTTAATAATACTGTAGGAAAAAATAAAATTCTGTGATTTTAGCAGTTTTTCTGTTGTCTTTTTCCAAAAAATACAGTTCCAAAACCAAAACCTGAAAGGGTGGTTTTGGCAAAAAACAATCCAGATCCAAAACACGAAAGAAGATCCAGATCCAAAACCAAAACACAAAACCTGAAAAGTGTCTGGTGCACATCTCTAACAACAACGGATAGAAAGTATAAATGCTTTCTGTCTCTGCTGTATTTCTGGCAACCACAGCTACCGTGCATTGGAAGACACATCCCTGATTTTAGTTTTGTAGTTTGATAACATTGGGGGGTCATTCCGAGTTGATCGCTAGCTGCATTTGTTCGCAGCGCAGCGATCAGGCAAAAAAAGGCTGTTCTGCGCATGCGTATGCGGCACAAAGCACACGCGCGTTGTACGAGCACAATGAACAATGTAGTTTTGCACAGGGTCTTGCAAAGCATTTCAGTCGCACTGGTGGCCGCAGAGTGATTGACATGAAGTAGGCGTTACTGGCTGTCAACTGACCGTTTTCAGGGAGTGTGCGGAAAAATGCAGGCGTGGCAGGAAAAATGCAGGCGTGGCTGGGCGAACGCTGGGCGGGTTTGTGACGTCAAAACAGGAACTGAACAGTCTGAAGTGATCGCAAGCGCTGAGTAGGTTCTGAGCTACTCTGAAACTGCACAAAAAAACTTTGTAGCCACTCTGCGATACATTCGTTTGCACTACGGCTAAGGTAAAATACACTTCCAGGGGGTGGCGGCATAGCGTTTGCATGGCTGCTAAAAACTGCTAGAGAACGATCAACTTGGAATGACCACCATTGTTCAAGTTGGTCAATCATGGAATTCATTGTAGGTATAATAAATATCACCTTCCTACAATAAGTACTATCACCCAAAGGCTTGTGCTCACATGAAGTGACCATTTTACTATTGATGTCTGAAAAAGGCCTAATGCCTTTCTTCTTATAACAGCTGACAAGAAGTCAACCCAGATAAGTCACATACAGTAGGCATGGGTCCTGAATGTCCACAGCAGTGCAGAGTATTTGCTGTTTACACAATTTTGTTAGTGATGCCAGATCTGCATGGTGACACTGCATGGCAGTGTCACTATGAAGGAACAACACTCAAAAATAGGCATGTAAAGCTATTGTCAAGCTGATGCAAGCACAAATTGTCATGTAAAAAACACCAGATCAATCAGAGCAGCCAAAGGAATGTGAAATCTAAATATGGCTACAAACATTTCATATATATTCTGAATGCAAACCCAGTGAATTGTGCAACTCACAGCCATGCATTTCTGCAAAAGTTTCATTATTATAGTTATTACCAAGACCAAAAATAAGAACGTTTTGTTGGGACAGTCAGACTGTTTTATGGTGCCTGCTTTAGTTCATCCCAATCCAGAGAAAATATAAGTTTTTTAGTATGAAAATCTCTAATTACAATAGGCTCCCTAGTGTACTAAATTAAAAATATGAAGATCAGTGCCATAACTAGACATTTTGGTGCCCTGTGCCAGAAAAATAATTGTTGGCCCCTCTATCACCATATTGAAAATAGGGACAGTGTGTGCCCAAGGCGTGTGCTAAAAATATAGGGGTGTGGCTTTATGGAGAAGGGGTGTGACCATAGAATAGGACCAATTCACATTACACGTTACAGTAGTGTCCATTGTTCACATTACACCACACAGCAGTACTCCTTACACACATTATGCCACAGTAGAGGCCCTTATACACATGACACCACAGTAGCGACCATGATACACATTATGCCAGATAGAGCCCACATTAGGTTAGGTAGATTTCATGATACACATTAATCCAGGTAGAACCCACATTATGCCAGGTAGAGCCCCTGATACACATTATGCCAGGTAGAGCCCCTGAAAGAGTGTGTGTGTGTGTGTGTTATTCCCCTCCACTCCAGAACACACAGCTTTACCTTCCATTGCACGCTGCAACCAGAGTGGAAACACGGCGTGGGCGACAAGCTACAGTACTGCAACCACAGAGCGGGAAGCCAAGAGGAACACAGTGTGTGGCTGATGAGCTGCAGTGTTGCCCAGCTACCATTCTATCCAGCAATATAACAACTAGCTGGGTGCTGCAGCTACCGAGCATGGAAACACTTTGTGGGCCAGACCTGTAGGTGTTGCTGGCGCTATGTGCCAGGCACCACTAGCACACACCTAGTTACGGCTCTGATGAAGATTATATAGTTTGTACATTGAACTTGGTGATAAAAAGTTTCAAAAGACTTTTATGATTTCACTAAAACTATTTTATATTCAAAACTCTATTTCACCGCCAGATACCTAAAACACAATCTCTGAAATTAAAGGGTGAAATTAGATTTAATCATTTTATTAGATTTGTTTTTCAAAGTTGGATACACTTACAAGTTCTTTTATCAATTTGAACTGCACTTATGTAGTCTAAACATTTTCTATAATTAAATAATCCCTTTTTCAAATTTGATAAAAACAGTCAACCCTTTAAAATTAAAATTTGTCCTAGGGTACAGCAAAGCAATTTCATCTCCTTGCTATAATTGGATTCATATTAGATTGCACTTATGACAATTATATAAATTCAGGATATGAGCTGTGTTTTGAAAAATATTTGAAAAGAATGTCTTTTCAAGTATAGTATATGGCTGATGTTTGAATATTTTAGGTAAAGTTTGTTGTTTAGTCAGAATTAAATTATAATGGGATTTTAATAGGAATCTCCAGAGTATCCTATTAAACTATATTTATTGTAATCTCAACAAAATGATGTGCTTAATTGTGCCTATTGCAAGATCTTAAGCTACGGTAGGCATAGTTGTATGCTACACATTTGTAGAGTCTGTGATAACCTCCCTTTTGATGTTAATTTTAATTTTTAGATACATCTTGGTCTTGGTACATCATTGGTGACATTCTACCCTTTCCCCAACAATGGGGGTAATTCAGAGTTGATCGCAGCAGCAAATTTGTTAGCAGTTGGGCAAAACCATGTGCACTGCAGGTGTGGCAGATATAACATTTGCAGAGAGAGTTAGATTTGGGTGGGTTATTTTGTTTCTGTGCAGGGTAAATACTGGCTGCTTTATTTTTACACTGCAATTTAGATTTCAGTTTGAACACACCCTACCCAAATCTAACCCTCTCTGCACATGTAATATCTGCCCCATCTGCAGTGCACATGGTTTTGCCCAACTGCTAACAAATTTGCTGCTGCGATCAACTCTGAATTACCCCCATTGTTGGGGAAAGGGTAGAATGTCACCAATGATGTACCAAGACCAAGATGTATCTAAAACTTAAAATTAACATCAAAAGGGAGGTTATCACAGACTCTACAAATGTCCCCTGAGCTCTTCGCCACAATTCTGTGCCCCCTGAGCATCCCCATTTACACTGTGCCCCTGAGTTATTTTGTTTCTGTGCAGGGTAAATACTGGCTGCTTTATTTTTACACTGCAACTTAGATTTCAGTGCACATACTTTGGAGGTAATTCTGAGTTGATCGCAGCAGCAAGTTTGTTAGCAATTGGGCAAAACCATGTGCACTGCAGGGGGGGGGGGCAGATATAACATTTGCAGAGAGAGTTAGATTTGGGTGGGTTATTTTGTTTCTGTGCAGGGTAAATAATGGCTGCTTTATTTTTACACTGCCATTTAGATTTCAGTTTGAACACACCCCACCCAAATCTAACTCTCTCTGCACATGTTATATCTGCCCTCCCTGCAGTGCACATGGGAGGTCATTCCGAGTTGTTCGCTCTGTAAAAATCTTCGCATCGCAGCGATTTTCCGCTTAATGCGCATGCGCAATGTCCGCACTGCGACTGCGCCAAGTAAATTTGCTATGCAGTTAGGATTTTTACTCACGGCTTTTTCATCGTTCTGGCGATCGTAATGTGATTGACAGGAAGTGGGTGTTACTGGGCGGAAACAGGCCGTTTTATGGGCGTGTGGGGAAAAACGCTACCGTTTCCGGAAAAAACGCAGGAGTGGCCGGAGAAGCGGGGGAGTGTCTGGGCGAACGCTGGGTGTGTTTGTGACATCAAACCAGGAACGACAAGCACTGAAATGATCGCAGATGCCGAGTAAGTCTGAAGCTACTCAGAAACTGCTACGAGGTGTGTAATCGCAATATTGCGAATACATCGTTCGCAATTTTAAGATGCTAAGATTCACTCCCAGTAGGCGGCGGCTTAGCATGAGCAAATCTGCTAAAATTCACTTGCGAGCGAACAACTCGGAATGAGGGCCATGGTTTTGCCCAACTGCTAACAAATTTGATGCTGCAATCAACTCTGAATTACCCCCAATGTCACAACCATCACCTGATTGTGACTTGTAACTGGTCCTTTTTCTCTTGCTTTCTCCTCAAACGTAATAGTTTTTCTCCAAAGTTGTGAGAGAAACAGAGGAACATGAGAAGGTAGTAGCTAAGGGTAGCTAGGAGGAAGGGCAGCCTTAGAAAAAATGTGTCATGGGTGGCTATGCATTTTTCAAATAGATGAAAAGAACATATAAAAAAATGTTGGTATGAGCAAGCCACTGATATCAAGCCCTAGGGGCCGACAGAATGGTGAGAAAATGTCAAATGCACGGGCGTTCGCGAGGTGATTGACAGGAAGAGGACATTTGTATGTGGTAACTGCCCATTTCCTGGGAGTGTCAGGAAAAACGCAGGCGTTCCCAAGCGTTTTCAGGGTGGGTGTCTGACGTCAGCTCCGGCCCCGATCAGCCTGTTTGTATCGGACTGTAGGAGTAAGTCCTGGGTTACATACAGACTGCACAGACTGGAAAAATCATTCGATGGTGAGTGAGTTGCAAACGAATTTGCAGCTGTCCGCTGTCTGGCAGAATTTACACACAGCGTACACATGCAATTGCATACTTATACAGGGCGGGTTTTCACTGTTCCTGGGCGGTGACTATCTGATCGCAGACCTCTGCAAATTTACAAAGGAGCGATCAGGTCTGAATTAGGCCCTTAGAAACGTTTAAAGAGATAAAGTCTCAACCAATCAGTTTCTAACTGTCATTTTACATGCCATGTTTTGTTGGTAGTTTATCTCTTATTTATTTCTCTCCAAGGTTTGATACATCTACCTCTGAAACATAAAAATGTGGGAGTGGGCTTTTCTTGTTGTAGGGAGCATTTCCTGTTCTGTCTATTAAAGTGTAAACACTTTTTGTCAAAGTTCCAACTTCAGTAATCCCAGTCATGTTAATTATCCAAGAGTCAAGGAAAGTTTATAAGATCCCCTGTAAATTTGTGCACACTGCTGTAAGTCTTTAAGAGGGAGCAATCATTACCAGCCCATTCTCTTTAGGGCTGTCTGAGGATGTAGAGATGTCAGTATGTCCATTTTTTTTTACAACATTTTTAACTTTTTAAGCTCCCATACATTACATATGATGACCTGAAACTATTATTCCAACATACGGCAATTTTACTTTCCAAACATTATCAGATGTACAGTATGGCGTTTTTATAACTCCTGTTTCAGAATTGCCAGCCTTTGTTCTAAACTGTGTTTGAAAGAAAATGATCTCTTAATCCTGGCATATTTTTTATGCTTGCTGGGGTGCCTTGTTTAACCAATCTTTATAACTTTTTAAGATTTTGTGATATTCAAGTTTGTAAATTAAAACTGGAGTTTATGGGAAACAGTGTACAACTCTTTCAGATGTCAGTGACACACATCTGTCAGGCTTCTGCTGTCCTTTCTTATTATTTTTTTAGCAGTTATTTATATAGCGCACATATATTCCTCAGCGCTTTACAGAGAATATTTGGCCATTCACATCATTCCCTGCCCCAGTGGAGCTTACAATCTATGGGACTAATTCAGACCTGATCGCAACAGCAAACTTTTTCTCTAATTGGCAAAACCATGTGCACTGCAGGGGGAGGGGAGGGGGCAGATATAACATGTGCAAAGAGAGTTAGATTTGGGTGGGGTGTGTTCAAACTGAAATCTAAATTGCAGTAAAAAATAAAGCAGCCACTATTTACTCTGCACAGAAACAAAATAACCCACCCAAATCTAACTCTATCTGCACATGTTACATCTGCCCCACTTGCAGTGCACATGGTATTTCCCATTAGAGAAAGATTTTGTTTTTGCAAATAGGTCTGAATTAGGCCTTATAGTCCCTACCACATGTTCACACAGACACATTCAAGCTAGGATTAATTTTGTTGGGAGCCAATTAAACCACCAGTATATTTTTGGATTGTGGGAGGAAACCGGAGCACCTGGAGGAAACCCATGCAAGTATGGGGAGAATATACAAACTCCGCACAACCTCAGTGCTGTGAGGCAGTGATGCTAACCATTACACCATCCATATAGCCCATAATATTACTCATGCATCACACCACATCATGTGTGGATAGGAAGATCCCTCTGTGAAGGGGGGGGGGGGGGGGGGATTCATTACACCATCCGTACTGTCCTTTTAATCAAAGTTAAACTGCATTGTCCCAGGTATGTGCTGATGGAGCCTCAGAAAGTGGTTTTGAAATCTGGACCTCACTACCTTGTATGGAAGAGTTAGTCTCACCTGATTTAATGAGAATGAGAAAATCTTAGTTCCTTCAGGGAGGGCTCTTCCTATCCACACATGATGTGGTTTGATACATGAGTAATTTTATGCCTCAATTATAACCAAATAAATGTATGTTTACTGTAGATTTAAAAGCAATTAAAATGTAATAATTTATGGATCTTTGCAGCACAAGCATAATTAAGAAAGTATTATGAGAAATACATTGCAAAAATTATGTTCTTTACTGATTAGAGGTATAGTTGAGTAAGTTCCTATTTTATTTCTATATAGGTTACACAAGTCAGTGAAGAATAGTTAAGTATGCTGGTAATTTATAATGCATTATACCGAGAGTGAAATCTTCAAATCATAAAAGCACCACGCTGAGCACCAGGATTACAGATTCATTAAAAGACATGTCATATACACCAATGGTTCTCTTATGCTGAGTACTTTTACTGCATGGGTTATTTTCATTGTTATTTTCCATTTTAAAACACAAAATGCAAAGGTATTCTTATTTCTGACAATTATATTATATTATGAACAAATTTTCACTGAAACCTAAAAAATATTTTATGGTTTACAGGTTTAAAATACGTTTTTATTAATACTTACACATATAACAACCATTTTTGTATTTATTTTTACTTTGTCTCATACTTTTTGCTCAAATATTTTACTATAATAAGTGTACTATAGGTTACTAATCCCAAGCCTGTATTAGTTATAACCTTGATATGTTCAGTCTACTCCAATGTTACGGTACAGTATGTATCAGATATCACTTAGGAGGTGCCATCCAGGTAACTTTAAGCAGGCCATACACCTTAAGATTATCTTTCCAAAAGTTCAACTAGTTGGTTGGTTGGAACGAAAATCTGGAAATGTATGGGAGCATATGACAAGCTACTATTTGCTCTAGAATACTTTAAAAAATCCATGTTATTTAACCAATTCGTCTTAACGACTGTTTATTACAGATGTAATTACAGATGACTCCTGTTTTTTTTTATTTTAGCTTTGGTTTTTAATCTGTATTCATTTTGTGATTTGATTCTAACTTGGTAAAAAACATCTTTGCAAATGTTTGTGTGGTATCTGTATTTTTTTTTTTATGAAATGCAAAAAACTGTTAATTCATGTAATTTTGGTCTGTTTTTGTTCCTACAGTATTATTAACCTTAATAACATTAATTTCAAGTCAATTTGGATAAGTGAAGACCAATAACACCCCTCAAACATAACATGGCATAGGATGTGGGCATGCTCCAAGGGCACAGGGGGGAAGAAGGTTGGAGCATGGAGGTGGTAACTCAGGGTGGAGAAGGTCAGGAAGAACAGATGTGTAGGGGACACTCAAGGGGCACAGTGTTGGGATGGTGTTCAGGAGCACAGAATGGGGAAGGGGTGCTCACGGGGACACAGTATAAGTGGTGAATGTGCAGGGGCATAGTGTAAAGGTAGGATGCTCGGGGGGCACAAGATGGGGGAAGGGAGCTCAGGGGGACACACTTACCCTGTGGGGATGCTCAGGGGCACAGTGTAAATGGGGATGCTCAGGGGGCACAGAATTGTGGGGAAAAGCTCAGGGGACACAGGATAAGTGGGGGAAACTCAGGGGCAAAGGGCAAGAAGGAGATTCTCAGGGGCACAGGATGGGGAAGGAGAGTTCAGGTAGACAGCATAAGGGGGGGGGGGCTTTCAGGGGGAAAGGGATGGTGGAGGGAAGTTCAGGGGGATACAGAGTAAGTAAGGACTCTTGGTGGGCACAGAGTAATGGGGAATGCTCAGGTGGCACATGGTAAATGAGATTCTCAAGGGGCACAAGATGGAGGAGGGGAGCTTAGGGTGGGGGAGACAGAACACGTATAATGCCAGGAATGTGGGGGCAGAGCAGTCCGCTAGGTCCAATAGTAAGCCGGAACCCCTACCGGGGTGTTAGTGAGTCAATTTGGCCAGTGACAGAGGAGATAAACCACTCCTGGATCCATGGCATGTCCTCCAGCATGCCCCTGCTCTCTCACCTCAGGCACATCGGCAGGTTCTCCTCAGGCAGATCGGCTCTGCATCTCTCCAGAGGAGGCAGAAGCAGAGCAGTTCAACAGGCTATCACTTCCTTCTTCCCCTGCTGTGCGGCATGGATGTTGGGGCCAGTGGGTGAGAGGCAGTGACAACTCTGTTTTTTCCCCCAGTAATGCATTCTGTGTCATATCCAATCAGCAACCTGTTACCATGGTAACGGGTGCTAATTGGATCTGACAGGCAGAAATAAGACTCCGCTTTCCAGACCAAAACACAGAGATTCAATGACAGGATTTCTGTGTTTGCCTCATTTTCAGATCCGAGCCCAGGACTTGGATCTGCTCAGAACCCCTAAGTTTAGGTGGGTTCGGTTTCCAGGAAACCAATCCTGCTCATCTCTACTGTTTATGTCCATTTTCTTATTTTTGGGTGCAAATGGTTGATTGTTATTTGCTCCCATGCATTAACAGAATTTTGTTCCAACCAACTAATTAGTTTCAGTAATATTAATTAATAATAATAGTTGGAATGATGCCTAGATAAGGATATATAACTGCTATTGTTAGATAGAGAGACACCTATATGATGCTGCACCATATACTAATAATAATAGAACACTCCATTATATATCCTTCTAGGGGTTTAATACTAGAATTGGTGTTGCTACAGATGAAGCCACCTTTATCTTGACTGGCTGAGGCATTTGTCCCGATCGAGCATATGCAGCGTCCCGGGGTGTAGGGAGGCGCGCCTAGTCACAGAGAGGCGTACCTAATCGCACGGAGAGCATTTGGCGTTACCTTTAAATGTAATACCTGTGATCATCCACCACTGCGCATGCGTGTGGTCTCCCGTAAAATACAATACTGATATATATAATAAGGACTACTTTACTAAGGCGTCTCCTTACGCTGCATACAGTAAATACTCATTACGCTGCATTATTTAATACAGTATATACGGTACAGATGCAAATAGTACAGCATACAGCATACAGTATATGATCCATCTACAGTACTTTATGAATATGTGAGCATCCAAGTCCTGCAGACAAAACAAGAAAAAAACAGTAGTGTACACTTTCGCAAATGGACATGTTAGAAGTTCACTATTGCCTCTTGAGATTAGGAATTTTGTACAGTATGTTAGCGTGCTAATCCCGTAGCCATTACAGCATAACCAAAACCAATGGATTTATTCATCTGTCTGCGGCGAAGCAATGAAGTGTTCCGCTTCCTATACTCAGAGTACCGGGTTCGATTCCTAAAGTACGAATGCATGTTAGTTTTTTCAAGACACTTTATTTATTTTTTTATTCACATAAACCAGGGCAAAGCTGCAGGAGCGGTTCTACTGTTAAGGTTCTATGCACCAAACAGTACACATACAATTCTGTAGCAGGGTAGACTCAATAGAAATGGCTACCACCTATGACTCCTTGCCCCATGGAGGCCCTAGGCTACAGAGCAGTAACAGTCCATATTTTGCAGGCTATGGGGCAATGCTGAAGGAGCGTCACAATCCCCTAGCTAAAATACACATGGGCGATAGGAATAAGTGAGGTCTATGCACATTACGGTACACCGGACTCGATCGCATAGCACACTGGCAAAATGGCCACCGCCCCTGAGCTCCGAACATGTGGCAGGCAGCGCTCGGATATGGAGTGAGAGATGGTATAAGTTTTGCAGGCTACGGGGCAATGCTGAAGGAGCGTCACAATCCCCTAGCCAAAATACACAGGGGCGATAGAGATAAGCGAGGTCTATGCACATTATGTTACACCGGGCTCGATCGCATAGCAAACTGACAAAACACAAGTTTTACATAAAGCAGGGCAAAGCTGCAGGAGAGTTTCTACTGTCAAGGTTCTATGCACCATACGGTACACATTCAATTCTATAGCAGGGCAGACTCAATTAAAATGGCTACCGCCTGTGAGTCCTAGCTCCATGAAGGCACTCGGCTATGGAGCAAGTAACAGCACAGATTTTGCAGGCTACAGGGCAATGCTGAAGGAGTGTCAGAATCCCCTAGCTAAAATACACAGGGGTGATAGGGATAAGTGAGGCCAATGCACATAACGATACACCGCAAAGTTCCCCATGGTTTTGATTATGCCTTTTCTTTGAACACGGTACTTTCCACTGCCTCACCCTACCCCCATCCCACTTTCCCCTTCCCCCCTGGGAGCCTGCAAAGTACATGCAGTAGACAGGGAGGGAGTTCCGATCAGGTTACATGACATGTGCAACAGTATACTACTGTATGTAGGAAAATCCCCCGCCCACTCTGATTTATGTGAAACCTGTGTGCACCCTTCCATTGAATGTATAACAAAGAAAAAAAATTATAGTAAAGTGAATGTTACAGGAACACATAAAAAAAAGGTTGGGCCTTCCTTCCCATTGGTGTTGGTTTATGCCTTAGGGGACTCGGACGCTAATACTTGTATTTCAAGAGCACAGCATTTTCCACTGCCTCTCCCTACCCCCATCGCCCTTCCCCCCAGGGAGCCTGCACAGGTCATGCAGTGGATAGGGAGGGAGTTCAGGTCAGGTACAATACACAAATGCCGACGATCTACAGTACTGTGTTTCTCAGTTAGTTGCGTCGGAATACACTAATTTATACTCATTACCGCTGTGTATTTGTATATAGTGGAATGAATCGCTGCTGCAGATTTACTTTGATTTATGTGAAACCTGTGTGCACCCTTTCATTGAATGTATAACAAAGAAAAAAAAAGAATAAAGTGAATGTCACGTGAACAGATAAAAAAAAGGTTGGCACTTTGGGACTCTCAGCGTGGGAGGTGGGACCCTTCATCGCTAGGTTGGTATGGAAGGGGAGACAATTAGCTACCGGAGGGTACCAACCCCAAGTTTCTGTGACCCCCACAAGGCTCATGGCAAGCGTCGGAACCCATAGTGGGTCTGAATTAACGGGCCCATTATAGTCTATGGGAAAATGGGTCCACTTTGCGTACTGATATATCTGGTTCTGGGTGTCCCAGAGACTCAGGACTGATACCATACAAAAGAGGAGACTCTTGGCTTTCGGGACAGACCAACCACTAGTTTATGTGACACTGGAAAGGGAAACGGGAAGCAACCGTGTTTCGCGTCCCCTCCAGTTGTCCGCCTAGCTTGCACAGGATGCAGGGTTTCTGGCTAGATAGGAAATACTGTACAGAAATGCTAAGCATGGTAATTTGACATTCAGGAACATAGGGAGGAGTTTTTATCTCTCTCTATTATACTTAGAAAAATTACACTTGCCACTGTACGTTACAAGCTGTTCGTGCTAATTAGTACACTAGTAGAACATACTGTACAGAGATACTAAGGACAGTGATTTGGCATCCACAAAGTTAGGGAGGAGCTTTAATCTCTCTCCATTGTTTTCTTTCTAAGTATAATGGAGAGAGATAAAAGCTCCTCCCTAATTTCCTGGGTGCCAAATTACCATTTTTAGTATCTCTGTGCTCTATATTCTACTAGTGTACTAATTAGCACGAACAGCTTTTAATGTACAGAGGCAAGTTTAATATTTCTATGTATAATGGAGAGAGATAAAAGCTCCTCTGTAAGTTCCTAGATGCCAAATCACCATCCTTAGTATCTCTGTACAGTATGTTCTACTAGTGTACTAATTAGCACAAACAGCTTTTAACTGAATGCCAAATCACTGTACTTAGTATCTCTGTACAGTATGTCCTATTAGGGTACTAATTAGCATGAACAGGTTGTAATGTACAGGGCAGGTTTAATCTTTCTATGTATAATGGAGAGAGATAAAAGCTCCTCAGTAAGTTCCTGGATGCCAAATCACCGTACTTAGTGTCTCTGTACAGTATGTTCTATTAGGGTACTAATTAGCTGTTCGTGCTAATTAGTACCCTAATAGAAAATACTATACAGAGATACTAAAGACGGTGATTTGGCAACCAGGAACTTACGTAGGAGCTTTTATCTCTCTACATTATACATAGAAAGATCAAACCTGCCACTGTACGTTACAAGCTGCTCGTGCTAATTAATACACTAGAAAAAGAACATGCTGTACAGAGATACTACGGACAGTAATTTGGCATCCACGAACTTAGGGAGGAGCTTTTATCTCTCTCCATTATACTTAGAAAAATTACAATGGAGAGAGATAAAAGCACCTCCCTAAGTTCCTGGATGCCAAATCACTGTACTTAGTATCTCTGTACAGTATGTTCTACTAGTGTACTAATTAGCACGAACAGCTTGTAATGTACAGTGGCAAGTTTAACCTTTCTATGTATAATATAGAGAGAGAAAAGCTCCTCCCTAAGTTCCTGGTTGCCAAATCACCATCCATAGTATCTCTGTATAGTGTTTTCTATTAGGGTACTAATTAGCACGAACAGCTTTTAACTGGATGCCAAATCACCGTACTTAGTATCTCTGTACAGTAAGTTCTATTAGGGTACTAATTAGCACAAACAGCTTGTAACATACAGCGGCAAGTTTAATCTTTCTATGTATAATGGAGAGAGATAAAAGCTCCTCAGTAAGTTCCTAGATGCCAAATCACCATCCTTAGTATCTCCGTATAGTATTTTCTATAAGGGTACTAATTAGCACGAACAGCTAATTAGTACCCTAATAGAACATACTGTACAGAGATACTAAGGCCCTCATTCCGAGTTGATCGGTCGCAATGCGAATTTAGCAGAGTTACACACGCTAAGCCGCCGCCTACTGGGAGTGTATCTTAGCTTCTTAAAAGTGCGACCGAAGTAATCGCAAAATTGCGATCACAAACCTCGTAGCAGTTTTGGAGTAGCTTCAGACTTACTCTGCCTGTGCGATCAGTTCAGTGCTTGTCGTTCCTGGTTGACGTCACAAACACACCCAGCGTTCGCCCAGGCACTCCCACCGTTTCTCCGGCCACTCCTGCGTTTTTTCCGGAAACGGTAGCGTTTTCAGCCACACGCCCCTGAAACGCCGTGTTTCCGCCCAGTAACACCCATTTCCTGTCAATCACATTACGATCGCCGGAGCGATGAAAAAGCCGTGAGTAAAATTACTTTCTACATAGCAAAGTTACTTGGCGCAGTCGCAGTGCGAACATTGCGCATGCGTACTAAGCGGATTTTCATTGCGATGCGATGAAAAATACCGAGCGAACAACTCGGAATGAGGGCCTAAGTACGGTGATTTGGCATCCGGTGAAAAAGCTGTTCGTGCTTATTAGTACACTAGTAGAACATACTGTACAGAGATACTAAGTATGGTGATTTGGCATCTAGGAACTTCCAGAGGAGCTTTTATCTCTCTCCATTATATGTAGAAAGATTAAACTTGCCACTGTACGTTACAAGCTGTTCGTGCTAATTAATACACTAGTAGAACATACTGTACAGAGATACTAAGGACCGTGATTTGGCATCTAGGAACTTACAGAGGAGCTTTTATCTCTCTCCATTATATGTAGAAAGATTAAACTTGCCACTGTACGTTACAAGCTGTTCGTGCTAATTAGTACACTAGTAGAACATAGAGTACAGAGATACTAAGGATGATAATTTGGCATCCAGGAATTTAGGGAGGAGCTTTTATCTCTCTCCATTATACTTAGAAAGATTACAATGGAGAGAGATTAAAGCTCCTCCCTAAGTTTGTGGATGCCAAATCACTGTCTGTAGTATCTCTGTACAGTATGTTCTACTAGTGTACTAATTAGCACGAACAGCTTGTAACGTACAGTGGCAAGTGTAATTTTTCTAAGTATAATGGAGAGAGATAAAAACTCCTCCCTATGTTCCTGGATGCCAAATTACCATGCTTAGCATTTCTGTACAGTATTTCCTATCTAGCCAGAAACCCTGCATCCTGTGCAAGCTAGGCGGACAACTGGAGGGGATGCGAAACACGGTTGCTTCCCGTTTCCCTTTCCAGTGTCACATAAACTAGAGGTTGGTCTGCCCTGAAAGCCAAGAGTCTCCTCTTTTGTATGGTACCAGTCCTGAGTCTCTGGGACACCCAGAACCAGAGATATCAGTATGCAAAGTGGACCCATTTTCCCATAGACTATAATGGGCCCATTAATTCAGACCCACTATGGGTTCCGACGCTTGCCATGAGCCTTGTGGGGGTCACAGAAACTTGGGGTTGGTACCCTCCGGTAGCTAATTGTCTCCCCTTCCATACCAACCTAGCAATGAAGGGTCCCACCTCCCACGCTGAGAGTCCCAAAGTGCCAACCTTTTTTTATTATCTGTTCACGTGACATTCACTTTATTCTTTTTTTTTCTTTGTAATACATTCAATGAAAGGGTGCACACAGGTTTCACATAAATCAAAGTAAATCTGCAGCAGCGATTCATTCCGCTATATACAAATACACAGCGGTAATGAGTATAAATTAGTGTATTCCGACGCAACTAACTGAGCAACACAGTACTGTAGATCATCGGCATTTGTGTATTGTACCTGACCTGAACTCCCTCCCTGTCCACTGCATGACCTGTGCAGGCTCCCAGGGGGGAAGGGCGATGGGGGTAGGGAGAGGCGGTGGAAAATACTGTGCTTTTGAAATACAAGTATTAGCGTCCGAGGCCCCACAAGGCATAAACCAACACCAATGGGAAGGAAGTGCCAACCTTTTTTTAATGTGTTCCTGTAACATTAACTTTATTTTTTTTTTCTTTGTTATACATTCAATGGAAGGGTGCACACAGGTTTCACATAAATCAGAGTGGGCGGGGAATTTTCCTACATACAGTAGTATACTGTTGCACATGTCTTGTAACCTGATCGGAACTCCCTCCCTGTCTACTGCATGTACTTTGCAGGCTCCCAGGGGGGAAGGGGAAAGTGGGATGGGGGTAGGGTGAGGTAGTGGAAAATACCGTGTTCAAAGAAAAGGCATAATCAAAACCATGGGGAACTTTGCGGTGTATCGTTATGTGCATTGACCTCACTTATCCCTATCACCCCTGTGTATTTTAGCTAGGGGATTCTGACACTACTTCAGCATTGACCCCATCCTACCAAATCTGTGCTGTTACTTGCTCCATAGCCGAGTGCCTCCATGGAGCTAAGAGTCACAGGCGGTAGCCATTTCAATTGAGTCTGCCCTGCTATAGAATTGAATGTGTACCGTACGGTGCATAGAACCTTGACAGTAGAAACTCTCCTGCAGCTTTGCCCTGCTTTATGTAAAACTTGTGTTTTGTCAGTTTGCTATGCGATCGAGCCCGGTGTAACGTAATGTGCATAGACCTCGCTTATCTCTATCGCCCCTGTGTATTTTGGCTAGGGGATTGTGACGCTCCTTCAGCATTGCCCCGTAGCCTGCAAAACTTATACCATCTCGCACTCCATATCCGAGCGCTGCCTGCCACATGTTGGTGGTACAGGGGCGGTGGCCATTTTGCCAGTGTGCTATGCGATCGAGTCCGGTGTACCGTAATGTGCATAGACCTCACTTATTCCTATCGCCCCTGTGTTTTTTAGCTAGGGGATTGTGACGCTCCTTCAGCATTGCCCCATAGCCTGCAAATTCTGGACTGTTCCTTGCTCTGTAGCCTATGGCCTCCATGGGGCAAGGAGTCATAGGTGGTAGCCATTTCTATTGAGTCTACCCTGCTACAAAATTGTATGTGTACTGTACGGTGCATAGAACCTTAACCTGTGTGACTCCTTGCCCCATGGAGGCCCTCGGCTATGGAGCAAGTAACAGCACAGATTTTGTAGGTCATGGGGCAATGCTGAAGGAGCGTCAGAATCCCCTAGCTAAAATACACAGGGTCGATAGGGATAAGCGAGGTCTATGCACTTAACGATACCCCAGACCCCATCGCATCACAAAGTGACAAAATGTCCAAGGCACATGAACATCCGCCTTGTGTCAGCACTCAGCTATGGAGCGAGTGATGGCATAGGTTTTGCAGGCTACGGGGCAGTGCTGAAGGAGCGTCGGAATCCCCTAGCTAAAACACACAGGGGCGATAGGGTTTAGCAAGGTCTATGCACATAATGCTACAAGGCGGGGGTTCATGTGCCTCGGACATTTTGTCACTTTGTGATGCAATGGGGTCTGATGTATCGTTATGTGCATAGACCTCGCTTATCCCTATCGACCCTGTGTATTTTAGCTAGGGGATTCTGATGCTCCTTCAGCATTGGCCCGTTCTTTGAACGCTGTATTTTCCACTGTCTCGCCCTACCCCCATCCCACTTTCCCCTTCCCCCTGGGAGCCTGCACAGTTCATGCAGTAGACAGGTAGGGAGTTCCGATCAGGTTACAAGGCAAGATTTATGGTAAACCAGTGTGCACCCTTCCATTGAAGGTATAACAAAGAAAAATATTATAATAAAGTGAATGTCACAGGAACTCGGATGCTCATACTGTACATGTATTTCAAAAGCACGGTGTTTATGCATTGTACATACTTTCTTTTACACAATTAGTTGCGTCTCCATACACAATCTTGTGTCTGCATACACAAGTGTTTTAACATGTTCGGTTGTGTCTGTATAAACTTTTTATTAATATTGAGAACTCTCACCGTCTGACCATTGGTCAGCATCTGTTAACATTACAGTCGTCACTGACCATTTGCCAGATCTGTAGATCAATCCGCCGCTATACGATCGAAAGTACTGGATTAGTGGCGCATTAGCCACCCAGTGGTGGAGATGTGTAATGCATGCTGAGTATCTAGAATTGCCTCAACGCGCCTGCCTGTGATTAAACTCAGCAAGCTAAGCTATCGCCTTAGCGTGACTAAACGCCCATCTAGGCGGAGAATCGGTCAAGATAAAGGTGGCTACATCTGTATTTTAAACTAATTCCAGAAATATTCCAAATGCATTGTCCTCTTATAATTTTCCTTGTTGATGAGGATTGATTTTCTTAAGAAATATGCATAGTCTTATTTGTATAATGATTGTTTTAATTATTCTAAGAATTTGCTGTCTTTGATCAATAAGTTGTACATAATAACAAAATAAATAAAAAAAGTTAAAGAATTTGCATTTTTGTTCTGTTCAAAAAATGTTGGCCTAGATGGACAAGTCTTCAAATGTTTGCACTGTATTACACAGTTTTACGTCACTCAATAGCCCTCTTGATTATTGCTCTTTTATCTCCATATAAAACCATACAGACCCTTGACTGTGGCTGTAAATCCCTTCAGAAGTCCACCTTTAGGACATCAAGAACACCCATATAAGGAGTTCTGATGAAGCCGCTGAACCCGGAGGGAGGCGGGGAAACGCGTCAATTACTCATTCAAACGGATATACCGCTGCCCGGAGGTCTTTACAGCTAAACCATACACTCTAGTAAGATGCGATTGGAATTCTTCACCTTTCTTATATGATCCCCCAGAGATGACTGCGCAATAAAGGGTTGAGAGCACCAGCAGCCGGGAGGACATCTCGGGTGAAATTACCCATGCACAGGAGTGGTGAGACCGCATTATATTAATGTCTGGCCAGACACACTTTCAGTGAGAGCATTGGCTCAATTACAGGTTGCAGCTATTTATAGCACATCTATTTGCACCTGAAGTGAGGAATATACTTTATCATCATCATTCTTTTCACCAAAAATGACTGTTATATAACCTCACAGGATAAACTATTGAGCGCACTATTCAGTCTGAATAACTATCAGATCTATCATATTATATTTTAATTATTCTAGTAGGTATTGCTTAAATATATTGAACAGATAGGAAGCAATTTGTTACAATATATGTTACATTTGGTATATGCATGCATCAATTATTGTAAAAATGTACTGACCGGCCGGTGGTATAAATTGCACAGTTTGTTGAATATATATATTTTTATTCATATATGTGTTTTAATAAATAGACTCTTAATAATTCTAATCTATATGCGCTGCAACTTTTCTTTTTTGCTTGTTTGATTTTATCTAATAGGGGTGAGTAGCCCCATGTTGCTGGCAGCATATTGATTGGAAGTGACAGAGCGCCAGATTCAGCATTTTGTTGGTATGTGATAACTGTTTAAAGATTAATCACTTTACTGTATTTGCCCTTTAGAGATCAAAATTGTTTGTATCGCCCCCTTTTGAAAACTCATTTTGATGTCCATGCTGAGTTGAACACAATTTAAGCCAAAATGAAGACAGTTAAGATACCCGTGACTTTGCATAGAGTGTGAAATGACTATTTTTCTGTAAATTGTATAAGGTATCATATGCTATAGGTGTAACTCTTTAGTGCAGGGGTGGGGAACCTCAGGCCCAAGGGCCGTATAAGGCCCTCAAAGCCACTTGATCCGGCCCGGCCAGGCTCACCTAAACGAGAGGAGATGCCGAGCGCTCGCTGAGATTTTACCACCAGCGGGCGCCCGGCTCCTCGGCAGGAGCTCACTCCTGAGCTCCTGTTTCTGTCGCAGGCAGTGTACATGTGTGGCTGTGCGGCGCTATGGGAGAGACGTCATGAAATCTCTCCCATAGTTTCGAGGAGAGGGAGGGCAGCGGTCCGGAAGCAGGAGCAGGGCTGGTAAGCATTGTGGGGTTTTGTTTCTTTCTTTTAATGTGTGTGTGTGTGTGTGTGTGTGTGTGTGTGTGTGTGTGTGTATGTGTGTGTGTGTGTGTGTGTGTGTGTGTGGTGTGTGTGTGTGTGTGTGTGTGTGTGTGTGTGTGTGTGTAAGCGGCACTACTAGGGGTCATATTTAATGGGGCATAACTACAGGGGAGTATCTAATGGGGCATATCTAATGGGCCAAAACAACAGACAGTGGGCATATCTAATGGGGCAAAACAACTGACTGGGGGCAAATCAAATTGGGCATAACAAGTGATGGGGGGCATAACTACTGACTGGGGGCATATCTAATGGGGCATAACAACTGACTGGGGCATATCTA
This sequence comes from Pseudophryne corroboree, assembly GCF_028390025.1. Lineage (NCBI taxonomy): Eukaryota > Metazoa > Chordata > Amphibia > Anura > Myobatrachidae > Pseudophryne > Pseudophryne corroboree. The sequence goes on from NC_086444.1 coordinate 1,111,669,952, forward strand.
ATGGGGCATATCAACTGACTGGGGGCATATTTAATGGGGTATAACAAGTGACTGGGGTTATATCTGCTGGGGCATAACAAATGACTGTAGGCAGGCTAATTTTTAAGTTGATAATTTTTGTATGGCCCCCTAAGGATTTTCTAAATATCCAAATGGCCCTTGGTAGAAAAAAGGTTCCCCACCCCTGCTTTAGTGTATTAGAGTGGGGACTCATAGTGGTCTGACTCAGACCATGGGAACACCCAGCTGTACAAATAGATTTGTATTAGCCGTTCTGATGGTGGAGCCCTCTTAGGACCAAGTGGTGTCATCCAATGTAGTTTTTTTTTTTTTGACAAGCCGAGGATCCTGAATGCCTACATGAAAATTAAATAAAATCCTGGAACCCTGAATTAACTGAGCAATTTCATACCAAACACTTTAAAAATGCACTGATACAGATGTGACCTGTAGTACATTAAAAGCAAAACTTCTACTGCGCAAAGGTATTGGGGATAGCCCTAGAACTATCAGCACAGGGGTGGTTTCTTGGGCAAGAGGTCCATTTATTTATCACTTTATCCCTCTGGGTCAGCCATTGAATATTATTTACAATTGTAAAATGTTAATACCAGGAGGGCTCAATAGTGATTTCGAGCTCTCATGGTTTTTATAACTATATATATGAGTTTGGTGAATCACGCAAGACATTATGAAATGTCCTTTTAAAATTATGGGAGTTATCGGCTCAAGGTATCTGAATATATACAGTATATCATGCTGTGATGAAACAATACCTATACCATGTCTCAGTATTTTCTATTTACCGTAGGAATTACATTGTGACTAATAAGATGTGATACCAGAATTTCATCTATGAATTCAAGAATGTGTTCCACTCTGCTGCCACGGTAACAGGTTTGTCATTAGGAGAGCATATACATGTTATGGCTTTGGGTGTGCGTTCCAATGTGCTGTCCACCTGATGAAATATGGCCGCTCCGCTATTTCCGGGTATTACAGCTTCTGGGTGCGCTCCACTATGTGGTCCAAGTGTCTAGGAAGGAGACCTGTATCATATCCAGGTCGCGACTTCCGGTTTTAAGATTAATACTAGAGGATGAATCTAGGGGATATATACTGTAAGTCTTTCCAAATGAAGGATAACATTGTTTTATACATCCTTGCTCAAACCAATGAGGGCATCACTACAATACAACTATTTTCAATGTTGTGGCAGATGGGGCCAGTTGCCATGGCAACGGAAACACCATTAGATGTATACGGACTCCATGTTATTGTTAACACAGATACAGATTTAAAAATCATTTATTGCTGTTATATGCAAATGGTCTTTATAAGATGTTATTTATCTTTAATTTTAATATGTGTTTTGTATCACTGTGTTGGGTATGGGATTCTGGCGGCTGGGATCCTGGCGATCAGTATACCGACACCGGGATCCCGACTGCCAGAATGCTGGCAGCGGGGCGAGCGCTAGCAAGCCCCTTGCGGGGTTACTGCACTCTCCATGCTGCGGGCTTGGCATCTCGCTGGGCTTACCACAGGTTCTATTCTCACTCTGGGTGTTGTGGACACCCACGGGTGGGAATAGCTGGGATCTCGACTGCCGGCAATATAACTGTATCCCATATTACCTTATGTAAATATGTCTTAAATGATTATATAATTTCTCTTACATCCTAGAGGATGCTGGGGACTCCGTAAGGACCATGGGGTATAGACGGGCTCCGCAGGAGACATGGGCGCTATAAAGAACTTTAGAATGGGTGTGCACTGGCTCCTCCCTCTACACCCCTCCTCCAGACTTCAGTTAGATTCTATGCCCAGAGGAGATTGGGTGCATTACAGGGGAGCTCTCCTGAGTTTCTCTGAAAAAGACTTTTGTTAGGTTTTTTATTTTCAGGGAGCACTGCTGGCAACAGGCTCCCTGCATCGTGGGACTGAGGAGAGAGAAGCAGACCTACTTAAATGATAGGCTCTGCTTCTTAGGCTACTGGACACCATTAGCTCCAGAGGGAGTCGAAACGCAGGTCTACCCTCGCCGTCCTCCTCACAGAGCCGGAAGATAGAAGCCGGGTGAGTATAAGAAGAAAGAAGACTTCTTAGGCGGCAGAAGACTTCAGATCTTCCCTGAGGTAAGCGCGCAGCAGTAACGCTGTGCGCCATTGCTCCCACACACAACACACACTAGCAGGCACTGATGGGTGCAGGGCGCAGGTGGGGGCGCCCTGGGCAGCAATAAAAACCTCTAAGTCTGGCATTTCTAAGTATTTGGGGTGCGGAGGCAGTAATTATAAAAATCCCACGCCAGTGTTATACATTTGAGCGGGACCGAAGCCCGCCGCTGGAGGGGGCGGAGCTTGGTCCCTCAGCACTAACCAGCGCCATTTTCTCCACAGAGAACTGCAGAGAAGCTGGCTCCCCGGTCTCTCCCCTGCTGAAAACGGTGACACAGGGCTGAAAAGAGGGGGGGGGGGGGGTGCACTTGTAAGGCGCAGTGAGTGTATTACACAGTTATTATATATATAAAAGCGCTATATTATCTGGGAAATTGTTTCCAGTGTCAGTTGGTGCTGGGTGTGTGCTGGCATACTCTCTCTCTGTCTCTCCAAAGGGCCTTATTGGGGAACTGTCTCCTTATAACTATATCCCTGTGTGTGTGGGGGTGTCGGTACAAGTGTGTCGGCATGTCTGATGCAGAAGGCTCATCTAAGGAGGAGGTGGAGCAGATGATTGTGGTGTCTCCGTCGGCAACGCCGACTCATGATTGGTTGGACATGTGGAATGTTTTAAATGCAAATGTGACCTTATTACATAAGAGAATGGACAAAGCAGAGTCCAGGGAAAAAGCAGGGAGTCAATCCACGGCTTCGACTGGGTCACAGGGCCCTTCTGGGTCTCAAAAACGTCCCCTATCCCAAATAGCAGACACTGATACTGACACGGATTCTGACTCCAGTGTCGACTACGATGATGCGAGGTTACACCCAAGGGTAGCCAAAAGTATTCATTATATGATTATTGCAATAAAAGATGTTTTGCATATCACAGATGACCCCTCTGTCCCTGACACGAGGGTGCGCATATATAAGGAAAAGAAACCTAAGGTAACCTTTCTCCCATCTCATGAGCTGAACGAGTTATTTGAAAAAGCTTGGGAAACTCCAGACAAAAAGCTGCAGATTCCCAAGAGGATTCTTATGGCGTATCCTTTCCCTGCACAGGACAGGGTACGTTGGGAATCCTCACCCAGGGTGGACAAGGCTTTAACGCGCCTGTCCAAGAAAGTGGCGCTACCATCTCCAGACACAGCAGCCCTCAAGGATAATGCTGATCGCAGACAGGAAACTACTTTAAAATCTATTTATGCGCATACGGGTGCTTTACTCAGACCGGCAATAGCATCGGCATGGGTATGTAGCGCAGTTGCAGCTTGGACAGATACCTTGTCAGCTGACCTTGATACCCTAGACAGGGATACCATATTATTGACCTTAGGTCACATTAAAGAAGCAGTCTTATATATGAGGGACGCTCAAAGAGACGTTGGACTGCTAGGTTCGAGAGCCAACGCCATGGCGATTCCTGCTAGGCGAGCCCTGTGGACCCGCCAATGGACGGGTGATGCCGACTCAAAGAAGCATATGGAGGTTTTGCCAAACAAAGGTGAAGTTTTATTTGGGGAAGGTCTCGCGGACCTGGTTGCCACAGCTACCGCTGGTAAATCTACCTTTTTGCCTTTTGTTCCCCCACGGCAAAAGAAAACTCCACAATATCAGATGCAGTCCCTTCGGTCGCATAAGTCCAGAAGAGGTCGGGGCTCATCTTTCCCCGCCAGATGTAAGGGTAGAGGGAAGTGAGCACCTGCTCCGGCTAGTTCCTAGGAGCAGAAGTCCTCCCCGGCTTCTACTAAATCCACCGCATGATGCTGGGGCTCCACTGAAGGAGTCCGCGCCGGTGGGGGCACGTCTTCGACTCTTCAGCCACGTCTGGGTTCAGTCAGACGTGGATCCTTGGGTGATGGATATTGTATCCCAGAGCTACAAACTGGAATTCGAAGAGGTGCCCCCTCACCGATTTTTCAAGTCGGCCTTGCCAGCTTCTCTCCCAGAGAGGGAAGTAGTGTTAGCTGCAATTCAAAAGCTGTGTCAACAGCAAGTGGTTGTCAGGGTTCCCCTAGTCCAACAGGGGAAAGGGTACTATTCAACCCTGTTCGTGGTCCCGAAGCCGGATGGTTCGGTCAGACCCATTTGAAATCTAAAATCCCTAAACCTGTACTTGAAAAAGTTCAAATTCAAGATGGAATCGCTCCGGGCAGTGATCTCCAGTCTGGAAGGGGGGGGGATGCATACCTTCATGTCCCCATATATCCTCCTCATCAGGCGTACCTGAGATTCGCTGTACAGGACTGTCATTACCAGTTTCAGACATTGTCGTTTGGGCTTTCAACGGCCCCGAGGATTTTCACCAAGGTGATGGCGGAGATGATGGTGCTCCTGCACAGGCAGGGAGTCACAATTATCCCATACTTGGACGATCTCCTGATAAAAGCGAGAGCGAGAGATCAATTGCAGAGGAGCGTGTCGCTCTCCCTGAGAGTGCTACAACACCATGGTTGGATTCTCAATCTGCCAAAGTCACAATTGATTCCAACGACTCGACTATCTTTCCTAGGCATGATTCTGGACACGGATCAGAAGAGGGTTTTATCTCCCGATGGAAAAAGCCCAGGACCTCCAGAACATGGTCAGAGACCTGCTAAAACCAAAAAGAGTGTCTGTTCTTCAATGCACTCGTGTTCTGGGGAAAATGGTGGCAGCCTACGAGGCCATCCCCTTCGGCAGGTTTCATGCAAGGACGTTTCAGTGGGACCTCCTGGACAAGTGGTCTGGGTCCCATCTACAAATACATCAGAAGATAAGCCTGTCCCCCAGGGCCAGGGTGTCTCTCCTGTGGTGGCTGCAAAGTGCTCACCTTCTAGAGGGTCCAGGTTAAGCATTCAAGACTGGGTTCTGGTGTCCACGGACGCGAGCCTCCGAGGATGGGGAGCAGTCACACAAGGAAGACATTTTCAGGGGCTATGGTCAAGCCAGGAGGCTTGTCTACATATCAATGTCCTGGAGTTGAGGGCCATATACAATGGTCTACGACAAGCGGAAAATCTTCTTGACCTACCGGTTCTGATTCAATCGGACAACGTCACAGCCGTGGCTCATGTAAACCGCCAAGGCGGGACAAGGAGCAGAGTGGCAATGGCGGAAGCTACCAGGATTCTTCGCTGGGCGGAAAATCACGTAAGCGCTCTGTCAGCGGTCTTCATTCCGGGAGTGGACAACTGGGAAGCTAACTTCCTCAGCAGACACGATCTCCATCCAGGAGAGTGGGGACTTCATCAAGAAGTTTTTACAGAGATAACAAGTCTTTGGGGAAGTCCTCACATAGAAATGATGGCGTCCCGCCTCAACAAGAAATTTCGAAGGTATTGTGCCAGGTCAAGGGACTTTCAGGCAGTAGCGGTGGACGCCCTGGTGACACCATGGGTGTTTCAGTCGGTCTATGTATTCCCCCCTCTTCCTCTCATCTCAAAAATATTGAGAATCATAAGACAAAAAAGGGTGAAAACAATACTCATTGTTCCAGATTGGCCTCGAAGGGCCTGGTATTCAGATCTTCAGGAGATGCTCACAGAAGATCCGTGGCCTCTTCCTCTCAGGGAGGACCTGTTGCAACAGGGGCCCTGTGTGTTCCAAGACTTACCGCGGTTACGTTTGACAGCATGGCGGTTGAATGCCAAATCCTAGCTGGGAAAGGTGTTCCGGAGGAAGTCATCCCTACTCTGATAAAGGCTAGGAAGGAGGTGACGGCGAAACATTATCACCGTATCTGGAGGAAGTATGTATCTTGGTGTGAAGCCAAGAATGCTCTTACGGAAGGTTTCCACTTGGGCCGTTTTCTCCACTTTCTACAGACAGGAGTGGATATGGTCCTAAAATTGGGTTCCATTAAGGTACAGTTTTCGTCCCTGTCTATTTTCTTTCAGAGGGAGTTGGCTTCTCTCCCAGAAGTCCAGACTTTTGTAAAGGGAGTGCTGCACATCCAGCCTCCTTTTGTGCCCCAAGTGGCATCATGGGACCTTAACGTGGTGTTACGGTTCTTGAAGTCTCACTGGTTTGAACCTCTTCAAATGGTTGAATTAAAATTTCTCACTTGGAAGGTGGTCATGTTGTTGGCCTTGGCATCTGCAAGGTGGGTGTCCGAATTGGTGGCCTTGTCTCACAAGAGCCCCTATTTGATTTTCCATGCGGATAGAGCAGAGTTGAGGACTCGTCCTCAATTTTTGCCTAAGGTGGTTTCTTCATTTCATATGAACCAACCTATTGTGGTGCCTGTGGCTACGGGTGACTTGGAGGACTCCAAGTCCCTGGATGTAGTCAGGGCCTTAAAAATCTATGTAGCCAGGACGGCTCAGGTTAGGAAAACAGAAGCACTGTTTGTCCTGTATGCAGCCAACAAGGTTGGCGCTCCTGCTTCGAAGCAGACTATTGCTCGCTGGATCTGTAACACGATTCAGCAGGCTCATTCTACAGCAGGCTTGCCGTTACCAAATTCGGTAAAGGCCCATTCCACTAAGAAGGTGGGCTCTTCTTGGGCGGCGGCCCGAGGCGTCTCGGCTTTACAGCTTTGCCGAGCGGCTACCTGGTCGGGTTCAAACACTTTTGCAAAGTTCTATAAGTTTGATACCCTGGCTGATGAGGACCTTGCGTTTGATCAGTCGCTGCTGCAGAGTCGTCCGTACTCTCCCGCCCGGTCTGGCGCTTTGGTATAAACCCCATGGTCCTTACGGAGTCCCCAGCATCCTCTAGGACACAAGAGAAAATAAGATTTTGAACCTATTCTTTTTTTATTTTTTTATTGTTATGTGGAAGAACTCTGTCACCTTGAGATACTAAACTTCTGCATAAAATTTGTATGCTTGTATTCAGTCCAGGATTTATGTCCCTGCTGGCTGAGAATCCTCTCTGTAAGGAAGTAAACATTTTTTATATACATATGCGGATTGTTGGTGATTCAGATTATATCAAATGTACATGTTTGGATCAGCAGGCCAAAAGCAGCTCTAAGGACATATCCCAAAAAAGATACCTTTATGTGTATTAAATCATCTCTATTACTGTGAGTGGGGTATGCCTATCTTTCCTTGGAATATTACCATTGGTTAAAGAAACCTTTATATGCTTTACCATCGCCATGCTCATAGTGAGTGGGGGGTACTTCTACCTATTATTTGGGATTCACATATGGGTGATTACCTGTAGATTATGTCCGTAGACCCACAGTGTACAAAGATACCTTTATATATGGGATCTCTTTCTAATAAAGTGTGAGTCTGGGTACGCCTCCTCTATATCGTCTCTCCTTATACCACTTGGGGTGAATTATACGTGTAGAACATATTCAAAAAATACTATACTACATATTTGTTTGTTGTATATCTCTTTGTACCTATGCCCTGGAGTATGAATTATGCTTTTTGCCCCCTGATTTTACTGCTACTAGCATTAAGCACCACACAAGCTGTAAGAGGGTGCTATCAGGGTAGTGACTGTACCACTCCTTACTTATGTACTTGCACCCTAGACAGTGGTACTGATTATGGCACTGCCTAAAACTATTCACGCCAACCACTAAAGCTACAGTAGGAAATTCACTATGAAAATTTAGCAGCAAAGCTGAGATAATTTTTCCATGAATCTTTTGGTGCAACAGGTATATTACAGAGATGTAAAGAGCTTTACAATCTTCAAGTTTAATTTTTGCATCACCATTTTGCAGTGGACATAGAATTTAGCATTTTATGAAATTTTAAGTCTGTAAATAGATTCTTCCATGTGGGTGAGTTAAGTAGTACTTGAAACACCTTTTATTTTACTAAGTGCCACCATTTTGAATTTGCAAAAATTCAAGGCCAAGTGAGGAATAAAGCCAGGGTCAGACAGGCCAACAGGGGTACAGGTGTAACCCCCGCTTAGTCCCACTGCCTGTGGGCCCACTTTCTTCTCTAGGGATCAAGTTCCAGACTATGCACTTGTGTTATACATATATCTATACTGCATAGGGATATGATGTATTCACAATGGAGCATTGCTGCTGTTATTATCGTGCAAACATATATTCATCAAGGGGCCCATGCATTCTCTAATGGTTAGCCAAATTCTCTGTGGTGGCCGACCATACCCCTAAGCATAGGACCCTACTACTGCATTATCCCCGGTGGGCCCTTTATGACCCAGTCTAACACTGAATAAGGCTGATATACTGGGAACAGTTTTGAAAGTTGAATTCATCGACTTACTGTAGCAATTCAAATATATTATAGACTTTACTTGTAATGTGCATAAAAAATCTACAAATATTTAGGGAAGATATCTTCTTACTAAATGTGAAAATCTGTCAGCCACCCATTCGTAGTAGAAATGTACACATTATATTAATTAACTCTTGGTTGAATCTAGATTACCCATTTTCTTTGTTTTGTGTTGATCCATGTACACAGGATGAAGTGTTGAAGTCTATTGCAGCTCCCAGTTCTGAGTAACTTAATCTTCTGGGTCATGCATCACTTGTTGTGGAAATGAGAATGGATCTTTGGGTCTGATATTTTAACAGTGTTATGAAATGTGGCTGTTATACAGAAATTGTTAATATGCCAAGTGGTATATCTTATTGTGTTAGATGTCTGTGTGTTGCACAGGCCAACGCTTAATTTTCTAATGCAAAAGAAATATGGTCATTGTGTAGCAGTTTCACACATTATTGAGAAATATCTTGAAATTGCCTATAGATTGATGTTGAAAATTAGCTGACATATTTGAACCTTGTCTTTAAATTTGATTATATTGTTAAAATAAGTTACAATTTACATGAAACACCAGAAAATGATCTTTTACTAGATTATTTTGAAGCATTTTGCATACAGTAGATTGAAAGTACATTGAAAGAAGGTCAACTAAAATGGTGCATGGCCTACATCACAAAACTTACCCAGAAAGGATAAAAGATCTGAACACGTAGAGTATGGAGGAGAGATGGGAAAGAGGGACATGATAGAAACTTTCAAATATACCAAAGGTTTTAACAAAGTTCAGGACGGAAACATTCTTCAAAGCAAGAGAAGTATTAGAACTCGAGGACATACACTGAGACTGGAGGGGGGGGAGGTTCAGGGGAAATTTAAGGAAAAATTACTTCACAGAAAGGGTAGTGGATAAGTGGAATAGCCTCCCATCAGAGGTGGTAGAGGCTAAGACTGTAGAGCAATTTAAACATGCTTGGGATAGGCATATGAATATCCTTACAAAGAATTAAGGTTCAAAAAGGGTTGAGATTACCTAAAGGATAAAAAAAAGGGGCAGACTAGATGGGCCAAGTGGTTCTTATCTGCCGTTAAATTCTATGTTTGTATGTTTCTATGTTAAAATATTGAGCTCGGTGACAAAATTGACTACACTCAGATATCTCAGCAATTACAATATATGAGCATAAACATTTTTATTAGTATTATAGACAGGCAAACGATATTAATCTAATTGTTATATCTTTATAGATAATGAATACAACTAGGTTACACAATTGATTCACAGCAATACTGAATCAATAATTTACACTATGTTTTGCTAAACCAGTTAGCAATACTAAACCAACTGGCTAAGTGTAAATGACATGACTTTGCTTTGTGCAGAACAGTGAATACATGCATAGTCGTCGATGTCATTTTGTGTGATTATGCCACTTGCACTGGCCTGCACCTAGATGGGCGTAATAGGGAGGGATAGGCCTAAGATACTGTAAGGACAGTAAGAAAATTCTTACGCAATTTAGGACACATACAGACCAGCAAAAATATGGCTATATACACATGGGAAAGCTGCATTATTTGTAGATGTCAGGGGCATGTACTAATACTGTAGCTAACCACAGATGATAATAGTGATAGCCACCCACACTAGCAAAATGCCTGTGATTGGTTATTTTTGAATACTCCTTTGACACTGATTGGTGCTTTCTTCATGGCTCATTTATAGATTATGCTTTTGTAAATCCTGTTTAAGAATTACAATTGTAGTGACCCTAAGACAGGATTCTGTTTTTGCTGTATTAGACAGGTTTGTAAAGATTAAACAATGCCAAATAGAAAATGCATTTAGAGTCAGAAAATAAATGGTTTACTCTACAACAAAGGAAAAAAGGGCATAGGTGGCTGTGATGTCTGCCTGGAGAAAACTAGACGCATATACTGAGGGCTGGTCCAGGGCATATGCAACAGAGGCACTTTCTGAAGGTTGACCTAGCTGAAGAGGTGGCCACCAGGGGCACAGCTAGGAAATGGCAGCTGGGTTACATGCCCTAGATGATGGAGGGAGGGTGGTGACTACTGGGGGAGCCAGGGCAACATAATCAGATGAAAGAAGGGTAATGATCGATCATCACCCTTCAAATTTGTGTAGTGAATTTGCAGTTATCATTAATACATTATACTGATACTTAAGATTGACTTTAATTTAAGGGGTTCCAGTTAAAATATTACCCACTCAACCAAATTTGATTTTGGTTTCAATACTGCTTTGAGGTGGCATCCATTTCCAGGGGATGGTGGGGCATCAGCTAAAATCTTGCCTAGTGCACTGTATTGATCAGTGCCAGCCCTGAATATACTATAGTTGCTAAATGGAATGAGTGTAAATAAATACAGATGTGTCTAAGATAAATTTTGGGGTTGGATCTTAGACACTTGGCAGCCACTTCCACATATGGCCATGACAGCCTACTTATTAGTTTATGCTAATGTAACAAGCCTCCTGTGTGAATGAAAAATCTAAGTGACTGTATGCAGATGTCTCTACCACTCATTATTCTGACATCTGCAGCTGTCATCATTAGTATCAGGGCTAACCCATACTGGGTGCAAGATATCTGGCTGAAACAGATGTCCCACCCTTATCTGCACACTACGATCAAGAAAGAAGTTGGATTTTGCTCCCATGACATTCCCATCAAACTCCCATGAGACAGAAGAGTGTGGTGCGATCACATGGTCACTGCCCAGTTACCACACAGAATCTTATACTTAATGGAAATTGTAGTAATTCTCAAAAGACAGATCAATTTGCACTCCACCCATGTGCAGATATCTAATCTGGGGTATGCGGCGAGGCCAATCTCTTTCTTTGGCACATGTACTGTATGCTTAAATCTGTGAGATTCTTATGCATTGCACTTTGTGTGCATCTCAGGATTAGCCCCTTTGTGGCTAGCTCTGCTTTAGCCCAAGTACATTTGTGGTTTTCATTGTAGTAATGACCCAATAAATAACACAACCTGACCACGAAGAAAGTGTATAGTTTTGGAAAAGAAATAACATTACAATTGTTTAGTCCATTTTATCCCAAGTTTTGGACATTTGTGATTACCAAAAATTGTGTATAATTATTTAAAATGTAAAGCTACAGTAAGAATAGTGTAATAACTAAGTATGGTAGGTCATGAAGGAATAAGAAAGTTGACAATTGATATTTTTTATGAAGGGACTGTTAATGAAAAATCAAGGATCAAATTCACAGGTGTCATTTTATAATTAAGAATTTTGTGGCTACGTCAAGAATAAAATCAAAATGTTCAGTCAGGGTAATGAGCCATGGTTAGATCACAAGACTGAAGGAAACGTTAGAGATAGTGATCAAAAATCATCTTTAATACCCAAAGTGCAATAAATTATTCATACTCTTTGTCTTCTAGGAGTTGAAACAGACACATGTAAAATAAAAAGGATATGTGGCCATTGCTGCTAAAAGTTAATCAAGTTCTAAATAACAATCTGTCACTTCATAAACTTCTGAGATGTCTCCTTCCTGAATACCCTTATTCTGGATAATATACAGTAGCTAGCATTCTGCCACTGCAAGAAATTGTTGAAAACAATACAATTAAATGGTTTCAGGAGATGCTCATAACTTGACATCTTTGTAATTTGAACATGATTTATAGCACCAGGGGTGCTTAGAGAGAGATAAAGTGGAGAGAGATAGTGTAAACCTATCAGCGGCTGTTGAGATCTAATTGGTTGGTACTTTATCTCCCTTATTTTACCCCTCTCCAAGCTTTGTTACATCTCCCCAAAACACATTTCCTTTTAGTATTTAGGGGGAATTCAGCTGGCCATGGTAAATTACTGTGGCTAATGGATCCCACAGGGGTAATTCAATTGTCCCCAATAGCCGGCACTATAAGGGATTTATTTTTCATCTGCCCAGAGTATTTGTCATCTCACAGTGCTTATATTTAACTTTTACATATAAGAAACATTACTCATACCATTTTTTCCCCTGGGAACCTACTTGATTTTGCCCGAAAATGGGTCATTTGTTTTGTGTGGTAAAAAGTGGCTTTAATTGTATACCCCAGACAAAAAATATTGGTAAAGTCCCATTTTTACTGCATGGAAAATTAACGTAGGCAATTTATCCCCCCCCCCCCCCCCCCCTTAGTTTGGAGGTAGTCCTGCATAGGCTTTGGGCTGCTTTTTATTGAAGACTGTGTTGAAGCTGTTGGCAGAGTGTTGCGGTGTTTGATAGTGATGTTAATCCACACAATTGATAGTTAACCAGAATACTGGTTTATTAACATACAAAGACAACACTTGTTAATGCGGAAGATGTTCTGCAGTAACTCACTCATATATATGACAGGCTGGTAAAGTGAAAGCGCAGTACTTATCGCTATACGTCATGCGGCTGTGGTAAGGTAGTCACTCTGACAGTATGGGGTGGAAGGCTGCACGTATGTGCAGACTGACTCCCATTGGAAGGAACACACACCTCCCACTGCTCCCTGTCCTGCTCAGGCAGTGCGACACATGCTACAGGAGGAACCATATCTCTCTCCACTGCAGGAGGAACTATGTCATCAGTTTCCGCCTCCCTGATGCTCCATCACTAGAGGGTAAACACTAGAGGATGCACACCCAGTGTAATGTATAAACAGGAGACAAGGTACTGAGTGCACTATACTCCAACACCCCCTCCTCGCTCAGGACTGTCTCCGTTCACATATAAAAGAACATGAGATTTTATCAAAACTTTTCAATAAAGTCATACCTGTAACCGAAAACATGGTTATGAAGCAAAAAACAGTAAGAACAAATCAACATCAACTATACTCAAGTCCACATTCTTTCAAGAACACATTTAGCAGGTGTGATGACAGTCCCTTTGTTAACATGTCAGCAACATTGTCCTCACTTGCCACATATTCCACATTGATGGACTTATTCTCCACTAATTCACGAATGAAGTGATGTCTTATGGCAATATGATTAGACTGTCCATAATGCTTGGTGCTAGAAGACAAATAAATTGCTCCTTTGTTATCACACGCAATGTTGATGGTCTCTTTTATCCATAGTGCTTCCTTTGATGTTTCTGTAAGTGCCATATACTCCGCTTCTGTAGTAGAAAGGGCAGCTGTGGTTTTCATTGTGCTCGCCCAGCTGACGGATGCGCCAGCCAATGCAAACAGATAACCTGTGTAGGAACCATGGTCGTCCTCATCTGACCCCCAGTCGACATCACAGAAAACTTTTAAGATGGAATCTTTAGACTTTGTAAATCCCAACTTCAGTGAACTTGTACCTTTAAGGTATCTTACAATTCTTTTAACTGCAATCCAGTGTTGTCTCCCAGGATTGATTGCAAATTGACTTGCTCGACTTACTGCATGTGTGATATCAGGATGAGTCCCAATACTTGCTTACAATAAGCTACCAATGGCATTCTGATAAGGAATCTCTTTCATTTCCTCTGTCTCTTCCTGGCTGCTTGGTGACACAGACTTTAATATTTTTACACCTTTGTCAATGGGAGTGCTCACTGGTTTTGTGTCAGACATTCCATACTTGGAAAGTATTGCCTCAATATATGTTTGTTGATCAATTGTAACAGTCCCTTCTTTTAGGTTTTGTACAATCCTCATGCCTAACAAATGATTTGCAGGGTCTAGATCCCTTAACTTGAAAAAAGGGAAAGAAAACGACTGCGCTCAGGGTATTGCAGATGGGTAAAAAATATGGAGAGTTGACAAAGGTAATCTATATAAAAATTATTTATTGTTATGTTAATGCATTAATAATGAATAGAAATATACACAATTTAAGAGAATAAAATATCTGTACTCTGAAAACACCGTTATATAGGCACACAGTATCAATCTTTGCTTTATATATAATGTTCACCTGATTCAGGGTGCGATAATGATACTGTTTAGAATTGTAGCAAAGATGTAACTGGATAGTTACAATTTGTCTCTCCAAATGGTTACTCACTTAGATGGCTGAAGAAGTGAGACTCTTTTGTATATAGAGCGTGCAAAAGCAGCAAAACACTTCTCCAATAATATGAAAGTAGAAAATCCCAGCGGTCAGATGTATAATGAGCAATAAATAATGTTACCTCTCCTGTGAGCTGGTATCACCGAGCGTCCTCGGTGGAGTCCTGTATAAAGCCCACAATGTGATGATAAGGAGAGGGGTTCAGTGCAGAAATAATTATCCAAGCTTGCTCCTTGATATATGAGTCCCGGATAAGAATACAGGGAAATTACCTGTATGTTCCCTTGGGCTGGTGGAAATCCTTATGTTGCCCTGTGTGCAGGGAGACGTGCAAGTCCAGGAGGTCAGTCAGAGCAGCCACTGTAACCGCTAATTGCGGGAGATGTGCTGTGCTGTGGCGCCGGCCGAAGACGTCAGTGGCAATAGGGTTGGGGATCGGAGCACTGTCCCGTAGCCAAGGGTTGTAGAAGCTGGCACCATGTAATGACCACGGTGAGTCCGCCGTGTGAGGTGAGAGAGTCCTTTGCTGCGGAGGAGAGAAGGATCCCTGGAAATACAGCGGTGCCGATGAATCGTTGATCAGAGTGGAAGGGGAGGAGCCTATCCTTTAACTTGAACCTTTGCTTTAGCTGGTGTTTTATGTCAGTGATGTATTTCTCTTGGCCTGCCAGTAGTAGATCATCTATGTAATCGATTCCGAACCTTTGGGTATATCCCTTGGCAACAAGGCAGGCTTTGTGACGAGCAATTGTCCCATCTGCATTTAACTTCTTGCAAAAGGATTTTGGTTCTAACTTTCTCCTTATCTCCTTAGGTATATGTGCAAAAGCTTTGCTCCCGAAGACACGAAGATGATTGACACTTGGCTTTTTATTGGACCACACCTCCAGTGGCATTTTACCTTTTACAGATACTGTAGATGTACAATTTTTTAAGTATACTGCAGTAGTCACTGCTTCTCCCCAAAATATTTTTACAGGCCCGCGTCACTTAACATAGTCCGTGCTCTCTCAACAATTATGCGGTTTGCCCGTTCACTTACGCCATTTTGTTCCAGTGTGTAGGCAATTGTTAGTTGATCCTTTATGCCATATTTTTTTAAGCAATGTGGCTACACCTTATTGTCATACTCTCCACCATTGTCGGATCTCAAGACCTTTAATTTTAGACCAGTCTGAGTCTCCTCTAGGTTTTCGTATTCCACAATTTTGTTGACAACTTCACTCTTTTCTTTAATAAAATATACATATGTCATTCTTGCGGCGTCATCAATAAGAGTCATAAATATCTGTAGCCACTGATTGATTCCACCTCCATTGGACCACATACATTGGTGTGCACTAGAGCTAGTGGTGCCTCTGCTCTACAAACTGACTTTGGAAGTGGGTTGTGAGTTTGCTTTCCTCTTATACAGCTCTCACACATAGGTTTTTCATCGTTACTCACGGTGATCCCTGTTACCATTCCATCTAGCAGTTTCTGAACATTGTCATATCCTAGATGACCCAAATGTTTGTGCCACAGCTCCATTAATTGGTTTGCATCAGTAGCCATCATGGCAGAACACGCCTCAGTGTCCAGGACATATAGTTAGTTGCACTGGGTTGCTGAAGCAATTACAGCCCCTCTTTTATTTTGCACCATACACTTTTACTGTAGTGGGTTTACACAGTGTTAAAGAACTGAACCAATGCTGATTGCAACTGAAATGCCTAGTGGCCCCCGAGTCCATGTACCAGCAATCCTTCTTGTGACTATCTGCTACATTCAGTGATGACTCGTTTGGTTTGTCACGCTGTTTCTGCGCACCACTGAAATTTCTCATCCTACAATTTGAAGCCTTATGCCCCAACTTGTGACACACAAAACACATGAACTTGAGCTTTTTGGACTTTGGCCCTTTTTTGAGTAAGGCAGAACCCTCAGCTTTGGTCTCAACAGGAATACGTTCTTGGAACTGTAGTAGCTTGGCCCTTACAATTTCTGTTGTCAGCTTCATATCATTAGACTCCAATGCAATCACCCAAAAAATCTAATTCTAGTGTCAGATTTTGTAACATCACCATTGCCACTTCCTCCTCATCCACCTGTGCCCCCACAGATGCCAACAGCTGAGCTATTGACAATATCTTATCAATGTAATCATTCATGTCCTTGCAGGCACTCAATTTTGTCCCATATAGCATGCATCTCAAACTTATCCTTCTCATCAGACCTCTGCCCTCATACGCTTTTGTAGGGCTGTCCACATGTCATCAGCTGACACTTTCCCACTGATTATAGAATAAACATGCTGCTCCACAGCTAAGACTATTGTGCCGATGACTCTGTCTACATCATCTGGGTTAGGACCTGCTTCTGGGTCTTTTCTGACCTTTCACAATTTTCCCCGCTTAAGCTGCATCTCCATGGCAAACTTCCATGTAGTGTAGTTCTCTGAACCTTTCAATTTTGCAAAGTTCATGTTGTGCCCTGTGCTATGCATCGTATTTTGTCTCGCGTTTTAATAAAATGTTTCTTTAAATTAATCTATTGTACTTTTATTCTGTGTACCTCTGTTATGGGCTATCACTCAAATACGCAGAACTGGGCCCATAAAATGTTGGCTGAGTGTTGCGGTGTTTGATAGGGATGTTAATCCACACAATTAATAGTTAACCAAAATGCTGGTTTATAAACATACAAACACAACACTTGTTAATGCAGAAGATGTTCTGCAGCAGCAGTAACTCAGTCATATATATGGCAGTACTTATCGCTATACATCATGGGACTGTGGTAAGGTAGTGACTCTGACAGTATGGGATGAAAGGCTGCACTTCCGTGCAGACTGACTCCCGTTGGAAGGAACACACACCTCCCACTGCTCTCCGTCCCGCTCAGACAGTGTGACACACGCTACTAGAGGAACCGTCTCTCTCTCCACTGCAGGAGGTACTGTCTCTCTCTCCACTGCAGGAGGAACTGTGTCATCAGTCTCCGCCTCCCTGATGCTCTATCACTAGAGGGTAAACATTAGAGGATGCACACCCAGTGTAATGTATACATAGGAGACAAGGTACTGAGTACACTATGCTCTGACAGAAGCGTCCTTCAAGATATTCATTAGGTTTGTTTTATAGGTATAATAAAGTATTGCTTTAAGCAGGGTGCAAAATGTCAGTGGTTGAATTACAGTAAATTGGCAGTTGTAAAGCATTGCAATACTATAAATGTTAGTAATAAAAATAAAAACAACAATAATCTATATATATAAATGTGAAAGCCCTCACTGACTGACTGACTCATCACTAATTCTCTTACTTCCTGATATGTTAGGAAGATGAAATTTAACATAGGTATACTTCAGGTGGAATCTCTCCTAAGGGGATGAAAAGGGAGTTGACATAATCACATAATTACCGATGCATGGCTTGCGTTGTGTGAACAAAAATTCCCAAACGGACAATCGGATCAAAATTTGGATTGCACATCCAGTGTGTATAATTCAATAAACTCCAAAAATGGTCCTGTCACTTGTTACTATATCTGCTATGGTTGCTTCGCGGGTAACACCAAGAACCATGGATTAATATTTTCTTACATTAAGACGTCTCAAATTTACATCTCTATAGATCAACCACATTTTTAACACTCATTTATATTTACATCCGTGAAAATCAGAAACTCCCGTGCAAAGCATGGGTAGAACATCTAGTAATAGTGATAAAATTGTTTAATTATGGTTGTGCACACACAGGGTCTAATTCGTGTATTGATGGAATTGCACAGATGCAAGGAATCACCTGCACAATTCCATGTAATTAGAATTCAAATGTAGCAGGAGGTGATTGTAGAAGATAACGAGTTTTATGGTAAGAACTTACCCTTGTTAAAACTCTTTCTGCGAGGTACACTGGGCTCCACAAGTCTGGACAATGGGTGTGGAGTAGGATCTTGATCCGAGGCACCAACAGGCTCAAAGCTTTGACTGTTCCCAGAATGCACAGCGCCGCCTCCTATATCACCCCGCCTCCCAGCACAGGAGCTCAGTTTAGTTAACCAGCCCAATGCAGTAGCAGGAAAAGAGACGACAATGGTTAGTAGCCACATACACCACACTCTCACGACAAGAGAAGTGTCAGCGGCTAATGCCATATCAACCCAAAGAAGCTAAGTGCATCAGGGTGGGCGCCTTGTTGAGCCCAGTGTACCTCGCAGAAAGAGTTTTAACAAGGGTAAGTTCTTACCATAAAACTCGTTTTCTGCTGCGGGGTACACTGGGCTCCACAAGTCTGGACAATGGGGATGTCCTAAAGCAGTTGCTTATGGGAGGGGACGCACTGTAGCGGGCACAAGAACCCGGCGTCCAAAGGAAGCATCCTGGGAAGCGGCAGTATCGAAGGCATAGACCCTTATGAACGTGTTCCCGGAGGACCACGTAGCCACCTTGCACAATTGATCAAGGGTCGCACCACGTTGGGCCGCCCAAAAAGGTCCAACAGACCGAGTAGAATGGGCCGTAATGTGAACAGGAGCTGACAGACCAGCCTTCACATAAGCATGCGCAATCACCATTCTAATCCACCTGGCCAGGGTCTGCTTGTGAGCAGGCCAGCCACGTTTGTGAAATCCAAACAAAACAAAGTGAGAATCAGATTTTCGAATAGAAGCAGTTCTCTTCACATAGATACGGAGAGCCCGTACCACATCCAAAGACCGCTTTTTGGGAGACAAATCAGGAGAGACAAAAGCTGGAACCACAATCTCCTGATTAAGGTGGAACGAAGAAACCACCTTAGGTAAATATCCGGGACGAGTCCTAAGAACCGCCCGGTCACGGTGAAAAATCAGATATGGGGAACTACAAGACAAGGCACCCAAATCCGACACTCTTCTAGCAGAGGCAATAGCCAGCAAGAACACCACATTAAGGGAAAGCCACTTAAGGTCAGCTGAACCAAGAGGTTCAAATGGAGGCTCCTGCAACGCCTCCAAAACCACGAGAAGTCCCAAGGAGCCACAGGCGGGACATAGGGAGGTTGGATACGCAACACACCCTGAGTGAAAGTATGAACATCAGGTAAAGTCGCAATTTTTCTCTAAAACCATACCGACAAGGCAGAAATATGAACCTTGAGGGAGGCCAGACGCAGGCCTAAATCTAGGCCCTGCTGTAGAAAAGCCAAAAGTTTGGCTGTAGTAAACTTGGAAGCGTCATAATGGTTAGATGCGCACCAAACAAAGTAGGAATGCCAGACCCGATGGTAAATCCGAGCAGAGGCCGGTTCCCGGGCCCGCAACATAGTTTTAATGACCTCTTCAGAAAAACCCTTAGCTCTTAAGATGGAAGCTTCAAGAGCCACGCCGTCAAAGACAGCCGGGCTAGGTCCTGGTAGACACAGGGGCCCTGAACGAGGAGGTCTGGGCGTTGTGGAAGTTAAAGTGGACGCTCTGATGATAGGCCTTGCAAGTCTGAGAACCAGTGCCGTCTGGGCCACGCCGGAGCTATGAGAAGCAGATTTCCTTTTTCTTGCTTGAACTTCCTGGGCAGGAGTGACACCGGAGGGAACACGTACGGCAGCCGAAACCTCCACGGCACTGCCAGCGCATCCACGAATGTTGCTTGAGGATCCCTTGTCCTTGCTCCGAAGACCGGAACCTTGTGATTGTGTCGAGACGCCATCAGATCCACATCTGGAAGACCCCACCTCTCCACAAAGAGTTGAAACACTTCTGGATGGAGGCCCCACTCGCCGGCATGCACGTCCTGACGACTCGCTTCCCAATTCAGGACTCCCGGAATGAATATTGCCGATATTGCCGGTAGATGGCGTTCTGCCCAAAGCAGAATCCGTGAGGCTTCCTTCATTGCCAAACGGCTTCGAGTGCCGCCTTGATGATTTATGTAAGCCACTATGGTGGCGTTGTCCGACTGTACTTGAACAGGACGGTTCTGAATCAAATGCTAGGTTAGGTTCAACGCATTGAAGACCACCCTCAATTCCAGAATGTTGATCGAGAGGAGAGATTCCTCCTTGGTCCACCGACCCTGCAAGGAGTGCTGCTCCAGCACCGCTCCCCAACCTCTTAGACTGGCATCTGTCGTCAACAGGACCCAGTTGGATATCCAGAAGGGACGGCCTCTGCACAATTGTCGGTCCTGGAGCCACCAGAGCAGCGACAGACGGACCTCCGGAGTCAAAGAGATAATTTGAGACATGATCCGGTGAGGCAGGCCGTCCCACTTGGCTAGAATCAGCTTCTGGAGGGGGCGAGAATGGAATTGAGCATACTCCACTATGTCGAATGCTGATACCATGAGGCCCAGCACCTGCATTGCCGAATGTATCGACACTTGCGGATGAGAAAGGAAGCAACAAATCCTGTCCTGAAGTTTGAGGACTTTCTCCTGAGACAAAAACAACCTCTGGTTGTGAGTGTCCAACAGCGCTCCCAGATGCACCATGCTCTGAGCAGGGACCAGGGAGGATTTCTTCCAGATGATGAGCCACCCGTGGGCTTGTAGAAACCGGACCGCCATATCCAGATGACGCAGGAGAAGATCTGGGGAATTTGCCATGATTAACAAGTCATCCAGATACGGCAGTATCCTGACCCCTTGACGGCGGAGTACCACCGTCATCACCGCCATAACTTTGGTGAAGACTCGCTGAGCCATTGTTAAACCAAAAGGTAATGCCCGAAACTGGTAATGGAGGTTGCCAATAGCGAACTTCAGGTATTGTTGATGTGACACTGCTATAGGAATATGCAGGTAGGCATCCTGTATGTCCAGGGAGACCATGTAGTTATCAGGTTCCAAGGCCAGAACTATAGAGCGAAGGGTTTCCATACGGAACTTGGAAACCTTCACAAACTTGTTCAGTGCCTTGAGGTTGAGAATGGCCTGGAGGACCCATTCGGTTTCGGGACTATAAACAGCAGAGAATAGTACCCCCGGCCCCTCTGAGCAAGAGGCACCTGTACCACGACTCCTGTATCCAGGAGGGTCTGTACCACCGTATGCAGAGTGTTTGCCTTTGTCTGGCAAAATCGATGAGGGGGTCGGTTTTTGAAGGCTATGGTGTAACCTCGAGTGACGACTTCCCGTACCCAGGCATCTGAAGTGGTCTTCAACCATTCCTGGGTATACCCTATAAGCCGGCCCCCCACCCTGGGATCCCCCAGGGGGAGGCCCGCCCCGTCATGTGGCAGGCTTATCGGTCTTGGCTGCTGGCTGACGGGCAGCCCAGGCTCTTTTGGGCTTCGGCTTACCAGGTTTGGAAGTGCGGGCCTGCTTATAGTACGCCTGAACTTTTGCTTTACCTGAAGGACAAAAGGGGCGAAAGGACGTGCCTTTGGCCTTCGACACAGAAGGAGCTGTATTAGGCAGACAGGCAGTTTTGGCAGTAGCCAAGTCATCCACTATCTTATTTAAATCCTCCCCAAACAGAATATCCCCCTTGAAAGGGAGTACCTCCAGGGTTTTTCTAGAGTCCAGATCCACAGACCAGGATCTCAGCCACAATATCCTGCGAGCCAGGACTGACATAGTAGAGGCCTTGGCTGCTAGAATACCAGCATCAGAAGCAGCCTCTTTAATATAGCGAGAAGTTGTGACAATATATGACAAGCATTGTCTAGCATGGTCAGAGGAGATTTCAGCTTCTAACTCCAAGGCCCATGCTTCAATAGCCTCTGCCGCCCATGTAGCTGCAATAGTGGGCCTTTGTGCAGCACCCGTGAGGGTGTAAATCGTTTTTAGACAACCCTCGACACGTTTATCCTTAGGCTCTTTTAGAGATGTGACGGTAGTGACAGGTAGAGCTGAGGAAACCACCATCCTAGCCACATGTGAGTCTACTGGAGGAGGCGTTTCCCAATTCTTAGACAGCTCTGGCATGAGGGGATAGCGAGCCAGCATCTTCTTTTGAGGCACAAACTTCGTACCCGGGCTTTGCCAGGGTTCCTGACGTATATCCACTAGGTGGTCAGAGTGAGGTAAAACTTGTTTAATCACCTTCTGATGCTTGAACCTATCCGGTTTCTTAGGAGGAACGGATGGCTCGGGATCATCCATAATCTGCAGAATTAACTTAATAGCCTCCAAAAGATCAGGAACATCCACATGTGAACTACCCTCCCCATCAGCCGTATCTGAGTCAGAACCTGTGGGGTCAGTGTATGTGCTGTCTTCATCAGACAAGGTGTCAGTGACAGCAGTGGATTGTGAGGAGACGAGCGCTCGCTTAGAGGACCTCTTGGACTTAGGCGAGCGTTGGTCAGACTTTTTAGTAGTCAGGGACTGGTTCAACTTCTTTAATTGAGCAGATAAATCGTCCGCCCACAGCGGGTTAGCTGCAGGGACCACATACGGTTGTACCGGCATTGGGGGGTCCCATAGGAGGTGTTAGTTTATGAACTAGCGTATGCAGAAGCGTGGAAAAAGCGGCCCACGGAGGGTCAGTATGTGCCTCCATTGCCACAGTCCCACTGGGGGGCAAGGAGCCCCCCAGAACCAGAGCCCACAGCTGCTATATTCTCCCCATATGTGCCTGTGGCTTCAGCAACACCAGCAGTGTGTTCCGCCCCAGAACCGTTACCCTCAGAAGCAGACATGATATAACTTGCAGTATGAGGTAACACAGTACAATTATTAGCAGCACTATATCCCTAAACCCAAACTCCTGCGCAGTGTAGTCAGCACCAGCAGAGATAAAGGAGAGATATGGTGACTAAATCACAGAGAAAAATACGTAATACAGTATATCTTTGTGAAAATCCTATATTACATAACACCTGACGCACCAAGCCCCCTCAGGTTATAGAATATAGGGATAGCAAGTTGAGTGAAAGACACGAGATGGACACCACTCAGCTATCAATGCACACAAAAATAGTCACAGTCTGTACAATGCAGAGGTTATTACAGACAATAATACTGCACTGGACTAGCTTACACAGCTATATAGTCAATAGATATAACACTACACAGTAAGAAACTGGATGTATATCACAGGGTAATTGTACTATAAACCCCTGACTAAATGCACTCTTTCTTACTAACACTGACTAAAAAGGCAGGTAGAATACTTAAGTGTCATGTAAAGGCACAGCGCTGACAACCAGGCGGCTTTACATAGGAGGATTTGCCCAAGCAGTCCCAGGAACAGTGAGCTGAGGAGTAATGGCGCCGCAGACACTGACAGGGAGTGAGGAAAAGACAGAGATGCAGCTCCAGCGTGGGAACACTTGCTGGAAATGGCGCCCTGGGGCTGGGGGAGGGGCTTCAAGTCTAACAAGAAAGTATTCCCAGCGCCAACCAGGTACCCAGCAATTAAATCTACAGTTCTATCGCTGCTTTCAACAAACAAGAGGTACTCATCCCCTATATATAGCCAAAGTAAAAAAGAGAAATTTTGAAAGCGCTGACACACTGTAAAATATGTATAAAAAATTACTTTTATTTATTTGTATTCTTTTAATAGTATATAATAATAAAAAAAAAATATATATATATATATATATATATATATCTCAATTAAAAAACTCTAAATCAATAAAATTCACAATCACCCTCTCCGTATATATCATATGGGTATCTCCCCCCTTCTTCTGATCTCCAGAGACTGCTCCAATTTTTTGTTATTTTAATAGCTTTCTATTTATATCAAAGTAGTCTCTGCAGAGCAGAAAAAATAGTTACTCCCCCATAATTTGCAACAAAATATATCTTATTTATTTATACATTTAAAAGGCAATTCTTAGTACTCTAAAATAGCATGGCAATGTCCACATTCAAGTAGTTTCTGTTGAATAATCACCAGAACATTATCTTCAGTCCGTTCTTAGTTGGACTTAATTGATGGACTCGGCTGGAATATATTGCAGTTCACAGTGATATAATTATTTTCCTTTCCACAGTGTGTTCTATTATGATCTTAAAGTCCTTTTATTCCATTATGGGAAACAGTTATTTGCACCATTAGTGCTAGGTTATCTACATGGCCATGTAACTATTCAGATGAATAAATTCACTTTACCCCGTTTGTCGTCTGTGGACAAATGAACAGATCAGTTCGCTCCCGGCTCTGGTAGCTGAATTTCCTTTCCGTGAGCCTTATCTGGAGACTCTGATCCCTTCCACACAGGCTTGCAGGGGACTTGTAAAACAGAGAGGGTCCGTGTAACTGCTGCTGATAGTCACATACGCGTTTCTCCGCCTCCTATCACCCTCGGCGGCTTCCTCAGTTAGTTAGTGTGGACATTGCCATGCTATTTTAGAGTACTAAGAATTGCCTTTTAAATGTATAAATAAATAAGATATATTTTGTTGCAAATTATGGGGGAGTAACTATTTTTTCTGCTCTGCAGAGACTACTTTGATATAAATAGAAAGCTATTAAAATAACAAAAAATTGGAGCATTCTCTGGAGATCAGAAGAAGGGGTGAGATACCCATATGATATATACGGAGAGGGTGATTGTGAATTTTATTGATTTAGAGTTTTTTTAATTGAGATATATATATATATTTTTTTTTCTTTTTATTATATACTATTAAAAGAATACAAATAAATAAAAGTAATTCCTTATACATATTATACAGTGTGTCAGCGCTTTCAAAATTTCTCTTTTTTGCTTCAGGTCTAAGCCTTATCCCTCTTGCTGGCAAAACCATAGGGTACTGTGGGTGATATTAAAATCGGTTTTAAGAGAAAACCTGACCTGCGCCCATGCCCTGGTGATCTAGTGGGATTGCCTGTATCCACAGTGTCCACCGCCAGCGCGCGCGGCCCGCCTCCCACCGACCACGCCGGATCAGGATAAAGACCGGGGACCCACTTACCACCTCCCGAAGCGCGGCCACGCGATCCTGGAGAGCCCCAGCCATGTGTGTCTAACATGAAGAAAACCGGAGCCTCCGCTGTAGGTACCCGGCAACCAGGGCTCGGGAGTGTACAGCGCCGCTGGGGAGAGCTGGAGCTGCAGCAGTTAATGTCACAAGACATTTACCACCGCTGCTGCCCTTGAAGTCTTCACTTTTTACCTCATAAAAAGCTTTTCTTAGGGCTGCCTGGAGCAGCCCCTCTATTCAGTGCCTGCTTACTGCAGCACCAACTGACAAACTGAGCTACTGTGCTGGGAGGCGGGGTGATATAGGAGGCGGCGCTGTGCATTCTGGGAACAGTCAAAGCTTTGAGCCTGTTGGTGCCTCGGATCAAGATCCTACTCTACACCCATTGTCCAGACTTGTGGAGCCCAGTGTACCCCGCAGCAGAAAGATGCCTCCTGCATGCATCTGCAAGATCCTTTGAGGATGCATCCTCGGATCACCATCGCAAATATAAGTCACAATTAGCATTGTTTTCAGGCACCGGTCAGCCTGTGTAAAATTAATCTTATTCAGGCTGGTCAAACTATTTGGACACAGGGTCCAGTAAGTCTGCGTCCAATGACTCTGACTCTGGACTCGTCATGCCTTCAAACTGGGGCAACATGCCCCCATATTAAAGAAGGGTTCTTAGGGGTGTGGCCTGGATGCTGAAGGTAGCGGCTGCAGCATTGTGGAGCTCCGTGCTATGGATCATTAATACCAGCATTTCCCCGTTCCCACCTGGTCTGTCCTGTCTGGTAAACATCTAACAGCCCCCCTGGCCTCTGCTGTTCTGCCCGGGGAGGCGAAGGAAGTGCCCGCACATAGATCACGCAGTGTGTGATCCACCGGTGAAGGAAGTCGCCGGTGGATCACACACTGCGGCCTGCTGGGAGCTCCGGACCGCGGGACTGCAGCAGGTGACGTCACAGCCCGCGCTCCCGCTCCCCCCGCACCTTACACAATCACTCTGGGAGCAGCTGGCCTTTCCTATGGTGCAGAGGACAGGTGCTGAAATCTCCTAGGACTGGGTGGATGCATGAAGTGGAGGTACCTGGCTCTGTTCTGTACTACCATAGGTATTGTGCTGCACTGCTGGGTGCCATTTTACCCTCTCTCCCTTTGCTGCTATAACCACAGTGCACACTGCAAGGCATATTTACTCTCCCTCTACGCCCTTGCTGATCTCATTTGGCTGCATTCTATGTTTGGCTCAGAAGATGGGAGCCATAAATATTGATATGTAGTTTACTGACTGGATTCCCAGCCTCCAATATTTCTATAATTTTTTCTGAACTGTGCTCTTTTCAGGAAATTAATGGCTGTATATAACTGTACCTCCTCTGCATTTTTCATGTCCTGTCCATTCCTGCTGATGTACCCAATTGCATGTTTTTTCTGAGGTATTTCTCGTCTCCTTTCTGATAAAGTCATGGTTATTTACCTGCAGCTTTTTCATTTCATGGGACCTCATCTGTTGTTGATTGCTGAATCTGTAAGTTTGTGACACCCGCCACACTGGTGAGACCCGTTAGAGACAAGCCGGGTAAAAAGGGGAAGAATGTTAATGCATCAGATGCTTCCGACTTGGAACAAGGAGGCCCCGCTTCATCTCTATCTTCTCATGTTTGCACTTCTTTGAGTTATGATGACGTGGTTAGGGCTATAAGCGCTACTATAATGCCCCTATTGGATAAACAAGCTGCGAAATTTGCTGATGCTATCAAGGATATAAAATCCCAATTGGAATCCACTGACTTGCAAGTTGTGGAAAACCAAAACAAAATAGAGGAACATGACCAAGCACTTTATGAGTTACAGCAGCAACTTGAGGAGGAACGGAAACATACTCTCCACCTCGTTAACAAAGTAGATGATTTGGAAAATCGCTCCTACGGAATAATTTGAAAGTAGTAGGCCACCCAGAATCCGTTAAAGGACCTGATTTATACAAATTCTTATCTAAAGATCTTCTGCATCTGTTTGACCTCCAAGACACATTGAAAGATTTTGCGGTGGAATGGGCTTACCAACTTGGCCCTGTTAGAGATACTAGGCATCCCAGAGTAGTTATCTTTAGATGTCTCAATTTTGCTCACAAATCAATGATCTGGGCTGCTGCACGTAAACGTAAATCTTTGGAATGGTGAGACAATCGCTAATTCTTATTCCAGGACCACTCCACTGAGGTGTCCAAAGCACGTAAAGATATGTTACCAGTTTGCTCTCAACTAGTTCAATTACAATGTAAATTTGCCCTTCTTTTTCCTGCGAGACTGCATATCTTTACAGGTTCGGATTTTCAAGACTTTAAAGATTTTATAGAGCCGGCGGATGCTATGGCCTATTTGGATGAGGACTCAGCAACTCCTGCCCTCAGGTCCACTTGAAGCTGGGGATTTCAGTGTCTCAATGGCCTTCCTTGAGTTTGCTCATGCTGAGTGAAAG
This sequence comes from Pseudophryne corroboree, assembly GCF_028390025.1. NCBI lineage: Eukaryota > Metazoa > Chordata > Amphibia > Anura > Myobatrachidae > Pseudophryne > Pseudophryne corroboree. Next base: position 1,111,697,641 of record NC_086444.1, read on the forward strand.
TTTTTGATTGATTGACCTACGGGTCCATATTCAGCATACTCCTTCGAGGTTCGGTTCAGGTTAACGGCACTATTGCCATTAGTTACATATTGCAGTTACATATGTAATTATTATTATTACATTTTATTTATAGGGCACCACAAGTGCTTCGCAGCGCTGTACCAAGGACAGTACAGGGAGGCAAAACTTAGCATAACAGTAAATAAATAACAAAAATAGAGTGCAGGTAACAAAGAGCACCACAATTCTCAAAACATAATACAGCTTAGATGTAAGTAGCGAGGGATTAATCATTGTACTACTTGGGGCTGGCGGCCATAGATAGATTGCAGCCTGTACCAGTAGGAGAAAAAGCAGGTAAATATGGTCGCTGAGTGAAATGTGTTAAGAAGAGGGCTTAGACAAAAAGAGAAACAAGGGCCCTGCTCTGAAGAGCTAACAATCTAGTCGGGAGGGGTGACAGACAGATGACATGAGGTGCAAGCAAGCAGGAGGAAGCCTGATGGCAGTATGCAGGCAAAGCAGAGATGTTCAAGGCATGGGGCAGGGGGATGGAGGAGCAGCCTAAGGACTAGGTTATGCATCAGAGGGGTACGCTTTGATAAATAAGTGGGTTTTCAGTTACATATTATATACTGTGTATAACATGTATTTTAAATAATGTTCTTGTGAATTTGATGGATTACTTTTGGAAAATTTATACTATTGCTGCGGTTTGGATTCTGATCTCTGCGGGTTTACTCTGGGTTTTTTTTATACAATGAATGACCTCAAAATATGCTCTTGGAATGTGCAGGGTATCCACTCCCCGGCTAAATGGTGAAAGCTTCTTTCATATTTAAATCTTCACAAAATAGCCATCTCCTTTTTGCAGGAGACACACTTGACTGACTTAGAACATAAAAAATTATCTGTGCTGGGATTTAAAATGGTGGCTTCTGCGCCCTATAATTCGAAGTCTAGAGGTGTAGCTATTTTTGTAAAGAAAGATGTACCCTTAAATATATATCTGCAGAGATCGGATCCGAATGGCCGCTATGTATTTATAAAAGCTGAAATTCATGGTATACATTATGTTTCCTATAACTGATGGGCACCCACGTCATACGATAGGAAATTTTTTACTGATATTGTCAATTTATTGTACCCTCATTTGGATTCCCCAATTATTCTCGGTGGTGATTCAAATATGGTTGTAGATCCGTATATGGATAGACAAACGACTGCTTCCTCATCTTATCCAACACATAAATTTGGTGTTTCTTATTTGATACATAAATTACACTTGGTAGATATTTGGTGGATGCAGCATCCAATTGATAGGGATTTTACTTATTATTTGGCTCCCCATGCTATGTACACTAGAATTGATTATTTGCTCCCAGCCTCAGTACTGGCAGTTAGAATAGATAGCTCAGGTGTAGAAACCCTGGGATTGATGGACCATGCTCTCATTTGGTTAACCTTGTCCCCTTTGGCCCCCTCCGGCGGGTATAAACTTTGGCGCTTTCCTTCCTCCCTGGCATTCTCCACCTCGTTTAAGGTTATACTTCAGACTACCTGGAATGATTATATGTTAACAAACTCTACACATATCTCTGACCCAGCTCTGTATTGGCAGACTGCCAGAGCGGTTCTCTGCAGCCAAATTTTGGGGCAGATGTATTAACCTTGAGAAAGCATAAGGAAGTGATAAACCAGTGATATGTGCAAGGTGATAAAGGCACCAGCCAATCAGATCCTAACTACTCATTTACATATTGGAGCTGATTGGCTGGTGCCTTTATCACCTCGCACATATCACTGGTTTATCACTTCCTTATGCCTTCTCCAGGATAATACATCTGCCCCTTTGTCCTTTACCTCCCACTATAAAAAACAGAGACAATCCTTGATCCACGATCCGTTATGCTGTATGGCTTGGAGTCTGGGATTACCTGGCTTGAGACAATCCTTGATCCACGAGTCTCAAACGGCTCTAAAGGCTCGTACACACTGGTCGATATATCGGCCGTTCTCTTGAACGGCCGATATATCGCGGGAGCGTCAGCCAGTGTGTACGGCCGATACGTCTGTGAACTCCGTCGTTCACAGACGTATCGCGTCGGCCGCGCAGCACAGCCGACGGCCAATATATCTACCGATATATTGGCGCGTCGCTGTGTGTGTACGGGGCGGTCAGCCGACCGCCCGTACACATGCTGTGGTGGCCGGCGGTGATTGACAGCTGAACTGGGCGGGCGTGTGTACACGCCCGACCAGTTCATGACGTCAGTCCCCGACGGATCGGGCAGTGTGTATGCTGAACACACTGCCCGATCCGTCCATAGATATATCTGCAGATCAATTGATCTGCAGATATATCTACTAGTGTGTACCCACCTTAACACAGGCGTATCGAGACCTGAGACAAGATACATCCCCCTGCTCATAAGTCATGCTATGAAGAAACTAAATTAACCTTTGATACTCTGATGCAACAAATGGGTGATGTTAGGGTCAGGTCCAATAGATTCTTGATCAATAAATAAGGCAACAAAAACAGCAAACTACTTTCTAATCTTTTGCGGAGCAAAAGGACTAGCTATACTATTTTATCTTTGAAAGATTCAATGGGTGTGCCACATATAACAGGACAGTCCATTATTACCATTCTGCACTCTTTTTACATGAATTATATACTCAAGAACCAATAGATGTTGCTAATAAAAATATTTTTTGAAGTAAAATTTCTCTTTGTGCATTAACAGAATCCCAATCCGCAGCCTTGATTTGCCCTATCTCGGAGGATGAGGTGATTTTGGCTATTAAGAATCTTAAACTTGGTAAATCCCTGGGTCCGGACAGGTATACTGGACAATTTTATAGGATCCTCCAATCTTCACTCTCCCTACCCCTCACTAATCTTTTTAATTATTTTCTTACGGATAATAAGCTTCCCCCCTACTTTAATGATGCTATTATTAAGGCTTTGACAAAGCCAGGCAGGGACCCCACTCTTCCTGGTTCATATCGCCCCATTTTATTATTGAACATAGATTACAAGCTTTTTACAAAGATTATTGCGGAGTGGTTCAAACGGGGGGTCCCATCCCTGGTACAGATGGGCTTTGTTTGGGGCCGCAATGCGGTAAGTAACATATGGAAAGTTCTAGCTGTCCTACAACATTTGGATGATATTCATGTAAATGATCTCCATCTCCTATTATCGCTATATGCAGAGAAAGCATTTGACCTTGTGGTTTGGGACCACCTATATGAGACTCTTCGCAATTTTGGTTTTCCACCCCAAATAATCTTGTTAATCCAGTTGTTGAATTCTGCTTCCACTTCTAAGGTACTGGTTAATAACTTTATTTCAGATCCCATCTGTGTCCATAGGAAAACTAGGCAAGGTTGCCCCCTTTCACCCCTTTTATTTGCCCTTGCCTTGGAACCTCTTACCATAGCTTTGCGAGCAAACACTTTGTTCACAGGTATTAAACTAGGCAGGGAAGAGCTTAAATTGTCACTGTTCACGGATGATACAGTATGTTATTATTTGTGTCATGGACTTCCATTTCCATCCCAGTTATTTTACTTGAAATTTCCGTTTTCAGCTCTTTTGCAGGGTTCAAAGTTAACACAGTGAAGTCGGAAATACTTCCTCTAACTGGGCTAGATCTTCTACCCTCCTGCCCAGCCCTTTACTCATTTCATGTTGTTTCAACACAACTGAAATACTTAGGCATTTTTCTTACTACTACCATTCAAAATATATATTCGGCTAATTTACCCCCTATAATTACACGCATTACCCAATTTGCCAAATATTGAATGCCATTACCTTTATCTCTACTGGGTCAGGTGGCTGTCATAAAGAGTGTGCTGTTCCCCAAATTGTCTTTTGTACTTCAAATGTTGCCATTATTTCTGACAAAGTCAGATCAAAATAAGTGTAATAGTGTGTTTCAAAAATGTATATAGAATAATAAAAAAAATGAGAATTGCTAGGGCTAGATTGCTCTTGCCCAAGGAAAAGGGTGGGCTTGGCCTTCCCGACATCTCTACCTTTTCCTGTGCAGCCGCATTTCACTACATATCTGATTGGTGTCTAACCCGCTCCCACTTCACTAACTTATCTTTGGAGGAAGCGCTATTTAACCCTTATTCTCCGACAGCATTACTGCATTTACCAAGGAACAAGAGGGGGTCAAACATAATATTTTTTTTTAGAGACACAGAGCGTGGTCCATTATTCACAAATGCATGGGCACAAATCCCTTCTTAACTAAGTATTTGCCCCTCTGGGGTAACCCAGATGTCCCACCTTCTCTAATGACCCCATATCTCCTCTCCTGGAAATCCAAAGGGATAGCATCGATTCAGAATATTTTTGACCTAGGTGGTGACTTATTATCGTTTCAACAAATTAAAGATGTATATGATATTCAAAACTCCCAATTCTCTCCATTTTTACAAGTAAACGCATTATATAAACAGTAAGAAAGTTTTGGGTACCTATGACTCTTTTATGGATTCTTTTAATCCATCTGCTCTGTCTTCTCTTTTTGCTTTAATTTCTCAAAGCTCATTCAGGATAAGGTATATTTATAATGATCTAGTGACCTCGTCTTCTGATATGTTATGGCAGAAAGTTTGGGAGGCGTGGTCTCATGACTTTCCAGATCTCATTAACTCTAATCGTATTGTGAAACAATTTTCATATGTTTATAAATGGCTGGGCTCAGCTCAATTACAAGAAATACATTTTAAATTTCTCAATAGAGCATATATTTCTCAAGCACAAAGAAGTCATATGGTCCCTGATGCAATTAGCACTTACTCGAAATGTTCTGCCTCGGTCGCTAACTTTGTACATAATGGGGTAAATTTACTAAGATTCGTAATTTTCCGTTTGAGGTCAAAGTTCAATCACGAATGACATCGAAAGTGTAAATATGCAACTTTTTGAATTTAGTACGACTAATTTACTAAGCTGCCGTATTCTGCATTTTCGGGTTTACCGATGTCGATGTCATTCGTTTTTTTAGGCAGTGTTTTACGTGAGTGACTTGTAAAACACTGCCGACTTTAATACAATGAATCTCGGCCGGATCTGAGAGATCCGTGCAGGGCTTCATTGTGCACCTTGTAAAAAAAAAAAAAATGTTTAAACTTAAAAAAAAAATTGCGTGGGGTCCCCCCTCCTAAGCCAAACCAGCCTCGGGCTCTTTGAGCCGGTCCTGGTTGCAAAAATATGGGTAAAAAATTGACAGGGGTTCCCCAATATTTAAGCAACCAGCACCGGGCTCTGCGCCTGGTCCTGGTTCCAAAAATACGGGGGACAAAAAGCGTAGGGGTCCCCCGTATTTTTGAAACCAGCACCGGGCTCCACTAGCTGGACAGATAATGCCACAGCCGGGGGTCACTTTTATACAGTGCCTTGCGGCCGTGGCATCAAATATCCAACTAGTCACCCCTGGCCGGAGTACCCTGGGGAAGTGGGGACCCCTTCAATCAAGGGGTCCCCCCCCAGCCACCCAAGGGCCAGGGGTGAAGCCCGAGGCTGTCCCCCCCATCCAATGGGCTGCGGATGGGGGGCTGATAGCCTTTGTTGAAAGTTATGAATATTGTTTTTAGTAGCAGTACTACAAGTCCCAGCAAGCCTCCCCCGCAAGCTGGTACTTGGAGAACCACAAGTACCAGCATGCGGCGGTAAACCGGGCCCGCTGGTACCTGTAGTACTACTACTAAAAAAATACCCCAATAAAGACATTACACACACCTTGAAAGTATAACTTTAATGCATACATACACACCACCATATACACATACTTACCTTATGTTCACACGAGGGTCGGTCCTCTTCTCCATGTAGAATCCATGGTGTACCTGTTGAAAAAATTCTACTCACCAAATCCAGTGTAGAGGGCTCCTCGGATGTGGTCAGCGGTTGACCGAAAGTGACCTCACCGCTGACCTCAAAGTTCCCACCATTGGTTACAATGGAGCGCATAGGCGCTACATTGTAACACTGCCGTGTGCCGCCTGTCAGACAGTACAGGAGCACACAGCCGATCAGTAGGGTGCCACAATGTGGCGCTCCCTGATTGGCTGAAGAAACCCACTTAGACATCAGTCAGAGGGGGTTTCTGGCATTCTGGGAAAGGGGTCCCATGTGAAAACATGGGGCCCCTTTCAGTTCGTGGTCGGGTGTCCCGTTTTTTTTATTTTTACAAGTACGTGGATTACAAATGGATTATCCGAGGAGCCCTCTACACTGGATTTGGTGAGTAGAATTTTTTCAACAGGTACACCATGGATTCTACATGGAGAAGAGGACCGACCCTCGTGTGAACATAAGGTAAGTATGTGTATATGGTGGTGTGTATGTATGCATTAAAGAAATACTTTCAAGGTGTTTGTGTTATGTCTTTTTTTGGGGTATTTTTTTAGTAGTAGTACTACAGGTACCAGTGGGCCCGGTTTTCCGCCGCATGCTGGTACTTGTGGTTCTCCAAGTACCAGCTTGCGGGGGGGGCTTGCTGGGACTTGTAGTACTGCTACTAAAAACAATATTCATAACTTACAACAAAGGCTATCAGCCTCCCATCCGCAGCCCATTGGATGGGGGGGACAGCCTCGGGCTTCACCCCTGGCCCTTGGGTGGCTGGAGGGGGGGACCCCTTGATTGAAGGGGTTCCCACTCCTCCAGGGTACCCCGGCCAGGGGTGACTAGTTGGGTATTTAATGCCACGGCCTCAGGGCACTGTATAAAAGTGACCCCCGGCTGTGGCATTATCTGTCCAGCTAGTGGAGCCCGGTGCTGGTTTCAAAAATACGGGGGACCCCTACGCTTTTTGTCCCCCATATTTTTGGAACTAGGACCAGGCGCAGAGCCCGGTGCTGGTTGTTTAAATATGGGGGAACCCCTGTCAATTTTTTTCCCATATTTTTGCAACCAGGACCGGCTCAAAGAGCCCGAGGCTGGTTTGGCTTAGGAGGGGGGACCCCACGCAATTTTTTTTCAAAAAATTAACACTTTCCCATCCCCTTCCCACTGATAAACATGCACGGATCTCATGGATCCCTGCATGCCTATCCAAACACGGGATAAAAAAGCAGGTCTGTTTTTTTTTAGCACTTTTTTACGATTTGTATTTCTGCACGGCAGTGTTTGGCTATTGTCGGCAGTGTTTGTGATTTGCACTTTTTAGTAAATTCCCAATTTCTACCAAATTGCAGGCGTATTTGACCGATGGTGTATTGATTCGTGATTTTTTCCTAGGACTTCCAAAATATAACGAATGCCCTCATCACTGCCGTGATTTTTGCTTAGTAAATTACCGAGATGACACTTTGAAGAAAAAACGGCATCTCGGTCAAAATCGGGACCTTAGTAAATATACCCCAATGTCTGGAATTGTACTAAAGTAAAAAGATTCTGGTATAAACTCCATGATTTCCTCCAAGAATAGATTGCCATTCACTTGGGAATGCTTTATGCTGGCTGACTTCTCTAGTTGGGTACCCTCCCTCTTACATAGGCCTATTCTACCCTTTTTAACAGTGCTGGTAACAGTAGCAAAAAAAACTTATACTGTCCTTCTGATTATCGAAATCTGTACCTACAATAACGTTACTGAAGGCTGAACTTCTTAATATCCTCTACTTTGACTGTAAAGTGGCTTTGACCAATATTGAGAGAGGAGTCGAGAAGTTTTATAAAAAATTTAGTTTTTATTTAGATATTTTACACATTATGTGGATTTTCAAAAACACTACTTGGTCACTTCATCGTAAACTGTCTTAAGTTTATTACCAAGTTTTACTGGTACTGATGCTTTTGCTCTTCTTCTAACAGTATTTTCCGTAATTGTACTAATATGCTATATGTACCACCGAAAACAAAGCGCGGATTTTGGTATATGTAGAGTCGATGCCACTATGTTGCAATCGTTTTCCCCCTCCCCTTCCCATCTCATGGGCTTTGTAATCCTCCTCTTTGCTGTCTTCTTTTTTCTTTTCTCTTTTCTGTTCTTTCCTTTGCTTCCTCGCTATCCTGTTATAAAATAGAAATATGGTATTTTGTCATGATCACTGGTATTTTCAGATTGCTATATTATTTAATTTAATGATATAGAAGATATATGCTTTTTCTTTATTGACTCCCGGAGATTTTGATGTGTATATTAAGATTTTGACAGATATGTTGTTCCGCTCTAGGGTTTAATGTGTACTTTTTGATCTCTTCTGTATAATCCCACTGTTTACTGAATGTTTAGTTTGCATTCTTTTCATGAATACTTCAAGAAAAAAAATTTTTTTAAAAAAAGAAGGGTTCCCAGTGCTACCCCCAAAATGCCATAGTATGTCAATCCTACTGCGGCTGACAGTGGGCTGTGAGCAATATCGCAAGACCTGTTCTGCATATGTGCAGAAAGGGTGATTCACCTGTGAAGACCTCACACCATCAGATATGATTGTTAACTATCAGAGGTGAGATGTAATTGTGTCCAAGATCTCTAGAGGTGCGGACATTTTATTAAGGGGCAAACACTTACAAGGCAATACCATGCGTTGTAAGTGATTGCCCCTTTACAAGATCAGCCGGCATCCTGCACCTCCGGTGATCTCAGGCTCCATTACATCCTGCTGCTGATAGTTAACAATCAAATCTGCTGCCGCATGTTTGCTTACAAATCTGAATTAGGCCCAGAGACAAAACATTAAGAGGTTCTTCTAGTGCTTGGGTAAGAACAGGAGGCGTGATAGCCATCTTCTCTACAGTAAGTCAGCATATGAGCATTATGTAAATGAAATACATGAAACAAATTATTAACAACTGTGGATTGCAAAGCAGAAAGAAAAGCAGCACATGCTACTGAACATACTTTGTAGAAGAATAAAATCTGTTACCTAAAATACTGTTACGTCAGGGTTTTTTTCCGAAGAAGGGTTAGACAGTCTTGGAGGTTCAGTAGAGGGCCCTATGTGCAGGAAGCTTGGTGGTCTGATATAAGTATTGCACATTAGATACTCTGTCTCTGGATATCTGAATGCAGGAAGAGGCAGTGTACTAAGGAGAGGCAACGGAGTACAGATGCTCAACTAAACTGAATTATATTTCATGGGTGTGGAATTGAATATAGACAAGATCAGTTTAAAAGTGAGTAAAGCATGAACTTGAACTGAGTGTTCTAGCACCAGCCTGTATCCATTGGGCCGGACTGGAAATACTGATCAGAAACTTTAATATACTTGGGCTGGACTGGATCTGGTGGACTGGACTGGAACTGCAGAACAGGAACTTTAATATACTTGAGCCGGACTGGATCTGGACTGGACTGGGCTGGACCCAGTGAACTGGAACTATTTCTGTAGATACTGATGTAAACACAGGAAGCACTAGGAGGCAAGATCTGGCTATGGCATATGTTTCTCCGGTGCTGATCTCAATGCAACTAGTAATGAATAATACAGTACAGAGGTGCTAGGTAATACACAGGAGCAATCTGAGACCCATAGCTCCCCACTGCAGGTGCAGTATGACTGGAACACAGTAATACAATGTACACCAATTTAGGCTGGAACCTGTAGTTCTCTGGTGCATGGACAGTACAGCTGGGAACTGGAACATACTCAGTAGTCTGGAGCTTGGATGCGCAGCTCATAGGAGCGACATTGTTCTGAGCAATTTGCAGAGAGCATGGATAGTCCTTATATATACTCTGCTGTGCTGTTACTTGTGGATTGAGTTAGCTGAGGTTGGTGGAGAAGTGGTCATGTGATCCCTGATAATATGGCTGCTCCCAGAAAAGGAGATGGCAGGAGACACAGCTGGGGTGCACATACTTGTACAGAGAAATGATGTACAGGGACATTGCAGCGGGGAGACAGGAAAGCAGCAGCAGAGGCACCCCTCATTGTCTGAAAGTAAGCTGACCAGCGTGCAAAGTGCAAGTCTCTGTGACCTGACAACATGCAGTGTAATAGTTTTTGAAAATGTTCCTGTATCAGCTTTCTAAACTGCATTTTGTTTTCACATAGTTTACAATAGTGCAATATTTAGCTGTCATCATTAGTATAGTAAACTGTACATCAAACATACAGTATAGGGCCAAATGTAATAGATTGAGAGTTTCAGAAAGTGAGAGATTTGGTAAGGTTTTTCAGGGGTTTTTTAAGTGGAAATTATTTACACTGCAAAACCAGGTTGATATTGCTGTGTAAATGATTGCCACTTTCAAAAAAACTGCAAAACCTTATCAAATCTCTCACTTTTTGAAACTCTCACTCTATTTCAATTAGCCCATACAGTATACATTTAGTAAAAAATAGGTGCCCAGTCATAACCAAAGATTCAACATAGCAATAAAGTCCAACAATGGCTAGATAGCCTAGAAAAAATAAAATATCAAAAATGGAAAACTTTTATCCCATCACTAAAAAACTTTAACAACATATAAAACAGCCACCATATACTTATCAATAATGTTATTTTGAAGTGCCTGAAGCAAAGACAGCAATAGTGGGCAATACATAAGATGCAGGTGACCTGAACTTTTAGCAAAGTGCTTATTGCAGTAAGTAAAATTGCATTTTTGATGATGCACTATCACCTGTTCTTTGTTGTATTGCGGTGTATCCTGCCAAATAAATATTATATACTGTATTAACATTTAAAAACAGAGCAGTTTTAAAGGATAAATCTGCTTTATATTATGCAATAAGTGTTTCTGGGAACCACCCATGTACAAGATAACTTAACCTGAAAAACAGACTTTATGAGAGTTTTGGTACAGGATTTGGAAGCCACTGCTTTCTATACTCTCTCTTTTCTCTCTCTCTCTCTCTCTCTCATCATTTAGGATGTTATGTTTGGATTTTATGAATGTTATTATCAGAATATGATGAATCTATAAAAGCTCATTATAGTCACAGGTTATCGGAACCAGCCTCTCACTGGTGTCTGGCAGTGCTGGTGTCCTGGTCAGCAGCAGGGAAGCGAAGAGGATGGAGAGTCCTCGATGTCCACAGCTAAAATCTCAGCCTCCAGCTCTGCTTCCCTTTGCTGGCATCAGATTCCTGTGTACTAGCAATTACAGTTGCCTTAGGGACACGTATGCCCCTCTGTGCTAGATTTAAAGGGACAGCCGTGCCAAACTTGATGTCACGTTTGGCGTGAGTTTTGAATCTCCTCCCTATAAAATGGAGTGCCTGAGCACTGAACAGTGCCAGAGTATACAAATGTGTCCTCTTTCAGTGTTGCTGCAATGCGTATGCATCGCGGCACACTGTTCATACCATAGTTTGATTTACGCTGTGCGTACACCCCTGCTATGCCATTCAGGTCAATGTGAGCTCTGTGTGTATGTGCTGGCCTCCCATTGATTCCTACGGGAGCCAGCAGTGATGTGAATGGTTGTGGAATGCCACGCTGAGTTTGCATCGCAGTCCCATTACAGCATGCTGCTATACGCAGCAATGTTGTAGTGGCACAATCTGTAGGCTAAATTACCTTGCCCCAGCATTCAGCCTTAGTGCTTTCCTGTGTTCTGCCCACATGTTCTGTTCCTGCTTCCTGCCTTCCCTGTGCTCCTTTCCCGGGTTCCTGCCATCCTAGTGTCTGCGCCCTGATTCCATACCTGTTCCTGACCTTCCCATCCACCTCTGACCCTGTTTGTTGGCAGCTGTTTCTGTGTTTTTAAACCTCACAGCAAATTTCTATACAAGCTCCAGTGTATAGTTCTATACTTGGGAACCAAGACAGAGGTCCTTAACCTGTGTGTCAGGCACAGTGAAGCGCAAACCTCCTTGCGGGGGTCCCTGGTGAACACTACCAGCCTCTGATCTGGGTCTTTGCTAATCCTGTAGTACGGGTTGTATCCACTGATCCATTTGAGAGTTTGTGGCAATTCTTTTAATATAGATCTTTTTTCAGTTTCTAAACATTTTCAGTAGATCAAGAAAAGTTAATTTAGAAAAGTCTATTTAAAAAGAACATTAAAACTTACCATTTTCATGTGTTAGCAACTGTTGAAAACTATGCCAATATGGATCACACTTGCCATAAAGATAGGTAACAAGGCAATTGTGAATTATTCAGTTAATTTTGAGCCAAAGCAGTTTTAAAAAAATAGAGTGTGATTTTATATTAGAAGAGTTTCCAATTGGGAATTGTAATCCTAATGGCTGACCAGAAATGCATAACAGTTTTTATGGGTTATGCGTTTACAAATGACTTTTTTTTTAATAAAATCTCTTCCTTTTTCCTATATGGAGACATTAAACATATTGCAGTCTAATGGCATGTTTGTGTAAACTGTCAGTGTAGACAAAGTGAACAAAGGTGTATTTGAAGAACCTTGAAAGTGTTGAATTCTTTATTACACTTGAAAACATGAAACAGTTATTGGGAGTCTTTAGGCAACAGTGTTGTATGAGGATTGCACACTGTTGACAAAATGTCTTTACAGTAACTCATGATTGCATATTGGTATCAGAGTTCCAGAAACATCAAATTGCACATGGGTAGCAAAGTGCTGGAGGCTAATAATTGCAGATGGATAGTAGATTTTTAGTAATGTAGGATTGCACACAAGTAGCAGTGTCAGAACTTGCACTTAGATAGCAGAGTGTCAGGAAGTCAGGATTGTAAATGGTTATACAATATGAGTGTCAGGAACTCGAGATTGCACACTGGTGGAAAGATGTCATATTTTAGCATTGCAGATTTGTAGAAGAGGACAATAACGCAGCATTGAACATTTTTAGCAGTACACATGAAATAATGTTTGCAATATGATATCAGAGGCACACGAACTCAGGATTTCACACTGGAAGCAGTATATGAGAAAATCAGGATTACAGAAATACTGTAGAATACCAGGAACATAGGACTTCTAGAATGGCGGAAATGCACAATATACAGTAGTAGTACTTCTGGTTAGAGTTCAGTATTACAACTACATAGTTTGCAATCAGCAGGATGCATAGCTTAAATCTTTGATAGTGCTGCTTTGTTCTGTTTATTAAACATTATTGAACAAACTTTAATAAATGCACACAAACAGACATCACACTGCAAAATAATATGACCAAAAACATATGCATATCTGTTTCATTCTATTAATATGATAGCCAAAATGAAACCCAGATTGGCAACGTTACTTTATTTATCTAGACTGTTGTATTTAAAAATGTAGTTGATATTTATGATTTTTGTTTTCCTTTGGATAAACTGGAGCAATATTGCTAACACTAGAAGCCTTTTAAGAAACTTGCTTTCAGATCTAGAATCTCTCGCTCCTTGCAAAGATATATCTGTGATGATATCATATTAATTAACTATTTTGCAGACAACTTCAAAAAGTGTCTATCACATCCCAGGATAGAAAAATCTCACAGTCTATTTTTGTACTCCTGATTCATGTTATAGTCACTGATAGTGATTAGCAGTGTAGTCAGGGATGCCACAGTGATGTAAAATTTTAACTAGGAAGCAGATCAGTGCAGACATATATTTTTCTCCTAGGTGCTCAGAGTGTTAAACTACAAAAATTAGAATTAAACTTTACGGACTTCTCTAGTATTTATATTTGTAGTCAGAAAGATAAATGTAACAGAGTAGTATCTCCTATTGATTTCATTCACTTCTGAAATTCTGTTAAGGTGTACTAACTAGGAAATTGCTTTCAGAGTCCAGAGGGCTCTTCCCTGTGACAGTTTACCCTTTTGAGAAAAGGACACAGTTCCATCTTCTTCAGAAAGAGAATGAAACCTAGAAATTGAGATTTTCTTATTTGACCGCAATAAAGTTTTTTGCTACTGATAGAAATGTGTCTTGTGTGCAATGTACACCACTCATTGACAGAGCAAAGGCATTTATAGTAGTAAAACTAAGTTATAGTTTCATTATCTGAATTCACAGAATAAAAAATGTTATGCATTTCATATACTTTCATTTCCTTATACTAATGGTTGTACAAGATTTACTTAGTCTATACTACATTTACTGACCTGTGCCATAAAGAACTATGAACTTGACAGCTTTTTGTTCTATTCCCAGTTCACTGAAAGAAATGATTAAATCAAATATTCCAAAAATATATTTCAGAATCGCCCAGATAGTTGTGACTAAAATCAAATATTACCTCAGTACTTAAGCTATGGTAATGATTGCTTCTTTTATTTATGTATCTAGAGCATAATTCAGTAAGGATTGCAATTGCAAAGCTGCTTGCAATGCAAATGCAGGAGGAGGTGCACACTACCTCCTTTCTGCATTTTCAATGCAATCACATATGGGATGAACATAGCGACCATCAGTCGCGAAGTTCATCTGCAAATGCAGGCTTAGTAAGCCTGAGCTTAATCGGGCTTGCTGTCACAGGCCGGCTTGCGAGGCCAAGAAAACGGCATCTCGCGACACAGTGTGCTGGACACAAGGTCCATGTGCACCACACACATTGCACCCATTGTAGAAATGCCAATGGTCTCTTTCGCTTTACAAAGCACAGAAACAGAATGAACAAAATAAGAAAAAAAGTGACTTACAGTACAGAACAATTCAGGACAAGTACATGGTTTATAAAGACCCACAAGTTGAATGGCATTGTAGGCAGAAGGGAGTAGGTTATGGTATAAGCAAGGAAAAGCACATTAGGGAGAATGGCCCTGCTCGTTATAGGTTACAATATGAAGGGATGATCAGGCAGACATGGGTGGGTGACAAAGACATAGGAGCAGGGAGCATAGATGAAATCTGGATGACTTTGATAAAGAAGCGGGTCTTAAGTAGAGATGTGTGCCGGCCCCGAAGATTTGGATTCATCAGCGGGATTTGGATTTGCCAAACAGCAGTGACGGGATTTGGATTTTGATTTTTTTTCCAAAATTGCCAAAATGGAGATCGCAGGTGCTGGGTTCTAGTAGAGAGAAGGGAGACATTTGATGCTGGACTGCTTGTTATTTTCTTAGCACCAGTTTCTGATACTCTACACCTGCCATGAGCTTGCTGCAGATGACGTAATAGGGTGGAGGTTCCTAAATGCTTAACGCCCCTACCTCTACTTATTTTGTTTCCACAAAGGCTACATATGGCTTGGCAAATGTTGTTAGGATTTGGGTGAAAATAATTCCACACATAGGAGGTGGATTGGTTGATCCGATGCCCAGGCATGACAATGGCTGTCTTATCATGGCCAACAGATGCTTCCACTTGTGCTGACTTATACACATGACATCCTCATTATCATCCTCAAGATCCTCATTTGTGCCATTGTCTGCTACACAAATACCCCACTCATCCTCTTGTATTTCCACGGTGGCATCTTCAACAGCTAGGTCACCAGCAATACTTATGCTGCTCATCTCCACACATACAGAGGAAGCAGTAACGGTGGAAGGCAGCTTCTCTGAGAGTTTAGGCTCACACATAGGATTTGGGGATGCAATTGGACTCTCCTCAGGGATTTTTTAAATTTCTGTTTCTGAAGTTCGCAGTTTGCTTTGCTGCCTTAGTGGTTTTCAGTTTTTTTACACCTCTAAAGTTTGAGTGACAAGGTCTTTTATTGTCATGAGAGGCAGAAGATGTCTCACTAACAGTTGCAGAATCATCAGTCATAAATATAAGCCAAGCCCTGAGTCTTTCCTTGCCACTGCATGGTGTGAATGACATGTTGGCAATTTTAAATTTTTCTGCATGAACCAACTTTCTTTTTCTTACTGCTTGAGGTCTTTTTTCTTTACCAGTTGTGTAAACTGTCTATGCCCTTGAGCATCAGCTTTAGTACTAGATGACATTAAATCGGCATCATGACTGGTGGAAGCAGCTGAAGCGCCAGTATTTGGTTCTGTAAACTGATTGCTATCCTTTTTTGAATTCACAGATCACAATTCACAAATCAGGGGTGCAATGCACACAACAAACAATGTAAAGACAAGCAAACAAATTATTTTTGTTTGTTTTATTTTTTGGTGGAACGCAGATTGTGCCACACTGCGTTGAGTCAGACCGCTTTAACCCACGGTACTAAATACAAGTAACTATGGTGTACTAGTGTGCATTTATTTTGCACACAACAAACAATGTAAAAGAGCAAAATAAAAGATTTTTATTTTAATATTTGGAGGGACACACTGACACAGCCCTGATTGACCCTGACAGACCCTGATAACCACTGACTGACAGCACTGTGATGGACGTCTGACACAGCCCTGATTGACCCTGACACACCCTGATAGCAATGTGATGGATGCACTGACACAGCCTGATAGACCCTGACAGACCATGATGGCCACTGACTGACAGAACTGTGATGGACGTTCCACTTCTGACACAACCCTGATTGACCCTGACAGACCCTGATGGCCAATGACAGCAGAGACTCTGACAGCCTGCTCTGCAAAGTACAGACTGACAGCACCCCACAGCAGAGCTACTTGTAGCATGGAAGCGTGCAGGAAAAATGGCGCCGAGCCACATGAAGTCAAGCCTTTATAGGCTCGAAGCCTTGCAAGAAATCTGATGCAGGATGATGATGTTCAGCCTCTTGCACGCTCCCGAGCTTGTTGTGACATTCGCGGGTTGTGCTTGCGAACTCTCGAGCCAGGCATGTTCGGAGCTGTTCTGATTCCACGGAATCAGTACCACTCATCTCTAGTCTTAAGAGCCGTTTGAAGTTTTGTAGAGGTGTGGAGAGTCTGATAGGTAGAGGGAGAGAGTTCCAGAGGTAGGGAGCAGCACAGGAAGGCTGGAGAATTGGGAGGCTGTATTCATTTGTGGAGCAAAGTGGGCTGGCAGTAGTATAAATGGAGGATTGGAAGGCTGCATTCATTTGTGGCGCAACATGGGTTGTTGGGATAATGAAGGGAGATAAGGTCAGAGATGTAAATAGAAGAGGATAGGGTGCGGTTTTTGTAAGTAACCCTTCTGGCCAAATAGATCTTATTGTGTTTTTGTGTTTGTATTAACGTAATGTACTTGAGTGTGCAGAATGAGATGGTAAGAAGAACCAACATGGAAGGAATAAACAAATGATGTACAGTGTAGCATTACATATAATGTTTACACTATATAAAAATATTTCACCACTACTAAACCAAGCACAGAAATGTTATCAGGAGTCTGAAAACTTGTCAGGTCCAGATGATATGCACACTCATGTTCTAAAGGACTTTAATCTGGTAATAACTAGACCTCTATTTTAGACACTGGGAGGTAACTAAGTGTGGGTGAGATTAAAAACTAAGATTGGCCAATTGCTGCAAAGTCAGTCTAATCAGCAGTATCATTAAACACTGAAGTTGAAGAAAAATTCCCAAGGAACATGCTTGTACTATGGTTTACAAATCTGTGTCTATGACTCTGACCTCTGCCTGACTATCATTTACAAATCTGTGCTTGTGACCCCGACCTTTGCTACATTGGGGTGCGAGGGGCGGCCTGCACTCAGGTGTCACCACTGGAGGGGGTTACACAAAAATGCTGGCTTCTCCTCAGTGACAGGAGAAGGGTACTGCAGTGTGCCATTCTCTAGCACCACCCACCTTGTGTCATAGAGGAGGAGTCAACACTGCAGGTACTGGTCTCTTGGGTAGCCAAACATCTCCAGGAATGCTGGGCTGCCACCTGAGTGATGTCACCGGGATTCCTGCCAAGGCCACTGTTTAGGCCATGCTCCCTTTTTGGCTGTGTGCAGCTGCGGCATGTGAGGGGGGTAACAGAGTGTGCACCAGGTGTCACCAGACCATGTGACACCTCTGCTTTGCTACTCCTGACCATTCTATAGGAATCCAAATCTGTACCATGAAACATCACCACCTATCCTCTTAGCTAGTCGCTTGGATGTCTGGAACCTTCAAGACTCTAGTTGCAAAACCCAAACCACCTTGTAGCAGCTTCTAGGAAAGAATTGGGGTCTGTTAGATTCTGCTTTGAAACAGTGCCTGAGCCAACCCTAAACTGGCAACCAGTATGCTTTTCCCCAGTCTGCTACATGACAATATTATTATGAACCATGCCCTATTTATTACTTAACTCTCTGTTACATCCTGTTTATATTCATTCCCTACCTCAAAGCACAATAGCACAATGCTTCAACTGTAACATGTAGCCTTTAACTCACTAATATAATCACGAGTGGACATGTAACTGCCTTGCAAACAATCTCTCCAATCACATACCTCGGCTGTGAAAATTCCATAAATATGATTGGCTGTGCTATGCACATTCAAATAATGTGTTTGGTTAAAAAAAACAAATGGGCAACAACTCACATTGGGACAGATGTATTAACCTGGAGAAGGCATAAGGAAATGATAAACCAGTGATAAGTGCAAGCTGATAAACGCACCAGCCATTTAGCTCCAATATGTAAATTAACAGGAGCTGATTGGCTGGTGTGTTTATCACCTTGCCCTTATCACTGGTTTATCACTTCCTTATGCCGTCTCTAGGCTTAATACATCTGCCCCATTGTTTCTGATAATCACCTTTCATTTCTGCTTACAAAACTTCTAACATTCTGCTGCTCACTTATGCAATTTCTTATCTTCATAATCAGACTCCAACAAACCATCAAGTCTTTGAAATCTTTCTGAAAAGTCATCACAATGTAAGAGTGTACCCTATTCTCTCCTATATTGTTCACATTAATCAATTCTCCCAATCCCCACTACAATCACAGTCACCTCTGTTGTCTCAGCTCTGCCCTTGAGGGCATCGCTTGCAAAGCACACCCTTAGTTACAGTCCTGCTGGGGATCACTACTGTGCCTTATCAATCAGTAATAATAATAATAATACTTTTAATAAATATCATCTAAAGAATTGAGTATAGATAGATACCCTCTATTTACAGTAGCTGAAATCAGTGGCGTAAGTTCGTCCCAGTTTCCCGGAGGCAAGATAAATATTGGTGCGCCCCTATTTCCTATATATTTCCTATATATGTCACACATTTCTTAGCAGTCATACTCAGGATTAGAACCTATGACCTGTTACACTAACAGCAGACACTTTACTGATGGAGCTATTTGCTCCTGAAGAGGAAGCATGAGAATGCTAACTATATGAAGTTACGTGTAATTGTCAGAGAAGTATCTTCATATAGTTAAAATTCTCATATTTCCTATACAGGAGCAAACAGCTTCATCAGTAAGGTGTCTGCTTCCAGTGTAATAGGTTGTGGTTTCTAATCCTGGGTGTGACACTTGTAAAATGTGTATACTCAGTATAATAAAGAAGGTGTGATTTGTAAGGTGCAGGGACCAGTGAGGAAGTCGGCCACTGAAAAGACAGCGGCAGCTATCAATTAACTTAGAGAGAGTGGGATGTACCAGCGCACTGGGTAATAAGTGATTCGGCGAGCTGCTGCAAATAAGGATGACCAACCTATAAATACAAGTATACAGAAAATTTGTAGCGCTCAGGAACCTCAGAATGTTGTATGGGAACCTTATGAATCAAAATGAGTAACGTATAATAAATTCTTTATTTTTACCACAATGGTATATGCAAATCAAAATATCAGTAGTAGTGCAGCGGTAAATCAAATTACCAGCAGATATTTGGGATGCCTTATTACTAAGTAGGATTATGAGTGCAAAGCGTAACTGATAATTTACTATATTATTGAAATATCAGATTGAAGTCACAATTGGTTGTCTGCAGCAGCAGTGGGGTCACAAGCCGGGTGAGTGGGGTGCGGCCTGCACCTAGGTGTGACGCCTAGACGGGGTGACACCACACTGTGGGCTCCTCCACAGTGACAGGAGCCAAGCACTGCAGTGTGAAAGTCTGCTACAGCACCCGGCTCCTGTCATAGAAGAGGAGCCAACAGTGCTGGTGACAGTCTCCGGGGGCAGCTCAGTACAGCCTAACATCTCCGGAGATGCTGGGCACGCCCATGGAGTGATGACTCCGAGAAGCCACGCCCCTTTGTTGTCGGCCACACCCCATTTTTGCAGCTAGCGCACACTGGGTGTCACCCGGTGACGCCACTGTGCAGCAGTAATCTCCCGGTCGGGGAGTGAGTTGTTTTAGGATCTTTTTAGGGTCCAACTTGAAGAAAACAAGTCCTGTTAAGCTGTGACCCAGCGGTGTATGTGATAATCAATCAGTGCAGAAAAGGTTCTACCAAAGCAGATTACGGCGTCCCGCTTTCTGCCCATGGGTACTAGCACTTGCCGCCTTATCGGACAGAAAGCGGGACGCCGCAATCTGCTTTGGTAGAACCTTTTCTGCACTGACTGATTATCACATACACCGCTGGGTCACAGCTTAACAGGACTTGTTTTCTTCAAGTTGGACCCTAAAAAGATCCTAAAACAACTCACTCCCCGACCGGGAGATTACTGCTGCAGACAACCAATTGTGACTTTATTCTGATATTTCAATCATACAGTAAATTATCAGTTATGCTTTGCACTCATAATTCTACTTAGTAATAAGGCATCCCAAATATCTGCTGGTAATTTGATTTACCGCTGCACTACAGAGACAGTGATTTAACCAGCACATTCAATGCACATTGTAGTGTGTGCTGACTGATATTTTGATATTTTGATTTGCATATACCATTGTGGTAAAAATAAATAATTTTATTTTCATTCATAAGGTTCCCATACAACATTCTGAGGTTCCTGAGTGCTACAAATTTTCCGTATCAATTAACTTAAGGGAGGACTTCCGGTTCCGTGTGGACTTTCGGTTCCGGGTGCATGGAGTGAGCTGCTCCATCTCACAATTCCACTCCGTGCCCGGGCCAAATTGCCCCTTTTACAAGGCCTTACCGACTCCAAACCTCACCACTTTAACCCTCCCCACCTGGGGTCTACCTGAGATGGACAAATTTGTAACAGCCACGCAGCCGCCGCGCTCGCAGCAGCAGGCGCTGCTACAAGTGAAGAGAGGAGCGGTTCCTGTCAGGGCGCTGGACGGCGTCTCCCTCGATCACACCCCGGCGTCCAAGAAGTCTGTGGCGGATACGCAGGACTCTGACCCGACGTCCTCAACCAGGCACCGTGACAGCCCGCTTCTGTATGGGGATCTGGTGGACGCATTCTCATCCACCATGGGCCCACTGCTGACCAAGGCGGTGAGTGATATTACAGCGCAGCTGCAGCACTTAAACACACGGGTCTCCACAGCGGAGAACAGGATAGGCTCCATGGCTCACAATATTGCTGATATGCAGTGTGAAATTAAACATCTTGAAAAAGACAACTATGCCTTTATTAATAAGCTGGAGGAAATCGAAAATCATTCCAGATGGAATAACATCAGGATCGTGGGTTTGCCTGAATCCCTAAAAGGGACCTCCTTGGAGAATTTTGTCACTAACACATTACCCGCCATTCTTAGCATCCAGGATGCCTGTAAAGATATGGTTATAGAATGGGTGCATCGTATTGGCCCCCCACACCGCCAGACTGACACCCGCCCCAGAGTGACCATCTTTAAATGTCTGAGTTACACACATAAGTTGGAAATATGGTGTGCCTCCAGGAAACAGCCTGTCCTGAATTGGGAAGGCAAAAATCTCAGACTTTTTCAAGACTTTTCTGCCGAATTGACGAGAGCACGACGTGCCTTCTCCCCTATCTGCTCCCGGCTCATTGCCGACAAGAGAAAATTTGCACTGATATATCCCGCTAAGTTAAGGATCTTCGAGAAGGATAGACATTATGACTTTACCACCCCGGATGACGCTGCTGATATCCTCTGCGAAGGTCGCTCTCGCTCAGATGCGGACATCTCTGACCCTAATTGACACTGCGGAGCTCACCAGTTTTCATCGCTCCGCTGTTGCTGCTCACCGCATGCAAGCTGCTCTGTCCCAAAGCTTGAGGCTCAAGTCTTTGGAATTTTTGTTCTTTATGTTCATACATGGTTCCTGCTCCATTACATGTTGTCCCGCCTTAAGATGAGGTTTCATGATCTCAATTCTCCCCGGGCACGGAGGGAGTAATGCTCCACGTTTATGTTGGTTTGGTCTCTGTACCTATGGGTTCTCCAAATTTTCCGGGCTTCCGGAAGTTATGTGAATGTTTCATAGCTGTCCTGAACGCGCTAGTCGTGTTCTTTAGTGTTTTGTCCTTGTCTTTGTGTCCTCCCCCCCCCCCCCTCTGTTGTTCCCCCAGTGTCCCTCCTCCTCCCAGCCCCTCTATGGGCTCTACTAGTTCTACGCTCCTTCTCCCTGGATACCTTACAATTCAGATTACAATGCATGTGTATACAATATGGCTGCCATTAAGATTGGGTCCTTAAATGTGGGGAGCTTTAACTCCCCTGCGAAGCGGAAGAAAATTTTACTGTACTGTAATAGATTACATTTAGATAATGTTTTTGTTCAGGAGGCACACTTGGTTCCTGCGGAAATGTTGAAACTACAAATGTTGGGGTGGAAATTATTAGCTAGTGCTTCTATTAATTCCAGGTCCCGTGGAGTAGCCATATTGATTAAACGTCAGCTCCCCTGCGAGCTTCTAAAAATGATTCCTGACATGGAAGGCAGGTTTGTAATCGCACACATTACTCTACACTCCAAACGATACACTTTATGTAATATATATGCCCCGACAGTATACAATAGACACTTCTTTGTGAAATTGATTACGCTATTGACACCTTATATGGATGACGGTCTGATGGTCTGCGGTGATTTTAACCTCATCTCAGATGTTTACCTGGACAGGTCATTTGCCCCCTCACACTCTTTCTCACTTCCCAAGTACGGTATTCCCCATTTTACCACACAATTGTCCCTAGTGGACATCTGGAGAGTTGTAAATCCCACTGTCAAAATGTATACCTGTATGTCTGCAGCCTATCACACCCTGTCCCGCATAGACTACCTGTTGCTGTCCCTGGCCTTGTTCACGAGAGTCTCGTCCGTGGAGATTGAGCCGATATCTGTCTCGGATCATTCTCTGCAGTGATTCTCTTTACACGTTTCTGACGAACCCCCTAACAAAATCATATGGCATTTCCCATCCCACCTTTTGACCTCCTTGGAATTTAAATCTATGCTTCAAACTAGTTGGGAGGAATACCACGCAAATAATCGGTCCACGCGATTGACAATCCCCCTCTATTTTGGCAAGCAGCTAAGTCGGTCCTACGGGGAAACATTCTGTCATATGTGGCCCGTCTAAACAAATCATACGCCGCCACTTATTTATCATTGCAGAGTCTGCTATCCACTGCCTACTCAGCTTATTGCCAAAGCCCTACTGTGACCAATAAGCAAGTATACCTCACTGCTAAGACTCACTTCAACGAATACTTAAACAGTAGAGGTAATAAATCCTTATATGCGGTTAATTATCGCTACCACCGGTTTGGGAACAAGTCCGGTAAACTGCTAACTAACAGGTTAAATGGCACGAGACCCTCCTCTTTAGTTCACCCCCTAAGGAAACCAGACGGATCCCTGACATCCTCCAATGTCCAAATTGTCTCTGTTCTCAAGGACTTCTATGCTTCCCTTTACTCACCTGGCCCTTCTCTCTCCCCTGAGAACGACGCACTCACCTCTCCCACATATCTCCCTGATTCAGAATACGCCTCCTCTAGGCTGTCCACGACACTAGATACAGATTTGACGGCCCCCATAAGCCCAGCGGAAGTCTCCTGCGTGGTTAGGTCCTTAAAACAAGGCACAGCCCCAGGCCCCGATGGGTTTGGTAGTAGCTTCTACAAGCTGATGCTTCCGTGCATTCAGGACACATTGGTGCTCGTTTTTAATCACATGTTGAACTCTGATTATAAGATTCTTACTAAGATTTTGTCTGAAAGGCTTAAAAAGATTTTACCTTCTATTATACATCCGGATCAAACCGGGTTTATTTCAGGTAGGCACTCTGTCCTGAATGTATGGAAGGTCATATCGGCAGTACAACACTTACAACACACCTCAGGCTCTTCCCCACCAGGCGTCATCCTGTCACTAGATGCAGAAAAGGCCTTTGACCTTGTTCTGTGGCCACACCTTTTTAATACCATGTCTAATTTTGGGTTTTCCTCTACCTTCATCTCTTATATTAAACTTTTATACTCCAATCCCATCTCTCAGATACTATGTAAACGGCCAGATTTCGGACCGCTTCTCCTTATACAGGGGTACGCGACAGGGGTGCCCTCTTTCCCCTCTCCTCTTTGCAATTGCCATCAAGCCACTTGCCATCCTGTTATGCAACTCAACTGGATTTAAGGGTATAACAATCTCCAACTGTGTATTAAAAGTTTCCCTCTATGCAGATGATATGCTACTCTTCATCACTGACCCACTTACCTCGATCCCACACATTATGACCCCGATCGAAGCCTTCGGCTCGGTTTCCGGCTTTAAGGTAAATGTAGAAAAATCTGAATTGATGCCGATAGGTTCATATTCCTTAGATCTATCCTCTGCTCCTGCTTTCTCCCAGTTTCAGATTAATTTGTCTCAAATTAAATATCTTTTGATCCATGTCACCAGCAGGGTAGAAGACTTATATAAGGCAAATTTCTCCCACATTATTCAAAAAGTGACTGCCTTGATGCTGTCGTGGAACCATCTTCCTTTATCTCTATTGGGGAGGGCGTCGGCGGTGAAGACCGTTATCTTCCCTAAAATATTTTATATGATTCAAATGTTGCCTGTTGCCCTCACCAATGGTGATATCCTCTCCATCAACTCCGCCATCTCCTCGTTTCTATGGAATGGAAGGCGCCCCCGAATTGCTCTGGCCAAACTTATGCTTCCTAAAAAATTGGGAGGCCTGGGGATATCTGATTTCAAATCTTATACCACCTCTGTTTTCTTCCGCTATGCTGGTGACTGGTTGCTAGATGACTCCACCTTCACAGACGTAGCACTTGACAATGCCATATTTTCTCCTCTCTCCCCCGCTGCACTATTGCACCTCAAATCCTCTAGTATCCCTCACTCAGTGTATTCCAATATCATGTTCCATGACACTTACATCAACTGGATAAGTCTTCACAAGATACTGAAAAGGGATTTTTGGTTCTCCCCGTATCTCCCCCTCTGGGGTAACCCTGACTTCTCCCCCTCCCTGAACAACCCTGCATTCCGGGTTTGGAGACTAAAGGGTGTGGCTCTCGTGAACAAGGTCTTCGACCCAGGTGGCAATGTCCTCCCCTTCGCTGATATCCAGCAACAGTTCTCCCTTCCCAACAGCATGTTTTACCTATACCTCCAGGTCAGACATTATGCGCAATCACTCCCCCGCCCGGTCCCCCCTCCGACCAACACACACATCATTCTCCACCTCCAACAGTCCCGTTCAGCCATAGGATACAGACTACATTACATCTATCCCCGGCTCATCTCTGCCAAACCAGAGGTCACCCTACTTTCGAAGAAAATACTCTGCAGCTGGGTCGCGGATATACCTTCCCTCACTACATGCTCCGATCTCCTGTTTTCCCGATACTTCTCATACTCTAAACATTTGCAATCTGCCTACTTACAGGAGACCCACTTTAGATGTATTCATAGGGCCTACATCTCTCCCGCCCAGAGGAAACACATGTCCGGTAATGAACTAGGTGTCTGTATGAAATGCTCTATGTCTAATGTAAAGTTTTTTCACTGTTATTGGGGTTGTTCCAAAATATATAGATTCTGGTGTAAGTTAATAGGTTATATCAACGAAATTCTTAATGTCTCGCTCTCACCCTCACCTGAAGCATGTTTATTATTTTGGTTTGACGGTTGGGAGCTGGGTCCTCGCCCCCATACATGAATCCCCTTCCTTGTCATTATTTTAACTCTGGCAAAAAAGTTAGTACTACTTCATTGGATTAAAAAAACGGCTCCCACTATACAAGAGTTGAAATCTCGTCTTCTCCAGTTAATGGGGTATATTTACTAAGCTCCCGATTTTGACCGATTTGGTGTTTTTTCTTCAAAGTGTCATCTCGGGAATTTACTAAGCGCACATCCCGGCAGTGATGAGGGCATTCATATTTTTATTACGGCTGTGTAGTAAAAATACGAATGAATACACCATCGGTCAAACGCGGCTGTTTAGGTATAGAACTCGGTCATTTACTAAGCATTCGTATTTGAAATCTCTACCGTGAAAATGGAACTGCGGCCGTTAAAAAATACAAATTGTAAAAAAAGCCTAAAAAAAAGTAGACCTGCTTTTGAGAAGCGTGTTTACATGTGTTTCCAATTAGACATTACTCACACCTTAATTTTTTGACCTTTAAAATGAAATGGCTGCTGCCGTGTGTAGTACAGATTTCTTGTTTGCTGGGGGATACCTGAGACTGCTCCAAGAGGCTACAATAAACCAGGGCCAGGAAACTTAACATGGTCAGCAGGTTGTACAGGTGCCGCGGAGGCTGCGCAGGCCTCATTTTTTTAGGGGGCGTTTAAACTTGAACGCATTGGCCGATGATCAGGTTATACAGATGTTCCGACTAAATAGAAACATTTTCCGTCTGTATGACCTTGTCAAACTGGACCTAGACCCTGTGACAGCACGCTTTCGCTCTGTCTCAGGCCTGCACAAACTCCTGGCTGTGTTGCACTTTATGGCTACTGGTAGCTTCCAGGCTGTGAGTGGCGATGTAATTGGTATCTCCCAGCCCACCTTTTCTAAATATTTAATTCAGGTGAGTTAAAACATACATACACGTCTATGTCTAAGTGGTGCTTCTGTTATGTAATATAACACAGAATTGTATTTTGTACAGGTTATGACACTCACCTTATATTTTGTAATGTTCACACAGGTTTTGGATGTATTGGATCCCCACATAGATGCCTCTATCTGCTTCCCTACCCAGGAGTCGCAGTGGCATGCAGTCAGGGTAGCTTTCTATGAGCTTGCTGGCATGCCCAATGTTCTGGGTGCCATAGATTGCACACACGTTGAGCTGAGACCACCTAGGGGCAGGCAATATATTTATACGAATAGACATATGGGCCAATCCACTAATGTCCAGGTGGTTTGTGATGCAAATTTAACAATTATGAGTGTTGTTGCGGGTTACCCTGGCGGCTGCCATGACTCCTTCATCCTCAGTCAGTCATCCCTCTTTGATAAGTTTGAGGCCTGACAAATGCCTGATGGCTGGCTGCTGGGCATGTTCCAATTGTGTTGTGTGTATGTGTGGTTACTTCAACCTCCTCATTTTGTATTTTTATTTCCCATAAACCACATGTCCTAATGTTGCCTATATCTGTCTTTCAGGTAATGGTGGTTATGGCTGCTACTCTTGGCTCCTTACTCCATTGTCCCAACCTGATTCTCCTGCTGAACACAATTATAAAAATGCACATAAGTCCACGCGGAATGCGATAGAAAGATGTTTTGGGGTGCTGAAATCTAGGTTTCGGTGTCTGGATAAGTCTGCAGGGCTTTTGTTGTATAGTCCCTCAAAGGTGACTAGGATTGTGTTCTGCTGCTGTTTTCTTCATAACATGTGTTTGCGACAACATCTGCCACATGTTTATGAAGAAAACAGTCATCAAGTAGGTGAGTTAGAAACATCTGGCGACAGTGTGAGTACAGATGTAGGGAGGCAGGTAAGGCAAGAAGTGATTATGCGTTATTTTAACGGTAAGTATTATTTAGTCATAAATAACCTTGGCTAACTACTATTCTAAAATGTTTTATAGGTCTGAATTCTGTTTGTGCTGCGTTATTGTATGTTATTTCTCATGTTGTTTACAGTTAGCCAATAAAATGTATAACTTACACTGTAACTCATTAGCAAATTAAACAATACACATATTGCATGTGAAAAATGTATTACCTTGAATACAGGCAATTTTTATGAAACAATTCCCAAAACATTATTTTTAAAGTACTATTTGCTGCAGCCTTCAGCATTTTTTTTTTTTGTGTGTGCTGGGTGCAGAGGATTGGCCTGGTTCGTTGGTCCGGGTTCTGCTGGAGCGTCTAACTGGGGAGGTAACTGGAGCCTGGCTTGGGGTGGTTGTTCTCGAACTTGAGCTTAGTTGGTGTGATGCCAACACATTAAGGCTTTAGCTCAGGTTGTTTAGGCTTGCAGTGAGTTGTGTATTAGCGGCAGTGTTGTTGGCAATAATTCGGGAGATGTTGTCGTTTAGCAGTTGGTT
The DNA here is from genome assembly GCF_028390025.1 of Pseudophryne corroboree. Lineage (NCBI taxonomy): Eukaryota > Metazoa > Chordata > Amphibia > Anura > Myobatrachidae > Pseudophryne > Pseudophryne corroboree. The sequence goes on from NC_086444.1 coordinate 1,111,725,734, forward strand.
GTGTTGAATAATTTGAATGAGGGCTTGTTGCTGCCGCTGTTGTTCATCCAGGATTCTGACCAAATTGGCTTGCATTTGGCTGTTGTCTGCCCTCATCTGTTCCATTGAATTGGCAATTCTGCCAACCTGAACTATCAGTCTTCCTGAGTTCTGACTGAGTCTAGGCAGATGATGGGGCAGACTGGCAAGGTATTGGGTGTGGGAGTTCAGCCAGGCAAAGTGTTGCGCCTGTTGTGTGGCCCAACTGCTCCAAAACTCTGGGGCCATTTGTTGCTGGGGTGGTGTTGTGCTCAATTGGGGGCTGTGGGATGTTTGGGGTGGTTGGGTTATGTCCTGCGGCGTGGTTGGCTGGGTAGGATCTATCGCTTGCAGGTGTAGTGTGTGCGTATCCTGCTGGTCACTTTCCTGCTGGTCATCCTCGACCATGATGGGTGGTTCTGTATGGGGTTGAAGACAGCCACTATTTAGTCAATATTTAGCATTGATCTTTCTAGAGCTTTACGTCAACATGCATTGCTTGTTAATATTCATGTTGGAATTGATAAATAGATTGAGGCCTAAACTTAACTATGTAGCTCACCTTTTTGTAGAAATCTGTGGCTTCTAACGTTCCCTACTCAGTTTAAAAATATTAGAGGGAATTGTTGGACTCTGAGCCATAATTAATGTGCGAACACGAAGAACTCTAACAATTTCAAATTAAAACATTTACATATTGTGTATGAAGCTTCCTTTTGTAAAACACACACAATACAATAAATGTGTTGAGCAATACACTCATACATTGTTCAAGGCAGTCAGTGGTCTTGCCAAAACCTTTACAAATATAGTGTGAAAAAATGTAAAATAATAAAATGGTTGCAAATGTCTTAAGGTGGCGTATGTTTAGAACTGGTGATGTTGGCCATGCTAAACAATTGTATTAGACTTAACATTTATGTAGCTGTTTCTACCAAATTTAAAAAAAAAAATGTTTGCTATGGCCAACATCACATCTGAAAATTAAACCAACCAAAAACAAAAAAAAAAAACCCATGTGCTTGGTGTTGGTGATTATTACATGACTGTTTATTTTTAACACATTTTTTTTGGCTGTGCACAAACAGTGGGTGCAAGGTGATAAAGGCACAAGCGAAACAGCTCCAATATGTAAATTAACAGTTAGGATCTATTTGGCTGCTGCCTTTATCACCTTGCACATATCACTGGTTTATCACTTACTTATGCCTTCTCCAGGTTAATACATCTACCCCACTGATTTTTACATTATTTCCAATTATTTTTTATGTTTACTCACCAGACAGCTGAGGGGATTGTGGATCCTCGCTTTGCGGACTGGCCAAAATGGCTTGTGGTGGCAGGGACGACACTGTGGAGATGCGCCGTTGTGGTGGTGAGGATGCTGCTGGAGATTCAGCCTCAAGACGGCGTCTCTTGGTAGGCATCCTATGGAGACTATCCGAGCCCTGTGATGTGCGCCTTAGTGGAGGGGGGTTTGATGAAGAAACATAGAAACATAGAATTTGACAGCAGATAAGAACCACGTGGCCCATCTAGTCTGCCCCTTTTTTATTTTATCCTTTAGGCAATCTCAACCCTTTTTTAACCTTAATTCTTTGTAAGGATATTTATATGCCTGTCCCAAGCATGTTTAAATTGCCCTACAGTCTTAGCCTCTACCACCTCTGATGGGAGGCTATTCCACTTATCCACTACCCTTTCTGTGAAGTAATTTTTCCTTAAATTTCCCCTGAACCTCCCCCCCTCCAGTCTTAATGTATGCCCTCGAGTTCTAATACTTCTTTTCCTATGAAGAGTGTTTCCCTCCTGAACTTTGTTAAGACCCTTGATATATTTGAAAGTTTCTATCATGTCCCCCCTTTCCCTTCTCTCCTCCAAACTATACATGTTAAGATCTTTTAGCCTTTCTGGGTAAGTTTTGTGATGTAGGCTATGCACCATTTTAGTTGCCCTTCTTTGTACACTCTCTAATGTATTTATATCCTTCTGGAGATAGGGTCTCCAGAACTGGACACAGTATTCCAGATGGGGCCGTACCAATGACCTATACAGTGGCATTATCACTTCTTTTTTCCTGCTACTGATTCCTCTCCCTATGCAACCAAGCATCTGACTTGCCTTTCTCATTGCTTTGTTGCATTGCTTTCCTGCCTTCAAGTCACTTGAAATAGTGACTCCTAAATCTCTTTCCTCCTCAGTAGTTTCCGTTATAGTACCCTTGATACTATACTTAGCCTTTGGGTTTTTGAGACCCAAGTGCATGATTTTGCATTTTTAGCATTAAACTGTAGTTGCCACGTTCTTGACCATTTCTCAAGCCTACCTAGGTCATTAATCATTTGTTTGATCCCTCCCGGTGTGTCTACCCTGTTGCATATCTTTGTATCATCTGCAAAAAGGCATATCTTCCCTTCAATACCATCTGCAATGTCACCAACAAAGATATTAAAGAGAACTGGACCAAGTACAGATCCCTGGGGTACTCCACTGGTAACATTTCCCTCCATAGATTGCACTCCATTAACTACGACTGTCTGTTTCCTATCCTGCAACCAGGTTCTTATCCATTTAACTGATTTATAATCCACCCCCAGGCTTTCAAGTTTATTTAGCAGTCTGCGATGTGGGACAGTGTCAAATGCCTTACTAAAGTCTAGATATGCTACATCTACAGCTCCCCCTTGATCTATTATTTTCATCACAGAGTCAAAAAAGTCAATAAGATTTGTTTGGCATGATCTCCCACCAGTAAATCCATGCTGTTTTGGATCCTGTTAGTTGTTTGATTTAAGATATTCCACTAAGAAGGACCTATGTGATAAGATAAACATTAACATTCTGCTTTTCTATATGTTTTCAGACTATGTGTATAGACTACATTATTACCTGCATCGCCAGCATCTGCATCTCTTGGCAGTGTGGGTTGTGGCCTGGCTGTGCTGCGTCTCTTTCGTACTGTACAAATATGAAGAATGTCCTTATGAACACACTATTATGTTTATATGTTTATGCAAAATCCTTATTGTGATGTAAACATATGAGTAACCTGATGAGAAGTAAACCAAACTATGCTTATGCTTTTCTGCCTGACTTCATTGGGTGTGAGTTCAATTCTGAAACAATTACACAAAACAATCCAGACACAAAGGTGCAGAATTATCAATATTATAGTACTTAAAACACAAATGTGGTAGCTTAACACAACCAGAATATTGCTCTGTATTTTTAATTTTTTTGATGCTAACAAACAAACACTACCCCCAAATATATTTGCGAAATTGTAAGCACCAAAAACAAATTTGCATGAAAAATCACAACAACCACACAAAGGACAACCAAGAACAACACACAATAACCATAGGTCCATTGAAAATATTTAAATAAATAAAAATTGGAAAAACACATGACTCACACTTCTTTTAAAGACACCAACAACAATTGACTTTTGTATTAAAACACCATAAAAAGCCAAAGGCAACCTGCTAAATTGACAATACAAAGGCTAAAAACATAACTATTTGTGATTAAAACTACATCACCAACACATTAGAAGAATAAAGCAACTTACCATCACAATTAGCTAGAAGACATTTCAGACAACTAAGGACAAAGCACAGATGTTTAAATTATAAATAAACCAAAAAATAAAACTCACCATCCTGCCTTGGGCGATCCGAATCCCGGACATGAGTCGCACCAACCACTTCTGGCGGAATCAGAGTACGCACAGGCTCCTCCCAATCCCGATATGACGCTCGGAAGGGGTGTCCACCCCCTGTTTGGCGCGCTGATTTAGCCTCCTTAGACATCTTAGCCTTGACACGGCGCTTGATGTCGTAGAATCGCTTACGACACGTGTCCTCGGTGCTCCTCACCACACCCTCACTATTAACAGCCGCAACGACCTTCCCCCACAGAACAGTCTTCCTGCGTGACGACACCATAGCAGCATCGATGATGCCTCATCAGCTCCTGCACCAAAGCCATATTCTCAGCGTAGCTGATTTTAACATTGCGGCCCGTCTTTGTAGTGGTGCGTGGCTGCGGAGCCACACCACCATCACTGTCAGTATTACTGAAGGCCGCGGCAGCAACCTCCCCCTCCTCCTCACTAACCTCCTCCACCTCACTCACCTCCTCCCTCTCACTCACCTCCTCCACCTCACTCACCTCCTCCCTCTCACTCACCTCCTCCACCTCACCTCCTCCACCTCACTCACCTCTGACTGGGACATAATCAGGACAAACAACAAATAACACTGAGAAAAATAAACAGTAAACACACTCCTCCACTACCACTACACACCTCACACCAAAGACACACACACACACACACACACACACACACACACACACACACACACACACACACACACTCACTCACAAACAATGACAATAGATGTGAAAAAAAACAATGACAAAAAACTAGACAGACTTTTAAATAACTACACAACAAGTATGACAAGACTACTTACACACACAGTACAGCACTCAACAATCGACAAAAACCTCCTCAAATCCTCCACAAACTCCCAAAAAATGACCAACTCCGAACACACCTTCCTCTCACCTCTCCACTAGCTAAACCCACGAGGTGCGGAGGGTTGGGGGCGTTTTTATAGTAATGTGCACAGACACTCCTCCATCACGAATCAAACCAATCACGGATGAGTGACAAAAACGAAACTTAGGAAAAAAACGCGTCCGTGAACGGACAAACACTGCCATAACCAAAATGTGACGCAGTCGTAAAAAAAACCTCATAACACGGCCGCAAAACCAATAAATCGGCCGCATTCTACCTCACAAAACCACGAATGACATTGACATCGGAAAACACGAAAAATACAAATACGACAGCTTAGTAAATGAGGCGTAACAAATTCAAAAAGTTGCAAATTTACACATTCAATGTCATTCGTGATGAATCTCACTCCAAATCGGTACAAATACGAATTTTAGTAAATATACCCCAATGTATTTTGACATGAGATCTTTGCTTCTCAATGAACCATTGTCCCTATCCTCATACCACAATAAATGGGACTCGTTTCTGTGCTCGCTGGACGCTCAATCAAAATGAACATTTTCGTTATACTTTGGGAACCAAGACTGGTCCAGAATAAAATCCCACTTTGTTTGCTGAAGGCCTCCTGCTATTCCACCTCCTTGCTTGGTACCATTATCTGGAATCTGTTACAATATTATGGACATATATAATCCGGCAAATGCTTCCTCTCCTTTACAGTTTAAGAATGTATCCATCTGTCGTTCATTTTTTTATAATACACTGTACACTGGTATCCTTGGTCTAACCCCCCCCCCCCTCCCATTCTATCTTAGTTCCCCCCACACCCCCTAGTTCTAATTCCTCCTGTCTCGTCTTTTGGTTTGTCTGTATTGTCTTAACAAATCCGCAGTTTGAAGGGTATATGATACTCTCTCTCACTCCTTGATTATATTGCCTGTTGATTGGTCTACTTTTACATATTACAGGGAGTGTCTCCCATTGTGATTGTAAAATTTATTCACCTTTGAAAATACAATAAAATGTGTTTACAAAAAAAAAACTTAATGGAGGAGAGGTGCCCCCCTTCAGAGCAGGAGCCCGGCGGCAGATGACTACGTTGCCTCCCAGAGTTCTGCCTCTGGCTGAAATCCTATTTAATTGTCACCATGCCAAATAAAGTTATCTTGTTAAAAAAAGATGACATCTTTCTTACAAAGATATTACCTTTATTCCATGCATATTTACAATTTTACCCTCATTAAGGGGTCTATACATGAAGCAGTGAAATGCGTGGAGAAGTGAGCCAGTGGAGACGTTGCCCATGGCAACCAATCAGCATTAAAGTAACATTTATAATTTGCATACTATCAAATTATACAGAGCAGCTGATTGGCTGCCATGGGCAACTTCTCCACTGGCTCACTTCTCCACTCTTTTCACTGCTTCATGAATAGACCCAGTTTTGGTCTATTTAGAAAATGAATGCTGCAGTGCAAATATATTATTTTGGGTAATTACACCAATAATATTTACATCAGCAGTTATTATTGTACACTCGGATAACACTTTATTTCAACTTTCTAAATTGTTGCTAATCTGCTATCAGTGTTTATGCTAGCGGAGTTTTATTGCCTCCTCTGTAACTAGGGGTGGGGTTTTAGTGGAAGAATTGGACGCACATGGATAGAATCTATTCTTAAGAAGAGGTACTAGGCTGATCAGCCAGGCTGATCAGGGTTGTATTAGAAGGGATGTTTAAAAGCGTTATGAAATATTATAACAAGGCCTTAAGGCCTTATTCAGGTTGGTAAGCAAACCAAAAAAAGCCCACCAATGAGCAAAACCACGTTGCACTGCAGGTGGGGCAGATGTAACATGTGCAGAGAGATTTAGATTTGGGTGGGTTGTTTGTTTCTGTGCAGGGTAAATACTGGCTGCTTTATTTTTACACCTCAATTCAGATTTCAGTGTGAACACACCCCACCCAAATCTAACTCTCTCTGTGCATGTTATATCTGCCCCCCCTCCCCCCCTCCTGCTGTGCAACATGATTTTGCCCATTAGTGTGCTTTCTCGGTTTGCTAACACACCTGAATAACCCCCTTATTCATGACTTCAACAGGACGGGAACAGACTAAGAATATTACAGCAAAGGAACAGACATACAACATGCCTTTCTACAGTACCTCATGCAAACTCATCTGTCCATTTAAGCTATGTACATATGTTTCTCTTTCACATCCTCATGCAGTCTGAGAACAGTTGTTATATCATGATTTGATTGCGACTTAATACCTGGGTTCGCAATTTTGCTTAGCTATGCATAATCAATGAAAGCATGCTGGCCTGGTGTTTGCGTACTCACAAAGTACTCACTTTCACCTATAACCAACTAAAATTTTCCACACTGGTAGCCTTTATTCATTTGCCAAAAATTCCTTTAGATGCAATCTAGGGTCAGCTGTGCTGATCAATTTGCCTTCACATACGTAGATTATTCATAATACTAAGTGTTTGTAAATGAACAGCTGAACACCAGTAAACAGGTATTTGAACGTTTACATTTAAATATTGCAGCATTTTACACTCAAAGCCTAAAGAACTGTACTTTTATCTGAAACAAACCATGTACCACAAAATAATTTTCTTCATTGTACTTCATAGTTTTTTCTATAAAACAAAAACATCCTTCATTCTCCCTTATTCTCACCCCTCTGTACACATTGCTACCTCAATTATTCACTCCCCTCTTGTTAACACTCATGAGATTTTTACTTATCTCTCTATTTTGACCATAGCATCCACAACCAGACACCATAAAAAACATTTACAAACCTCCAACTTTATTTATCTCTCCTGCTGCTTTTAGCTGGTGACATTTCCCCAAATCCAGGATCCAATAACTTTCCCCACTCACACCCACCTGATTGTCAGCAATATAGACATCCAGCCAACCTCATAAACATCACATGTCTCTGTGCACCATCCAAATCACTAAAATGTGCCTTATGGAATGCACACTCTGTTTGCAACAAATTAACATTCTTACATGACCTCTTCATATCTAACAACATCAATCTGCTTGCTATAACAGAAACATGGCTCACACAATCAGACACGGCCTTCACTGCAGCACTGTCACATGGTTGTCTCCACTTCACACACACCTCCAGGCCTAATAACAGTAAAGGAGGTGAGGTTGGATTATTACTTTAACAATCTTTCACATAAACAGTTCTACCACAAGTACCATCACTCACATTCACATCATTTGAAGTACATTCCATCAGGATTTACATTCCTTTCTCTCTGCGTGTTGCAGCTATCTATCGCCCACCTGGGCAACCCAAACAATTCTGGGAGATTTTTCTGCCTGGCTCCCTCACTTTCTATCCTCTGACATCTCCACTATCATCATGGGTGATTTCAATATTGCTATTGATAGTCCAAAATCTGCTGCTCATGCCTCCAAACTACTCTCTCTAACCTCCTCTCTCGGCCTCTCCCAATGGACTGACTCCTCTACTCATCAGGAGGGCCACTGCCTTGATCTAGTATTCACCAGACTATGCTCAGTTTCTGACTTCACTAACACCCCTTTCCCTCTCTCAGATCACAACCTTATCACCTGCATGCTCTCCACCATTACCGTCAAACTCAGAGTAATTGAAGTCCTCTAATCCTCCTCAAACCTGTAGAAATATTAACACAATAAATTTTCAAGAACTATCCACCTCTCTGCAACAACTGTTCTAACCTATTTCTGCATTTACTTCTCCTTAGACTGCTGTATCACACCTGAACCAGACTCTAGAAATAGAACTTGACCGAGTAGCTCCAGCTACCCATCACACTCCACGTAGGTCAAGATGTCAACCGTGGCACTCTAAATTAACAAGACACCTACAAAAACTCTCAGGCAAAGCTGAACATCAGTGGCGTAAATATCGTATTCCTAGCGACTTTCTCACACATAAGACTGTCTACCACTCTTATCGTAATGCCCTGGACTATGTCAAAGAAACATATTTCCAAACTCTCATCTCTGCTCAAGCCTATAACCCCAAATGACTTTTTAATACATTTAAATCACTTCTGAAGCCTCCCTCACCCAACCCACAAGCCGCTATCAAGGTGCAAGATCTTGCTTCCTACTTCAAGGACAAGATTGATGAGATCCCAGATGAAATGGTATGCTCTTCCTCAGCCAGTGACCTGCTCAATTCTCTACCTGTACTCTCTGGCACTCTCTCCTCGTTTGATCCCACAAGTGTAGATGAAGTGTCAACACTCTTCTCAGCCTGCTACTCTACTGCCTCCCCTCTTGAACCTATACCCTCGCAAGTAAGTAAATCTCTGTCTCCTGTGCTCATCCCAACCTTAACTAAAATCTGTAATCTCTCTCTCTCTACTGGTATCTTTCCTTCACTGTTCAAGCATGCACTGATTATTCCCATTCTGAAAAAACAAAATTCTGACCCTAACGCTCTCTCAAACTACCGTCCCATCTCTCAGCTGCCATGCCTCTCCAAGCTACTTGAGAGGCTTGCCTACACTCGCCTCACACATTTTCTTAAAACACACAATTTATTTGACCCACTTCAGTCAGGCTTTCATTCCCAGCACTCCACAGAGACAGCATTGACTAAAGTAGTGAATGATCTAGTCACTGCAAAGTCCAACAGCCATTACTCACTTCTTATTCTTTTTAGATCTCTCTGCTGCTTTTGACACTGTTGACCATTTTCTTCTTATACAAAAACTACAATCCCTAGGTATTAAAGACACAGTCCTCTCTTGGTACCTATCCTACATATCTAATTGCTCCTTCAGTGTTTGCTTCTCTGAATCCACCTCCTCTTCGCTACCTCTTTCAGTTGGTGTACCACAAGGCTCTGTCTTAGTTCCTCTGCTTTTCTCAATCTATACCTCATCTCTTGGTAAACTAATCAGCTCTTTTGGATTTCAGTATCACCTGTACGCAGATGATACTCAAATCTACGTATCCTCCCCTGATTTGTCACCATCTGTATTGGTCATGGTCACTGAATGCCTTTCTGCTGTTTCATCTTGGAGGTCATCTCGCCACCTCAAACTTAATATTTCCAAAGCAGAGCTACTTATATTTCCACCGGCCAATAGTAGTTACCAACCTGATATCTCTATCACTGTTGAGAACTCAACAATCAATCCTACCCCACAAGCTCGCTGCCTAGGTGTCATACTTGACTCAGAACTGTCCTTTGCTCCCCACATTCAATCTGTGTCAAGATCATGTTACATGCATCTAAAAAACATATCCAAAATACGAGCATACCTTACACAAGACACTGCAAAAACTCTAATCCATGCTCTCATTATCTTCTGCATTGATTATTGCAATAGTCTTCTTACTGGTCTTACCAAAAAGAAACTCTCACCACTACAATCCATTCTGAATGCATCTGCGAGGCTAATCTTCCTTGCTACATGTTCATCGTCTGCAGATCCACACTGTCAGTCCCTCCATTGGTTACCTGTATTCTACCGTATTCAATATAAAATACTTTTACTCACACATAAGGCCATTAACCATACTACACCAATGTACATCTTTTCGCTCATCTCGAAATATCTCCCAACCCGACCTCTCTGATCTTCACAAGATCTATGTCTCTCATCCACACTCATTACTTGCTCCCATGCACGACTGCAGGACTTCCTTCGGGCTGCACCCACTCTGTGGAATGCCCTACCACGCACAATAAGATTCTCCCCTAGTCTCCAAACCTTCAAACGTTCCCTGAAAACTCACCTCTTCAGGCTAGCTTATCACATTCCAAAACCGCTCACTCAACCTTCATAAGCTTTCCTATCCGATTATATCCCCACTGTACAGCTTGCACATATCCTCCACATATTTTCTCTTTCTTCACTTTCCCTTCTTTCTGACCAGGGTTCATCATTGCTGTGATGTGATATCATGCAACCCACCTAGAACCTTTGCAGTCCGGTGGACAAATATGCAATAGATAATGCCTTTCCTTATGTATCAATGCCTATTTCCCTATTGATTGTAAGCTTGCGAGCAGGGCCTTCCTACCTCTGACTGTTTGTTTATTACCCATTTCTCTAACGTCCTAGTGGATGCTGGGGACTCCGTAAGGACCATGGGGAATAGACGGGCTCCGCAGGAGACATGGGCACTTTAAGAAAGAATTTTGATTCTGGTGTGCTCTGGCTCCTCCCTCTATGTCCCTCCTCCAGACCCCAGTTTGAATCTGTGCCCGGAGGAGCTGGGTGCTGTTTAGTGAGTTCTCCTGAGCTTGCTATAAGAAAGTATTTTGTTAGATTTTTTGTTTTCAGGGAGCTCTGCTGGCAACAGACTCCCTGCATCATGGGACTGAGGGGAGAGAAGCAGCCCTGCTCTCTGCAGATAGGTCCTGCTTCTTAGGCTACTGGAAACCATTAGCTCCAGAGGGATCGTACACAGGATCTCACCCTTTGTCGTCCGATCCCGGAGCAGCACCGCCGTCCCCCTCGCAGAGCCGGAAGACAGAAGCCGGGTGAAAGAAGCAAGAAGACTTCGAAATCGGCGGCAGAAGACTCCAGTCTTTACTGAGGTAGTGCACAGCACTGCAGCTGTGCGCCATTGCTCCCACACTACACCCACATACTCCGGTCACTGTAGGGTGCAGGGCGCAGGCGGGGGCGCCCTGGGCAGCAATTAGGACCTCTTGGCAAAAGTTGGACATATATACAGTTGGGCACTGTATATATGTATGAGCCCCCGCCATAATATTGTACATAAACGCGGGACAGAAGCCCGCCGCTGAGGGGGCGGGGCTTCTTCCTCAGCACTCACCAGCGCCATTTTTTCTCCACAGCTCCGCTGAGAGGAAGCTCCCCAGGCTCTCCCCTGCAGATTCACGGTAGAAGAGGGTAAAAAGAGAGGGGGGCACATAAATTAGGCGCAAAAACATAATATACAGCAGCTACTGGGTTAACACTAAGTTACTGTGTGATTCCTGGGACATATAGCGCTGGGGTGTGTGCTGGCATACTCTCTCTCTGTCTCTCCAAAGGGCCTTGTGGGGGAACTGTCTTCAAAAAGAGCATCCCCTGTGTGTGTGGTGTGTCGGTACGTTTGTGTCGACATGTTTGATGAGGAAGGCTATGTGGAAGCAGAGCGGGAGCAAATGAATGTGGTGTCTCCGCCGACGGCGCCGACACCTGATTGGATGGATATGTGGAAGGTTTTAAATGATAATGTTAATTCCTTGCATAAAAGGTTGGATAAAGCTGAAACCTTAGGACAGTCGGGGTCTCAGCCCATGCCTGATCCTATGTCGCAGAGGCCGTCAGGGTCTCAGAAGCGCCCACTATCCCAAATTGTTGACACAGATACCGACATGGATTCTGACTCCAGTGTCGATTACAATGATGCAAAGTTACAGCCTAAATTGGCTAAATCCATCCGTTATATGATTATAGCAATTAAGGATGTGTTGCACATCACAGAGGAAACCCCAGTCCCTGACAAGAGGGTTCATATGTATGGGGAAAAAAGGCAGGTGGTGACCTTTCCCCCTTCACATGAGCTAAATGAGTTATGTGAAAGGGCTTGGGAATCTCCAGATAAAAAACTGCAGATTTCCAAACGGATGCTTATGGCGTATCCTTTCCCGCCAACGGACAGGTTACGCTGGGAATCCTCCCCTAGGGTGGACAAAGCTTTAACACGCTTATCCAAGAGGGTAGCCCTGCCGTCACAGGATACGGCCACCCTAAAAGATGCTGCGGATAGAAAGCAAGAGGGTACCCTGAAGTCCATTTATACACATTCAGGTACCTTACTAAGGCCGGCAATGGGATCTGTTGGACAAGTGGTCCGGATCACATCTTCAGATGCATCGGTTGATCACCCTATCCCCCAGGGCCAGGGTGTCTCTCCTGTGGTGGCTGCAGAGTGCTCACCTTCTCGAAGGTCGCAGATTCGGCATTCAGGACTGGGTCCTGGTGACCACGGATGCAAGCCTCCGAGGGTGGGGGGCAGTCACACAGGGAAGAAATTTCCAAGGGCTGTGGTCAAGTCAGGAGACTTGCCTTCACATCAACATCCTGGAACTAAGGGCCATATACAACGCCCTACGTCAAGCGGAGTCCCTGCTTCGCGACCAACCTGTTCTGATTCAGTCAGACAATATCACCGCAGTGGCTCATGTAAACCGCCAAGGTGGCACACTGAGCAGGGTGGCGATGGTAGAAGCCACCAAAATTCTTTGCTGGGCGGAGAATCACATAAGCGCACTGTCAGCAGTGTTCATTCCAGGAGTGGACAACTGGGAAGCAGACTTCCTCAGCAGGCACGACCTCCACCCGGGAGAGTGGGGACTTCATCAAGAAGTCTTCACGCAGATTGCAAGTCGGTGGGAACTGCCACAGGTGGACATGATGGCATCCCGCCTCAACAAAAAGCTACAGAGATATTGCGCCAGGTCAAGGGACCCTCAGGCGATAGCTGTGGACGCACTGGTGACACCGTGGGTGTTCCATTCAGTCTATGTATTTCCTCCTCTTCCTCTCATACCCAAGGTGCTGAGAATCATAAGAAAAAGAGGAGTGAGAACAATACTCATTGTTCCGGATTGGCCAAGAAGGACTTGGTATCCAGATCTGCAAGAAATGCTCACAGAGGACCCGTGGCCTCTGCCTCTAAGACAGGACTTGTTGCAACAGGGGCCCTGTCTGTTCCAAGACTTACCGCGGCTGCGTTTGACGGCATGGCGGTTGAACGCCGGATCCTAGCAGAAAAAGGCATTCCGGATGAGGTCATTCCTACGCTGATAAAGGCTAGGAAGGACATGACGGCTCAACATTATCACCGTATATGGCGAAAGTATGTGGCTTGGTGTGAGGCCAGGAATGCCCCTACGGAGGAATTCCAGCTGGGCCGTTTCCTTCACTTCCTACAGGCGGGAGTGACTTTGGGCCTTAAATTGGGTTCCATTAAGGTTCAGATTTTGGCCTTAACCATTTTCTTTCAAAAAGAACTGGCTTCTTTGCCTGAAGTTCAGACATTTTTAAAGGGAGTACTGCATATTCAGCCCCCTTTTGTGCCTCCAGTGGCTCCTTGGGATCTTAACGTGGTGTTGAGTTTCCTGAAATCACACTGGTTTGAACCACTCAAAACGGTGGAATTGAAATATCTCACGTGGAAGGTGGTCATGCTATTAGCCTTGGCTTCGGCTAGGCGTGTGTCAGAATTGGCGGCTTTGTCACATAAAAGCCCTTATCTGGTTTTCTATGCGGATAGAGCAGAATTGCGGACTCGCCCACAATTTCTACCGAAAGTGGTTTCATACTTTCATATAAACCAACCTATCGTGGTGCCTGTGGCTACTACTGACTTGGAGGATTCTGAGTCACTGGATGTGGTCAGGGCTTTGAAGGTTTATGTAGCCAGAACGGCTAAGGTCAGGAAAACAGAATCTTTGTTTATCCTGTATGCTTCCAACAAGCTTGGGGCGCCTGCTTCAAAGCAAACTATTGCTCGCTGGATCTGTAACACGATCCAGCAGGCTCATTCTGCGGCAGGGTTGCCGCTGACTAAATTAGTTAAGGCCCATTCCACAAGGAAGGTGGGCTCTTCTTGGGCGGCTGCCCGAGGGGTCTCGGCATTACAGCTTTGCCGAGCGGCTACTTGGTCAGGTTCAAACACCTTTGCAAAGTTCTACAAGTTTGATACCCTGGCTGAGGAGGACCTTGTGTTTGCTCATTCGGTGCTGCAGAGTCATCCGCACTCTCCCGCCCGTTTGGGAGCTTTGGTATTATCCCCATGGTCCTTACGGAGTCCCCAGCATCCACTAGGACGTTAGAGAAAATAAGATTTTACTTACCGGTAAATCTATTTCTCGTAGTCCGTAGTGGATGCTGGGCGCCCGTCCCAAGTGCGGACTTCTTCTGCAATGCTTGTATATAGTTATTGCTTAAATAAGGGTTATGTATAGTTGCATCAGGGTTGATATGATGCTCTGTTGTTGTTCATACTGTTAACTGGGTAAAGTTATCACAAGTTATACGGTGTGATTGGTGTGGCTGGTAAGAGTCTTACCCTGGATTCCCAAAATCCTTTCCTTTTACTGTCAGCTCTTCCGGGCACAGTTTCTCTAACTGAGGTCTGGAGGAGGAACATAGAGGGAGGCGCCAGAGCACACCAGAATCCAAATTCTTTCTTAAGGTGCCCATGTCTCCTGCGGAGCCCGTCTATTCCCCATGGTCCTTACGGAGTCCCCAGCATCCACTACGGACTACGAGAAATAGATTTACCGGTAAGTAAAATCTTATTTTTTGTTGTATCCAATTGTAAAATGCAACGGAATTTGCTGCGCTATTTAAGAAACTGTAAATAAATAAAATTAAATAAATAAATCATTTGCTAACAGCCTATTCTATTATGAAATACACTTTAAAATACATACGGACATACAGTATCTAGAAAGGCTTTTGAAAAGTTAATCAGAGACCTGTTAAAACAGTAGTTGCTCCTTGCAGCTAAGCCTAAAACTAATTGGCAGCAACAGGTACCGCTTATGTTTGATAGCTATTCCTAGCACTTCTGTACATCGTCTTTTATCAATAACACCAAACACAGTATTTTCTATTTGTTTCTTTTGGATTTGTCCACACTCTTAATTACACTGATATTTCCAATATTTTTTTTAGACTATTGGGGGTAATTCCAAGTTGATCGCAGCAGGAATTTTGTTAGCAGTTGGGCAAAACCATGGAGGTCATTCCGAGTCGTTCGCTCAGAAAATTTCTTCGCATCGCAGCGTTTTTCCGCTTAGTGCGCATGCGCAATGTCCGCACTGCGACAGCGCCAAGTAAATTTGCTATGAAGTTTGGATTTTTACTCACGGCTTTTTCTTCGCTCAGGCGATCGTAGTGTGATTGACAGGAAATGGGTGTTACTGGGCGGAAACAGGCCGTTTTATGGGCGTGTGGGAAAAAAACGCTACCGTTTCCGGAAAAAACGCGGGAGTGGCTGGAGAAACGGAGGAGTGTCTGGGCGAACGCTGGGTGTGTTTGTGACGTCAAACCAGGAACGATAAGCACTGAACTGATCGCAGATGCCGAGTAAGTCTGAAGCTACTCAAACTGCTACGAGATGTGTAATCGCAATATTGCGAATACATCGTTCGCAATTTTAAGATGCTAAGATTCACTCCCAGTAGGCGGCGGCTTAGCGTGTGCAATACTGCTAAAATCGCCTTGCGAGCGAACAACTCGGAATGAGGGCCCATGTGCACTGCAGGGGAGGCAGATATAACATGTGCAGAAAGAGTTAGATTTGGGTGGGTTATTTTATTTCTGTGCAGGGTAAATACTGGCTGCTTTATTTTTACACTGCAAATTAGATTGCAGATTGAACACACCACACCCAAATCTAACTCTCTCTGCACATGTTACATCTGCCTCCCCTGCAGTGCACATGGGGGGTCATTCCGAGTTGTTCGCTCGCAAGCTGCTTTTAGCAGCTTTGTACACGCTAAGCCGCCGCCTACTGGGAGTGAATCTTAGCTTATCAAAATTGCGAACGAAAGATTAGCAGAATTGCGAATAGACACTTCTTAGCAGTTTCTGAGTAGCTCCAGACTTACTCGGCATCTGCGATCAGTTCAGTGCTTGTCGTTCCTGGTTTGACGTCACAAACACACCCAGCGTTTGCCCAGACACTCTTCCGTTTCTCCAGCCACTCCCGCGTTTTTCCCAGAAACGGTAGCGTTTTTTCGCACACACCCATAAAATGGCCAGTTTCCGCCCAGAAACACCCACTTCCTGTCAATCACATTGCGATCACCAGAACGAAGAAAAACCCTCGTAATGCCGTGAGTAAAATTCCTAACTGCATAGCAAATTTACTTGGCGCAGTCGCACTGCGGACATTGCGCATGTGCATTAGCGACTATTCACTCCGTTGCGACAAAAAAATAACGAGCGAACAACTCGGAATGACCCCCATGGTTTTTCACAACTGCTAACAAAATTCCTGCTGCAATCAACTTGGAATTACACCCATTGTGCAGCTAATAATAACATTTGCAAAGTGTATTCTCAGCACCTTGAGACATTTTAGCACCTAAAGTTATCATACAGTAGCATCATTTGCAATTTACCAACACAGAAAAAAAGACTTATTAAATGACCCCAATAGAATGTGACAATAATTGAACTGAAATTCCATCCAAACAATGGAAGCTAGTATGAAGAAGTGATGTGATATTTACAACTGTCTCATGGATTTAAAATAATATAGATAGAAATGTCATATTGTGGAAATGTTACACTAGTTTTTTTATTGATCTTTGTTAGCTTTTATTTTGATCTATAGCATTTCTTTTTTTAAAAGCGCAGTGCTGGGATAATGATTTACTTTATAATTTTTATTTAAATCTGATATTATATATTTCCACGGCACAGGAAAAAATGGTGTTCTTTATGGGATAGCTTTAAGTGCAGGCAAAGTTTAAAAACTTCTCAAGCTTCTAATAAAATAATGAATACACAACTGAATTATTTATTGCAGCATATAACATGCCTACACTTTGTTTATAAGAAAAAAACACATACTGTATATTAAAAAAAAGTTAACTTGAAGGAAGAAATTTCAAATATTTTCTAATCTAAGCCAACACATCTAGCCCTGAATTCAATACTTTGAAGTTTGCCTTGCTAAAACATCAACTACTATATATTTTTCTGAATAATTCCAGAAACAAATACAAAAATATTTTATAACACTATAAGTGTTGATAGTACTATGTCTGGGGAAAAACTTTCCGTTAATGTATAATCACATAATTTTTTAGCTAAATACAGTAGGAAATTATGGAAAAGGGTTAACATCTAAGAAGACTAAGCGATATAGGCCCTCATTCCAAGTTGATCGCTCGCTAGCTACTTTTTGCAGCTGTGCAAACGCATAGTCGCCGCCCACGGGGGAGTGTATTTTTGCTTTGCAAGTGTGAGATCGCATGTGCAGCCGAGCAGGATGAAAAAGTTTTTTGCAGTTTCAGAGTAGGTCTGAACTTACGCCCTTGTGATCACTTCAGCCTGTCCGGTCCCGGAATTGACGACAGACGCCCGCCCTGCAAACGCCTGGACACTCCTGCATTTTCCCTACTACTCCCAGAAAACAGTCAGTTGACACCCATAAATGCCCTCTTTCTGTCTATCTCCTTGCGATCACCCGTGCGAATGGATTAGTCGCTAGAAGCATTGCCCAGCAACGATGCTGTTTGTACCCGTACGAAGCGCATGCGCAGTAGTAACCAGATCGCTGCGCTGCGAAAATCGGCAGCGTGCGATCAACTCGGAATGACCCCCATAATTTGACAATACATTATTTTATACATTTGTCCAAGAGATTGTGGTAAAATGGCGCACAATATATTATCACCCCTATTAAGGAAATGCTAATTTCTTTATATATATAAGCATGTAGTTTTCATTTTTAATTAAACTTAAAGGAAAATTAGATTTTCTAGTCTTTACTTGAAGTATATTCCCTATATTTCACAATAGTCAGTAGCATGTTATTGAGGACCTATAGGATCCATGTATTAAAGCTCCACTTACCATGGAGAAAAAGGCAGCTTGCTATCGTTGCGAAGCTGAAGGTAATTAGCCAATTACTGTCATTTTGACTGAAAAATGTCCCTAACCAGGAAACTGAAAGTTAAGTCACCCCCCCCCCCCCCCCCCCCCTCAGTGGTGACACCAGAGATATATTTTGTGCTGAATATATTGTGTGGGTTCACCTATCTCCTGTCCCGTGCAACTGCAGCACTGACTTTTTTTTATTGCAATACTTTATAAACATGCAGCCATAATGACAATGAGCTCTATTCCTGCTTCTCCAGTGAGGAGAGGCAAATAATGGCAGCTGTAGAAGACAGCTGATGGTAATTGAAAGCACTGGCAAACAGTATTTTTCGATTACATAACTATTTTAATGTTAACAAGTAAAACAGTATATTTAGGAATAATACCATCTGGTTTTTCTTTTTATACATTTTTATCAAATTACGTGTCATAATATTAAAATGATTATTCAATTGAAAAATACTATTTGCCAGCGCTTTATCTTCTATTTATTTTTACATTGTTGGCTTTGTGGAGGGCTGACTAACCCCCTCATTTGGAAGCAACAGGTAAACAGGCCTCATTGAAATTTAATTTGTGCCATGTGGTTTCTTTTTTCTCAGCTGATGTCACGTGACATCTCTTCTTAGTAACAGGTTGGTCACATAGTGCTGCGATGGGTACCTATGGCAGTGCAGTGTAAAAGCCTCATTTTATCCCTAGCAGACAGAAGATAGAGAAAATATCTGTAGTACTGTACATATACTGCAGAGAAGCGATATGTACTGTCTTTCATCTGGCCCCATTATAGTCACTTAATACAGATGTGTCCTTATACATCTGCATCATGGGCTATAAGGTGCAGCATAGCCTACTGTAGTGGGCATACACATACACCCACTACACAAACCTAACGGAGGCACACAATCACTGCGGGTAGCGGACAGCAATGCTCTCGCAACCCATACATAGAAAAGGGCTGCCAGCAGGAGTATATTAATGTGGGTATTGGGAGGCTATGCTCCCGCGAACCGGAGATATCAGTGCTGGATCTGTCAGTGTCAATGGGCACATACGTACACGTGAACCTGCTGGCTATTGTAATGCGGGCACTATGCTATGCCACGATGCATATGCATTGTGCAGCACCAAGATAAGCTTCAAAAAGCAGCAAAGATGTAAATGCACCTGAATAACCTACAAAACAATAGTGCATTTCTAAGTGAGTAGCAGCATAAGAGGTGGGATACAGTAAATCAGCAGCAGCAGACTAGGACCCATGTGTCATAGCCCAATAGAGCCTGGCTCCCTCTTCACATCCGGCAGCTCTGGCTCTTCCCTGGTGACCATAGCTTTCTAGTGGATGGGTTCTGTTCATCTGCTGCCTGGCACCTATCTCAGTAGTATCCTCCTCTGCCGGCATCTGTCACTCCCAGGTGCTGAGGGTGGCTCTGCTACAGGTAGATGTGGCTCCTATTTGGACACCAGCGCTTTTCTGTTTAAAATGTAAAGACACAGATGCGCCAAAAATGTTACGTGACATTGGTGCTGAATTTGAATCCCTCCCTATATAAGGAAGTCTCTGGGTAATGTTCAGAGTATTAGGCTCTCATCCTGATCTCCAGAGTCTGTCCTATTAGAACTCCCTGTTTATTTACCTTATCCAATGTATCTGACATTTCTCTTCCCCTGCTCCCCTCCCTTATGACTTCCTGTTTCTGACTTAGGCTTTCCCCTGACATGATACTGTTTGTCCCTTAGTACCACACTGTCCAACTGATTCTGGATGATTTCTGATGACTACACTCTAGTACACCTCATGTTGGCCAATCTTATTGCCTTCCTTTATATCCACCAGCCTGTACATAGGAACCCAATCAGAGGGCTACAACCTGTGTATCAGGTGCAGCAAATCCCAAACAACCTTGTGGAGGTCCCTGGTGAAGGCCACATATACCTTTACATTATACTCCTCACCTCACTTCTGGGTCCAGGCCAATCCTATTTGTACAGTATGGTTAACATCCATACCATTCCAGCAAGAGTTGTGACACCATGTAGGCTGTAGGCTAGATTAATCAACAGATCTGGTTTCCTTGTCACTCCTCTGGCCAATAATGCCATGTTGAATCCACAGTCTCCTCTTTGCTGGGCAGTGGAACTCTTCCAGGCACGCTGTGCTAGGTGTATAAACAAACTATCCCTTATCCTTAAGCAGAGGATGTGGATGTAAGAAATCACCGGCATCTCCACTACACAAATCAGCAGTGTGGCTGTACTCTGAGCCGCGCCTCCAAGGAACAATATTGGTGTTTGTGAGCAGAGGTTGTGGATGTAACCCTTTTAACTAAGCAATCACCAAAATTACACCTGTCAGCACTTTTCCTTATTAATCTACCAAAGGAATATATGGTGATTTCCCATTACCGGCTTGCAGGAGATGGAGCATCTACTTTTCATGATACAACAACAGGATATTAATGAGACTAAGGTAATTTACACAGTTCCAGTATCACACTAATTAAACGGAACCAACACTATACCATAGACCAGGCCTGGCCAACCTGTGGCTCTCCAGATGTTGTGAAACTACACATCCCAGCATGCCCTGCCACGGTTTTAGCATTCATTAATAGCAAAACTGTGGCAAAGCATGATGGGACTTGTAGTTTTACAACAGCTGGAGAGCCACAGGTTGGCCAGGCCTGCCATAGACCATAACTACATTAGCCATGCAGACACAGCATTTTGACTGATTATGCCAAACTGAAGGAGAGACACTGTCTTAATTTTATAGAATATTTCTATATGTGTTTTTTTATATTAATTTCAATTGCATTTATACTGCTTATGCATCTTTTTTAACATATGATACTCATATTAATTAAATTAATACAATTTGTAATACCACTCCATTTGTAAAGACTCAATTAATACAAACTTATTGCGCTGTATATGGGTTTTGTTTTGCTTTAGGCTAGATTCATCTATAGATTTAGAGTAATCCTGGACTCTCTCTCAGTAAAGGTGGCGGTAAAAATGTTTCAGCCCAATTGCACAAGACTCATGAATATCTATGAGCAGGTGAGAAATTATCTTGAACAGTTATTTGTCTGGACTGCATAAATGACTTTGTGCCTTCAATATATGGCCATATGCCCCTTCCAGTCTATGAGCTCTAGAGTTCAGGGATTACATACTGTATGCAACTTTTTCTATGCACTTAAGGCAAGTACTAGATATCATTAAGAAACTGTTTCCACAAATACAGTATCATCATTTATTTGAGCCCACTAGTTAGAATGGCAAAAACTAAAGGTTGCATTCTATGGGCTCTCATGACTACTTAATATCCTGTGAGCTATTCATTATACTCATATTGTACTGATAGCATCTCACTTGAGGCTGTATGTAAATAGGCATCACTTCCCCTCCCTGAATGTGCAGGTGGTCTGTGATGCTAACCACAAAATTATGAGCGCTGCATATGACTTCCCTGGCTTTTGCCAAGATGCCTATATCCTGCACCAGTTACCTCCATGGGACAAATTTGAGAATGGAGAGATTCCTCCACCTTGGATAGTAAGTATACATTAGATTGTTGTATCTCTAAGAGTGATTCAAAATGTGAGTGTCAGTCCTAGCATATGACATCTCTATTGACCCCACTGACTCCGGCTCAGCATAAAAACAATGAGGAGCACATTTTCAAGAGGTGTAATGCACTATTATACTATTGAAGATCAGATTAAGGTGCCTTGATGCATTTTGATGGTGTACTCTTTTTTTTTTTTTTTCAAATATCTTTTTATTAGTTTTTTCAGAGATTCAACAAAGATACAATTCAAATAAACTGGTTGCAACACTCTTAGTATAATTTTTGCAATCAAATACAATGAGATCGTAACAGAGGATAGAGAAGAATAGGAAGATACACATACAGGACAGACACAATGAGGAGTGGGAGGGGAGGGGAATTATCGTAACAGGCAAGGTTAAATCGTATAGTGTTATCTACAGCATTAGATTTGCAATGAGACAGAAATAGCTAGTTGACCCACTACTGGTTAGATGAAGGCCTATTTTGATACACAAATGTGTAAAGGTACAGATTACAGAGGGATAAATATGGTGGGCTATTGCGCAATAGGAAAAAGAAGCTGCACACTTAGAGTAGCATAGGACATACAAACACCATATGTCATGAATAATGGAAAAATATAAAAGAATGATACCTATGGTGTGCGCTACTTTTCCAAAGAGATGGTGGTAATCATAAACCAGTTACTGGTTAATAAAATAACAATAATTTATTGTTTTAGACATCCATGGTTATAAAGTGACACAGTGCACATAACCTGGCTCAAAACAAACAATAACATGTAGTAAAATGATGACATAAAATTGTGGATAAGTGATTAAAATTCTATTGCACAGACCCTTGATTCGTGATCATAAAAGGACAGTCTTTGTGCAATGGTTTTTAGAAAGGGTGAGACTCCTGACTCATACCGTATAGCGTATGTGGTGTGTGCCTTGATGTGAAAGGGTTCCAGCTGGGCAGCCCAGCACCACACCACAAACTTGGCCCAAGTCGCAGACGGAAGCAGCGAAGACGGCAGTCAGAGTCCAACGAAGTCCCACTCCAGGCACAACGCGTTTCGGATGTATTATCCTTCTTCAAGTGCTTTTATTGTGGTGTGAATCAGAGCCCTATTTAAAGGGCTTGACCGGAAATGGCCAGTTTCAAATTCCCCGCCATTTTTGCGTTCCATCGTCCATCCGGAACCGGAAGTGTGCGTTCCACCTGTGCACACTCTGCGGCTTGCGTTCCATCGCCTGCCATAGCCGGGATTTATGTTGAAGTATCCAGACGGAACCGGAAGTGTGCGTTCCACCGGTATGCGGCTTGCGTTCCACAGCTTGTCGTAGCCGGAAGTGCATTTTAAATGCCTTGCGTTCCATAGCCCCTCGCGGCCGGAAATAGAGGCTCCATATGCTGAGAGACGTCTATCATCTTTTACATTTGAAGACCCATATTCTATATATGATAAACGTGATGCTGGATGATGTTGTTGTATTTCCAGATCTTTAGATAATTTTTACCGTTTATCATTTTTAAAGAGACATCCAGCTTGCCAACTTTTACCTACATGGTACTTAGTATTCCCATGAAGTCCATCCCTATTGGCAGTACTGGATTCTCTTGTAAACATATGAAAGAGAAAAGAAAAAAATTGTTTAAAATATGTTGCACAAGAATTAAAATATCACATCATAAACCATTTTAATTCAAAGTCTGCATTGAGACCATTTGGCACCAGAGTGTTTAGAACATATATCCATTCCATTTCTTTCTTTGCCAAACGGATATCTATATCTCTATTTCTGTTCGATTCCAATACTTGTTCTATGCCAATAAACCTTTTTATTTTAAATTCACAATTTTCATGACATGTTTTAAAATGTAGTGACAAAGGGTGATTAAGATGTCCTTTCCTTATATTGTAGACATGTTCTGCCATACGTGTTTTTAGGTTACGAGAGGTTTTCCCGATATAAAGAAGTCCACACATACATTCTATTAAATAGATGACATTTCTAGAATGACAAGTGATAAAATTCTTTCAATTGTAAGTATTCCCATTGGCCTCGAACATGGTAATCTTCCTGGCATTGAAGGAATTATTAGTAGAGCGGCACATTAAACATGAGCCGCATCTATGGAAACCCCGTGTTCTTTCACTGACAATCTTAGAGTCATAAAGAGTACTTTTCACTAATTTATCTTTTAGAGACGGTGCTCGTCTATAGATAAATTTTGGTTTTTCAGGTAGATGTTCTTTGAGGATGGGATCCTCTTGTAGGACCCTCCAATTTTTTCTTATACTCTTTTCAACTGCTTTGAAATGTGATCCATATTGACAAATAAAGGCCCATTGTAATGATGGGTCTCCTTTATCAACTTTATTTTTTGGTTTTAGAAGGTCATCTCTGTTAATTTTATCAAGAGCAGTTTTTGCTTTTGAAATGTTATTCTTAGAATATCCTTTATTTTTGAATCATTCCCCAACTAGTTCTATCTCTGTCCTGCAGATGGTCTCGTCTGTACAGTTCCTCTTAATTATTTTGAACTGACCAAGGGGTATCCCTTCCAACCATGTCTGATGGTGTTGACTGGAGGCATCAATATAGGAATTCGAATCGGTTTCCTTTCTAAAAATCCTTGTCTGTATGACATTATCTTCAATGTAAATGTTTAAATCTAAAAAGGAAACTTTTTGGTCACTGGTATCAAACGTGAATTTAATATTAAAATCGTTGACATTAAGATCAGTGCAAAAAGATGATAAACTATTACTATCACCTCTCCAGATAAAAAATACATCATCGATAAAACGGTACCAGCATACCAGGTTTGCCCCTTCTAATATTTGATGGTTTATGGTATGATTTTCCCAGTATGCCATATATAAATTGGCATAACTAGGGGCAAACCTGGTGCCCATAGCTGTACCCTGTATTTGTAAATAAAATGAGCCATTAAAATGGAAATAATTATTATGTAGGATGAAAGAAATTGATTCAATGATGAAAGCCTGTAGGTCCACAGAGTATTCACTTTTCTCTAGGAAGAAACGTATGGCTTCACAGCCCTTCTCCCAATTGATAATGGTATAGAGACTGCTTACATCACCTGTACCAAGAATGAAATTAGACTCCCACTCAATATCTTTGAGTTTATTGAGGGTGTCTGTGGTGTCCCTTAGATACGAATCATTTTTTATTGCTAGTGGTTGAAGGTAATGATCAACCATAGCGGAGAGATTCGAAGTGATGCTGTTTGACCCAGAGATAATCGGCCTTCCCGGCGGTTTAGTTAAATGTTTGTGTATTTTTGGTAATACATACATATTGGGTATGGTGGGGTTCTGAATATTAATGAAGTTATTTTCTTCTTGGGTTATGACGCCTTTTTGCTGTGCTTCATCAGTCAATACTTTCAATTTCTTCATCATCACATTTGTGGGGTCACTTCTTAGTTTTTTATAAGTGTTAATGTCTCCTAGTTGGCGGTTCACCTCATTGACATAGTCATCTTTGTCTAGAACTACCACCGCCCCGCCTTTGTCGGCGGGCTTGATGATTATGTCTTTGTTTTCTCTTAAAGATTTTATGGCTAGATGTTCTTTCTTGGTAATGTTGAATTTTCTTTTAATTTTGTTGCGTTGTATGTTCCTAATGTCTTTTTCTACTAAGGTACTGAAACAGTTAATGCAGTTGCCTTTCATTTGTTTAGGAAAAAAGGTTGACTTGGGTTTAAACTGAGATTTTGGGGTCTCATCCTGATTAGTCTTACCTTCATCCTCTTTCGAGAGAAAGAATTTTTTTATACATAATTTACGTATGTATTTCTGAAGGTCTACATAAACTTCAAATGGATTTGCCAGTGAGGTAGGGGCGAATTTAAGGCCCTTCTGAAGAACTGAAAGTTCTTCCTGTTCTAAAACATGGGAGCTTAAGTTAAACACTTTGCCCTTCTCAGGGCTAGCTGAAGGTTCTGGGGGGCGTTTGCGGATTTTTTTCTTTTTCTTTTTACCTCCCCGTTTTCCCCTAGTTGTTTTTTTCTTGATGTTTTTTAATTGAATCTCCTCGGGGTCCTGTGTCCCCATTCTAAAAAAGATGGATCATGTCTTTGGGGTTCTCTTAATGTTTCAAACCGATTTCTCACTGGCAATTTGTAATCATTTCGATAATGCTGATTACTATATGGACGATTGTATTCTATTTTTCTCCAATTCCCGCTTATCTCATTAGTATCAGCTTGTGTTGTCTGGTATCTATTGTACCCCCTATATCTCTGTGTATTGGATGATATAGGTGTTCTATGTTGTTGAAATGATTTGTCCTTGGCATAGTTTTTTTTGTAAATATTGGTTCTTAAAGGTTTATTGGATGAGGGTTGTGGCAATGTTACTATATTCTCATTGACACTTTTTATATCCCTCTGTAATTTCTTTTGCTTTTTTGTTTTTAATTCCCTGGTGTTTTTTTCTAATTTCAATAGAATCTGTTTTTCTTTTGATTTAACGTCTTCTAATTCTAAGACTGGTTTTAACAGTGTGTTAATGGAATCGATCTCCTTATTGAGGGATCTTAAATCTAGTTGCCTCTCTTTTATGATGAGGTCAATTAGTGAGTGGGAGCATGTTTTAAGAATAAGATCCCAATCATGTTTGAACTCAGGTCTGGCTGATTGGAATGATGGAGTTTTAGTTAATTGCAATCCCTTGGGTACAATGTTTTTTAACTGGTACTGTTCCAGGGTTGCAATTTCCCACCAAATACGATTTTCTTTTAACATGCTCCTCTCTAATTTATTCAGTAGCGTGGTCAAATCCTCATCACCCACACTAGAGTCCTCACTGATATTATCAATGAAGATATCTTTCATGTGGTTATTGCGTGTTTCTCTATAGGCGAACATCCCTGCTGCATAGGCCACCTGTAGGTGTTTGAAGACGACTTTCAGAGGGATAAATATGGTGGGCTATTGCGCAATAGGAAAAAGAAGCTGCACACTTAGAGTAGCATAGGACATACAAACACCATATGTCATGAATAATGGAAAAATATAAAAGAATGATACCTATGGTGTGCGCTACTTTTCCAAAGAGATGGTGGTAATCATAAACCAGTTACTGGTTAATAAAATAACAATAATTTATTGTTTTAGACATCCATGGTTATAAAGTGACACAGTGCACATAACCTGGCTCAAAACAAACAATAACATGTAGTAAAATGATGACATAAAATTGTGGATAAGTGATTAAAATTCTATTGCACAGACCCTTGATTCGTGATCATAAAAGGACAGTCTTTGTGCAATGGTTTTTAGAAAGGGTGAGACTCCTGACTCATACCGTATAGCGTATGTGGTGTGTGCCTTGATGTGAAAGGGTTCCAGCTGGGCAGCCCAGCACCACACCACAAACTTGGCCCAAGTCGCAGACGGAAGCAGCGAAGACGGCAGTCAGAGTCCAACGAAGTCCCACTCCAGGCACAACGCGTTTCGGATGTATTATCCTTCTTCAAGTGCTTTTATTGTGGTGTGAATCAGAGCCCTATTTAAAGGGCTTGACCGGAAATGGCCAGTTTCAAATTCCCCGCCATTTTTGCGTTCCATCGTCCATCCGGAACCGGAAGTGTGCGTTCCACCTGTGCACACTCTGCGGCTTGCGTTCCATCGCCTGCCATAGCCGGGATTTATGTTGAAGTATCCAGACGGAACCGGAAGTGTGCGTTCCACCAGTATGCGGCTTGCGTTCCACAGCTTGTCGTAGCCGGAAGTGTATTTTAAATGCCTTGCGTTCCATAGCCCCTCGCGGCCGGAAATAGAGGCTCCATATGCTGAGAGACGTCTATCCATCTTTTACATTTGAAGACCCATATTCTATATATGATAAACGTGATGCTGGATGATGTTGTTGTATTTCCAGATCTTTAGATAATTTTTACCGTTTATCATTTTTAAAGAGACATCCAGCTTGCCAACTTTTACCTACATGGTACTTAGTATTCCCATGAAGTCCATCCCTATTGGCAGTACTGGATTCTCTTGTAAACATATGAAAGAGAAAAGAAAAAAATTGTTTAAAATATGTTGCACAAGAATTAAAATATCACATCATAAACCATTTTAATTCAAAGTCTGCATTGAGACCATTTGGCACCAGAGTGTTTAGAACATATATCCATTCCATTTCTTTCTTTGCCAAACGGATATCTATATCTCTATTTCTGTTCGATTCCAATACTTGTTCTATGCCAATAAACCTTTTTATTTTAAATTCACAATTTTCATGACATGTTTTAAAATGTAGTGACAAAGGGTGATTAAGATGTCCTTTCCTTATATTGTAGACATGTTCTGCCATACGTGTTTTTAGGTTACGAGAGGTTTTCCCGATATAAAGAAGTCCACACATACATTCTATTAAATAGATGACATTTCTAGAATGACAAGTGATAAAATTCTTTAAATTGTAAGTATTCCCATTGGCCTCGAACATGGTAATCTTCCTGGCATTGAAGGAATTATTAGTAGAGCGGCACATTAAACATGAGCCGCATCTATGGAAACCCCGTGTTCTTTCACTGACAATCTTAGAGTCATAAAGAGTACTTTTCACTAATTTATCTTTTAGAGACGGTGCTCGTCTATAGATAAATTTTGGTTTTTCAGGTAGATGTTCTTTGAGGATGGGATCCTCTTGTAGGACCCTCCAATTTTTTCTTATACTCTTTTCAACTGCTTTGAAATGTGATCCATATTGACAAATAAAGGCCCATTGTAACGATGGGTCTCCTTTATCAACTTTATTTTTTGGTTTTAGAAGGTCATCTCTGTTAATTTTATCAAGAGCAGTTTTTGCTTTTGAAATGTTATTCTTAGAATATCCTTTATTTTTGAATCGTTCCCCAACTAGTTCTATCTCTGTCCTGCAGATGGTCTCGTCTGTACAGTTCCTCTTAATTCTTTTGAACTGACCAAGGGGTATCCCTTCCAACCATGTCTGATGGTGTTGACTGGAGGCATCAATATAGGAATTCGAATCGGTTTCCTTTCTAAAAATCCTTGTCTGTATGACATTATCTTCAATGTAAATGTTTAAATCTAAAAAGGAAACTTTTTGGTCACTGGTATCAAACGTGAATTTAATATTAAAATCGTTGACATTAAGATCAGTGCAAAAAGATGATAAACTATTACTATCACCTCTCCAGATAAAAAATACATCATCGATAAAACGGTACCAGCATACCAGGTTTGCCCCTTCTAATATTTGATGGTTTATGGTATGATTTTCCCAGTATGCCATATATAAATTGGCATAACTAGGGGCAAACCTGGTGCCCATAGCTGTACCCTGTATTTGTAAATAAAATGAGCCATTAAAATGGAAATAATTATTATGTAGGATGAAAGAAATAAAGGATATTCTAAGAATAACATTTCAAAAGCAAAAACTGCTCTTGATAAAATTAACAGAGATGACCTTCTAAAACCAAAAAATAAAGTTGATAAAGGAGACCCATCGTTACAATGGGCCTTTATTTGTCAATATGGATCACATTTCAAAGCAGTTGAAAAGAGTATAAGAAAAAATTGGAGGGTCCTACAAGAGGATCCCATCCTCAAAGAACATCTACCTGAAAAACCAAAATTTATCTATAGACGAGCACCGTCTCTAAAAGATAAATTAGTGAAAAGTACTCTTTATGACTCTAAGATTGTCAGTGAAAGAACACGGGGTTTCCATAGATGCGGCTCATGTTTAATGTGCCGCTCTACTAATAATTCCTTCAATGCCAGGAAGATTACCATGTTCGAGGCCAATGGGAATACTTACAATTTAAAGAATTTTATCACTTGTCATTCTAGAAATGTCATCTATTTAATAGAATGTATGTGTGGACTTCTTTATATCGGGAAAACCTCTCGTAACCTAAAAACACGTATGGCAGAACATGTCTACAATATAAGGAAAGGACATCTTAATCACCCTTTGTCACTACATTTTAAAACATGTCATGAAAATTGTGAATTTAAAATAAAAAGGTTTATTGGCATAGAACAAGTATTGGAATCGAACAGAAATAGAGATATAGATATCCGTTTGGCAAAGAAAGAAATGGAATGGATATATGTTCTAAACACTCTGGTGCCAAATGGTCTCAATGCAGACTTTGAATTAAAATGGTTTACGATGTGATATTTTAATTCTTGTGCAACATATTTTAAACAATTTTTTTCTTTTCTCTTTCATATGTTTACAAGAGAATCCAGTACTGCCAATAGGGATGGACTTCATGGGAATACTAAGTACCATGTAGGTAAAAGTTGGCAAGCTGGATGTCTCTTTAAAAATGATAAACGGTAAAAATTATCTAAAGATCTGGAAATACAACAACATCATCCAGCATCACGTTTATCATATATAGAATATGGGTCTTCAAATGTAAAAGATGGATAGACGTCTCTCAGCATATGGAGCCTCTATTTCCGGCCGCGAGGGGCTATGGAACGCAAGGCATTTAAAATACACTTCCGGCTACGACAAGCTGTGGAACGCAAGCCGCATACCGGTGGAACGCACACTTCCAGTTCCGTCTGGATACTTCAACATAAATCCCGGCTATGGCAGGCGATGGAACGCAAGCCGCAGAGTGTGCACAGGTGGAACGCACACTTCCGGTTCCGGATGGACGATGGAACGCAAAAATGGCGGGGAATTTGAAACTGGCCATTTCCGGTCAAGCCCTTTAAATAGGGCTCTGATTCACACCACAATAAAAGCACTTGAAGAAGGATAATACATCCGAAACGCGTTGTGCCTGGAGTGGGACTTCGTTGGACTCTGACTGCCGTCTTCGCTGCTTCCGTCTGCGACTTGGGCCAAGTTTGTGGTGTGGTGCTGGGCTGCCCAGCTGGAACCCTTTCACATCAAGGCACACACCACATACGCTATACGGTATGAGTCAGGAGTCTCACCCTTTCTAAAAACCATTGCACAAAGACTGTCCTTTTATGATCACGAATCAAGGGTCTGTGCAATAGAATTTTAATCACTTATCCACAATTTTATGTCATCATTTTACTACATGTTATTGTTTGTTTTGAGCCAGGTTATGTGCACTGTGTCACTTTATAACCATGGATGTCTAAAACAATAAATTATTGTTATTTTATTAACCAGTAACTGGTTTATGATTACCACCATCTCTTTGGAAAAATAGCGCACACCATAGGTATCATTCTTTTATATTTTTCCATTATTCATGACATATGGTGTTTGTATGTCCTATGCTACTCTAAGTGTGCAGCTTCTTTTTCCTATTGCGCAATAGCCCACCATATTTATCCCTCTGAAAGTCGTCTTCAAACACCTACAGGTGGCCTATGCAGCAGGGATGTTCGCCTATAGAGAAACACGCAATAACCACATGAAAGATATCTTCATTGATAATATCAGTGAGGACTCTAGTGTGGGTGATGAGGATTTGACCACGCTACTGAATAAATTAGAGAGGAGCATGTTAAAAGAAAATCGTATTTGGTGGGAAATTGCAACCCTGGAACAGTACCAGTTAAAAAACATTGTACCCAAGGGATTGCAATTAACTAAAACTCCATCATTCCAATCAGCCAGACCTGAGTTCAAACATGATTGGGATCTTATTCTTAAAACATGCTCCCACTCACTAATTGACCTCATCATAAAAGAGAGGCAACTAGATTTAAGATCCCTCAATAAGGAGATCGATTCCATTAACACACTGTTAAAACCAGTCTTAGAATTAGAAGACGTTAAATCAAAAGAAAAACAGATTCTATTGAAATTAGAAAAAAACACCAGGGAATTAAAAACAAAAAAGCAAAAGAAATTACAGAGGGATATAAAAAGTGTCAATGAGAATATAGTAACATTGCCACAACCCTCATCCAATAAACCTTTAAGAACCAATATTTACAAAAAAAACTATCCAAGGACAAATCATTTCAACAACATAGAACACCTATATCATCCAATACACAGAGATATAGGGGGTACAATAGATACCAGACAACACAAGCTGATACTAATGAGATAAGCGGGAATTGGAGAAAAATAGAATACAATCGTCCATATAGTAATCAGCATTATCGAAATGATTACAAATTGCCAGTGAGAAATCGGTTTGAAACATTAAGAGAACCCCAAAGACATGATCCATCTTTTTTAGAATGGGGACACAGGACCCCGAGGAGATTCAATTAAAAAACATCAAGAAAAAAACAACTAGGGGAAAACGGGGAGGTAAAAAGAAAAAGAAAAAAATCCGCAAACGCCCCCCAGAACCTTCAGCTAGCCCTGAGAAGGGCAAAGTGTTTAACTTAAGCTCCCATGTTTTAGAACAGGAAGAACTTTCAGTTCTTCAGAAGGGCCTTAAATTCGCCCCTACCTCACTGGCAAATCCATTTGAAGTTTATGTAGACCTTCAGAAATACATACGTAAATTATGTATAAAAAAATTCTTTCTCTCGAAAGAGGATGAAGGTAAGACTAATCAGGATGAGACCCCAAAATCTCAGTTTAAACCCAAGTCAACCTTTTTTCCTAAACAAATGAAAGGCAACTGCATTAACTGTTTCAGTACCTTAGTAGAAAAAGACATTAGGAACATACAACACAACAAAATTAAAAGAAAATTCAACATTACCAAGAAAGAACATCTAGCCATAAAATCTTTAAGAGAAAACAAAGACATAATCATCAAGCCCGCCGACAAAGGCGGGGCGGTGGTAGTTCTAGACAAAGATGACTATGTCAATGAGGTGAACCGCCAACTAGGAGACATTAACACTTATAAAAAACTAAGAAGTGACCCCACAAATGTGATGATGAAGAAATTGAAAGTATTGACTGATGAAGCACAGCAAAAAGGCGTCATAACCCAAGAAGAAAATAACTTCATTAATATTCAGAACCCCACCATACCCAATATGTATGTATTACCAAAAATACACAAACATTTAACTAAACCGCCGGGAAGGCCGATTATCTCTGGGTCAAACAGCATCACTTCGAATCTCTCCGCTATGGTTGATCATTACCTTCAACCACTAGCAATAAAAAATGATTCGTATCTAAGGGACACCACAGACACCCTCAATAAACTCAAAGATATTGAGTGGGAGTCTAATTTCATTCTTGGTACAGGTGATGTAAGCAGTCTCTATACCATTATCAATTGGGAGAAGGGCTGTGAAGCCATACGGTTCTTCCTAGAGAAAAGTGAATACTCTGTGGACCTACAGGCTTTCATCATTGAATCAATTTCTTTCATCCTACATAATAATTATTTCCATTTTAATGGCTCATTTTATTTACAAATACAGGGTACAGCTATGGGCACCAGGTTTGCCCCTAGTTATGCCAATTTATATATGGCATACTGGGAAAATCATACCATAAACCATCAAATATTAGAAGGGGCAAACCTGGTATGCTGGTACCGTTTTATCGATGATGTATTTTTTATCTGGAGAGGTGATAGTAATAGTTTATCATCTTTTTGCACTGATCTTAATGTCAACGATTTTAATATTAAATTCACGTTTGATACCAGTGACCAAAAAGTTTCCTTTTTAGATTTAAACATTTACATTGAAGATAATGTCATACAGACAAGGATTTTTAGAAAGGAAACCGATTCGAATTCCTATATTGATGCCTCCAGTCAACACCATCAGACATGGTTGGAAGGGATACCCCTTGGTCAGTTCAAAAGAATTAAGAGGAACTGTACAGACGAGACCATCTGCAGGACAGAGATAGAACTAGTTGGGGAACGATTCAAAAATAAAGGATATTCTAAGAATAACATTTCAAAAGCAAAAACTGCTCTTGATAAAATTAACAGAGATGACCTTCTAAAACCAAAAAATAAAGTTGATAAAGGAGACCCATCGTTACAATGGGCCTTTATTTGTCAATATGGATCACATTTCAAAGCAGTTGAAAAGAGTATAAGAAAAAATTGGAGGGTCCTACAAGAGGATCCCATCCTCAAAGAACATCTACCTGAAAAACCAAAATTTATCTATAGACGAGCACCGTCTCTAAAAGATAAATTAGTGAAAAGTACTCTTTATGACTCTAAGATTGTCAGTGAAAGAACACGGGGTTTCCATAGATGCGGCTCATGTTTAATGTGCCGCTCTACTAATAATTCCTTCAATGCCAGGAAGATTACCATGTTCGAGGCCAATGGGAATACTTACAATTTAAAGAATTTTATCACTTGTCATTCTAGAAATGTCATCTATTTAATAGAATGTATGTGTGGACTTCTTTATATCGGGAAAACCTCTCGTAACCTAAAAACACGTATGGCAGAACATGTCTACAATATAAGGAAAGGACATCTTAATCACCCTTTGTCACTACATTTTAAAACATGTCATGAAAATTGTGAATTTAAAATAAAAAGGTTTATTGGCATAGAACAAGTATTGGAATCGAACAGAAATAGAGATATAGATATCCGTTTGGCAAAGAAAGAAATGGAATGGATATATGTTCTAAACACTCTGGTGCCAAATGGTCTCAATGCAGACTTTGAATTAAAATGGTTTATGATGTGATATTTTAATTCTTGTGCAACATATTTTAAACAATTTTTTTCTTTTCTCTTTCATATGTTTACAAGAGAATCCAGTACTGCCAATAGGGATGGACTTCATGGGAATACTAAGTACCATGTAGGTAAAAGTTGGCAAGCTGGATGTCTCTTTAAAAATGATAAACGGTAAAAATTATCTAAAGATCTGGAAATACAACAACATCATCCAGCATCACGTTTATCATATATAGAATATTGGTCTTCAAATGTAAAAGATGGATAGACGTCTCTCAGCATATGGAGCCTCTATTTCCGGCCGCGAGGGGCTGTGGAACGCAAGGCATTTAAAATACACTTCCGGCTACGACAAGCTGTGGAACGCAAGCCGCATACCGGTGGAACGCACACTTCCGGTTCCGTCTGGATACTTCAACATAAATCCCGGCTATGGCAGGCGATGGAACGCAAGCCGCAGAGTGTGCACAGGTGGAACGCACACTTCCGGTTCCGGATGGACGATGGAACGCAAAAATGGCGGGGAATTTGAAACTGGCCATTTCCGGTCAAGCCCTTTAAATAGGGCTCTGATTCACACCACAATAAAAGCACTTGAAGAAGGATAATACATCCGAAACGCGTTGTGCCTGGAGTGGGACTTCGTTGGACTCTGACTGCCGTCTTCGCTGCTTCCGTCTGCGACTTGGGCCAAGTTTGTGGTGTGGTGCTGGGCTGCCCAGCTGGAACCCTTTCACATCAAGGCACACACCACATACGCTATACGGTATGAGTCAGGAGTCTCACCCTTTCTAAAAACCATTGCACAAAGACTGTCCTTTTATGATCACGAATCAAGGGTCTGTGCAATAGAATTTTAATCACTTATCCACAATTTTATGTCATCATTTTACTACATGTTATTGTTTGTTTTGAGCCAGGTTATGTGCACTGTGTCACTTTATAACCATGGATGTCTAAAACAATAAATTATTGTTATTTTATTAACCAGTAACTGGTTTATGATTACCACCATCTCTTTGGAAAAGTAGCGCACACCATAGGTATCATTCTTTTATATTTTTCCATTATTCATGACATATGGTGTTTGTATGTCCTATGCTACTCTAAGTGTGCAGCTTCTTTTTCCTATTGCGCAATAGCCCACCATATTTATCCCTCTGAAAGTCGTCTTCAAACACCTACAGGTGGCCTATGCAGCAGGGATGTTCGCCTATAGAGAAACACGCAATAACCACATGAAAGATATCTTCATTGATAATATCAGTGAGGACTCTAGTGTGGGTGATGAGGATTTGACCACGCTACTGAATAAATTAGAGAGGAGCATGTTAAAAGAAAATCGTATTTGGTGGGAAATTGCAACCCTGGAACAGTACCAGTTAAAAAACATTGTACCCAAGGGATTGCAATTAACTAAAACTCCATCATTCCAATCAGCCAGACCTGAGTTCAAACATGATTGGGATCTTATTCTTAAAACATGCTCCCACTCACTAATTGACCTCATCATAAAAGAGAGGCAACTAGATTTAAGATCCCTCAATAAGGAGATCGATTCCATTAACACACTGTTAAAACCAGTCTTAGAATTAGAAGACGTTAAATCAAAAGAAAAACAGATTCTATTGAAATTAGAAAAAAAACACCAGGGAATTAAAAACAAAAAAGCAAAAGAAATTACAGAGGGATATAAAAAGTGTCAATGAGAATATAGTAACATTGCCACAACCCTCATCCAATAAACCTTTAAGAACCAATATTTACAAAAAAAACTATGCCAAGGACAAATCATTTCAACAACATAGAACACCTATATCATCCAATACACAGAGATATAGGGGGTACAATAGATACCAGACAACACAAGCTGATACTAATGAGATAAGCGGGAATTGGAGAAAAATAGAATACAATCGTCCATATAGTAATCAGCATTATCGAAATGATTACAAATTGCCAGTGAGAAATCGGTTTGAAACATTAAGAGAACCCCAAAGACATGATCCATCTTTTTTAGAATGGGGACACAGGACCCCGAGGAGATTCAATTAAAAAACATCAAGAAAAAAACAACTAGGGGAAAACGGGGAGGTAAAAAGAAAAAGAAAAAAATCCGCAAACGCCCCCCAGAACCTTCAGCTAGCCCTGAGAAGGGCAAAGTGTTTAACTTAAGCTCCCATGTTTTAGAACAGGAAGAACTTTCAGTTCTTCAGAAGGGCCTTAAATTCGCCCCTACCTCACTGGCAAATCCATTTGAAGTTTATGTAGACCTTCAGAAATACATACGTAAATTATGTATAAAAAAATTCTTTCTCTCGAAAGAGGATGAAGGTAAGACTAATCAGGATGAGACCCCAAAATCTCAGTTTAAACCCAAGTCAACCTTTTTTCCTAAACAAATGAAAGGCAACTGCATTAACTGTTTCAGTACCTTAGTAGAAAAAGACATTAGGAACATACAACACAACAAAATTAAAAGAAAATTCAACATTACCAAGAAAGAACATCTAGCCATAAAATCTTTAAGAGAAAACAAAGACATAATCATCAAGCCCACCGACAAAGGCGGGGCGGTGGTAGTTCTAGACAAAGATGACTATGTCAATGAGGTGAACCGCCAACTAGGAGACATTAACACTTATAAAAAACTAAGAAGTGACCCCACAAATGTGATGATGAAGAAATTGAAAGTATTGACTGATGAAGCACAGCAAAAAGGCGTCATAACCCAAGAAGAAAATAACTTCATTAATATTCAGAACCCCACCATACCCAATATGTATGTATTACCAAAAATACACAAACATTTAACTAAACCGCCGGGAAGGCCGATTATCTCTGGGTCAAACAGCATCACTTCGAATCTCTCCGCTATGGTTGATCATTACCTTCAACCACTAGCAATAAAAAATGATTCGTATCTAAGGGACACCACAGACACCCTCAATAAACTCAAAGATATTGAGTGGGAGTCTAATTTCATTCTTGGTACAGGTGATGTAAGCAGTCTCTATACCATTATCAATTGGGAGAAGGGCTGTGAAGCCATACGTTTCTTCCTAGAGAAAAGTGAATACTCTGTGGACCTACAGGCTTTCATCATTGAATCAATTTCTTTCATCCTACATAATAATTATTTCCATTTTAATGGCTCATTTTATTTACAAATACAGGGTACAGCTATGGGCACCAGGTTTGCCCCTAGTTATGCCAATTTATATATGGCATACTGGGAAAATCATACCATAAACCATCAAATATTAGAAGGGGCAAACCTGGTATGCTGGTACCGTTTTATCGATGATGTATTTTTTATCTGGAGAGGTGATAGTAATAGTTTATCATCTTTTTGCACTGATCTTAATGTCAACGATTTTAATATTAAATTCACGTTTGATACCAGTGACCAAAAAGTTTCCTTTTTAGATTTAAACATTTACATTGAAGATAATGTCATACAGACAAGGATTTTTAGAAAGGAAACCGATTCGAATTCCTATATTGATGCCTCCAGTCAACACCATCAGACATGGTTGGAAGGGATACCCCTTGGTCAGTTCAAAAGAATTAAGAGGAACTGTACAGACGAGACCATCTGCAGGACAGAGATAGAACTAGTTGGGGAACGATTCAAAAATAAAGGATATTCTAAGAATAACATTTCAAAAGCAAAAACTGCTCTTGATAAAATTAACAGAGATGACCTTCTAAAACCAAAAAATAAAGTTGATAAAGGAGACCCATCGTTACAATGGGCCTTTATTTGTCAATATGGATCACATTTCAAAGCAGTTGAAAAGAGTATAAGAAAAAATTGGAGGGTCCTACAAGAGGATCCCATCCTCAAAGAACATCTACCTGAAAAACCAAAATTTATCTATAGACGAGCACCGTCTCTAAAAGATAAATTAGTGAAAAGTACTCTTTATGACTCTAAGATTGTCAGTGAAAGAACACGGGGTTTCCATAGATGCGGCTCATGTTTAATGTGCCGCTCTACTAATAATTCCTTCAATGCCAGGAAGATTACCATGTTCGAGGCCAATGGGAATACTTACAATTTAAAGAATTTTATCACTTGTCATTCTAGAAATGTCATCTATTTAATAGAATGTATGTGTGGACTTCTTTATATCGGGAAAACCTCTCGTAACCTAAAAACACGTATGGCAGAACATGTCTACAATATAAGGAAAGGACATCTTAATCACCCTTTGTCACTACATTTTAAAACATGTCATGAAAATTGTGAATTTAAAATAAAAAGGTTTATTGGCATAGAACAAGTATTGGAATCGAACAGAAATAGAGATATAGATATCCGTTTGGCAAAGAAAGAAATGGAATGGATATATGTTCTAAACACTCTGGTGCCAAATGGTCTCAATGCAGACTTTGAATTAAAATGGTTTATGATGTGATATTTTAATTCTTGTGCAACATATTTTAAACAATTTTTTTCTTTTCTCTTTCATATGTTTACAAGAGAATCCAGTACTGCCAATAGGGATGGACTTCATGGGAATACTAAGTACCATGTAGGTAAAAGTTGGCAAGCTGGATGTCTCTTTAAAAATGATAAACGGTAAAAATTATCTAAAGATCTGGAAATACAACAACATCATCCAGCATCACGTTTATCATATATAGAATATGGGTCTTCAAATGTAAAAGATGGATAGACGTCTCTCAGCATATGGAGCCTCTATTTCCGGCCGCGAGGGGCTATGGAACGCAAGGCATTTAAAATACACTTCCGGCTACGACAAGCTGTGGAACGCAAGCCGCATACCGGTGGAACGCACACTTCCAGTTCCGTCTGGATACTTCAACATAAATCCCGGCTATGGCAGGCGATGGAACGCAAGCCGCAGAGTGTGCACAGGTGGAACGCACACTTCCGGTTCCGGATGGACGATGGAACGCAAAAATGGCGGGGAATTTGAAACTGGCCATTTCCGGTCAAGCCCTTTAAATAGGGCTCTGATTCACACCACAATAAAAGCACTTGAAGAAGGATAATACATCCGAAACGCGTTGTGCCTGGAGTGGGACTTCGTTGGACTCTGACTGCCGTCTTCGCTGCTTCCGTCTGCGACTTGGGCCAAGTTTGTGGTGTGGTGCTGGGCTGCCCAGCTGGAACCCTTTCACATCAAGGCACACACCACATACGCTATACGGTATGAGTCAGGAGTCTCACCCTTTCTAAAAACCATTGCACAAAGACTGTCCTTTTATGATCACGAATCAAGGGTCTGTGCAATAGAATTTTAATCACTTATCCACAATTTTATGTCATCATTTTACTACATGTTATTGTTTGTTTTGAGCCAGGTTATGTGCACTGTGTCACTTTATAACCATGGATGTCTAAAACAATAAATTATTGTTATTTTATTAACCAGTAACTGGTTTATGATTACCACCATCTCTTTGGAAAAGTAGCGCACACCATAGGTATCATTCTTTTATATTTTTCCATTATTCATGACATATGGTGTTTGTATGTCCTATGCTACTCTAAGTGTGCAGCTTCTTTTTCCTATTGCGCAATAGCCCACCATATTTATCCCTCTGAAAGTCGTCTTCAAACACCTACAGGTGGCCTATGCAGCAGGGATGTTCGCCTATAGAGAAACACGCAATAACCACATGAAAGATATCTTCATTGATAATATCAGTGAGGACTCTAGTGTGGGTGATGAGGATTTGACCACGCTACTGAATAAATTAGAGAGGAGCATGTTAAAAGAAAATCGTATTTGGTGGGAAATTGCAACCCTGGAACAGTACCAGTTAAAAAACATTGTACCCAAGGGATTGCAATTAACTAAAACTCCATCATTCCAATCAGCCAGACCTGAGTTCAAACATGATTGGGATCTTATTCTTAAAACATGCTCCCACTCACTAATTGACCTCATCATAAAAGAGAGGCAACTAGATTTAAGATCCCTCAATAAGGAGATCGATTCCATTAACACACTGTTAAAACCAGTCTTAGAATTAGAAGACGTTAAATCAAAAGAAAAACAGATTCTATTGAAATTAGAAAAAAACACCAGGGAATTAAAAACAAAAAAGCAAAAGAAATTACAGAGGGATATAAAAAGTGTCAATGAGAATATAGTAACATTGCCACAACCCTCATCCAATAAACCTTTAAGAACCAATATTTACAAAAAAAACTATGCCAAGGACAAATCATTTCAACAACATAGAACACCTATATCATCCAATACACAGAGATATAGGGGGTACAATAGATACCAGACAACACAAGCTGATACTAATGAGATAAGCGGGAATTGGAGAAAAATAGAATACAATCGTCCATATAGTAATCAGCATTATCGAAATGATTACAAATTGCCAGTGAGAAATCGGTTTGAAACATTAAGAGAACCCCAAAGACATGATCCATCTTTTTTAGAATGGGGACACAGGACCCCGAGGAGATTCAATTAAAAAACATCAAGAAAAAAACAACTAGGGGAAAACGGGGAGGTAAAAAGAAAAAGAAAAAAATCCGCAAATGCCCCCCAGAACCTTCAGCTAGCCCTGAGAAGGGCAAAGTGTTTAACTTAAGCTCCCATGTTTTAGAACAGGAAGAACTTTCAGTTCTTCAGAAGGGCCTTAAATTCGCCCCTACCTCACTGGCAAATCCATTTGAAGTTTATGTAGACCTTCAGAAATACATACGTAAATTATGTATAAAAAAATTCTTTCTCTCGAAAGAGGATGAAGGTAAGACTAATCAGGATGAGACCCCAAAATCTCAGTTTAAACCCAAGTCAACCTTTTTTCCTAAACAAATGAAAGGCAACTGCATTAACTGTTTCAGTACCTTAGTAGAAAAAGACATTAGGAACATACAACACAACAAAATTAAAAGAAAATTCAACATTACCAAGAAAGAACATCTAGCCATAAAATCTTTAAGAGAAAACAAAGACATAATCATCAAGCCCGCCGACAAAGGCGGGGCGGTGGTAGTTCTAGACAAAGATGACTATGTCAATGAGGTGAACCGCCAACTAGGAGACATTAACACTTATAAAAAACTAAGAAGTGACCCCACAAATGTGATGATGAAGAAATTGAAAGTATTGACTGATGAAGCACAGCAAAAAGGCGTCATAACCCAAGAAGAAAATAACTTCATTAATATTCAGAACCCCACCATACCCAATATGTATGTATTACCAAAAATACACAAACATTTAACTAAACCGCCGGGAAGGCCGATTATCTCTGGGTCAAACAGCATCACTTCGAATCTCTCCGCTATGGTTGATCATTACCTTCAACCACTAGCAATAAAAAATGATTCGTATCTAAGGGACACCACAGACACCCTCAATAAACTCAAAGATATTGAGTGGGAGTCTAATTTCATTCTTGGTACAGGTGATGTAAGCAGTCTCTATACCATTATCAATTGGGAGAAGGGCTGTGAAGCCATACGTTTCTTCCTAGAGAAAAGTGAATACTCTGTGGACCTACAGGCTTTCATCATTGAATCAATTTCTTTCATCCTACATAATAATTATTTCCATTTTAATGGCTCATTTTATTTACAAATACAGGGTACAGCTATGGGCACCAGGTTTGCCCCTAGTTATGCCAATTTATATATGGCATACTGGGAAAATCATACCATAAACCATCAAATATTAGAAGGGGCAAACCTGGTATGCTGGTACCGTTTTATCGATGATGTATTTTTTATCTGGAGAGGTGATAGTAATAGTTTATCATCTTTTTGCACTGATCTTAATGTCAACGATTTTAATATTAAATTCACGTTTGATACCAGTGACCAAAAAGTTTCCTTTTTAGATTTAAACATTTACATTGAAGATAATGTCATACAGACAAGGATTTTTAGAAAGGAAACCGATTCGAATTCCTATATTGATGCCTCCAGTCAACACCATCAGACATGGTTGGAAGGGATACCCCTTGGTCAGTTCAAAAGAATTAAGAGGAACTGTACAGACGAGACCATCTGCAGGACAGAGATAGAACTAGTTGGGGAACGATTCAAAAATAAAGGATATTCTAAGAATAACATTTCAAAAGCAAAAACTGCTCTTGATAAAATTAACAGAGATGACCTTCTAAAACCAAAAAATAAAGTTGATAAAGGAGACCCATCGTTACAATGGGCCTTTATTTGTCAATATGGATCACATTTCAAAGCAGTTGAAAAGAGTATAAGAAAAAATTGGAGGGTCCTACAAGAGGATCCCATCCTCAAAGAACATCTACCTGAAAAACCAAAATTTATCTATAGACGAGCACCGTCTCTAAAAGATAAATTAGTGAAAAGTACTCTTTATGACTCTAAGATTGTCAGTGAAAGAACACGGGGTTTCCATAGATGCGGCTCATGTTTAATGTGCCGCTCTACTAATAATTCCTTCAATGCCAGGAAGATTACCATGTTCGAGGCCAATGGGAATACTTACAATTTAAAGAATTTTATCACTTGTCATTCTAGAAATGTCATCTATTTAATAGAATGTATGTGTGGACTTCTTTATATCGGGAAAACCTCTCGTAACCTAAAAACACGTATGGCAGAACATGTCTACAATATAAGGAAAGGACATCTTAATCACCCTTTGTCACTACATTTTAAAACATGTCATGAAAATTGTGAATTTAAAATAAAAAGGTTTATTGGCATAGAACAAGTATTGGAATCGAACAGAAATAGAGATATAGATATCCGTTTGGCAAAGAAAGAAATGGAATGGATATATGTTCTAAACACTCTGGTGCCAAATGGTCTCAATGCAGACTTTGAATTAAAATGGTTTATGATGTGATATTTTAATTCTTGTGCAACATATTTTAAACAATTTTTTTCTTTTCTCTTTCATATGTTTACAAGAGAATCCAGTACTGCCAATAGGGATGGACTTCATGGGAATACTAAGTACCATGTAGGTAAAAGTTGGCAAGCTGGATG
The DNA here is from genome assembly GCF_028390025.1 of Pseudophryne corroboree. Taxonomy (NCBI): domain Eukaryota; kingdom Metazoa; phylum Chordata; class Amphibia; order Anura; family Myobatrachidae; genus Pseudophryne; species Pseudophryne corroboree. The sequence continues at coordinate 1,111,769,062 of NC_086444.1, forward strand.
TCTCTTTAAAAATGATAAACGGTAAAAATTATCTAAAGATCTGGAAATACAACAACATCATCCAGCATCACGTTTATCATATATAGAATATGGGTCTTCAAATGTAAAAGATGGATAGACGTCTCTCAGCATATGGAGCCTCTATTTCCGGCCGCGAGGGGCTATGGAACGCAAGGCATTTAAAATACACTTCCGGCTACGACAAGCTGTGGAACGCAAGCCGCATACCGGTGGAACGCACACTTCCAGTTCCGTCTGGATACTTCAACATAAATCCCGGCTATGGCAGGCGATGGAACGCAAGCCGCAGAGTGTGCACAGGTGGAACGCACACTTCCGGTTCCGGATGGACGATGGAACGCAAAAATGGCGGGGAATTTGAAACTGGCCATTTCCGGTCAAGCCCTTTAAATAGGGCTCTGATTCACACCACAATAAAAGCACTTGAAGAAGGATAATACATCCGAAACGCGTTGTGCCTGGAGTGGGACTTCGTTGGACTCTGACTGCCGTCTTCGCTGCTTCCGTCTGCGACTTGGGCCAAGTTTGTGGTGTGGTGCTGGGCTGCCCAGCTGGAACCCTTTCACATCAAGGCACACACCACATACGCTATACGGTATGAGTCAGGAGTCTCACCCTTTCTAAAAACCATTGCACAAAGACTGTCCTTTTATGATCACGAATCAAGGGTCTGTGCAATAGAATTTTAATCACTTATCCACAATTTTATGTCATCATTTTACTACATGTTATTGTTTGTTTTGAGCCAGGTTATGTGCACTGTGTCACTTTATAACCATGGATGTCTAAAACAATAAATTATTGTTATTTTATTAACCAGTAACTGGTTTATGATTACCACCATCTCTTTGGAAAAGTAGCGCACACCATAGGTATCATTCTTTTATATTTTTCCATTATTCATGACATATGGTGTTTGTATGTCCTATGCTACTCTAAGTGTGCAGCTTCTTTTTCCTATTGCGCAATAGCCCACCATATTTATCCCTCTGAAAGTCGTCTTCAAACACCTACAGGTGGCCTATGCAGCAGGGATGTTCGCCTATAGAGAAACACGCAATAACCACATGAAAGATATCTTCATTGATAATATCAGTGAGGACTCTAGTGTGGGTGATGAGGATTTGACCACGCTACTGAATAAATTAGAGAGGAGCATGTTAAAAGAAAATCGTATTTGGTGGGAAATTGCAACCCTGGAACAGTACCAGTTAAAAAACATTGTACCCAAGGGATTGCAATTAACTAAAACTCCATCATTCCAATCAGCCAGACCTGAGTTCAAACATGATTGGGATCTTATTCTTAAAACATGCTCCCACTCACTAATTGACCTCATCATAAAAGAGAGGCAACTAGATTTAAGATCCCTCAATAAGGAGATCGATTCCATTAACACACTGTTAAAACCAGTCTTAGAATTAGAAGACGTTAAATCAAAAGAAAAACAGATTCTATTGAAATTAGAAAAAAACACCAGGGAATTAAAAACAAAAAAGCAAAAGAAATTACAGAGGGATATAAAAAGTGTCAATGAGAATATAGTAACATTGCCACAACCCTCATCCAATAAACCTTTAAGAACCAATATTTACAAAAAAAACTATGCCAAGGACAAATCATTTCAACAACATAGAACACCTATATCATCCAATACACAGAGATATAGGGGGTACAATAGATACCAGACAACACAAGCTGATACTAATGAGATAAGCGGGAATTGGAGAAAAATAGAATACAATCGTCCATATAGTAATCAGCATTATCGAAATGATTACAAATTGCCAGTGAGAAATCGGTTTGAAACATTAAGAGAACCCCAAAGACATGATCCATCTTTTTTAGAATGGGGACACAGGACCCCGAGGAGATTCAATTAAAAAACATCAAGAAAAAAAACAACTAGGGGAAAACGGGGAGGTAAAAAGAAAAAGAAAAAAATCCGCAAACGCCCCCCAGAACCTTCAGCTAGCCCTGAGAAGGGCAAAGTGTTTAACTTAAGCTCCCATGTTTTAGAACAGGAAGAACTTTCAGTTCTTCAGAAGGGCCTTAAATTCGCCCCTACCTCACTGGCAAATCCATTTGAAGTTTATGTAGACCTTCAGAAATACATACGTAAATTATGTATAAAAAAATTCTTTCTCTCGAAAGAGGATGAAGGTAAGACTAATCAGGATGAGACCCCAAAATCTCAGTTTAAACCCAAGTCAACCTTTTTTCCTAAACAAATGAAAGGCAACTGCATTAACTGTTTCAGTACCTTAGTAGAAAAAGACATTAGGAACATACAACACAACAAAATTAAAAGAAAATTCAACATTACCAAGAAAGAACATCTAGCCATAAAATCTTTAAGAGAAAACAAAGACATAATCATCAAGCCCGCCGACAAAGGCGGGGCGGTGGTAGTTCTAGACAAAGATGACTATGTCAATGAGGTGAACCGCCAACTAGGAGACATTAACACTTATAAAAAACTAAGAAGTGACCCCACAAATGTGATGATGAAGAAATTGAAAGTATTGACTGATGAAGCACAGCAAAAAGGCGTCATAACCCAAGAAGAAAATAACTTCATTAATATTCAGAACCCCACCATACCCAATATGTATGTATTACCAAAAATACACAAACATTTAACTAAACCGCCGGGAAGGCCGATTATCTCTGGGTCAAACAGCATCACTTCGAATCTCTCCGCTATGGTTGATCATTACCTTCAACCACTAGCAATAAAAAATGATTCGTATCTAAGGGACACCACAGACACCCTCAATAAACTCAAAGATATTGAGTGGGAGTCTAATTTCATTCTTGGTACAGGTGATGTAAGCAGTCTCTATACCATTATCAATTGGGAGAAGGGCTGTGAAGCCATATGTTTCTTCCTAGAGAAAAGTGAATACTCTGTGGACCTACAGGCTTTCATCATTGAATCAATTTCTTTCATCCTACATAATAATTATTTCCATTTTAATGGCTCATTTTATTTACAAATACAGGGTACAGCTATGGGCACCAGGTTTGCCCCTAGTTATGCCAATTTATATATGGCATACTGGGAAAATCATACCATAAACCATCAAATATCAGAAGGGGCAAACCTGGTATGCTGGTACCGTTTTATCGATGATGTATTTTTTATCTGGAGAGGTGATAGTAATAGTTTATCATCTTTTTGCACTGATCTTAATGTCAACGATTTTAATATTAAATTCACGTTTGATACCAGTGACCAAAAAGTTTCCTTTTTAGATTTAAACATTTACATTGAAGATAATGTCATACAGACAAGGATTTTTAGAAAGGAAACCGATTCGAATTCCTATATTGATGCCTCCAGTCAACACCATCAGACATGGTTGGAAGGGATACCCCTTGGTCAGTTCAAAATAATTAAGAGGAACTGTACAGACGAGACCATCTGCAGGACAGAGATAGAACTAGTTGGGGAACGATTCAAAAATAAAGGATATTCTAAGAATAACATTTCAAAAGCAAAAACTGCTCTTGATAAAATTAACAGAGATGACCTTCTAAAACCAAAAAATAAAGTTGATAAAGGAGACCCATCGTTACAATGGGCCTTTATTTGTCAATATGGATCACATTTCAAAGCAGTTGAAAAGAGTATAAGAAAAAATTGGAGGGTCCTACAAGAGGATCCCATCCTCAAAGAACATCTACCTGAAAAACCAAAATTTATCTATAGACGAGCACCGTCTCTAAAAGATAAATTAGTGAAAAGTACTCTTTATGACTCTAAGATTGTCAGTGAAAGAACACGGGGTTTCCATAGATGCGGCTCATGTTTAATGTGCCGCTCTACTAATAATTCCTTCAATGCCAGGAAGATTACCATGTTCGAGGCCAATGGGAATACTTACAATTTAAAGAATTTTATCACTTGTCATTCTAGAAATGTCATCTATTTAATAGAATGTATGTGTGGACTTCTTTATATCGGGAAAACCTCTCGTAACCTAAAAACACGTATGGCAGAACATGTCTACAATATAAGGAAAGGACATCTTAATCACCCTTTGTCACTACATTTTAAAACATGTCATGAAAATTGTGAATTTAAAATAAAAAGGTTTATTGGCATAGAACAAGTATTGGAATCGAACAGAAATAGAGATATAGATATCCGTTTGGCAAAGAAAGAAATGGAATGGATATATGTTCTAAACACTCTGGTGCCAAATGGTCTCAATGCAGACTTTGAATTAAAATGGTTTATGATGTGATATTTTAATTCTTGTGCAACATATTTTAAACAATTTTTTTCTTTTCTCTTTCATATGTTTACAAGAGAATCCAGTACTGCCAATAGGGATGGACTTCATGGGAATACTAAGTACCATGTAGGTAAAAGTTGGCAAGCTGGATGTCTCTTTAAAAATGATAAACGGTAAAAATTATCTAAAGATCTGGAAATACAACAACATCATCCAGCATCACGTTTATCATATATAGAATATGGGTCTTCAAATGTAAAAGATGGATAGACGTCTCTCAGCATATGGAGCCTCTATTTCCGGCCGCGAGGGGCTATGGAACGCAAGGCATTTAAAATACACTTCCGGCTACGACAAGCTGTGGAACGCAAGCCGCATACCGGTGGAACGCACACTTCCGGTTCCGTCTGGATACTTCAACATAAATCCCGGCTATGGCAGGCGATGGAACGCAAGCCGCAGAGTGTGCACAGGTGGAACGCACACTTCCGGTTCCGGATGGACGATGGAACGCAAAAATGGCGGGGAATTTGAAACTGGCCATTTCCGGTCAAGCCCTTTAAATAGGGCTCTGATTCACACCACAATAAAAGCACTTGAAGAAGGATAATACATCCGAAACGCGTTGTGCCTGGAGTGGGACTTCGTTGGACTCTGACTGCCGTCTTCGCTGCTTCCGTCTGCGACTTGGGCCAAGTTTGTGGTGTGGTACTGGGCTGCCCAGCTGGAACCCTTTCACATCAAGGCACACACCACATACGCTATACGGTATGAGTCAGGAGTCTCACCCTTTCTAAAAACCATTGCACAAAGACTGTCCTTTTATGATCACGAATCAAGGGTCTGTGCAATAGAATTTTAATCACTTATCCACAATTTTATGTCATCATTTTACTACATGTTATTGTTTGTTTTGAGCCAGGTTATGTGCACTGTGTCACTTTATAACCATGGATGTCTAAAACAATAAATTATTGTTATTTTATTAACCAGTAACTGGTTTATGATTACCACCATCTCTTTGGAAAAGTAGCGCACACCATAGGTATCATTCTTTTATAAAGGTACAGATTACATAAAGATGTACATTTACTAATCAATGAAGTGGTTAGGTCATGGATAAATACATTTATGGAATGGCCACCGGCGGAATCAAAAGCATGCCCTCCGCTCTATACATGTCATGAGAACCTAAGTATTGAGAAATCAAGCTTCGAGAGTCTGTGTTTAAGGTTGAGATAAATAAATCCCATTTTTTATGGAAGGACGACATCGAAATGTCCTCATTCAGAAGGATAGATCTAATATCGAAGTAAAGTATTTGTAGTAGTTTATTTTTGAGTTCTTGGATAGTGGGAGCTGTTTTTTTAACCCAGTGGATTAATATAAGTTTCTTAGCTAGCGTTAACACTGTCACAAGGAAAGGTATGATTTTCCCAGTGTCTTTGTCCAAGGCCCAAGTCTTAAAATTAAGTAGAAGACATGCCATTGGATCCGCCAGCAACCACATACCAATAATAGACTGTAAATACCAAAGGATTTTATTCCAGAACCTGTATATTTTTGAACAACCCCAGAAACAGTGGAGAAACTTAGCATTTTCCATCCCGCATTTAATACAGCACCCTGTTTCAGAGGATGACATATATTTTCGTTGTGCCGGTGTTATATATGCTCTGTGCAAAAAACGGAAATGTACTTCTTGCAAATTTGCGGATCTGAGGATTTTGTAGGATTTAGTGTACGTAGCAAGGACTTGGTCTGATTTATCCGGAAACGGTGAGATATCTAGTCTCCAAGAGGATAGAACATTATTGGAGTGCAGAGTTGTCGTGAGACTACCATCCGTTAAGGGAATGTATAGGTGTTTAACCTTATATGCCCTATGCATATTAGCTTGTAGAATCTTAAGAAGAATATTCATAGACTTGGAGGGTTTAAAATGTGGAGGGAGAGATTGTATATAATGCCTGAGTTGCAAGTAGAAATAAAAATGACTGTTGGGAAGTGTAAAGGATTGTTGTAAATCATGAAAGGTAGGGAAGGGCAGAGTGCCCCCAGGGTCGAAAACCTTGTTCACAAGAAGAATGCCTTTTTTCTTCCAATCCTGATAGGTGGGGTTATAAATTGAAGGGGAAAAACCCGGATTACCCCAAATAGTGAGATAAGGGGAGTATTTAAAGTTTTCTCCAAATTTTTTATGCAGACTGATCCAGCAGAAGTGCGTATCTTTGAATAGGACATTTGTGTATACAACGTTAGGAATTTCAGATGCTTTAAGATGCAGCAGTGCAGCCGGGGAGAAGGGGTGAAAGACAACCAGATCCAGTGAGCTGTCAGTGTAAGTAGACTGCGACAGTAGCCAATCACTGGCATACCTGAAGAACACAGCTAAGGTGTATGCTTTAAAGTCAGGTATGCCCAGACCTCCGAGGTGTTTTGGTAGGGTCAATTTATTATAAGCCAGACGAGGCCGTTTCCCTTTCCATAGGAAGGAGGATATAGAGGATTTTATAAGTAGTATATCTCTGTTGGACAAGGCAATGGGCAGCATTTAAATAGCGTAAAAAAGTTTCGGGAAAATTATTGACTTAACTGCAGCGGCTCTGCCCAAGAGGGAGAGAGGTAGGGAAGTCCATGTATGCAGGAGGGATGTAACCTTACGAATCAAGGGAGTGAAATTTAAGGTATACAATTTATCTAAATTATTGGGGATATGAATGCCCAGGTATTTGATACATGAGGAGATCCGAAATTTTGAAAATACATCAGAAGACTGAAGATCTACAGAGTAAGTGCCAATGGGTAAAATCTCAGATTTGTCCACATTAACTTTGTATCCAGAAAATTTACCAAAATCAGAATTCATATCCAGAATGTGCAGAAGGGAGCGCAAGGGGTCAGCAACAAACTGCAGCATATCGTCTGCGAAAAGTGAAATCTTGATTTCCTGAGAGGAGATCCGAATGCCTTTAAATTCAGGAGAGTAACGAAGTGCTATGGCGAGGGGTTCAATGGCGATGGCAAATAATAGAGGGGGGAGAGGGCAGCCTTGCCTGGTACCTTTATAAATGGGAAAGCAAGTGGAAATTTGTCCATTACACAGGATTTGGGAGGCTGAGTTATTATATAAAAGTTTAATATATGAAATAAACACAGAGGGAAAGCCAAATCGAAATAAGGAGTCAAATAAATGGGGCCACAGTACCAGGTCGAAGGCTTTCTCCGCATCCATGGATACCACCACGCCAGAGGGGGAGTCTCCAGTAGAGTTTTGTAATATCTGAATCGCTGCTATCACCTTCCGTACATTGAGAACAGAGTGCCGAATCCTGGATAAATCCAGTCTGGTCAGAATGTATAATGGATGGGAGGACATTTTTTAATCTATTGGCTAAGAGTTTGGTCAATATTTTATAGTCAGAATTAAGTAGTGAGATTGGCCTATATGAACCTGGTAGTGATAAATCTCGGCCAGGTTTAGGTAATACTTTGATATATGCATTGTTAAAATATAGTGGAGTAGATTCAGACATTAGTATATGGTTAAATAAGTCTACTAGTGTGGACAAAATTTCAGAATGAAGTGCCAGGGGCCTTGGTGGCCTTAAGGGATGATATATTTTGAGAGACCTCCTTGGGAGTAACCGGTGCAGTCAATGCTGCACTCATCTCAGCAGAGATGGTGGGGAAAGGTAAGGTGGACCATGGAAAATCCTGTTTTTCGGAAGATACAGAGAGAGGGGATAGAGAAGGAGAAGGAGCAGAGTAGAGGTCAGTGTAGAATTGAGACATCACATCAACTATTTGTTTATTGGAAGAGGTGAGGGTCCCATCCCTTCTCCTGAGTGGGTGCACCGCTACATACGACCGAGAGCCATTCAAAATATTAGTAAGGAGACTACCTGTCTTATTCCCAAATCGATGGTAACGGTAATTAATGCGGTAGAGATATTTATTTCCCCTTTTGTGGAGAAACTCATCAAAGTGAGTTTTTGCCTGTATATATTTATGTTTGTTCGTTAAGGAGGGGACACGTTGGAATGCTGAGTAGGTGGAGGTAAGGGAGGATTGCAAGGACAGGTAGGTAGCTGCATATGCCTTGTTCAACCTAGATACATAGGACACTATGTTGCCCCTAAGAACTGTTTTAGCCGTCTGCCAATAAAGTGGGGGGTTAGTAGCTGCGCATTCACTATTATTCACTGCATAATCTCTCCAGCTGTCCAATAACATTGATTTGAAATCTTTAGAAGAGAGAAGGTGGGTGGGAAAACGCCAAGTGGATTGGGAGGATTGTTCGTCAGACAGTGTGATGTCTAATCTAAGAAGGGCATGATCTGAGACAGTTATGGGTTCGATTACAACTGAGGACATTCTTGTGAACAAAGATTGCGAGATTAAAATATAGTCAATTCTTGAGAACGTTTGGTATGCCGCAGAGAGGCATGTATATTCTCTAGACGTGGGGTTAGTGGATCTCCATGCGTCTATTAAGGATAGTTGTGTGGCCAATTGCGGTACTCCAAGCCTGGGTAATTTTTTTTGAGCAGCCTGAGGTTTAGGGGGTGACGTTTTATCTAGGGAGGTGTCAGAGATTAAATTAAAGTCCCCACAGACCACCATAGGATCACCCATAAATGGCGTTAGTTTAACAATCAGAGTGTGAAAAAATTATTTAGAATAGATAGGAGAAGCATATACATTACAAAAGGTGTACACATTAGAATTTAGTGATAACCTGGTAATTGTGTATCTACCTTCTGAATCATTTAGAGATGTGATATGGGAATATGAAATATTGCTTTTTATAAGGAGAGCAACACCTCTAGCCTTCGAGTTATACGATGAGAAATCAAGTAATCTCAACCCTAACATCTGTAGCTTTACCATTTCAGAAGGAATTAGATGCGCCTCCTGTACAAAAACCACATTCAATTTCAATGCATTAAGGTAAACCAGAATCTTTCTCCGCTTCGCAGGAGAATTAAAACCCCCTACGTTCAGGGAACCTATGCGCAGAGTAGACATAGCGAAAAAAGGTGAAGTGGTATTGAAGCTGAGCCAGGTCTAGCAAATGGATATTGAAACACATACGTTGCATTCACTGAACCATATGAGTGGGGTAAAGGGGGGGAGAGATACATGTAGGAATGGGGACACAGAGACAGAGCAGACATTAGAAATTGTAAATAGAGTAGCAAATGAGAAAATGCACACCGCGCGTTAAACATATTACGTGTCCTAGCACTAGACTTCTGGACATACAGACAAAAAGAACAAAAACAGTAATGGTAATTCGGAGAAGCTGCTAACTTAACACCCGGAGCAAGCTCCCTCCAAGCCCGGACCACAATATCAGGGATATGGGTATGAACCAGTCCAAATGAGTTCAAACTTCAGACCTAGTGTGGTACCAAATGGAAATATGCTAATATCAACAATGTCATTAACGTGCATCTTGCTTTGGGGATGGATCTGTTATGTCAGATGTAAGGTCCTGATTAGTTTCCTGCAAAATATCAGCAGCGTCAGCCGGAGTGAGTAAGTCATAGTGTCTATCTTTATAGAATGTGTGTGTACGGTGGTCGGCTGACCGCCCGTACACATGCTGCGGTGGCCGGCGGTGATTGACAGCTGAACTGGGTGGGCGTGTGTACACGCCCACCCAGTTCATGTTGTCAGTCCCCGACAGATCGGGCAGTGTGTATGCTCAACACACTGCCCGATCCGTCCATAGATATATCTGCAGATCAATTGATCTGCAGATATATCTACTAGTGTGTACCCACCTTAAGGAAAGAAGAGTACTAGGACTGTAATTCAAGATACAATGTGTCAAAAACATTTACTGTATGGTAGTGGAAACAGTAAGACATTTTACAACACAAAGTTTTGTGATAAAACTTGTTACTTTATCCTCACTACACTGGAGAACTCTGGAAAAGAATGAAAGGTAAGATGAACAGAAACAAATATGCAAAATTGTACAAATTAACTGGTACATTTATGAACATACAAGGAACTTGAGAAATTCCATGGACCTTTTATCTCCCAAAGTTTTAGAATTTACAATATCATATTGTACTTAGTTATATGACTTAAAAATCACCAAATGTAGCCAGAGAAAAATATCTCTTAAAATGTGGACAGGTACACAGGTTGCAAAAATATTGAATCTACAAAAGATTTACAAAATAAAATGATCAAACATAGAATAGTCACATACTCTACCATATGTGAGTCATTGGAGTTAATTACTGCCTTACTTACCTACAGTATGTAGAGTAACTAAAGTCATATTGGAATGTGAAGTAGGTTATTTTAGATAAGGGTTTTAGAGCATTTGACTATTAGAAAGGCAGCAAATAAACAAACATAACTTAACATTACTTGACATAACATATTTTAATCAACATGAAGGGAATTCAAATGATCTGAAAACCTTTGGAATAGAAAAGATGTCCTGGGAAATACAGTAAATTAATATACAGAATGTTCCTTTATTTTGTCCCGGTTGGTACTGATGAAAAATATCAAATAAACATCCTTATTATAGAATAGTAATAGGGTAAGTTCTGATCAAGAGATATTTGTGAAAGTGAAACTATAGTTTAGTATTAATGAAATTAATATTTATTGTTCCCATATAAAAAACACAAATAACACATATATCACACACATATTATTTAACATTTCATGAATTTCACACTTTACTACCATTGAGACCAGTTATTATGCATTTTAATAAACATAGTAATGTTTTATGTATGTATGAAAATGAAAATATAAAGTGAGTTATTATTGTTGTTACAAAATCATAGAATATTGTATTTAAATTATTTGTTAAGTATATTGACTTTTCTGTAATATAATATAAACAGATATTACAGTATTAAAATGTTTGAGGTGTAGCCATCATAATCAAAGATTAAGACATCTTCTTCCTCTTTTACAAGGAGTTTAGTGTTGTGCTGTAATGTGGTTAATAATCATTCTGGTTGGTGAATTACACTATTAAGAATCTGATTGGAAACTTCAACTTTAAACACGAGATCCCAATGCTCAAAAGGGTATCATCTGTGATAAAGCATTAAGCAAAATGTAGGTTCCAGATGTGTCCATTTACATCTAGCATTTCTGCTTGTAAACAGTTCTTCTAGTCACACCATGCTGTGTCAGGACTTAGTAGCGTTAGTGTCTTTTCATGTGACTTTTTCCATGAAAATGCTTCTAATTTGCAAAACGATGCGAATAGGATGCACAAGCAGCTTTTGCTAATTAAAATTATATGTGGCATATATACACTGCTCAAAAAAATAAACGGAACACTTAAACAACACAATGTAACTCCAAGTCAATCACACTTCTGTAAAATCAAACTGTCCACTTAGGAAGCAACACTGATTGACAATCAATTTCACATGCTGTTGTGCAAATGGAATAGACAACAGGTGGAAATTATGGGCAATTAGCAAGACACCCCCAATAAAGAAGTTGTTCTGCAGGTGGTGACCACAGACCACTTCTCAGCTCCTATGCTTTCTGGCTGATGTTTTGGTCACTTTTGAAAGCTGGCGGTGCTTTCACTCTAGTGGTAGCATGAGACGGAGTCTACAACCCACACAAGTGGCTCAGGTAGTGCAGCTCATCCAGCATGGCACATCAATGCGAACTGTGGCAAGAAGGTTTGCTGTGTCTGTCAGTGTAGTGTCCAGAGCATGGAGGCGCTACCAGGAGACAGGCCAGTACATCAGGAGACGTGGAGGAGACCATAGGAGGGCAACAACCCAGCAGCAGGACCGCTACCTCCGCTTTTGTGCAATGAGGAACAGGAGGAGCACTGCCAGAGCCCTGCAAAATTACCTCCAGCAAGCCAAAAATGTGCATGTGTCTACTCAAACGATCAGAAACAGACTCCATGAGGGTGCTATGAGGGCCCGACGTCCACAGGTGGGGGTTGTGCTTACAGCCCAACACCGTGCAGGACGTTTGGCATATGCCAGAGAACACCAAGATTGGCAAATTCGCCACTGGCGCCCTGTGCTCTTCACAGATGAAAGCAGGTTCTCAATGAGCACATGTGACAGACGTGACAGAGTCTGGAGACGCCAAGGAGAATGTTCTGCTGCCTGCAACATCCTCCAGCATGACCGGTTTGGCAGTGGGTCAGTAATGGTGTGGGGTGGCATTTCTTTGGGGGAACGCACAGCCCTCCATGTGCTCGCCAGAGGTAGCCTGACTGCCATTAGGTACCGAGATGAGATCCTCAGACCCCTTGTGAGACCATATGCTGGTGCGGTTGGCCCTGGGTTCCTCCTAATGCAAGACAATGCTGGACCTTATGTGGCTGGAGTGTTTCAGCAGTTCCTGCAAGATGAAGGCATTGATGCTATGGACTGGCCCGCCAGTTCCCCAGACCTGAGTCCAATTGAGCACATCTGGGACATCATGTCTCGCTCCATCCACCAACGCCACGTTGCACCACAGACTGTCCAGGAGTTGGCGGATGCTTTAGTCCAGGTCTGGGAGGAGATCCCTCAGGAGACCATCCGCCACCTCATCAGGAGCATGCCCAGGCATTGTAGGGAGGTCATACAGGCACGTGGAGGCCACACACACTACTGAGCCTCATTTTGACTTGTTTAAAGGACATTACATCAAAGTTGGATCAGCCTGTAGTGTGTTTTTCCACTTTCATTTTGAGTGTGACTCCAAATCCAGACCTCCATGGGATAATAAATTTGATTTCCATTGATAATTTTTGTGTGATTTTGTTGTCAGCACATTCAACTATGTAAAGAACAAAGTATTTAATAAGAATATTTCATTCATTCAGATCTATGATGTGTTATTTTAGTGTTCCCTTTATTTTTTTGAGCAGTGTATATTCACTGTGCGACTATGGCTTTATCTGCATACGAAATGCTATGCTAAACTGTTTTCCAATAAAACACTGTAATGTAGCATTTTGTTTGCAGGTATAGGCATGGTTGCACATAGAATGAAGGTATGCTGCATATCATTTTAAACAGCAGAATCTGCTTGTGCATTCTAATTACATAGCAATGTGAATAAGATGCATTTTTTGGCAAAAAATATGCCCAACAATAACACAGTTACATGGGACCTGTCAGCTCACTCACGCCAGGCATCTCCCACTGTGTGGCGTATTGAGTCAAGATGTTTGAGGACACATCTGTAGGTGGTAACATATTGTAATAATAGGGCGTTAGGATGCACTCACAGCTGGAGTGATAGATTAGGAAACTTAGAGTAAATTTAAAAATTAATTGACTAATGGTATTAGGTTTATAAGTAACACTTTACCTGACCCATCATAGATTAATGTATCATAGACATAGAGTATTAGTATTTGTTGCTCATTATCAAGGGGGAACTTAATACAAACTTTAAAGAGGTTGTCAATCCCTGGCATCAAGAAATGATTACTTGTGCTTGCCTAAAATGTGGATTGAGAAAATACAGTATGTGGGCATAGGACAACTACAGATGTAGCCATGCTCATCTATCAATCCTATGGTGTGTAGCTGAAAAACATAGTCTCATTACATATGCAGTCGTATTGTAATGAATTGAGTCTCTGGTGACTGGAATACTGGTGCTCGTCCACCAGGTTTCACTTTTGAAAACTGCCATTGTGCAGTTTTCATTAGTGGAGCAATCGCCCCCCCATCGGTGAATCTGCGGATCTTCTTCTGTCTTAGTACGCCTTACCATGCCAACCTGTGCCTTATTTATGTACAAGTAAGACGCATGTATGGTGAAACTACAGCAAGGATGAGAATGGCTACATCTGTACTGTATATACAAGTCCAATATACAGAAAATACATTGTGTAATATCCCACACAGGACTGGACATGTAAGAATACGTAAGTGAAAACTATCAATAAAGATGGGATTGCAAGAAAATTTGCCTCTACTATTTTGGCTGGAGGAGCTCCTAGGAATCAAATACAGTGTACTCATAAAGGGTAATAATTAGTCAAATATATAGTAATGTATTGCAGAATGATATGAATATATGAATAAAATTTAACCCTGTTTTATAGAAATAGAATCACTCTTAGCAATGATTGATACAGAAATTAGGCAATAGTTTAACGTTACATTATTCACTTGAGTATCACAATAACTCTTGAAGGAACGCAAGCAATTTACCCACAGTAAAGTTACTAATGTAATTTTGTAACTACAGTACCAGTACATGAAATAATAACACTAGCCCAGTGGTTCTCAAACTGTGCATCGTGGTATCACGGGGCACTTGCAGGGATGCCTCAGATTGGTAGTCCAGGACCATTTCAAACTATTTATTATTTATTGGCAATGTAATGGGCTAAACTAGTGCTTGTGGCTTCCAATCATAAAATATGTGGACAAACAGAAGCAAATATTATCCCACACCACATAACTGAACCTAACGATAACATATAAACACAGTTTACTTAATTTCATATTTTTGTTCTAAATTTCTCAATAAGAAACTTTTGGCCTTGGGGTGCCTTGAAAATTATTCTGATACTCTAGGGAGCCATGATTCAAAAAGTTTGGGAACCACTGCACTAGCCCATACATTGTATATTTTTAAAATAAATTATGAAACCACTATGAAGTGATGAAAATTTGATAATTGTATGTTAATTTAACTCCTGATTAATAATATATTATTAATGTGATAGGGTATGCATATGGAGGACTTTGTATAAAAATTAGAGATGAGCGGGTTCGGTTTCTCTGAAACCGAACCCGCACGAACTTCATGTTTTTTTTACGGGTCCGAGCAGACTCGGATCCTCCCGCCTTGCTCGGTTAACCCGAGCGCGCCCGAACGTCATCATGACGCTGTCGGATTCTCGCGAGACTCGGATTCTATATAAGGAGCCGCGCGTCGCCGCCATTTTCACACGTGCATTGAGATTGATAGGGAGAGGACGTGGCTGGCGTCCTCTCCATTAGAAATTAGATTAGAAGAGAGAGAGAGATTGTGCAGAGTCAGACAGAGTTTACCACAGTGACCAGTGCAGTTGTTGTTAGTTAACTTTTATTTATTTTAATATAATATATCCGTTCTCTGCTATATCCGTTCTCTGCCTGAAAAAAAACGATACACAGCAGCAGCCAGTCACACAGTGTGACTCAGTCTGTGTGCACTCAGCTCAGCCCAGTGTGCTGCACATCAATGTATAAAAGGCAAAGCTTATAATAATTGTGGGGGAGACTGGGGAGCACTGCAGGTTGTTATAGCAGGAGCCCCCAGGAGTACATAATATTATATTAATTTAAAATTAAACAGTGCACACTTTTGCTGCAGGAGTGCCACTGCCAGTGTGACTAGTGGTGACCAGTGCCTGACCACCAGTATAGTAGTATATTGTTGTATGTATTGTATACTATCTCTTTATCAACCAGTCTATATTAGCAGCAGACACAGTACAGTGCGGTAGTTCACGGCTGTGGCTACCTCTGTGTCGGCAGTCGGAACTCGGCAGGCAGTCCGTCCATCCATAATTGTATTACAATATATACCACCTAACCGTGGTATTTTTTTTTCTTTCTTTATACCGTCGTCATAGTGTCATACTAGTTGTTACGAGTATACTACTATCTCTTTATCAACCAGTGTACAGTGCGGTAGTTCACGGCTGTGGCTACCTCTGTGTCGGCAGTCGGCAGGCAGTCCGTCCATCCATAATTGTATTATTATTATAATATATACCACCTAACCGTGGTTTTTTTTTCATTCTTTATACCGTCATAGTGTCATACTAGTTGTTACGAGTATACTACTATCTCTTTATCAACCAGTGTACAGTGCGGTAGTTCACGGCTGTGGCTACCTCTGTGTCGGCAGTCGGCAGGCAGTCCGTCCATCCATAATTGTATTATTATTATAATATATACCACCTAACCGTGGTTTTTTTTTCTTTCTTTATACCGTCGTCATAGTGTCATACTAGTTGTTACGAGTATACTACTATCTCTTTATCAACCAGTGTACAGTGCGGTAGTTCACGGCTGTGGCTACCTCTGTGTCGGCAGTCGGCAGGCAGTCCGTCCATCCATAATTGTATTATTATTATAATATATACCACCTAACTGTGGTATTTTTTTTTCTTTCTTTATACCGTCGTCATAGTGTCATACTAGTTGTTACGAGTATACTACTATCTCTTTATCAACCAGTGTACAGTGCGGTAGTTCACGGCTGTGGCTACCTCTGTGTCGGCAGTCGGCAGGCAGTCCGTCCATCCATAATTGTATTATTATTATAATATATACCACCTAACTGTGGTATTTTTTTTTCTTTCTTTATACCGTCGTCATAGTGTCATACTAGTTGTTACGAGTATACTACTATCTCTTTATCAACCAGTGTACAGTGCGGTAGTTCACGGCTGTGGCTACCTCTGTGTCGGCAGTCGGCAGGCAGTCCGTCCATCCATAATTGTATTATTATTATAATATATACCACCTAACCGTGGTTTTTTTATACCACCTAACCGTGGCAGTCCGTCCATAATTGTATACTAGTATCCAATCCATCCATCTCCATTGTTTACCTGAGGTGCCTTTTAGTTCTGCCTATAAAATATGGAGAACAAAAAAGTTGAGGTTCCAAAATTAGGGAAAGATCAAGATCCACTTCCACCTCGTGCTGAAGCTGCTGCCACTAGTCATGGCCGAGACGATGAAATGCCAGCAACGTCGTCTGCCAAGGCCGATGCCCAATGTCATAGTACAGAGCATGTCAAATCCAAAACACCAAATATCAGAAAAAAAAGGACTCCAAAACCTAAAATAAAATTGTCGGAGGAGAAGCGTAAACTTGCCAATATGCCATTTACCACACGGAGTGGCAAGGAACGGCTGAGGCCCTGGCCTATGTTCATGGCTAGTGGTTCAGCTTCACATGAGGATGGAAGCACTCAGCCTCTCGCTAGAAAACTGAAAAGACTCAAGCTGGCAAAAGCACCGCAAAGAACTGTGCGTTCTTTGAAATCCCAAATCCACAAGGAGAGTCCAATTGTGTCGTTTGCGATGCCTGACCTTCCCAACACTGGACGTGAAGAGCATGCGCCTTCCACTATTTGCATGCCCCCTGCAAGTGCTGGAAGGAGCACCCGCAGTCCAGTTCCTGATAGTCAGATTGAAGATGTCAGTGTTGAAGTACACCAGGATGAGGAGGATATGGGTGTTGCTGGCGCTGGGGAGGAAATTGACCAGGAGGATTCTGATGGTGAGGTGGTTTGTTTAAGTCAGGCACCCGGGGAGACACCTGTTGTCCGTGGGAGGAATATGGCCGTTGACATGCCAGGTGAAAATACCAAAAAAATCAGCTCTTCGGTGTGGAGGTATTTCACCAGAAATGCGGACAACAGGTGTCAAGCCGTGTGTTCCCTTTGTCAAGCTGTAATAAGTAGGGGTAAGGACGTTAACCACCTCGGAACATCCTCCCTTATACGTCACCTGCAGCGCATTCATAATAAGTCAGTGACAAGTTCAAAAACTTTGGGTGACAGCGGAAGCAGTCCACTGACCAGTAAATCCCTTCCTCTTGTAACCAAGCTCACGCAAACCACCCCACCAACTCCCTCAGTGTCAATTTCCTCCTTCCCCAGGAATGCCAATAGTCCTGCAGGCCATGTCACTGGCAAGTCTGACGAGTCCTCTCCTGCCTGGGATTCCTCCGATGCATCCTTGCGTGTAACGCCTACTGCTGCTGGCGCTGCTGTTGTTGCCGCTGGGAGTCGATGGTCATCCCAGAGGGGAAGTCGTAAGCCCACTTGTACTACTTCCAGTAAGCAATTGACTGTTCAACAGTCCTTTGCGAGGAAGATGAAATATCACAGCAGTCATCCTACTGCAAAGCGGATAACTGAGTCCTTGACAACTATGTTGGTGTTAGACGTGCGTCCGGTATCCGCCGTTAGTTCACAGGGAACTAGACAATTTATTGAGGCAGTGTGCCCCCGTTACCAAATACCATCTAGGTTCCACTTCTCTAGGCAGGCGATACCGAGAATGTACACGGACGTCAGAAAAAGACTCACCAGTGTCCTAAAAAATGCAGTTGTACCCAATGTCCACTTAACCACGGACATGTGGACAAGTGGAGCAGGGCAGGGTCAGGACTATATGACTGTGACAGCCCACTGGGTAGATGTATGGACTCCCGCCGCAAGAACAGCAGCGGCGGCACCAGTAGCAGCATCTCGCAAACGCCAACTCTTTCCTAGGCAGGCTACGCTTTGTATCACCGCTTTCCAGAATACGCACACAGCTGAAAACCTCTTACGGCAACTGAGGAAGATCATCGCGGAATGGCTTACCCCAATTGGACTCTCCTGTGGATTTGTGGCATCGGACAACGCCAGCAATATTGTGTGTGCATTAAATATGGGCAAATTCCAGCACGTCCCATGTTTTGCACATACCTTGAATTTGGTGGTGCAGAATTTTTAAAAAAACGACAGGGGCGTGCAAGAGATGCTGTCGGTGGCCAGAAAAATTGCGGGACACTTTCGGCGTACAGGCACCACGTACAGAAGACTGGAGCACCACCAAAAACTACTGAACCTGCCCTGCCATCATCTGAAGCAAGAAGTGGTAACGAGGTGGAATTCAACCCTCTATATGCTTCAGAGGTTGGAGAAGCAGCAAAAGGCCATTCAAGCCTATACAATTGAGCACGATATAGGAGATGGAATGCACCTGTCTCAAGTGCAGTGGAGAATGATTTCAACGTTGTGCAAGGTTCTGATGCCCTTTGAACTTGCCACACGTGAAGTCAGTTCAGACACTGCCAGCCTGAGTCAGGTCATTCCCCTCATCAGGCTTTTGCAGAAGAAGCTGGAGGCATTGAAGAAGGAGCTAACACGGAGCGATTCCGCTAGGCATGTGGGACTTGTGGATGCAGCCCTTAATTCGCTTAACAAGGATTCACGGGTGGTCAATCTGTTGAAATCAGAGCACTACATTTTGGCCACCGTGCTCGATCCTAGATTTAAAGCCTACCTTGGATCTCTCTTTCCGGCAGACACAGGTCTGCTGGGGTTGAAAGACCTGCTGGTGACAAAATTGTCAAGTCAAGCGGAACGCGACCTGTCAACATCTCCTCCTTCACATTCTCCCGCAACTGGGGGTGCGAGGAAAAGGCTCAGAATTCCGAGCCCACCCGCTGGCGGTGATGCAGGGCAGTCTGGAGCGACTGCTGATGCTGACATCTGGTCCGGACTGAAGGACCTGACAACGATTACGGACATGTCGTCTACTGTCACTGCATATGATTCTCTCAACATTGATAGAATGGTGGAGGATTATATGAGTGACCGCATCCAAGTAGGCACGTCACACAGTCCGTACTTATACTGGCAGGAAAAAGAGGCAATTTGGAGGCCCTTGCACAAACTGGCTTTATTCTACCTAAGTTGCCCTCCCACAAGTGTGTACTCCGAAAGAGTGTTTAGTGCCGCCGCTCACCTTGTCAGCAATCGGCGTACGAGGTTACATCCAGAAAATGTGGAGAAGATGATGTTCATTAAAATGAATTATAATCAATTCCTCCGCGGAGACATTGACCAGCAGCAATTGCCTCCACAAAGTACACAGGGAGCTGAGATGGTGGATTCCAGTGGGGACGAATTGATAATCTGTGAGGAGGGGGATGTACACGGTGATATATCGGAGGGTGAAGATGAGGTGGACATCTTGCCTCTGTAGAGCCAGTTTGTGCAAGGAGAGATTAATTGCTTCTTTTTTGGGGGGGTCCAAACCAACCCGTCATATCAGTCACAGTCGTGTGGCAGACCCTGTCACTGAAATGATGGGTTGGTTAAAGTGTGCATGTCCTGTTTTGTTTATACAACATAAGGGTGGGTGGGAGGGCCCAAGGATAATTCCATCTTGCACCTCTTTTTTCTTTTCTTTTTCTTTGCATCATGTGCTGATTGGGGAGGGTTTTTTGGAAGGGACATCCTGCGTGACACTGCAGTGCCACTCCTAGATGGGCCCGGTGTTTGTGTCGGCCACTAGGGTCGCTTATCTTTCTCACACAGTCAGCTACCTCATTGCGCCTCTTTTTTTCTTTGCGTCATGTGCTGTTTGGGGAGGGTTTTTTGGAAGGGACATCCTGCGTGACACTGCAGTGCCACTCCTAGATGTGCCCGGTGTTTGTGTCGGCCACTAGGGTCGCTAATCTTACTCACACAGTCAGCTACCTCATTGCGCCTCTTTTTTTCTTTGCGTCATGTGCTGTTTGGGGAGGGTTTTTTGGAAGGGCCATCCTGCGTGACACTGCAGTGCCACTCCTAGATGGGCCCGGTGTTTGTGTCGGCCACTAGGGTCGCTAATCTTACTCACACAGCTACCTCATTGCGCCTCTTTTTTTCTTTGCGTCATGTGCTGTTTGGGGAGGGTTTTTTGGAAGGGACATCCTGCGTGACACTGCAGTGCCACTCCTAGATGGGCCCGGTGTTTGTGTCGGCCACTAGGGTCGCTTATCTTTCTCACACAGCTACCTCATTGCGCCTCTTTTTTTCTTTGCGTCATGTGCTGTTTGGGGAGGGTTTTTTGGAAGGGACATCCTGCGTGACACTGCAGTGCCACTCCTAGATGGGCCCGGTGTTTGTGTCGGCCACTAGGGTCGCTTATCTTTCTCACACAGTCAGCTACCTCATTGCGCCTCTTTTTTTCTTTGCGTCATGTGCTGTTTGGGGAGGGTTTTTTGGAAGGGACATCCTGCGTGACACTGCAGTGCCACTCCTAGATGGGCCCGGTGTTTGTGTCGGCCACTAGGGTCGCTTATCTTACTCACACAGCGACCTCGGTGCAAATTTTAGGACTAAAAATAATATTGTGAGGTGTGATGTGTTCAGAATAGGCTGAAAATGAGTGTAAATTATGTTTTTTGAGGTTAATAATACTTTGGGATCAAAATTACCCCCAAATTCTATGATTTAAGCTGTTTTTTAGGGTTTTTTGAAAAAAACACCCGAATCCAAAACACACCCGAATCCGACAAAAAAAATTCGGTGAGGTTTTGCCAAAACGCGTTCGAACCCAAAACACGGCCGCGGAACCGAACCCAAAACCAAAACACAAAACCCGAAAAATTTCAGGCGCTCATCTCTAATAAAAATACTAAATTGATGCAAATTTGTTCATCAGATTGTCCTAGGTCATATTAATAATGGGCAGATGGGTCTACAGCTCCAGGCCTCCATGTATACATAGGCTATCCACCATCAGTATGATGGTGACCAATCACCCAGTTGGCCACAAGGTTGGACATAAATCATAAATATAAAAATTGTGTTTTCTTTTCTCATCCACAATTTTTCTACCTTTACATATGTATAGGGAGACATTGAGGCTAAGAGTGGTCCCTTAATCATTTTCAGCTTAAGCCGGACCTGAAGGTGTTCATTTAAACCATGAGGGATAGTCATCTAATCATGCATGTATATAGAATACAGATCAGTTGTGTTAAACAATACAAGGGAACATAAGAAATTATAACAAAACAAAGAACTATGTAAACAGGATGTTTTAGTTTATACTGTATGAAGGGTGAATGTGTATACTATAATAAATGGGCACCTTTACAGATTACTGATCATTACTGTTCCTCTGTGAACCAATTGTAGGATATTCACACACCAGCATGCAACACACAGACAGAAATAATCTATACAGTGCATCAATCTAAGTATTAGTATAAAACAGAGATAAATTAAATATACTGTTGTTCTCCTAGATTTAAGCTACATGAACACTATATATTATTTAACAATGCTAGATGATAACCACTATCTACATTTGAATCATACAAAGGGAATTAATTAAATTATATTAATCAATGTTAATCTAAATTATAGTAATATTGATTATTTTATAAAAAGCATGCAAATGGAAAAAATAATTTATTCAACATCAATAAATATGGATTAAATATAGTTTAGAACATATCAGTATTAAAACTAAAGGGGAATGTTGGAAACAGCTTGATTTGAAATGAAACCAATACATTTCAGACAGTGTATGACTTGGACCTAATAAAAGGATTATAAAACAAATACATGTTAGAATGAGTTACAGACATTGTTATGCTCTTTGGGGGTCATTCCGAGTTGTTCGCTCGGTAAAAATCTTCGCATCGCAGCGATTTTCCACTTAATGCGCATGCGCAATGTCCGCACTGCGACTGCGCCAAGTAAATTTGCTATGCACTTAGGAATTTTACTCACGGCATTTTCATCGTTCTGGCGATCGTAATGTGATTGACAGGAAATGGGTGTTACTAGGCGGAAACAGGCTGTTTTATGGGCGTGTGGGAAAAAACGCTACCGTTTCCGGAAAAAACGCAGGAGTGGCTGGAGAAACGGGGGAGTGTCTGGGCGAACGCTGGGTGTGTTTGTGACGTCAAACCAGGAACGACAAGCAGTGAAATGATCGCAGATGCCGAGTAAGTCTGAAGCTACTCAGAAACTGCTACGAGGTGTGTAATCGCAATATTGCGAATACATCATTCGCAATTTTAAGATGCTAAGATTCACTCCCAGTAGGCGGCGGCTTAGCATGAGCAAATCTGCTAAAATTCACTTGCGAGCGAACAACTCGGAATGACCCCCTTTAAGTGAGTCATGTTATAAAGCCCTGTTATTTTAATTCCAATTACAGTTGGTACTTATGATTGGAATTGATTCCTGTAGGGTCTAGTGGTGATAACACAAATATTATTTAAAATTACATATAATCAAAATATGCTTTATGTGTTGTTCAAGTGGATACTTACATAGTTACATAGTTTGTGAGGTTGAAAAAACACAATCCATCCGTCAAGTTCAAACTATTTGTGTTCTCCTACTCTGTATTATTTTCAGTAGTAATTTTATCTGTTGATAAAGGTGGACGTTATGTTGTATTTCCTCATTTTATTATAACTATGGTACGTGATCTATCCACCATAACCCCGTATATCCTTATCCATTAGGAATTTATCTAGGCCATTCTTAAAAGTATTGTCTTAGCCTGCCACTTTCTCAGGCAGGGAATTCCAAACTCGTATTGTCCTTACTGTGAAAAAATCTTTTCCACCTCTGTGTGCGGAATCTCCTGTCCTCTAACTTAAGTGGGTGTCCACGTGTTTTCTGTGCTGGTCTTAACAAAAACAGATCCCCCAAATGCTCTGTGTATTGCCCCCTTAAATATTTATAATGTTGATCATGTCCCCTATTAATCTCCTCTTTTCTAGTGTGAACATGTCAAGCCTTGCAAGTGTTTCCTGGTATTCAAGCATCTCCATCAACTTAATAAGTTTGGTCGCCCGCCTATGAACCTTTTCTAGTTCCAGGATATCCTTTTTGTAGTAGGGTGCCCAAAATTGTGTGCAGATGGGGCCTCTCTGGGGCTTTATATAGTGGGAGTATAACACTCTCATCCCTTGCATCAATACCCTCTGTATGCATGCTAGTACCTTGTTTGCCTTTTTTGCCGCTATCTTACATTGAGAGCTGCTGCTAAGTTTGTTATCTATATGAACACCTAAATCTTCTTCCAGTTCGGATTCCCCTAAAATCACCCCATTAAGTATATAGGTGATATTTTTGTTCTTGTTACCAAAGTGCATTATCTTACACTTGTCTGTATTGAACCTCATTCTCCATTTTGCTGCCCATGATTCCAGTTTAAATAAATTGTTCTGGAGAGACTCAGCGTCTCCCTCTGAATTTATAAATTTACATAGTTTCGTATCATCTGCAAAAATTGACACCATGCTCTCTAGATCTTCTGCTAGATTGTTAATGAAAATGTTGAACAATAGCAGTCTGAGTACAGATCCTTGTGGCACACCACTTAGAACTTAAGTCCAATTTGAAAAACGTCCATTTACCACAACGCTCTGCTCCCTATTATCTAACCAGTTACTAACACAAGTTTGTATTGTGCTCCCTAGAACTAGTTCATGTAAATTATAGATAAGTCTCATGTGTGGCACTGTGTCAAAAGCTTTAGCAAAGTCTAAAAATATTACATCCACCACCTTACCCTGATCAAGGTTCGCACTAATTGTTTCATAAAAGCCTAGTAATTTTATTTGAAATGATCTATCCTTCACAAATCCGTGTTGGTTCCTAATAATAATCTTTTTGGCTTCAAGGATCTTCTGTACACTATCCCTCAGAATGCTTTCTAGGACTTTCTCCACTACAGTTGTAAGACTAACTGGTCTATAATTGCCTGGTTCAGCTTTACTTCCCTTTTTGAAGATAGGCACTACTTCCGCTATATGCCAGTCTTTGGGAACCATGCCTGATGTAAGGGAATCATTGAAGATTAAAAATAGAGGTCTTGCTAATTCAGAGTGTAGCTACATGAGAACCCTTGCATGAATACCGCCTGGACCAGGTGACTTATTAATCTTAATTTTTTTCAATCGGTCACAGACTTCCTGCTCACTTAAATAAGCACTAAGCAGTGGGACATTATCCTGATTGGGGTTGGGTTTTAGTTCATGCATGTGGTCCTCTATTGTAAATACCAATGAGAAAAACTTGTTTAATGTATCCGCTATGTCGTAATAATTTTTTATTAAGCCTCCCAGTTTGTCCTTTAAAACCACTTAACTGACGATTTTTCCCTTCAAAAGCGTTAATAAAGTTGAAAAAGTATTTTTTAAAATATTTAAACATTATATTATGCACATCTGCAAAACGGATCTCCTCGTCAAAAACGGGGGGACAGGGTGGGATGGCGCAGTTGCATGAAATCTGACCATGCCAGTTAAGTGGTTTTAAGGGCCTATACTCTCCTTCTTTAATCTTTTGCTGTTGCTATATGTTAAAACAAATTGGGGTTTGATTTACTTTCCTTTGCTACCAGCTTTTCAGTTTCTACATTAGCCGTTCTTATTTCTTTTTTGCATATTTTATTGCAAACCTTATAGTACTGGAATTACTCCGCCTTCCCGTCTGATTTGTATTTTCTGAATGCTCGCCTTTTTCTGCCCATCAATTCCTTAATATTTTTATTAAGTCACACTGGTTTGGAGTTTTTAGTCCTTTGTTTGCTGCCCATGGGTATAAATTTACGAGTAATTTCATCGAGCAGGGATTTTAACGCCTCCCATTTCTTCGTAGTGTTTTTTCCTTGAAACAAAATTTCCCATTTAGTGTTCCTTAAAGCTTCTCTCATCATGTCAAACTTGGCTTTGCTAAAGTTCAGAGTTCTTGCTGAACCTATATAGGACTGCTTATGAAAATTGATATTGAATGTGACCATATTGTGGTGGCTGTTTCCTATGGGATCCCCTACTTTAATATTTGATATCAAATCCCCATTGTTTGTCAATAACAGGTCTAAGATGGCATTGTACCTAGTTGGTTCCTCGATTAGTTAAAGTAAGTAGTTATCTAAACGGCGTCTGCGAGACCTCAACATTTCGTACTCCATGCTGTTTCCTTCAAGGCTCCGGGTTGTGGCGGATGGGGAGACCAAGTTTTTTAATTCCCCTAGAGAGGCGGCCCAATGGTTGGACAGATTTGCGCCGGGTGCTCTGCAACTGGCTCCGGACTGATCTCCTGCGTTGAAGAGCCTGGGGCCTGGTCTACCGGAGGTAACGATCACAGTTCGGGGAGCCCCCCTCCTTTGCATTGGTGGCTCAAGACTTTTACGTCCAAGTGGTGTTGGTTAGAGAGGGTTAGAGGTTCAGTTGAGAATCTAGGCCTTCCTAGCGCTTGGTAGTTTGGGTTGATTGTTCGGGATATAAGTATGCCGGAGTTTGGGGTGGTATACGGGGAGGGAATGGTTAGCTGGGAAGCTGCTAGTTGCGCCTCCTTTTGCTGTTTTCGGTTTTCTTTCTTTAGTTTGTTATTTTTCTTATTTAAGTATTTTCTGAGGCAAGGATGTTTCATATTTCAGATGCAATGGCTTACAACGCAGGGCTCATATATGTCATGTGTTGCTGGTGTTAATAATGCTGATTCTCAAGATGTATTTTGGGAGAGGTCCATCCGGGTGGTACATAGAGCTTACATGGAGTCATGATTAATCTAAAATTTCTGGCATGGAATGTCCGAGGTCTGAATAACAAAATCAAACGATCTTTGATTCTGAATAAGATTAAGAAATATGACCCGGATATTGCATGCCTCAGTGAGACCCACTTGGAGGGACATAGGTTACTGTCCTTACGACGGGCCTGGGTGGGTTGGGCTTACCATGCCTCTCACTCCTCCTTTTCTAGGGGTGTCTCCGTTCTGAATAAAAAGTCAGTGCAATTTGAGTTGTTATCGATTAAAACTGACCCATATGGAAGATTTGTATTTATGGAGTGTAAGCTGAGCTCTCAGCCCTACTACATTTTAGCGGTGTATGTCCCCCCTCCTTTCTCATATGCTGTGCTGCAGCAAGCTGCTTCTTTCATAGCTCCTTCCCCTACCACCCCAGTGATTTGCTTGGGCGATTTTAATAACGTCCTGGATTTGTCTTTGGACCGATGGCACTCCCCACAGGCTGCACTGGCGGGTGGTGGTCCTACCAAGTTTGCTGATTTTTTGAATAGTTTGCAGTGGGTAGATGTGTGGAGGCTTCGTCACCCTGCGGTCCGTCAGTTCTCCTGTTTTTCCAGCACTCATGGCTCCTTCTCCAGGATTGACCTGATGTTGGTGTCCCCCGCCCTCGTCCCTGGGATTATTGACGTCCACTACGAGGCTCGAGGGGTCTCTGACCACTCCCCTCTGTTGATGACTCTTGCTGTGGAAAGTCAGAGGGGGCACTCTTATTGGAAACTGCACCCCTCTTGGCTGACCCAGCTGGGGGACTGCGGTGATCTGGAGACTCAGTGGGAGGGTTACTTTAGCGACAATGTAGGGTCTGCCCCGGGTACAGTAGTTTGGGATTCATTCAAGGCGTTCTTGAGAGGTTCATATATTGGACGTATAGCGGCTCATAAAATGTCCTCTAGGGAGAGAGAACAGGCCCTTGAAAGGGACGCTAGGGAACTAGAGTCCCAATATTTGTCCGACGGCGCCCCCGCGACAAAGACACACTGGTTAGTGGCTCAGTCGGCTTGGTTGGCCCACCTGTCTGATAAAAACTGTCGATCCCTCCTTTTTAAGGCTACTAATATTTATATGCAGGCTGATAAGACGGGGGGCCTCCTGGCCCGTCTTATACATTATGATCGTCCTGGGACTACGATCACCCAAATGTCCGGTGCGGATGGCTCTTTTGTTGACACCACACTGGACATTGCACTGTTGTTCCGATCTTATTTCTCTGAGGTTTATAACTCACAATTGACATGCTCTACTTCAGATCTTTCATATTACCTGAGGGGTGTTCCACTGCCCGCACTCTCCTCTGAAGCCTGTGAGCTGCTGGAGGCGCCTTTGACGCTCGAAGAGGTGAATGCGGCCATTGGTATGTCCCCTAATGGCAAGGCTCCGGGTTGTGGCGGAATTCCCTCCGAGGTATACAAAAATCATGTTGATTTTTTTGGGCCCAGGCTTCATGCCCTATACTTAGATATATTTGCCAGTAACGAACTCCCCCCCTCCATGTCAGAGGCAGTTATAATAGTGATCCCAAAACCCGGTAAGGACCCTAGGTCTCCAGACTCCTATAGGCCGATATCCCTGATTCCCACCGATGCTAAGATCCTGGCAAAGATATTGGTAGTACGGCTTAACACAGTGATCACCTCCCTCATTCACCCGGACCAGACTGGCTTCATGCCAGGAAAGTCCACGTCTATCAATCTACGTAGACTGTATACCATTTTACAACTCCCACACGACTCCCCTTCTGTCTCGGCTGTGGTCTCGTTAGACGCGGCCAAGGCCTTTGACAGCATTGAATGGACTTATTTATGGGAGGTGATGGCTTGTATGGGCTTTGGACCCAATTTTATAAGATGGATTAAATTACTGTATCAACATCCGAGTGCCAGGATCTTGGTGAACGGCTATGTATCCCCCTCTTTTCAATTGACCCGTGGTACTAGACAGGGCTGCCCCCTGTCCCCCACGCCAGTGGCAAATGCAGGATTTGCATGGGGGGGTTTCCAGAACTGGGCGGAGCCAATCACGGGGGTGGGGACTGAGGTGACCCAGTATATGCTGGGTCCGTAAAACTAGTGTGTCTGTGTGTGTGTGTGTGTGTGTGTGTGTGTGTGTATATATATATATATATCTACACATATATATGCTTGTGCCATTATGCCACAGTTTACACTGCACCACTGGCTGTTGGAGTGATGCAGGTCGTTGATTAAGTGGATGCATTAAAATCATTTATACTAAAGTCCTGGAGTGCCATGTCCTGTCTTGGACATTTGTTTGTTCTGACTCTTCTACATATATATATATATATATATATCTACACACACATATATATATATATATATATACATACACACACACATACATATACACGGGTGGTCTTCAGTATGCCGGCGGTCGGGCTCCCGGCGACCAGCATACCAGCGCCGGGAGCCTGACCGCCGGCATACCAACACTTATTCTCCCTCGTGGGGGTCCACGACCCCCCTGGAGGGAGAATAGAATAGTGTGGCGCGCGTAGCGTGGCGAGCGCAGCGAGCCCGCAAGGGGCTCATTTGCGCTCGCCACACTGTTGGTAAGCCGGCGGCCGGCCTCCCGGCGCCGGTATGCTGGTCGCCGGGAGGCCGGCCGCCGGGAGATCGTAGTGAACCCATATACACATATACATAGCATATTAAACATGCATACATATATATATATATATACACACACATACAGTACTTATATATATACACATGTATATATATATATATATATATATCATATGTGTGTGTGTGTTTATATGTATGTATGTATATACATGTGTATATATGTAGGCACATGGATATATATGTACTATAATTAAAATAAAGTAAACTTTTATTGCACTTGCAAGTGCCACCAGGAAGACAGCAGGCTGCAGAGGACGCTAGACAGTCATTAATAATACTCATGCAGCTAAAAAAAAAAAAAAATTTTTTTTTTTTTTTTTTTTTAGTGGAGGGGGGTTTCTGGGTACTCGGAAACCCCCCCTGGGTGCGCCACTGCACGCTGTTTGCCTTGGCCATCGAGCCCCTGGCCTGCTTGATAAGATCACACCCAGATATTGTGGGAATTTGTACAGGTTCACGTGAGGATAGAATAGCTCTTTATGCCGATGACATGTTGTTGTTTTTGCAGGATTACACCAAGTCAATGCCCATTCTGCTGCGTGTGATAGAGAACTTTGGAGATCATTCGGGTCTTAGAATTAACTGGCCTAAATCATACATTATGCCAGTCATAGGCCCCCCTCCTACTGTTTCCAAAATCCCCCTGCCATTATGTTGGACGGTACAATTTAAGTACCTCGGAATCCAAATAACTAACGACCCCTCAGATTTTGTCCCTCTGAATCTGGACCCGACCATGCAGTGGGTCATGGGCAAATCCAAGACTTGGTGTAAGCTTCCACTGACGGTGTCTGGCAGGGTTAATCTCATTAAAATGATTATACTGCCCAAACTCTTATACATTATTCTCCAGTCCCCGGTATATATTTATCCAATATTCTTTAGGAAATTGAATAGCGTTCTGTCCTCACTGATATGGGCTAATAAACAACCTAGGATACAGCTAAATACCCTTACCAGACAGCGATCTGACGGCGGCCTGGCTCTGCCTAACTGTCAGATGTATTACTTCGCTGCTCAGCTGACTCATATCACTGTATGGGCACAAAACTCTGGGGCTGACTCTTTGCATTGTGAGTTTATTCGTTGTTACTTTCCCCACCTCTCTCCTATGCAGGTGCTACTGAGTGGGAGCATAGCTAGGTTTCTTCCCCCTATCATTTTCCAGGCCTTAAAGATATGGCGGGCCCTGAGAGACCTCTTGAGGTACGATGGCCTGGACCCAGATACCCCCTTATGGTACTCTGACTGGCTCCCTGAATTGCATGCACTTGAGGGGCGGGAGGTATGGGCCCCTAGATCGGTGATTTCTATCTCTCAACTCTACCTAGATAATGTACTTAAATCCTTTCAACAACTGAGAGATGAGTTTGACCTACCCAATTCTTACTTCTTCAGATATCTCCAGCTTCGTCACGCCCTCCAGTCCCAATTTGCTGAATCCCCCCCACGAATCCTCTCATTCCCCATCAAGACCTTTGTGGCTACTTTGGGTCGGGCTAAGATGGTCTCCCTTGCGTATGGATATCTTCTTACCAAGCTCCATACGGACCCTTTGACACGTCTCCGTGGAAAATGGGAGGAGGATTTGGGTCTGATAACTGAGGAGGACTGGGTCCTTGCTCTGGAATACCCTGCCAGGGTTACCAAATCACTCAGATATCAACAGATTCAATTCTTCATTTTACACAGAACATATATGACTCCAGCTAGGCTGGCTACTTTTGGGACGGGCGGATCTGGCCTTTGTCCTAAGTGCGGGGGGGCGGTGGGAACATTCTGGCATCTAGTGTGGGATTGCCCGAGGTTGAGGGTGTTCTGGTTGGGGGTCAGGTCAATTCTGGAGAGTACGGGAGTGACTGGCGGACTGCTTACCCCACAATTCTGTATTTTGGGGATGGGATGCTCTACTTCTGTGTCTGTTTCAGTGGGTCTCTATGCTCTCAGTGTATGTGCCTTGGCTAAGGTTTGCATTGCAAGGATGTGGATGGCCCCTAAAGGCCCGTTAATATCTGCACTTAAGACCTTAATTAACGACACAATAATTAAGGAAAGATACGTCTTTATGAAACAAAACGCATCAGCCAAGTTTGAAAAGGTTTGGTCTCCATGGATAGACTCCCCCCATTCTCACCTGGTTCCCCAAATATAGTGGGCACTGAAGTGCTAACATATCAAAAACTTACTGTTACTGATGTATACTGAGATGTTTGGCGGTTGGGCCCTGCGTGTTCGCGTGTTCGCCTATTTATATGTATGACTAATGTGGTCCTGAATCGGATGACTCCTTCTCACTCTGCTTCTGTGTTTGTTTGTTTTCTTTTCTTTTCTGTTATTTTTCTTGCTGTTTAGTTTACGGGTGTAAATATAAAAGTTAATGGAGACTAATATAGTTGGCTACGGATTTTGCAGACCCTAATGGTCCGAACAATAGGAAATCCTTGTATATTACCTCTTGAAATTGACCTGATATTTCATTGCTGTAAGCTTCGCTCAAAATGTGGCTCTGATTCAAGACAATTTGATGTATTGTTTGTGATATGATGATGCTCTGCAATGTCTGTACCTTATTCTCCAGACTACTGAATAAAAATTACTTTATTTAAAAAAAAAAGTAAGTAGTTATCCTTTAGTGTGTTTAAAAACATATTACCCCTAGCAGTATCGCATGAATTGTTTGTCCAATTTATCTCCGGATAGCTAAAATTTCCCATCACTATTACGTCGCCTGCTCCTGCCGCTTTATCTATTTGCTTCAGCAATATTTCCTCATCAGATATATTAATGCCAGGGGGCTTGTAGCTTAACTCCACTACTATCTATTTCTTTCCCTTTCCCCCGCATGTAATTTCAACCCATAACGTCTCAACAGTGTTTACAGTTTCCTCATGAATTTCCTCCCATACATCAGGTTTTAAAAGTGGCTTTACATAAAGACAAACCCCTCCACCCCATTTGTTTGATCTGTCTCTCCTGAACAGCGTATAAACCTCCATATTAACTGACCAGTCATGAGATTCATTCCACCAGGTTTCAGTAATGCCTATAATATCGTACTGATTGCTTGTGGCAAGGATTTCTAGTTCCTCCTTTTTACCTGTTAGGCTGCTAGCATTTACAAACATACAATTAAGATAAGTATTTCTCCTTGCACTAGGGACATCATTTTCTATATGCAGTAACGGTGACCCATAAATGTCACTAGTCAGTGATTTGGCAATACCCTTGGTAATACCCTTATTAGTACCCATATTAATGGCCGTGCAGTCTGCTCTTTCCCTCCCCCATTCTCCACCCCCATTTGGTTCATTACCACCATCTTCACTATTCTCACTGCATGACCAGTAGTTTCTAATTAAACCCTCCCCTCAGGCACCTAGTTTAAAATCTCCTCCAACCTACTAACCATCCTTCCCCCCAGCACTGCTGCACCCTCCTCATTCAGGTGCAATATATAATGACAAAAAAGATGGTGCCTGACTGAGAAGTCCACCCAGTGTTCCAGGAACACAAACCCCTCTTTCTTACACCAGTCCTTAAGTCACACATTTACCTCTCTAATCTCCCTCTGCCTCCCTGGGCTAGCGCATGGCATGGGTCATATTTTGGAGAATATTACCTTAGGTGTCCTTGCCTTAAGTTTCTTGCCTAAGTCCCTATAATCTTTCTTAAGGACATCCCACCTACCACTAACTTTGTTGTTGGTGCCAACATGCACCAAGACCACCGGAATCGTTCCTAGCCCCTTCCAACAATCTATCTACCCAGTCCACGATGTGCCACACCCGAGCACCTGGGAGACAACAGACTGTACGGTGATCATGGTCCCGGTAGCAGATTGCCCTTTCTGTCTTTCTGACAATAGAACTCCCTACCACCCCAATCTGACTAGGTACCTTACTATCTTTTATCACAACTGCGCCAGAGGGACCGCTCCTCTGGTTGCTAGAGGGAACAGTCTCCTCCGGCACCGTCATTTCCTCACTACCATCCACCGAGTCTATGTCCAATCGGGTTAACTTGTTGGGGTTTGGTAGTTCAGAGATGTCGTGCCTCCCCCTCTTTTTCTTCCTCCTAACTGACCCAGCTGGCTACCTGATCATCTTCATCTACCGGTGACCCCTCCTGCAACTACTCCATTGTTCTATCTAAGCCTTGCTCGAGACTGTGAATCTCCCTCAGATGCATAACGGTTTGCTCTGGATCAGTTACCCGGGCTTCCAGGGCAACCGTTCGCACACACCCAGCGCAGATGTATCCACACTGGGACAGTTGCTCCAGGTGCGCATACGTCTTGCACGACATGCACTGAGTAAGATCTTCAGTCACGGTCACTCCCATTTTTTTATTAAACGCTAACTCCCTGTTACCTTTAACTAAATAATACAACCTATACTACATAATACAGTACTCTTGCCTAGCTGTGAAGAAAAACAATAATCGCCACAGTACAATAACAATTACAGAACAGTAATTGATAATTCAAATCAAGGACAGGGGGAGAGAGAAAAGAAGAAAAACACTTATGTACTATACAATACACAATAAATTCAAAACAGAACTATAAAGTTGGTAGTCTGATCCTTATCTGTGGGAGCCCTCTCCTGGGTCACCCCTGTACCTCGTCCTGTGTCCTGCTCAGTCAGTACCTCCATCTCCTGCTGTGTCTCCTCCAGCTGCTGGGACCCTCGTCTAATCCCCTGCGTCGGCTCCCACTATGTCCCCTCTCCGGCACCTGTACTTGTACCTGCTCCTGCACCACTCTGTCTCCTCTCTGGCGGCGGCGCCTGTGCAGTCCCCTCTTCGGCACCTTTGCTAGCTCCTGCACCGCTGTCACCTCTCCGGCACCGGCGCTTGCTCAGTCCCCTCTCCGGCTTCGGCACCAGCCCCAGCTCCGCCCCCCTCACCCACACCACTCACACACAGGCACACACGTGTGACCCACCAACCACTTCCGGTTCCGGGTCACAGCTTCCTCCTGCTCCTCTCCTCCCATTAGTGTCTCAGCTCTATTAAATTGTTGTCAATATTATCGCTCACTATTTATAATAAAAAACAGATTAAATAAAAAATCTTTACAGGGACTGATGTTTTTGGTTTGCAAATAACTATATATATTTAAATATATCCCCCCGTAGCATACAACTGAAGAGTACAAAATGAGTACATATATATTTCACAAAGGCCACAAAAAGTTAAAAAAAATGTATAAAAAAGAAAAAGGAGATTGTTGTTGCTGTGAAAATGTGAACTTTTAACTTAAAAGTGATGTAAATGCTTATAAAAATGGTTATCCTTATAATAAATCAAGAATATATGTCAAAATGCTCAAGCTGCTCCTAAAATATTTCTGAAAACGAACATTACTGGCTGCATGAGAGGATAAAGGGAGAGATATTCCCAATATCATGCATAATTAATCATTGTGAGTGTTTCCCATCTTTAACCTGTACAATATATAAATGTTTAATAGTTAGCAATGAACGCCTGCAGTAAGTAGGGATATGAAAGTCTACATTTTGCTGAGTTGCACTTGAAAGGCTTTAATGTATTATACTTAGGATTACAAAAGGCTGACTTTTAGATTAACTTAATGGAAATGTACTATGTCTTACCATGCAAACCCTCCTCCAAACTGATGGATTTTAGCTTACTTGTCAGTGATGTAAAAGTTTCCTTTGACATAAATTCTGCATTTGGAATAGAAAAGCATGTCAAAATTGCCTTTCTTTTAACAGTTTTCGGTTGGCAGAATTATAGTGAGTGGGAAACGAGTTAGTGTTCCAGAATGGCAATCACTGTAAAGGTGTGTTATAGTTTTGGAAATAATAAAGTATATTATAAATAAAATGAATATTATTAAATTATGCAATTAACAGGAACGCTATACAGTATATAGAATGCTAGTACTGTATAAGCATACAGCTACTTCATTGATACAGTAGTACGTAGTTATTTAGATTAGGAAAAATAAGAAGAGGCTGTCTGTAACTCTCATTAAAATGATGTCTAAGATGTACCTCCTTTTGCATTTATTTTTCCTATGAGAAAAAATATTTATCTATTTTTACTTTTATGACAACAGCATGTGGCTTATATTATAGCCTGTGAGATGTAGACACAGGAGCCCTTCCTGCTAGTCTGCCCAAATGGTTAAAGTAGCAATCTGCTAAAAGGCAAAACCAACATGGCTTTTCCTTTTAATTGATTTTCGCTTTAAAAAAAACTGTGGTCTCATCTGAATCCTCTCCTTGCCTGCATCTCACAAGCTATTACTTAAGCCTATATGTGTTAACAAACAGGAGCATGGAGAGCCATACTAGGCACTGGTAAGGGGGGGAGGGCTTAAAGGAAGGGGGCACAATTTTAACTCGGGGGGGGGGGGGGGTGGTCAGTGATAGTTGGGAAGATAACGCTGGCCACTAGAGAGCAAAAACTTTGGCACAGAGCCAGAGTCTATGCTTTCTATGTGCGGCGCCATCTTCCTGAAGAGTTCACCGGGAAGATGGCATTGCCACCGGCCAAAGCACAGGTATACTGCGGCGGGCGGGGGTAGTGGACCCGGGACCCTGCAGGACTTCTCCAGCATCCCGGGCCCAGGTAATTTGTATCCATTCCCCCCTCTCTCATGCCACTGCTAACAAGTACTCTGTTATGAAATGAATTGTTAATAAAGTTACCAGGTAGATAGAGATCAACTTGTAACAATTGATGTTAGCAATGTTTTCAGAATGTACATTGAAAACCTCACATTTATTTCAGATGTTAATTTATAGTATACTGTATAGTAATTATAGTATACTGTATAGTAATTATAGTATACTGTATATTAACACTACTGAGACTAATACACATGTTTGCTATTTTAAAAAGTCTGTCTTTAGTGTACTGTATGTGACTGCAGTCTTATCCAGATTAATAAGTCGAGTTTAGTAAACATTTTCTTTCTTGGCTCTTATCATTCACTTGGGTAAATTGTTGAATAACTGCATGCTAAACATAAGTCACTGCAGTTACTATCTATAGATGGCTTTGGAGCAAAGATGCAGCTAATTTGTCTGCTCAACTACA
The DNA here is from genome assembly GCF_028390025.1 of Pseudophryne corroboree. Classification (NCBI taxonomy): domain Eukaryota; kingdom Metazoa; phylum Chordata; class Amphibia; order Anura; family Myobatrachidae; genus Pseudophryne; species Pseudophryne corroboree. The sequence continues at coordinate 1,111,805,136 of NC_086444.1, forward strand.
GTGTAGTAGATGTCATTATCTATCAGTTAATTCAAGAAGTGCTTGCAAACACTAATTACAGGTATATGGTTTTTCCAGTAAAGTGGGGTGGTTGTATGGTTTTTACTGTACAGTGGGGAGGGAATATTTTCAGCAATCTGCCACACTTTTTTAATCAATTAGTTTTGGAATGAACAGTAAGTGAATATAATTTTATGTAGCTCATTTAAAGCCATTAGAATGTATTTACAATATATTTCATTTATCCTAATTCTTGCAGTCGTTTTGGCACTGGACGAGCTATTACATAGGGGAACTGGTTTCTGGTTGCCAGGAGCTTTGAAGTGGAATTGTGGTATGGTGCCTCCCTGAGTATTCCCAGATATCCTCAGCGGCCGGGTCTTCCCTTAGTGTGGCCTGGTGTCTTAGTTTGCGGCTCTCTCAACTACATTGCGGTTCACTACTTACCTGAAGGATCCCTCCTTTTGCCTGGCTTTGTTCTCTGGAGCTTTGTAGCGGGTTCTTTCTGTCCGCTGTGTTCCGGCTCCCATTCATTTGATGTGGCATCTGCAGCATGCTACAGTAACTGTGAACCCCTGCCATTTTGCTGTTGTGTGAATCTTCTGGCAGCAAATTTATTCTACAGTGATATGCGACTATTTTATTTATGGTCCGCAATGTCGATACTTCTTTATCTTTATACGCCCCATGTATTAGTAATTTTACTGTATCCTTAATATGTGTGCTCACCTGGCGCCTGTGGGTTATTACTGCTTATTGTTACACTGTGGGGCATTTTGTATATTCAGATTTATTTGGCACGTACTGTAACTTTACCTTGTATACACTGCCTGACCGTATTCTTGCTTGCATATTGCATGCTTTATTATATCTGACTTTATTGTTTGTTTTATTATTTTGTGAGTTGTATATTTTTTTTTCAACTTTCAATAAAAACTAAGCAATTTAAAAAAATTATTTATAGGGGCCACCATTAATCTACCACAATGCATTTTAAAGGTTATTGAAAAGTTGTTGGGTTTTTTTAGCAGAATTTTTTGGGGGATATCTTTTGTGTATATTGTAAGCAGTTTACATAGATAAACTATTTCCTGCCTTAGTTTCATGACATCAGAGAGGAGTGGAGAGGATAAATGCAGCATCAAAGCAGAGAGAACAGGGGAAGGCAAGGCAGCCAATCAGAGGGAAGGAGAAATTAGACATTCAGAGAGGAGAGATGAAAGAATGATCAGGCAGGTGATAGGGAGGGCAAGGCTAGAAACTGCTCTCTGATCTGTTATGCAGCATATAAAGTAGAGTAAGGTGACAGGTCCCCTGGAGGACTAAGGCACCACCACAATGACTGCAAGATAAAATTGACAGGCGGTTGCTGGAATGGGCTCCCTTTTGTCTGATACCATAGGCGGGGACACGTCGCCCTGCCCTAGTGGCGGTCCTGGCTTCCTGCAGGACCTACTATGCCTCTTCACATGAGAAATGGTAATACTGTATGCATTCAATTACTTGAAAAAATGCTCTCAATACTACTTAAAACTGTAACTGCACTAATCTAGAAGCAGACATTGGGTCAAGGTGATCTTAAATTGGAGCAGTACTTTTATGGTTTTTAAAAATACCCTCATTGAGGAACACTAAGTAGAGTTATTTCATTAAATACTAAAGATGACAGTGAACGGCAATGAGTATAACAGAGGTGCACAGAGATATAGCAATTTTCTCTGAATTGGCAGCAGTATAACAGTTTATTTTTATTTACTGTACAACTGCACATTGATTTCCACCTGAGGACCAATATATGATTTGCTGTTATATAATTATAACCTGAAATAATAGCTTCTTCTGTGCACCTTGATGCTTACAGTAGATATTTTTTTTCTCCATTTGGCTGAATTCTATGTTATAGAGTCATGGATATTGTGCTAAATGTGGCCCATCACATTGTATTGCCTGGGTATTGATTAAATAAAGTTTTTTTTCATTTATTATGAAAGTTATCCTGTGTACCCTCGCAGTTGGTTGAAGGACTATACGTGCAGCATCCACTGCTCATACAATATGAAAATGGCGATCTGATATCCCTACCACCTCAAATACTTTTTTTCTGGTGTGATTCAGATTCCATGAAATGTAACCTTGTTAACAATTTAGTCAGTTCCAGTATTCCTGTTAAGGGCTTAATAGATTAATAGATGCTTCCTATGATTTACACAAGCTAACATCATCTGTAACAGGTATGGGTCGTTGGACAGACACAACTTAGGTCGACAGTCATTAGGTCGACCATGGAAGGTCGACATGCATTAGGTCGACAGGGTCAATAGGTCGACATGGTCATTAGGTCAACATGTACTAGGTCGACATGTCAAAATGTCGACATGTTTTTTTTGTTTTTTTTTACTGTTTTTGGCGTCGTTTTCTTCGTAAAGTGACGGGGAACCCCACTTAGTGCACCATGTCCCCTTACATGGCTTGCTTTGCTTGCTGTAATTCGGGCAGGTTACCATTCCAATCATAGTCCACGTGGATCGTAAGTATGAAAAAATCCCAAAAATGGAAAAAAAGTGAAAAACTCATGTCGACCTTTTGACCTGTCGACCTAATGACCATTTCAACATATTTACCATGTCAACCTAATGCAGGTCGACCTTCAGTGGTCAACCTAATGACTGTCGACTTAAGCTGTGTTGACCTAATGACCGTATCCCTCTGTAACACACTGCACCTTCAAATTCAGAAACTAATGTATTTACGATGTGATGAAGCCTAAGCAGGATGAATCTTTAAATGTTTTACTTGCAAGGGCAATACTCTAACTGTAGTAATCTTGGGACATGAATTTATTTACAATTAATCATATAGTGTGGGTGGTGTGTACATCCGCTCATTATGGATAAGTGTGGTGCACAGCTGTATATGGAAGAGTCTTGTATGGCACCCCACAGTTGTGGAACTACAGGTCACAGCATGTCTGCTTGAAAATTGCTGGGACAGACTGTATATAACCCAGCACAGCCTTTCCCCTAGGAGGAACTGCAGGGAAAGCATGGGTTAATGCAGCTAAGAGTGTTATACTGCTGAACAGGCACAGGTCTCTTCACTTGCACCTGATTGGCTCCTCCAAGAGTGGGAAACCTGGATGTGGAAGGTTGGCCCAGTCAGTGAGGTGATATATGAACCTCCTCTGTTTGCAGAGAGAGAGCTAGGACACACGTGCACTGCTGACAGGATCACAGAAGCCAGTACTGGCAATGCATGTGGAGTGAGAACAGAGGCAGCCTCAGACAGAGTGTGATTACAGAGCAATGTCCCGTGTCCTATGTGCGCAGAAACAATACCCAAGGAGAGGTATGGAGCAGAAACAGGGGAAACCCCTGTATCAGCGTGCAGATAGTGCAGAGTGGGAGGCCTAGACACAGAGAAAGATCCCGCAGCTAGATGCTGCAGTGTGTGGGAGACTTGAGCAACCAGTACATACAATGAGATTGAGTGAGTACTTGCCTACACCATATAGTATAAGCCTCGGGCCCTGGTCAAGCCATTCACAGGGAGTGTTTGGGACAGTTGTGGGACAATCAGTTTGTTTCCAAATTAAAAGGATACCTGCACTAATTTATGGAGAAGCGCTTATGAGTTTGGGAAAGAAAAGTGTGTTATTATTGACCAGGATCACGCCTGTCACTGTGTTCATTTTCATAATTAACTTTAAACTGTGGGGTTTTATATATATGCATATATATCCCTTTTTCAGCCATGTTGACATATATATTGGGAAACTGTTATCCTACCTTGAAGCTCAGGTATACTGGAACTCTGCCCCAGGAACATTGATACAGAGAACTACTTCAGTGTTATGCTAAAAGACACTAATAAACTGCATAGTTAAAGTACTATTAGGTTTGGAAGCTACCCATGACCATAGTGTGGAATATTTGCATTGTGATATATGCTATTGTATGTGGTGTTTCCAGAGTGACATGTGTTATTGACCACCAGTATTTCAAAGTGGTATATGTGCCATAATTATCAGTATTACAGAGTTACAGACATTATTGGCAGAACTGTTTAGAAGGATTATTGCTGCCCTCAGATCTTCTGCATAAACGTGTTACATTTGATTGTTGTGAACCCGCCATATGGGTAGTGTTTCCCTCACCTAACTTACCTCTCCCATATTCAAATAAACTGGCTCCAGTGAGGCCGGAAGTGTCATCGCACAGTTTTGGTCCATGTATTAACACCCCCGTTATTATCTAGCAAACCTGAAGCAGGAGCCATCTTCCAGGTGACTCAGCAGAAGTGCTGAGAAGATCAAGAAAGGTCAGTGAGTAACCCCTATACCATGAACCGTACTTACCAGCGTACCACAATTGCATCCCTTAGTATATTATTAAGTATGTTTGTCATAGAGTGCTTCAAAAAAGAAGGGGTGTGGTGGAGGTCAGTGTGTGGTATATTTGTATTGTTTGTGTGTCAGCATGATGGAGGTGGATGTGTGTAAGTGCAGCCTTATGTGGAGAAATAAAAATTGACATTTGACATACATTGACACAATATAATTGCCTTACAGTGCTCACTGTCAGCCTTTGTGGTATACCAGTCAGATGCTCTCACTGAAGGGGTACCCAACCTGGGAGAGGGACTACGGTAATTCTGTAGGAACAACCATATAACTATAGCTCTTTCCTACCTAAACTGTCACCACCCATGTGAGTGGTATTTAAATGAGAGGGCTACCGGACTAGGTGGTAATGACTGTTTGGTTTGATGCTGCAGCTTCTGAGGCCAGGTTGTGTGAGCTGTCTGGCCAGATAGGAGAAGCTGCTGTATCTGCTAGTTGGCTTTGCTGATTAGCAGGGGTAGTGTAGTTGGTGTTGGTAGTTTTCCAATGTGTTCTGCATATTAGTGCCTTTGTCAAGGATGATTTGCTGTTAATGGAGGTGTGGTAAGTAGATTTTGGTGGTTGCTCATCGGTTCAGAAGCTGAAAGGTCCGGTCCTTCTAACATATGTCTGATAGAGCTGGTATTATTCTGAGGTGTGTCAGGCAAATTACTGTGCTGTCATAGTGGTATTCAGGTAATGGGTGTGTAAGTATTAATGTAATAAATGGTTTAGTCTTATGATGCTCATGTGTGTCATCTTGCAATGAAAGAGAAGGGTGTGGAGGGTGTGAGGGGGAGGGGTGTTATGATGTTAGATGAGCATGAATAGTGCATGATGAGTGCAGCCAGATTGCTTCTCAGTTGACAGCTAGTGGTCTCTTTTATCACCATGTGTCTATGTGGTAGGATGATGGTACACTCGTAATAATGGTTTGCTTATGTTTAAACAAATGTGTGTTATTAGTTGTTCAACAATCCATCTGTAGTTCTAAAAAAACAGACATGGATTTCAAAGTCAATGTTGATTATATATTGCATTGTTGGAGCTGTCTTGCCTGTCAGTATGAGAAAAAAGAAAGAAAGAAAGAAAGAAAGAAAGAAAGAAAGAAAGAAAGAAAGAAAGAAAGAAAGAAAGAAAGAAAGAAAGAAATGAATGAAATCATCCCAACCATTGTACAAAAGTCCACTGTTACTCTGCATCAGGCTCAGTCTTCTATGAGGAAAACCTACAGATGATGAGGAAACTGGTGAATTGGACTGAGTTGCCCTTGCAGTTGAATAGCATGGAGAAAAATTGAAAGTTTAGGATAAATATTTGTGGTGTTACAATTACCAACATGCACTGGCAACCCATGATTGTATTTCCATGTTGGTGCTTGTAACTAGTAGTACCAAAATGCACATGGACAGCAGTGTATGAGGAGAAGAAGAGAAAGTGGAAGAAGAATCATAGTATACAAATACAGAGTAGAAATAATGCAAAATTGACTTTTGTTTCACTGGAACATCACACTTTTGTATAATGCCCCTCTTCAGCACATCTATATTCATCTTTTATTAGCAATATTACATACAGATGTGTCCTTATACACCTACCATTATTACTGGATTATCCCAAGCTCATGGTCTATCCCTCAAGTCCTGGGTCTGATCACTCCACCAGGAGCATCAATTTGTCACATCATGATGGTTTTTCATTTTTACCGATGTTTTTTCTTTTTTTCCTTTTTGATTACTTCAATATATACAGTATAAACAATGGTGGCCATATTGAACTCACTTTCTATTTATTTTAACCAGCTTTTTATTAATTAGAAGATAAAAAAAAAGTATGGGTATTATAAGTGTGTATGGCTACTCTAACTTCCCGTTAGAGTAGCCATACACATTTTTGAATGAAAATCTGAAACATAGTAACAGTTTCTAGTAACATAGTTTCTGAGGTTGAAAAAGGACATTTGTCCATCGAGTTCAACCTGTTAGAGATCTCCTACACTGTAATATTTTTAAGACTAATTTTAACTGTAGTGAATGGTTAGCTGTAAACTAAAATACATGTTTGTTTCTCTTACGTCCTAGAGGATGCTGGGGACTCCGTAAGGACCATGGGGAATAGACAGGCTCCGCAGGAGACATGGGCACTAAAAAGAACTTTAGTTATGGGTGTGCATTGGCTCCTCCCTCTATGCCCCTCCTCCAGACCTCAGTTTGATACTGTGCCCAGAGGAGACTGGGTGCATTACAGGGAGCTCTCCTGAGTTTCCTGAAAAAAAGTAATTTTGTTAGGTTTTTTATTTTCAGGGAGCCTGCTGGCAACAGACTCCCTGCATCGAGGGACTGAGGAGAGAGAAGCAGACCTACTTAACTGCTAGGCTCTGCTTCTTAGGCTACTGGACACCATTAGCTCCAGAGGGAGTCGGAACACAGGTCTCTTCTAGCTGTTCGTCCCGGAGCCGCGCCGCCGTCCTCCTCACAGAGCCGGAAGATAGAAGCCAGGTGAGTATGAGAAGAAAGAAGACTTCAGAGGCGGCAGAAGACTTTGGATCTTCACTGATGTAACACGCAGCGGTAACGCTGCACGCCATTGCTCCCGCACAACACACACACGGCAGGCACTGTAAGGGTGCAGGGCGCAGGGGGGGCACCCTGGGCAGCAATTAAACCTCTGATCTGGCAAAATCTGGGCATATATGGGCATTATATATAAGAGATCCCCAGCCAGTTTTTGAAAGTAATCGAGCGGAACCGAAGCCCGCCGCTGAGGGGGCGGAGCTTGATCCTCAGCACTCACCAGCGCCATTTTCTCCACAGCACACCGCTGAGAAGCTGGCGCCCTGGACTCTCCCCTGCTGAACACAGTGACAGGGGGTTTGAAAGAAGGGGGGGGGGGAACCATAATTTGGCGCAGTGTTATTTTATATATATATATATATATATATATATATATATATATATATATATATATATTAAAAGCGCTATCTGGGTTATTTTTTCCCTGGGTCTTGGCGCTGGGTGTGTGCTGGCATACTCTCTCTCTGTCTCTCCAAAGGGCCTTGTGGGGGAACTGTCTCCAGATAGAGAATTCCCTGAGTGTGTGGTGTGTCGGTACGCGTGTGTCGGCATGTCTGAAGCGGAAGGCTCTTCTAAGGAGGTGGAGCAAACGAGTGTGGTGTCTCCGTCGGCAACGCCGACACCTGACTGGTTGGATATGTGGAATGCTTTAAATGCAAATGTTAATTTATTGCACAAAAGTTTGGACAAAGCTGAGTCCAGGGAGTGTACAGGGAGTCAAACCCTGCCTTTCACTATGTCGCAGGGACCTTCTGGGTCTCAAAAGCGCCCACTATCCCAAATAGTAGACACTGATACCGACACGGATTCTGACTCCAGTGTCGACTATGATGATGCAAAGTTGCAGCCAAAATTGGCTAAAAGTATTCATTATATGATCATTGCAATAAAAGAGGTGTTGCATATCACAGATGACCCCTCTGTCCCTGACACGAGGGTGCGCATGTATAAGGAAAAGAAACCTGAGGTAACCTTTCCCCCATCTCACGAGCTGAACGAATAATTTAAAAAGGCTTGGGAATCTCCAGACAAAAAGCTGCAGATTCCCAAAAGGATTCTTATGGCGTATCCGTTCCCTACTAAGGACAGGTTACGGTGGGAATCCTCCCCGAGGGTGGATAAAGTGTTGACTCGCTTATCCAAAAAGGTAGCGCTGCCATCTCAAGATACGGCAACCCTCAAGGATCCTGCTGATCGCAGGCAGGAGACTACCTTGAAGTCTATTTACACACATACTGGTACCTTACTCAGACCGGCGATAGCGTCGGCTTGGGTTTGTAGCGCTGTAGCAGCGTGCGCAGATACCTTATCTTATCTTATCTGCTGATATAGATATGCTGGATAAGGAAACCATTTTATTTACCCTGGGTCATATTAAAGATGCAGTCCTGTATATGAGAGATGCTCAGAGAGACATTGTCCCACTGAGTTCCAGGGCCAATGCTATGGAGATTTCGGCTAGACAAGCCCTATGGACCCGACAATGGACGGGCGATGCCGACTCGAAGAGGCATATGGAGGTTTTACCTTACAAGGGTGAGGAATTGTTTGGGGAAGGTCTCACATACCTTGTTTCCACGGCTACGGCAGGTAAATCAACTTTTTTGCCTTATGTATCCTCACAGCCTAAGAAAACACCACATTATCAGATGCAGTCCTTTCGGTCGCATAAACCCAAGAGAGTGCGGGGATCTTCCTTTCTTGCCAGAGGTAAGGGCAGGGGGAAAAAGCTGCCAACCACAGCAAGTTCCCAGGAGCAGAAGTACTCCCCAGCCTCTACAAGTCCACCGCATGACGCTGGGGCTCCGCTGAGGGAGTCCGCCCCAGTGGGGGCACGTCTTCTACTTTTCAGCCATGTCTGGGTTCACTCACAGGTGGATCCCTGGGCAATAGAAATTGTTTCCCAGGGTTACAAGCTGGAATTCGAAGAGGTGTCTCCTCGCCGGTTTTTCCAATCAGCCCTACCGGCTTCTCCCCCAGAGAGGGAGATAGTGTTAAATGCAACTCAAAAATTGTGTCTTCAGCAAGTGGTGGTCAAAATCCCCCTGCTGCAGCAGGGGATGGGGTATTACTCAACCCTGTTTGTAGTCCCGAAACCGGACGGTTCGGTCAGGCCCATTTTGAATTTAAAATCCTTAAACCTATACTTAAAAAGGTTCAAGTTCAAGATGGAGACGCTCAGAGCGGTCATCGCCAGCCTGGAAGGGGGGGATTATATGGTGTCCCTGGACATAAAGGATGCATACATTCATGTACCCATATATCCGCCTCATCAGGCGTTCCTGAGGTTTGCTGTACAGGATTGTTATTACAAATTTCAGACGTTGCCGTTTGGGCTTTCCACAGCCCCGAGAATTTTCACAAAGGTGATGGAGGAAATGATGGTGCTCCTGCGCAAGCAGGGTGTCACAATTATCCCGTACTTGGACGATCTCCTAATAAAAGCGAGATCGAGAGAACAGTTACTGAACAGCGTATCACTCTCCCTGAGGGTGTTGCAACAGCACGGCTGGATTCTCAATATCCCGAAGTCACAGTTGGTTCCAACGACTCGTTTGCCTTTCTTAGGCATGGTTCTGGATACAGACCAGAAAAGGGTTTATCTTCCAACGGAAAAGGCCCAAGAACTCGTGTCTTTGTTCAAGGACCTATTGAAGCCAAAAAGGGTGCTGGTGCATCACTGCACTCGAGTTCTGGGAAAGATGGTGGCAACTTACGAGGCCATTCCATTCGGCAGGTTCCATGCGAGAACTTTTCAATGGGACCTTCTGGACAAGTGGTCCGGGTCTCATCTACAGATTCATCAGATGATCAACCTGTCCCCCAAGGCCAGGGTGTCTCTCCTGTGGTGGCTGCAGAGTGCTCACCTTCTGGAGGGTTGCAGGTTCCGCATTCAGGACTGGGTTCTGGTAACCACGGACGCGAGCCTCCGAGGTTGGATAGCAGTCACACAGGGGAGAAACTTCCAGGGTCTCTGGTCAAGCCAGGAGACTTGTCTTCACATCAACGTACTGGAGTTGAGGGCCATATACAACGGCCTTCGTCAAACGGAGACTTTCCTTCGCGACCTACCGGTTCTGATTCAGTCAGACAACATTACCGCAGTGGCTCATGTAAACTGCCAAGGCGGAACAAAGAGCAGAGTGGCAATGGCAGAAGCCACCAGGATTCTTCGCTGGGCGGAAAATCATGTAAGCGCTCTGGCAGCAGTCTTCATCCCGGGAGTGGACAACTGGGAAGCAGACTTCCTCAGCAGACACGATCTACATCCAGGAGAGTGGGGACTTCATCAGGAAGTCTTCGAAGAGATTGCAAGTCTTTGGGGACTGCCTCAGATAGACATGATGGCGTCACGCCTCAACAAAAAGCTATCGAGGTAATACGCCAGGTCGAGGGACCCTCAGGCAGTAGCAGTGGACGCCCTGGTGACACCGTGGGTGTTCCAGTCGGTCTATGTGGTTCCTCCTCTTCCCCTCATCTCCAAGATATTGAGAATCATAAGACGAAGAGGAGTACAGACAATTCTCATTGTTCCAGATTGGCCTCGAAGGGCCTGGTATACGGATCTGCAGGAAATGCTCACAGAAGATCCGTGGCCTCTTCCTCTCAGAGAGGACCTGTTACAACAGGGGCCCTGTCTGTTCCAAGACTTGCCGCGGCTGTGTTTGACGGCATGGCGGTTGAACACCAGATCCTAGCGGAAAAGGGCATTCCGGATGAGGTCATTCCTACTCTGATAAAGGCTAGGAAGGACGTGACAGCGAAACATTATCACCGTATTTGGAGGAAGTATGTCTCTTGGTGTGAGTCCAGGAATGCTCCTCCGGAAGAATTCTATCTGGGCCGTTTCCTTCACTTCCTACAGACTGGAGTGAATTTGGGCCTCAAATTAGGCTCCATTAAGGTTCAGATTTCGGCCCTATCCATTTTCTTTCAGAAGGAATTGGCTTCTCTTCCAGAAGTACAGACTTTTGTGAAGGGAGTGCTGCATACCCAGCCTCCTTTTGTGCCTCCAGTGGCACCCTGGGACCTTAACGTGGTGTTACATTTCCTTAAGTCTCACTGGTTTGAGCCTCTTAAAACGGTGGAATTTAAGTATCTCACTTGGAAAGTGGTCATGTTGTTGGCCTTGGCATCAGCAAGGCGAGTGTCGGAATTGGTGGCTTTATCTCACAAAAGCCCCTATCTGGTTTTCCATGTGCATAGAGCAGAGTTGTGGACTCGTCCTCAATTTTTGCCCAAGGTGGTTTCGTCTTTTCATATGAACCAACCTATTGTAGTGCCTGTGGCTACGCGGGACTTGGAGGATTCCGAGTCCCTTGATGTGGTCAGGGCATTGAAAACGTATGTAGCCAGAACGGCTAGGGTGAGGAAAACAGAGTCTCTGTTTGTCCTGTATGCAGCCAACAAGGTTGGCGCTCCTGCTTCTAAGCAGACTATTGCTCACTGGATCTGTAACACGATTCAGCAGGCTCATTCTACGGCTGGATTGCCGGTACCAAATTCGGTAAAGGCCCATTCCACTGGGAAGGTGGGCTTTTCTTGGGCGGCTGCCCGAGGGGTCTCGGCATTACAGCTTTGCCGAGCAGCGATTTGGTCGGGTTCAAACACCTATGCAAAGTTCTACAAGTTTGATACCCTGGCTGATGAGGACCTCATGTTTGCTCAATCGGTGCTGCAGAGTCATCCGCACTCTCCCGCCCATTTTGGGGCTTTGGTATAATCCCCATGGTCCTTATGGAGTCCCCAGCATCCTCTAGGACGTAAGAGAAAATAAGATTTTAAACTTACCGGTAAATCTTTTTCTCCTAGTCCGTAGAGGATGCTGGGCGCCCGTCCCAGTGCGGACTACATTCTGCAAGACTTGTATATAGTTATTGCTTACATAAGGGTTATGTTACAGTTTTGATCAGTCTCGGGCTGATGCTGTTTTGTTTCATACTGTTGACTGGTTCGTATATCCAGGTTATATGGTGTGGGCTGGTATGAATCTTGCCCTTAGATTAACAAAAATCCTTTCCTTGTACTGTCCGTCTCCTCTGGGCACAGTTTCTCTAACTGAGGTCTGGAGGAGGGGCATAGAGGGAGGAGCCAGTGCACACCCATATCTAAAGTTATTTTTAGTGCCCATGTCTCCTGCAGAGCCCGTCTATTCCCCATGGTCCTTACGGAGTCCCCAGCATCCTCTACGGACTAGGAGAAAAATATTTACCGGTAGGTTTAAAATCTTATTTTTTGTTTGTTTATTGTTTGTTTTTTTGTTTGTTTTTATTACTATAGTACATGATTTACCCACCATAACCCTGTATATCCTTATCGATTGGGAATGTATCTAACCCATTCTTAAAAGTAATGACCAACTCCACCATTACTACTCTCTCAGGCAGGGAGTTCCAAATACATATTGTCCTTACTGTGTCCTTACCTTTCCATCTCCGTGTGTGAAATCTCCTCTCATTTAACCTAAGAGGGTGTCCACATGTCCTTTGTGATGATCTTTCCAAAAACAAATCCCCCACTAGCTCTGTGTATTGACGACTTATATATTTGTAAATGTTAATCATGTCCCCTCTTAATCTCCTTTTGTACCGTGTTAACATGCCTAACCTAGCAAGCCTTTTTTCATATTCTAGCATCTCCATCCCCTTAATCAATTTGGTCGCCTGTTTCTGAACCTTTTCTAGTTCCAGGAAATATTTTTTTTTAGTATGGTGCCAAAAATTGTGCACAGTATTCAAGATGTGTCCTCACTAGTGATTTATATAATGGGACTATAACACTCTCATCCCTTGCATCAATTCCCTGCTTATTGCATGCTAATACCTTGTTTGCCTTTTTGCTGCATTCATACTTTGCATTCCTACTTTTATTACTGTTATGTTTGTTATCTACAGATGTAGCCAACTTTATCTTGACTGTTTCTCCGCCGAGACGGGCGTTTAGCCACGCTAAGGCGATAGCTGAGTTTAATCACAGGCAGGCGCGTTGAGACGATCTAGATACTCATCATGCATTACACATCTCCACCACTGTGTGGCTAATGCTCCACTAATCCAGTACTTTCGATCGTACAGTATAGCGGCGGATTGATCTACAGCTCTGGCAATACTGTAGGCGTAACGGGAGGCGGTGGAAAAAGTATCGAGTACAGTACTGTATGTGTATGGAGACGCAACTACAGTAATTGTGTAAAAGGAAGAATGTACAGTACAATGTATAAACACCGTGCTTTTAAAATATATGAGCGTCTGAGTTCGCTAATGCATAATGGGAATGGAGGACTAGCAGAAGGCGGAGGAAAACACCGTGCTTTACAAATGCGAGCGTCCGAGTCCTCTAAGGCATAAACCAACAGCAATGGGGCGGGGGCCGGGCGCTGTTTGCAGTACTTTCACACATGAAATTGGAAATCTCTCATGAGGCGTCGTGGGCTAGGGGTGAAGGCTCCCACCTCCCTCACTGGGGGTCCAGGGTTCGAGACATGATGTGCTTTCTTTCTTTTTTTTTTTTTTTTCTGTAATAATGCACTGTATTATTTTATTTACATTGTAAGACAGTCAATGGAAGGATGCACACAGGTTTCACATAAATCAAAGTACATCTGCAGGAGCGATTCTTTACGCTAAATGCAACCTACAGTACGGTACTGTAAGTGAGCAAAATAGTACTACAGTGGGCGTTTGTGTATTGCACATGACCTGCATTCCCTCCCTGTCTACTGCATGATCTGTGCAGGCTCCCATGGGGGAAGGGCAACAGGCTAGCAGGAGGCGGAGGAAAACACCGTGCTTTACAAATGCGAGCGTCCGAGTCCTCTAAGGCATAAACCAACAGCAATGGGGCGAGGGCCGGGCGCTGTTTGCAGTACTTTCACACATGAAATTAGAAATCTCTCATGAGGCGTCGTGGGTTAGGGGTGAAGGCTCCCACCTCCCTCACTGGGGGTCCAGGGTTCGAGACATGATGTGCTTTCTTTCTTTTTTTTTTTTTTTTCTGTAATAATGCACTGTATTATTTTATTTACATTGTAAGACAGTCAATGGAAGGATGCACACAGGTTTCACATAAATCAAAGTACATCTGCAGGAGCGATTCTTTACGCTAAATGCACCCAAACAGCGTGAATGAAATGAGTGTATTCTGGCGCTACCAACTAAGCAAAACAGTACTGTAGATCTTCAGCGTTTGTGCATTGCACAGGACCTGAATTTCCTCCCTGTGCAGGCCCCCAGGGGGGAAGGGCGATGGGGGTAGGGGGGAGACGATGGAAAATACTGTGCCTTTGAAATGCAATTACATGAGCGTCCGAGTACACTACGGCATACTGTAAACCAACACCAATGGGAAGGAAGTGCCAACCTTATTTTTAATGTGTTCCCGTGACATTCACTTTAACATTTTTTTTTTCTCTCCAATACAGTACATCCAATGGAAGGATGCACACAGGTTTCACATAAATCAAAGTACATCTGCAGGAGCGATTCTTTACGCTAAATGCAACCTACAGTACGGTACTGTAAGTGAGCAAAATAGTACTACAGTGGGCGTTTGTGTATTGCACATGACCTGCATTCCCTCCCTGTCTACTGCATGATCTGTGCAGGCTCCCATGGGGGAAGGGCAACAGGCTAGCAGGAGGCGGAGGAAAACACCGTGCTTTACAAATGCGAGCGTCCGAGTCCTCTAAGGCATAAACCAACAGCAATGGGGCGAGGGCCGGGCGCTGTTTGCAGTACTTTCACACATGAAATTGGAAATCTCTCATGAGGCGTCGTGGGCTAGGGGTGAAGGCTCCCACCTCCCTCACTGGGGGTCCAGGGTTCGAGACATGATGTGCTTTCTTTCTTTTTTTTTTTTTTTTCTGTAATAATGCACTGTATTATTTTATTTACATTGTAAGACAGTCAATGGAAGGATGCACACAGGTTTCACATAAATCAAAGTACATCTGCAGGAGCGATTCTTTACGCTAAATGCACCCAAACAGCGTGAATGAAATGAGTGTATTCTGGCGCTACCAACTAAGCAAAACAGTACTGTAGATCTTCAGCGTTTGTGCATTGCACAGGACCTGAATTTCCTCCCTGTGCAGGCCCCCAGGGGGGAAGGGCGATGGGGGTAGGGGGGAGACGATGGAAAATACTGTGCCTTTGAAATGCAATTACATGAGCGTCCGAGTACACTACGGCATACTGTAAACCAACACCAATGGGAAGGAAGTGCCAACCTTATTTTTAATGTGTTCCCGTGACATTCACTTTAACATTTTTTTTTTTCTCTCCAATACAGTACATCCAATGGAAGGATGCACACAGGTTTCACATAAATCAAAGTACATCTGCAGGAGCGATTCTTTACGCTAAATGCAACCTACAGTACGGTACTGTAAGTGAGCAAAATAGTACTACAGTGGGCGTTTGTGTATTGCACATGACCTGCATTCCCTCCCTGTCTACTGCATGATCTGTGCAGGCTCCCATGGGGGAAGGGCAACAGGCTTGCAGGAGGCGGAGGAAAACACCGTGCTTTACAAATGCGAGCGTCCGAGTCCTCTAAGGCATAAACCAACAGCAATGGGGCGAGGGCCGGGCGCTGTTTGCAGTACTTTCACACATGAAATTGGAAATCTCTCATGAGGCGTCGTGGGTTAGGGGTGAAGGCTCCCACCTCCCTCACTGGGGGTCCAGGGTTCGAGACATGATGTGCTTTCTTTCTTTTTTTTTTTTTTTTCTGTAATAATGCACTGTATTATTTTATTTACATTGTAAGACAGTCAATGGAAGGATGCACACAGGTTTCACATAAATCAAAGTACATCTGCAGGAGCGATTCTTTACGCTAAATGCACCCAAACAGCGTGAATGAAATGAGTGTATTCTGGCGCTACCAACTAAGCAAAACAGTACTGTAGATCTTCAGCGTTTGTGCATTGCACAGGACCTGAATTTCCTCCCTGTGCAGGCCCCCAGGGGGGAAGGGCGATGGGGGTAGGGGGGAGACGATGGAAAATACTGTGCCTTTGAAATGCAATTACATGAGCGTCCGAGTACACTACGGCATACTGTAAACCAACACCAATGGGAAGGAAGTGCCAACCTTATTTTTAATGTGTTCCCGTGACATTCACTTTAACATTTTTTTTTTTCTCTCCAATACAGTACATCCAATGGAAGGATGCACACAGGTTTCACATAAATCAAAGTACATCTGCAGGAGCGATTCTTTACGCTAAATGCAACCTACAGTACGGTACTGTAAGTGAGCAAAATAGTACTACAGTGGGCGTTTGTGTATTGCACATGACCTGCATTCCCTCCCTGTCTACTGCATGATCTGGATCATGAAGGTCGGAGAAGATCCACACAGCAAGTCTGCCTACGAGGAAACAGATGTGCAAAGTGGGTAGCGGGCGGTGACTGAGACGCTCTTTTATTCACATTCAAAAGTACAGTATGCTCTGTGATTGGTGTAAGGATGAATGCGCCTATATTGGCACCAATCACAGCGGTAAGAATTCCTTTTGTGTGAATGTGAATAAAAGAGCGTCTCAGTCACCGCCCCGCTACCCACTTTGCAAAGCTGTTTCCTCGTAAGCAGACTTGCTGTGTGGATCTTCTCCGACCTTTCAGAAATCTCCTGATAATTTGCTCTCCGTTTCTGCCTTCGAAAACTTCTTCACAGGCCATACTGTTCCAGCTCATTGACACAGTTTCGTCATACAGTATTTGACCGGTAATTCTTTCATTTACGGTTTACAATTATTTATATACTGTACGTAAATGATGAATGTCCCTGTGCATTGCTCCATGGCCTGTACAACTTATCCCGGTGTATTTTAAAATGTATGCCATACTGTATCTCACTACATATCCGAGCGCTGCCACGTGCTGGGAGTTCACGGTCGGTGGCCATTTTGTCAGGTTGCTAAGCGATCCAGCTCGGTATACCGTAATGTGCATAGACCTCGCTTATCCCAATGTAATTGAGCTAGGGGATTGTGACGCTCCTTCAGCATTGCCCCCTGAACTGTGAAATGTATGCCATATTGTATCTCACTACATATCCGAGCGCTGCCACGTGCTGGGAGTTCACGGTCGGCGGCCATTTTGTCAGGTTGCTAAGCGATCCAGCTCGGTATACCGTAATGTGCATACAGTAGACCTCGCTTATCCCAGTGTAATTGAGCTAGGGGATTGTGACGCTCCTTCAGCATTGCCCCCTGAACTGTGAAATGTATGCCATATTGTATCTCACTCCATATCCGAGCGCTGCCACGTGCTGGGAGTTCACGGTCGGCGGCCATTTTGTCAGGTTGCTAAGCGATCCAGCTCGGTATACCGTAATGTGCATACAGTAGACCTCGCTTATCCCAGTGTAATTGAGCTAGGGGATTGTGACGCTCCTTCAGCATTGCCCCCTGAACTGTGAAATGTATGCCATATTGTATCTCACTACATATCCGAGCGCTGCCACGTGCTGGGAGTTCACGGTCGGTGGCCATTTTGTCAGGTTGCTAAGCGATCCAGCTCGGTATACCGTAATGTGCATAGACCTCGCTTATCCCAATGTAATTGAGCTAGGGGATTGTGACGCTCCTTCAGCATTGCCCCCTGAACTGTGAAATGTATGCCATATTGTATCTCACTCCATATCCGAGCGCTGCCACGTGCTGGGAGTTCACGGTCGGCGGCCATTTTGTCAGGTTGCTAAGCGATCCAGCTCGGTATACCGTAATGTGCATAGACCTCGCTTATCCCAATGTAATTGAGCTAGGGGATTGTGACGCTCCTTCAGCATTGCCCCCTGAACTGTGAAATGTATGCCATATTGTATCTCACTACATATCCGAGCGCTGCCACGTGCTGGGAGTTCACGGTCGGCGGCCATTTTGTCAGGTTGCTAAGCGATCCAGCTCGGTATACCGTAGTGTGCATAGACCTCGCTTATCCCAATGTAATTGAGCTAGGGGATTGTGACGCTCCTTCAGCATTGCCCCCTGAACTGTGAAATGTATGCCATACTGTATCTCACTACATATCCGAGCGCTGCCACGTGCTGGGGGTTCACGGTCGGTGGCCATTTTTAGTGTGCATAGAACTCGCTTATCCACATAGGCCCCTGTGTTTTTAACTACTATATTGAGATGCACATTTCTAGGCCTACAGTATTTAATATACAGTAAGCAGCATTGTTGTTAGGCAATAATTGAAGAATTTACATACAGTACTGACATGTACTGTATGTAATGCTTGTACATCATGTCAGTCGACCCTTATGCTGTACACTACTGTAAGTCTCACAGGGCCCATGCACTTCCAAGGAGGGTTATTTACTGTACTGTATCTGTTTCATACAGTCCATAACACTGAAGTTGTATTTTCAGTACTGTACAGTATACAATACTTAAATTTGAACATCAGGTACTGGATAGTAAACATGTACAGTATTAACTTCTATCATAAAACTCTTATGCATTTTCAGATGTGTAAATTTTAGACTACAGTATTCACAAATGTTTTCTCTCCATACAGGAATTATAGTTGGACAACATGCCAGTAACTATCAACAAAACGATGAGCAAGATAATCGCCAACATGAAAAAAGAAAATAAAACCATCAAAGAGATCCATGCATGGCTCAAGGAAAGTGGCATTATAGTCACTTTAGAAACGGTGCGCTATCATGCATTCGAGAGAACAACGCCCAGATTTGTATTTCCTACAAAATGCACATGGTACGTACTGTACACTACTGTAATGTTTAAATGACTTGCTTTATACCATAAACAATTTTTTTGAAATAAAATAAAAACTTCATCAATTGTAACTGTGATTGTGCTGTTCATGAATTCATATTTTTCATACTGTATTGTACTGTAGGAGAGTGCAACAAATTGTGGAGGAACTAACTCGTGAGGATGATGAGCGTACTGCTCTGCAAATAAAACGAATTCTCCATTCCAAGTATGACCTGGACATATCGGCCACCAGCATCAGAAGGATGCGACGGAAAATGGGATGGACCTTTGGCGCAACAAGGTAAAATACTGAAAGCAGTATAAACCATACAGTAAATGCACTGTTAATAATCCCTTGATACGTGATATAATAATGCCATAAATCATTATACAGAGTGTGTACTTTATACTATATACAGTATGTGTGTGTGTATATACTGTATATATTCTATCCCAAAAGAGATACCTACTGTATAGGCACTCAGAGACAGCAATGAAGCATTGCCGGCTTATTGTGATGATTACATACTGTATACTGTGTGTGTGTGTGTGTGTTTGTGTGTATGTACAGTATGTATATATATATATTACTCTGTATGTAACTTAATGTACTGTATGTACAGTTTAATGTATACAGTAGGTATATAATACAGTATACTGCACATACAGTCTACTGTATATACAGTAATCTGTAAATCTGTAATTTCATAACTGTATCTGATTTCATTATTTTTGGCTCTTCACAGGATATCTCCAATGATAAGAGATGTGAATAAAGAAAAGAGAGTGGAACAGGCACGGCGATGGATTGAGAGTGGTGAAACATTTGATGATGTCATTTTCACAGATGAATCGTCTGTTGCCCTTGAGCGGTTCTCCAGAATGTCATTCAGGAAACGTAACCATATCTCTTTAAAACCACGCCCAAAGCATCCATTGAAAATCCATGTATGGGGAGGCATATCACGATTAGGAGCTGGTCCCCTATTATTTTTCGAAGGTACAGTACTATACTTTATTCTGTGCCTGTGTTCTGTAAAAATACATGTTGTACTGTAGAGTACGTGTAACTGCACAATAAAAGGAGTTGCTTATTAATGAACAACATTTTTTGATTTCTGTAGGAATCATGGATAAGAAATATTTCCAAGAAACAATAGTAGAGAAATGTATGGTGCCATTTGTGAATAAATATTACCCAACTCACCATAGGATATTCCAAGACAATGATTCTAAACACTCCGCCTCAGCCAAATTTATGGAAGAGAAAGGTATGAATTGGGAACGCACACCACCAGAGTGAGTATTCTTTCAACAGTGTACAAGTAAAATTTTGGATAGCACTCTAGTACTGTAAAAAAAAATTTTGTTTAATAAACAGTACAATATTGTATGTTTAATTTTCTCTATTTACTGTAATGTAATTAATTTTTTCTATACGCTTTTTTTTTATTTTTATATAGATCACCAGACATGAACCCAATCGAATTAGTGTGGGCTCAATTGAAGAGGTACGTTAGGAGTGTTGCAAAGCCAACAACAAAACAGCAACTGGTGGATGGGATAAAGAAATTTTGGCTAGAAGTACTCACACCTGAACATTGTAATAATTATATAAATCACCTGTATAAAGTATTACCTGTTGTAGTTGAAAGAAATGGTCAAGCCACAAATATGTAGTTCTGTATTTTCTGTTTAAAATTTTAAATTGGTGCATTATTAAAAAAAATGATAAAATTGCCTTTGTCTGATTATTGCATAAACTAATGTAGAATATTATACAGTAGTAATGTTATTGATGTGTACTGTATGAACAGTTATTTTCAGTTTTATAAGTCCTGAATAAGAGTACTGTACATTTTGATCAGTGCAGTACATGGAATCGGATGTTGTAATACTTTATTTTTACATTAATATTGATGTTTTTCCAATAAATATTCAATTTTACAGTATGGTACGGTACAGTACATGAGGGTACCTGTACAGTATGATACGTCATTATGGGGGAGAAATACTGTATCCACTAAATGTACAGTAAAATGTTTTTTTCTTATTACAAACACACAAATGCATCTCAGATGGAAATATGCTATACACAGCAGACAGCTTATGGTGACAGAACTTCCCTACTGTATCCCCACCCATAGTCGTGGTATATTTTAGATTGCCTAATGAGACACTCCTGCAGCATTGCCAATGATTCATGTAAAACCTGTGTGCAAACAGTATCTGTATTGAATGCAAAGTACAGTAAGAGTACAGTATACAGTATTATCAGAGCCAAACCTGACCAACATGATGCCCTAGGCTAGATTTTGGCTGATGCCCTCTTGCACAGATGCTACGTAGTTCCGCCTCTAACCCTGCACCCCTTTCCCAGCACCATCACCCATTTTGGCGCTCCTACCCCCTATAATCTAAATAAGAACAATGTGCACATTTAGTGCCAGCCCAAAACAGTGTACAGTATGTTCTTGCTGGGAAGGGGCATGGTAACACAATAATACCCGAAGATGAAATGACACAACACAGTACTGCAACTTTATTCACATTATATCATGCAGTGGTGTCTCTTATTCTCATGACATCATATCATAGTACCACATTACTCCTAACAGTAATGCCCCTTATTCACATTACACCCCACCACATTCATCTTTATTTACATTAGACCACAGGTTCTCAAACTCAGTCCTCAGGACCCCACACAGTGCAGGTTTTGCAGGTCTCACAGAATCACAAGTGAAAAAATTAGCTCCACCTACTGTATGGACCTTCTAAAATGTGTCAGTTAGTAATGAATACATCTGTGCACTTGCTGGTTTACCTGCAAAACATGCACTGTGTGGGGTCCTGAGGACCAAGTTTGAGAACCACTGCATTAGACCATGCAGTAGTGCCCTTTCCTTATGTTACACCAGAAAATATTGTAGTACACCTTATACACATACAGTACAGTAATGCCACACATTAGTAATGCATTTCATATTTAAATTTTCTGATTTAATTTCATAGAGCCGCAGTCACTCACAGAATATAGGCATGTACTGTAGCATCTCATTTTATTCTGCAGAAGCTGATTATTCCCGTTTGGCTAGTTTGCCGCCTCTGTACAGTATATCACAATAGAAAAAAGTTATAGTGTCAGTGAAAAAAGCACCTCATGACAGATACTGTACACAAGCTCATGTCTAAATACTGTATACTGTAAGCAGTGACATTAAGGGGTACAGTACTGTATATGCAATTGCAGTCGAATTCCGGAAGGAATACGGAAAAAATGGACACGGGATCCCCCATCTTTTTAGAACCAGCACCGGGCTCTGCGCCTGGTCCTGGTGCAAAAAATAAGGGGGACAAAAAAAGCGTAGGGGTTCCCCATATTTTTTGAATCAGCACTGGGCTCCACTAGCTGGACAGATAATGCACAGCCGGGGGAGACTTTTATACCGGTCCCTGCGGCCATGGAATTAAATACCCAACTAGTCACACCTGGCCGGAGTACCCTGGAGGAGTGGGGGCCCCTTAAATCAAGGGGACCCCCCTCCAGCCACTCGATTATCTCTATCACCCCTGTGTATTGTAGCTAGGGGATTGTGACGCTCCTTCAGCATTGCCCCGTAGCCTGCAAAATCTGTGCTGTTATTTGCTCCATAGCTGAGTGCCTCCTAGGAGCTACTGTAGGAGTCACAGGCGGTAGCCATTTCAATTGAGTCTGCCCTGCTATAGAATTGTACAGGTATGTGTACATTACCGTACGGTGCATAGAACCTTTACAGTAGAAACTCTCCTGCAGCTTTGGCCTGCTTTACTGTATGTACTGTAAAACTTGTGTTTTGTCAGTTTGCTATGCGACCGAGCCCGGTGTAACGTACAGTACTGTAATGTGCATAGACCTCGCTTACAGTATCTCTGTGTATTTTGGCTAGGGGATTGTGACGCTCCTTCAGCATCGCCCCGTAGCCTGCACAGCTTATGCCATTTCTCATTCCATACCCAACTGCTGCCTGCCACGAGGTGGGGGTTCAGGAGGTGGGGGTTCATGGGTAGTGGTCGTTTTGACAGTGTGCTATGCGATTGAGTCCGGTGTACCGTAATACTGTATGCAATCCTACAGTAGCTTATCCCTCCCCTGTGTATTTTGGCTAGGGGATTGTGACGCTCCTTCAGCATTGCCCCATAACCTGCACAAGGGTTCAGGGGCGGCGGCCATTTTGCCAGTGTGCTACAGTATGTCATCGAGTCCGGTGTACCATAATATGCATACTGTGTATTTTAGCTAGGGGATTGTGACGCTCCTTCAGCATTGCCCCATAGTCTGTACAATCTGGACTATTACTTGCTCCGTAGCCTAGGGCCTCTGTGGGGCAAGGAGTCATAGGTGGTAGCCATTTCTATTCAGTCTGCCCAGCTACAGAATTGTATGTGTACTGTGTACGGAGCATAGTACCTTAACCTGCATAGAACCTGCACATTATGGTACACCGGACTCGATCGCATAGAACCGCTCATGCAGCTACTGTATGCCCTGGTTTACAGTATGTGAATAAAAAAAATAATAAAGTGTCTGAAAAAAACTACAGTAACATGCATTCGTACTTAAGGAATCGAACCCTGGACTCTGAGTATAGGAAGCGAAACACTTCACCACTTCGCCGCAGACAAATGTATAAATCCGTTGGTTTTGATTATGCTGTAATGGCTACGGGATTAGGACGACAACATACTGTAGAAAATTCCTAATCTTGAGAGGCAATAGTGAACTTGTAACACACATCCATTTGCGACAGTGTACACTACTGGTTTTACAGTACTGTGTTTTGTCTGCGGGACTTGGACGCTCACATACAGTATTCATAAAGTATTGTAGATGGATCATATACTGTATGCTGTACTACTGTATTTGCGTCGGTGTCGTACTGTATATACAGTACTGTATTAAATAATGCAGCGTAATGAGTACAGTATTTGCTGTATGCAGCGTAATGAGACGCCTTAGTAAAGTAGTCCTTATTATGTATGTCAGTATTGTATTTTACGGGAGACCACACGCATGCGCAGTGGTGATTGTAAAAAGCGACATCTGGTGGCTGATCGCAGGTATTACACGTAAAGGTAACGCCAAACGTCAAATGTCTGTCTCCGTGCGATTAGATAGCCTCTCTGTGGCTAGGCGCGCCTCGCTACGCCACAGTACGCTGCGTATGGTCGAACGGGACAACCGCCGCGGCCACTCAAGATAAAGGTGGCTACATCTGTATGTGAACACCTAAATATTTTCCCAGTACAGAATCCCCTAGTTTTTTTTCCATTTAGTATGTAGGTAGTATTCTTGTTCTTTATACCAAATTAAGTGCACTAATTTTCATTTGTCTATATTGAACTTCATTCTCCATTTTGCTGCCCATGTTTCCAAATTAAATAAGTAATTCTGAAGAAACTCGGCATCCTCCACCGAATTTATAACCTTTACAGATAACAAAGTTTGGTATCATCTGCAAAAATTGACACTGTGCTCTCTAGACCTACTTCTAGATCATTTATGAAAATATTGAACAATAGTGGTCCAAGTACAGACCTCTGTGGCACACCACTGACTACTTCAGTCCATTTTGAAAAAGTTCCATTTAGCACCACTCACTGCTCCCTTTTATCCAACCATTTACTAACCCAAGTGCATATTGTGCTCCCTAGTCCAAGTTGTTAAGTGTGACCACCTGACCTGGGACTCCCCTGTTGTATTTTAAACCGCTGGGTATTACCTTTGTGAATTGGCGGGAACTTGTGCCTACTGACAATATTCTGATGTATCTGGGGCATTAGGATCATTGCAGTTTTGCACCATCATTAAATCTGGTAGGCATAATACCAAAAGGGGGTGTTGATTGTATTTTGGATGGCTTATGTATACTGTATGTGTCATTTTTTTTATGTAAGACTGTTATTGTTTAATAAACATTTTTTTATTATACAGTTTAGCACTATTGAAAGTACATTTTCTTGTAACATGTTTATGAGAGCCTCCTCGCGATGTGGCACTACATAGAATAATACTTGTAATTGTGGTGCAATATAGTAACAATGCTTGAAATTGTTTTGAAGTACGTACTTACTATCAAGAGGGAATTTTTGTGTGGATCGAGGACTACGTGTTTTCTAGAAGAGCGCCAGAGCAGAAATTCATACTTTGTAATAATACTGATATCGCGGAAGAAGATTAAGACTGAGGGATGATTTTCTGAACTCATTCACCCTATTCTATATGTGTTTTAGAATTAAAAAGAAAAAGAGTAAATGAGGGATTAGGAAGAATATTTCCTTCAAATAAAATAATACAACAATCATGGATCCCTGATTTAGCAATGACCAGCTCAGACTATAGCACTGGCTGGTTATTTAATTTAGATGATGAAGCATAGTTTTTTCCCCCTATTCAGATAAGTATGCTATGTTTAAAACAACAGTCATCATCATTAAGTTGATTGCTCCAGGTCATATCTTTGTTTCATCTGCATCATGATACAGTTTATGCGATCACATACTTATATACTATTTTGAGGTTATTGTATCTTTTAATTAATGGCAAAAAAAATATGTTGTGCATTATTTTGCATTTATACAGCTCTTGCTGCATAGATTTTAAGGGGGAGATGTACTAATCCTTTAAAAGTGATACATTTCACGGTGATAAAGTACTAGCCAATCAGCTTGCAACTGCCATTTCACAGGCTGTGTTTGAAAAATGAGTTAGGAGCTGATTGGCTGGTACTTTATCATCATGAAATTTATCACTTTTCAAGGCTTAGTACATATCCCCCTAAATGTGAAATATCTTAATTTGATCAAAAAGAAATGTCATTTACAACTAAGTACCTTTTTAGAAAACGGAGGGAATGTAATAGGGTGTGAGAATCAGAAACTAACAGATTTTGGCAGAGTTCTCCTGTCTTTTTTAAAGTGGCAATCATTTGCATGGCAAAAGCAGGTCGATTTTGCCATGTAAATAATTGCCACTATAAAAAACACAGGGGAACTCTCACAAAATCTCTCACTCTATGGTTCTCACACGCTATTACAGTACATTCCACCCCACAATTAAATTTGGTCTTAAACAAATCTCACCCTGTGAAGTTCTCTGATTGAGAAATTAGAATTTCAGATAAATCACATATGCATGTGTGAAATACACAGACTTCAAAACCTAGATGGGTTTGCAGCTTTTAACCCAGCAAAAACTGCTTTTGTTTTGTATTGATTTATATCACACAGGTCTGCTTTGTTCAAATAAGGCAGCTTGTCAATGGCAAGATGAAGCAGTAATGACTTTGAAATGAAAGGGAATAGCCATGCTAATAACTTTACAGAAGAGGTGTTAGCTTGCATTCTTTAACCTTGGTAACCAAGCTTTATTGATATTTTACAAACACACTGCATTCATTTGAAGCTCTTAACATTTTAACACAAGTGAATAACTTTCTCACTCAAGCCATTGACTTTTAATAATATATGCATTTAAAGAGGCACTGGTAATTTGGATACCTAAATTGAGATTGAAAAAGTAAGTCTAAATAATTAAATTCTCTTAATATGGAAGTTGCCAGTTGAGACACCTATAATAGGTTTATATAAAAGCTACCCTACATAGTTAGAGTATTTAGTGTCACAACATTCAGGAAAATTATATTTAAATGTCAACTTTTATTTTATTTTTTTCTGTTCAAAGTTGATAACAGTTGACTGCAGAAAAATAATAGTCATCTTTCTTTCTTTCTTTCTTTCTTTCTTTCTTTCTTTCTTTCTTTCTTTCTTTCTTTCTTTCTTTCTTTCTTTCTTTCTTTCATTCTTTCTTTCTTTCTTTCTTTCTTTCTTTCTTTCTTTCTATATATATATATATATATATATATATATAGGCAGGTAATGCACTCCTAAAGCTAAATACAAATGATGCTGGTGCCTCCGTAAAACCAAGGTAATTACACAGAGAGGGGACGTGGCACTCACGGCAAACTGAGGAACTCACAGACTCATCAGTAATTGAAGTAACGTTTCAGTGGACACCCCACTGTCATCAGGCTTTTATTAATAATGAAGTAAAAAAGCATACCTTTATAGAACCCCCACGTGTGTTCTCACAGACAGTCTGGACCCGAACTTCCGGTCACAGAAACAGAAGTGATGTGATAGTGCCGTCAGCGCACTAAGACAGAGAAGAACCCGTCACCATGGAAACCATAATGCTACAGCACAATTACAAAGTAAACTTTTCCTTTTAGAACAGCAGCAATACATTGTTAACAAACAGTGATCAATGTCAAAACATCAAACGATACATAGTGGCAACAATATATCTCTAAGATTCTTACTGCTTCATGTAAATATATATCTTACAACCTTCTGGCAAAAAACAAACACTACTCAGTGTTAATATCATACAGCCACACCAGGACTAATCTCTATATATAGTGGGCAGCTTAAGTAATGATTAAAAAAAAAAATAATCATAATTACAAAAAGCATGCATAGGAAAACTGCTCGTTTAAGCCCTTAGGGTGAATTACATCAAGTCTCACTATCCACCTTGCTTCCATTTGCAATAATCTCAAAGCACGGTCACCCCCCCTGATGTTTTTGGGGATGTGATCAATCATCCTATACCGAATGCTGCTGATGGAATATATATAATAAAGTCCATAAGTATTTGGCACTCGGAGGCAACAAGTAGTGAAAAAGAGAAATTTCATCCACAAGTCAACGTTTCGGGGTTTCCCCTGTCATCAGGACAGCAAACAGCATACATAACAAACAATAATGCTTACCCCGCTAAATACCCCACCGAGACTGGTCACCGCCGCATCTCCCGCTCCGTGCAGCGTCCCCTCCGCCACGTCACTTCTGCACCTCGGGTTCCGGTGGTCGCTAGGCCCATTGTCTGGGAGACCACAGCATGTGTTCCACCCAGCTAATGGCGTGCGGTCCATGGTCACCAAGGGGCGGGTGCCGCAGGCATAGGGTAGCTGAAAGAATAACGGGGATACTGGCATGAGATCAATTAAAAACACATTAGCAAATATAAAAACATATGAACACATAAACATAAACAAACAGCTAAACATACTCATAGATGTAAATAGTGTTCATACCTGTATGTCTATGATAAGCTCAAAGTGCAATAAGTAGAATAAAGAGAATATATCCTAGTACACTGCATTCTAAGCAGGAAATAGAACTTCATTATCTAAACCACAGAGTTCCAATTGATTTTCTCATTTAAACCTGCCGGGCTTGTGGTACCTAACCTAGTAATCAATCGTGCTTCCTTAATTAATAACGTTTTAGCTCTGTCACCTCCACGTTGATAAATAGGCACATGGTCAATTATGAAATAGCGTAGCATTTCCAAAGCATGGTTGGCTTTTTTAAAATGTTTAGCGACCGGTTGGTCTACGCTTTTGCCTTCCAGAATTTACTTAATAGCTGAACTATGTGCTGCTATTCTTTCAGAGAATTTCCTGATAGTCTGCCCTACATAATAGAGTCCACATAGACAGACTATGATGTAAACAACATATGAGGTAGAGCAAGACAGAACAAACCTAATATCATATTTTTTTGGATTATGCGGATGTTTAAATGCCTTACAATTGAACACATAGTGACAAGTCGTGCATCCACTACATCGATAGCACCAGGTGGTTTAACATACACATTAGGGGTCCTAGGAATACCCATCCCCGAGATATCTGTTCTCACAGTTCTATCCCTAATGTTTTTACCCCGCTTAAAGGCTACCATAGGTGTAGCATGTCTAAATGAATTAAAATCTGGGTCAGATGATACTATCGGCCATAATGCTTTAGTTGCTCTCCTGATGATGGGGCTTGCTGTGGTATAATCAAGGGGCAACGGTATCTTATTCTCTCGTTTGTTGCTAACTGGATCTAATAAAGATTGTCTAGACATCGCTAGAACCTCAACTTTTTGTTTCCTCAAGGTGTCAACATCATACCCTCGATTGGGGAATTTAACAATCATATTGTCAAGCTCGCCAGACAGTGTTGTATGATCACTAGTGATGCGAGCCACCTGCATCATTTGAAAGTATGGAAGCCCCTTCTTTAGGGCTTCGGGGTGGTGACTAGAGGCCATAAGAATGGTATTATGATCAGTTGGTTTATGAAAAACCCCAGTCACAATCTTCCCATCAACTATACGTATGTCAACATCAAGGAAATGAGCTTGAGTCATGCTATAAGAGAATGCAAATTTGATAGTTGATTCTAAGTTGTTAATTTTATTCATTAGGCCTAAAAAGGCTTCCTGCCCACCTGACCACAGCAGGAAAACATCATCAATGTAACGACAGTACATCATTATATGTTCACAAATATTAGGATCAGTGAAAAACAATTTCCTTTCCTGCTCAAACATATAAATATTAGCTTACGATGGGGCCACTGGAGACTCCATCGCACACCCCCTTAATTGCACATAAAACTGGCTATCAAATAAAAAGTAATTTCTATTCAAAATAAGATCCAATAAATTGAGAAACAAATCATGATCAAATTCCAGGGGAGACAATTCAGTCTCCAGAAATTGCTTCATAGCTTGTATACCTCCCTGATGGGGAATCACGGTATAAAGAATACAGATATCTAAACAGCAAAGAAGAGTCCCATCTGGAATCTTATCAAATTGTTGTAATTTCTTCAGAAACGTAGTAGTGTCTTTCAAGAAAGTTGGTTGATGTAATAATAATGGTTGAAGGAGCAACCTCTGTTTGCAGAGACAGAAGCAAGACATGGTGAACTATTTTAGACACTCGTCTGGTAGCCCCTAGGTTAATTTTGATGGTGAGTTGCTCACTGTAGTGTGTCGGTTGGCATGCGCACAGTATCTATTCACCGGAGTCAGAGGTACTGGGCTGGGGGCATGACAGCAGCTTACATGGAACTGGTCCCACCCTCACAGTGATGGAAAACAGGGGTGAAGCTCGTGATAGTGGCACTCCTGTGAAGCCCCACCCACTTTTCTATAGATCATGCCCCCTTTTCAGCCGGGAGTCCCGACATACCATCTCCCGATGTTGCTGGGTATGCTATAGAGTGTAAGCTTGTCAGCAGGGTCTTCCTATCTGTATATGTCTGTCTGTTATTACCCGGTTTGTTCTATCACTTTTGTTTCCAATTATAAAGCACAACAGAATATGCTGCGCTCTAGAAGAAACTGTTAATACAGATGTAACCATGCTCATCTTCTAGTGATGTGTACACAACGTGGCATAGCTGGCGCATCTCGTGTGCGCGTGACTAGCAAGTACCAGTGTATATGCATGCACAGGTCCATAGAAATTAATGGTGCAATCACTGGCTGCAAATAGTCACAGCCTGGAGCACGATGCAGCATTCTGCATCACAGCAAAGCTGAACATGGCTAGATCTGTAACTTAATACAAAATAAATAAGTCATCTAATTACTCAGATGTGACCATGGAGATTTCAGCGCAACTGATCTGCAAAAAAGGAAAATAAAAATAAATGGTACTATAGCATTTTGGTAGAATTGAATATTGTTATGAAAACGTGCAATGACTATAATAAAACTGTCACAGGCAGAATTCCAGAGAATTACAATTTCAGCCATGTTATAATTACCATGTGTCCCTGTGGGAGAGAAGGAACTCCCAAAAATTTTCTAATACTCTGTCTTATACAGTACGTTCATGAATAAATAATCATCACAGCACAGTATGCGATCATTCATGTTTCTACTGTACTTATAAAATTGATCACAATGACAGTATGATCTAATTCAGTCAGTCTAATGACTGTCTAATGACTGTCTAATTCAGACAGTCATTGATCCATCAATGTTTTTCTGCAAAGGATGCAACATTGGAAACCTCATTGGAAACCTGTGTTTGGTATTATTGTACTGTATGTCAATTAATGAAATTCAGGTTTCAGCATCCAATACATATTTTTCTAATTGTAGTACAGTATTCAGCTAAGGTCATCCAGTCTCTACGGGATACACTGAATTTTTAGCTATGGGAGTGCAGTTTCCCTGCTTAGCTGTGAATCTGGCTCACATCTGTGCAGCTCCGCTCAGTGCTTTTATTTCTGCACTGAGCATCTGCTGCAGATCATACTGACAATCCCTCTTCCTTATTATTAGTGGACAGAGTGAAAACGGTGGGCAATAATTTTAAAGCAGGCAGCCAACTCTCTAATTATAAGAATTGCCACCTTGGGATAAACTGTTGAATACCCTGCATCTGATCAAACACCTACATGGCTACAGAGAACTCCTAGTGTGACTGGTGATCCTACACTGCAGCACAGTGGTGGTGTACCCACTGCTACTGTAGGAGGAGTGATCATCTCTGTCCTAGAAATCCTAAACCAGGAGACAAGACACAAGATAGCTCCCACCAGTGACAGCGCCTCAATCCTCATTGCAGCAAGCAGCGGTGCACCCTCTGCAGCTTCTATCTAGTGAATTGGGATCCGGGATACCTGCCTGAACCACCCACACAGAGTGACTGCTAATTCTGCCTTGCAATATCCTGCATCTGCTTCTGCAGAGTGAGTCTCAGCTGCGGAAGCCCAGTAATCCACTGTGGTCTCCTAACTTACTGAGAGCGCTTATCCATGCAGAAGGATCCCCTAGGCTACTACAGAAACTTTAGGGTGACCATTTAAACTTGAGCAAGATCACATTTCTTCCTTGAAGAGAATCTCACACATATGGTGCGTACTGGAAATACTGTTTAATAATGACTATTTTGTTTAGCAAGACAGACTTGCTCAATCGTCACATATTTGGACCCTACTGCAACCCTACCTCAAAACCTCGTATCTTAATACAATTATTTTTCTACAGTTTTCCTTATACTACAGCACTATCCAGCACCTTACCATCAGCTACTTAATAATATCATCACAACTTTTGCGAGCATAGAGCCTTGAATTCCATATTAGCTCTATTGGATGCATTGACACTCATTACACCCCCCGTTCTCTACATTGAGGGGGGCCTGGCCTAAATTCTCACTATGGGATATATTTACTAAGCTCCCGATTTTGACCAATTTGGTGTTTTTTCAAAGTGTCATCTCGGGAATTTACAAAACTCAAATCTCGGCAGTGATGAGGGCATTCGTATTTTTTTGGAAGTCAAAGAATAAAAATACGAATGAATACACCATCGGTCAAACGCGGCTGTTTAGGAATACAACTCAGTAATTTACTATGCATTCGTATTTGAAATCTCTACCGTGAAAGTGCATTAGCGGCCGTGAAAAAAAGCGAATAGTAAAAAAAAAGGCAGGAAATAAATAGACCTGCTTTTGAGAAGCGTGATTACATGTGTTTCAAAGTCTACATTAATCACACCTGCATTTTTGGTCCTTTAAAAGGGACCCAAGCACATTTTTCACAATTCTAACTCTGAAATGGCTGCTGCCGTGTGTAGTACTGATTTCTTGTTTGCTGTGGGATACCTGAGAGTGCTCCATCAGGCTACAATAAACCAGGGCCAGGAAACTGAACATGGTCAGCAGGTTGTCCAGGTTCCGCGGAGGCTGCGCAGGCCTCGTTTTTTTAGGGGGCGTTTAAACTTAAAAGCATTGGCCGATGACCAGGTCATACAGATGTTCAGGCTAAATTCAAACATCATTTTCCATCTGTATGACCTTGTCAAACTGGACCTAGACCCTGAGACAACACGCTCTCGCTCTGTCTCAGGCCTGGACAAACTCCTGGCTGTGTTGCACTTTATGGCTACTAGCAGCTTTCAGGCTGTGACTGGCGATGTAATTGGTATCTCACAGCCCACATTTTCTAAATATTTAAATCAGGTGAGTTAACACATACATACTCCTCTATGTCTAAGTTGTGCTTCTGTTATGTAATATAACACAGTATTATATTTTTTACAGGTCATGACACTCACCTTATATTTGTAATGTCCACTCAGGTTTTGGATGCTTTGTATCCACACATAGATGCCTCTATCTGCTTCCCTACCCAGGAGTCGCAGTGGCATGCAGTCAGGGTATCTTTCTATGAGCTTGCTGGCATGCCCAATGTGCTGGGTGCCATAGATTGCACACACGTTGAGCTGAGACCACCTAGGGGCAGGCAACACATTTATACCAGTAGACATCTGGCCCACTCCACTAATGTCCAGGTGGTTTGTGTTGCAAATCTAAAAATTATGAGTGTTGTTGCTGGTTACCCTGGCGGCTGCCATGACTCCTTCATCCTCAGTCAGTCATCCCTCTTTGAGAAATTTGAGGCCAGACAAATGCCTGATGGATGTCTGCTGGGTATGTTCCAAATTTGTTGTGTGTATGTGTGTTAACCTCAACATCGTCATTATGTTTTTAATTATTTACCTAAACCACATGTCCTAATGTTGGCTATATCTGTCTTTCAGGTGATGGGGGATATGGCTGCTTCTCTTGACTTCTTACTCCATTGTCCCAACCTGATTCCCCTGCTGAACACAATTACAATAATGCACATAAGTCCACGCGGAATGTGATAGAAAGATGTTTTGGTGTGCTGAAATCTAGGTTTCGGTGTCTGGATAAGTCTGCAGGGCTTTTGTTGTATAGTCGCTCAAAGGTGACTAGGATTGTGTTCTGCTGCTGTTTTCTTTATAACGTGTTTGTGTCAACATCTGCCACATGTTGAGGAGGAGGAGTATGATGTTGGTGATGAAGAAAACAGTCAGCAAGTAGAGGAGATAGAAACATCTGGCGACAGTGTGAGTACAGATGTAGGGTGGCAAGTAAGGCAAGAACTGAATCTGCGTCATTTAATCGGTGAGTCTTAATTTTTCTTAATCAACATTGGCTAACCCCAATCCTAAAATATATGTAGCTATGAATTCTGTTTGTAAGTGAATTCTGTTTGTAAGGCGTTATTGTTTGATATTAGGCATGTTGTTTACAGTTAGTAAATATAATTTTCGTCTTACACTGTCAGTCAATAGCAAATTAAACATTACACATATAGCGTTTGAGTAATTTATTACCTTAAACACTTGAATTTGGTTGGCCACAATTCTATAATCTTTAAATATTTTTGTAAATACTGTATATTTTGTTGCAGGCTTGCTCATTTCCTTGTTTTTTTTTTTTTTGCTGGCTGCAGAAGATTGTGATGGCACATTGGGCCGTGTTCTGCTGGATCATCTAACTGAGGAGGTAACTGGGGTCTGGCTAGGTGTGGTTGTCCCTGAGCTTGAGCTTTGTTGCTGGGATGCCAACACATTTATGTTTTGGCTCAGGTTGTTGAGGCTTGCTGTGAGTTGTGTGGTGCGGCTGTGTTGTTTGAGATGATTCTGGACAGGCTTTCGGTGATTAACTGATTGTTCTGAATGATTTGAATGAGGGCTTGTTGATGGCGGTGTTGTTCGTCCATTATGCGCTGAAAACTTGCTATCAGTTGGCTGTTGTCTGCTCTCATCTGCTCCATGGTATTGGCCACTCTGCCAAGTTGCACAATCAGTCTGCCTGAGTTTCTACTGAGTCTAGGTAGATGATGGGGCAGACTGGCAAGATATTGGCTGTGTGTGTTGAGACAGGCATAGTTTTGTGCCTGTTGTGTGGCCCAACTGGACCAAAACTCTGGTCCCATTTGTGGCTGGGGTGGTGTTGGGCTCAATTGGTGGGTGGGGGTTGTTTGGGGTGGTGGAGTTATTTCAGCCGGCGTGGTTGGCTGGTTATTATCAATTGCTTGCCGGTGGAGTGTAAACGTTTGCTGTAAGTCAGTTTCCTGCTGGGTATCCTGGGGCATGATGTCTGGATCTGTATGGGGTTGAAGACAGCCACAATTTAGTTACTGTTGGGCTTCTGGTTGGTTTCAGCTTTACGTCAACATGCATTACTTCTTAATATGCATGTTGTTAATTATAAATAGAGTGTGGGCTAAACTTAAAATATGATTGTACATTATTTTAGAAACATGTGGCTTCTTAGGTACCCTACTCATTACAACAATCTTTAAGGTAAATGTTGGACTATGAGCTTTACTTAATGGCCAAACACGTAGAACTGTAAAAATTCAAAATTCCACCATTGACATATTATGTTTAAAGATTCCTTTTGCCAAACAAACACAATACATTAAATGTGTTCAACAATACACTCATACATTTTTAAAGGCTGTCAGTCTTGCCCAGTAAACTTTTTAAATTATAGTGAAAAAACATATGTTAAAAAATATGGTTGGCAGAAGTGGGTACACCTATTTTGCACATATTGTTAAGTTGAGATGTGAACCACGAAATAATGCTTACCATGGGGTCAAATTACTAAAATGGAAGTTGGATTTAAGATGGGATGTTGTCCATAGCAACCAATCACATTGCAGGGATTATATTTGAGAAGGTGCTGTATTAATGTAACGTAGAATAGGATTGGTTGCTATGGGCAACATCACATCTTAAATAGAACTCCCATTTTAGTAACGTTACCCCCATGTGTTTGCTGGTGTGGATTAGTACAAGGATGAGTGTGTGCTTTTTGTCATGTTTTTTGTGTGTGCAAAAACACTGTGTAAAATGCATTATTTTGTTTAATGTTTACTCACCAGACAGCTGAGGGGATTGTGGTTCCTCGCTTTGTGGACTGGCCAAAATGGCTTCTGGTGGCTGAGCCAACACAGTGGAGATGCACCGTTGTGATGGTGAGGATGCGGGTGCAGTTACCGCCTCAAGACGGCGTCTCTTGCTACCCATCTTCTGGAGACTGGCAGACCCCTGTGAATGTCGTCTTAGTGGAGTGCGGTGCGATGATGAAGTTCCTATGGGATAAAATAGACATTATAATTCTGTCTTTCTATGTGTTTTCAGAATATGTGTATCCACAAAAATATTACCTGCATCACCAGCATCCGCATCTCTTGGCAATGTGGTTTGTGTCCTGGCTGTGCTGGTTCTCTTTCGTACTGTAGAAATATGAAGTTTGATCTTATGATCATTATATTGTGATTAGATATTTAATCAAAAACCTTATTGTGATGTGGACATATGAAGAACTTTATGAGAATTAAACAAATCTTTGGTTATGCTTTTCTGGCTGACTTCATTGGGTGTGTATACTTTAATTATGAACCAATTACACCAACCAGTCCATACCCTAAGGTGCAGAATTAACAATATTATACAACTACAAAACCAACCGTGGATGTTTAACACAACAAGAATATTAGTCTGTAACAAAATAATTTATTTCTGTCAAAAATAACTCAACAACCAAATATATTATTTAAAAAAAAAACCAATGATTCAGTGGCAATAATCACATCTTGCACACAAAGGTGGTCATTCCGTTTGCTCGGTAATTTTCTTCGCATCGCAGCGATTTTCCGCTAATTGCGCATGCGCAATGTTCGCACTGCGACTGCGCCAAGTAAATTTGCTAAGAAGTTTGGTATTTTACTTACGGCATTACGAGGTTTTTTCTTCGTTCTGGTGATCGTAATGTGATTGACAGGAAGTGGGTGTTTCTGGGCGGAAACTGGCCGTTTTATGGGAGTGTGTGAAAAAACGCTGCCGTTTCTGGGAAAAACGCGGGAGTGGCTGGAGAAACGGGGGAGTGTCTGGGCGAACGCTGGGTGTGTTTGTGACGTCAAACCAGGAACGAAACTGACTGAACTGATCGCAGTGGCAGAGTAAGTCCCGAGCTACTCAGAAACTGCAAAGAAATTTCTATTCGCAATTTTGAGAATCTTTCGTTCGCAATTTTGCTAAGCTAAGATTCACTCCCAGTAGGAGGCGGCTTAGCGTGTGCAATGCTGCTAAAAGCAGCTTGCGAGCGAACAACTCGGAATGAGGGCCAAAGGCCTATCCACAACAACATACATTAACCAAAAATACATTAACCAAAATGGAATAAACATTCATGAAAACACATGAGTCACACTTCATTTAAAGTCCCACCCAAAAATGCCAAAAAAATAAATAAAAAAACAACAACCCAGAACAGAATAAATTGATGCAGCTAAAGGGCCAGGACAACTGCTAACTTCACAATACAAAGGAAAAATACATAACTATTTATGTACAAAACTACATCACCAACACATTCGAACAATGAACCAACTTACAATCACAATTAGCTACAATGCATTTCAGACAACTAAGGACAAAGCACATATGTTAAAACAATATAAATATTGTACAACAAACTCACCATCCTGCCTTGGACGATCCGAATCCCGGACATTAGTCGCACCAACCACTTCTGGCGGAATAAGGGACCACACAGGCTCCTCCCACTCTCGATACGACACTCTGAAGGGATACCCACCGCCTGTTTGTCTGGCTGACTTTGCCTCCTTGGCCATCTTACCCTTGACACGGCGCTTGATGTCGTAGAATCACTTACGACAGTGTCCTCGGTCCTCCTCACCACACCCTCACTGTTAACTGCCGCTACTACCTTCCCCCATAGAACACTCTTCCTGTGTGAAGGAACCTTGGTGGCATCATGCCCAAACAGCTGACGATGATGTCTCATCAGCTCCCGCACCAATGCTACATTCTCTGCATAGCTGAACGTCACATTGCGCCCCGTCTTTGTAGTTGTGCGTCGCTAGAAAAATTAAGAGTTAAGCTGGAAAAAGCACAGAAAAGAACTGTGTGCTCTGAGATGGTATCACAAATCCCCAAGGAGAGTCCAAGTGTGTCGGCGATTGCGATGCCTGACCTTCACAACACTGGATGGGAAGAGGAGGCTTCTTCCACCATTTGCACGCCCCCTGCAAGTGCTGGAAGGAGCACCCACAGTCCAGTTCCTGATATTCAAATTAAAGATATCACAGTTGAAGTATACCAGGATGAGGATATGGGTGTTGCTGGTGCTGAGGAGGAAGTTGATGATGAGGATTCTGATGGTGATGTGGTTTGTTTAAGTCAAGCACCGGGGGAGACACCTGTTGTCCTTGGGATGAAGAAGCCCATTGTGATGCCTGGGCAAACTACCAAAAAAGCCACCTCTTCGGTGTGCAATTATTTCTCCACAAATCCAGACAACAGGTGTCAAGTCATCTGTTGCCTCTGTCAATCTGTAATAAGTAGGGGTAAGGATGTTAACCACCTAGGAACATCCTCCCTTATAAGTCACCTGCTGCGCATTCATCAGAAGTCACTATCAAGTTCAGAAACTTTGGGCAAGAGCATAAGCAGTCCACTGACACCTAAATCCCTTCTTCCTCCTGTACCCAAGCTCCTGCAAGCCACACCACTAACTCCCTCGACGTCAACTTCCTCCTCAGTCTGTAACGTCCGTAGTCCTGCGGGCCATGTCACTGTCAAGACTGATGAGTCCTCTCCTAACCGGGATTC
The DNA here is from genome assembly GCF_028390025.1 of Pseudophryne corroboree. Lineage (NCBI taxonomy): Eukaryota > Metazoa > Chordata > Amphibia > Anura > Myobatrachidae > Pseudophryne > Pseudophryne corroboree. The sequence goes on from NC_086444.1 coordinate 1,111,843,186, forward strand.
CTCTGTAGGATCCTTGAGTGATACGCCTGCTGTTGCTGCCGCTGCTGTTGTTGTTGCTGCTGGGAGTCAATCATCATCCCAGAGGGGAAGTCGGAAAACCACTTGTACTACATCCTGTAAGCAATTGACTGTCCAACAGTACTTTGTGAGGAAGATGAAATATGACAGCAGTCATCCTTTTGCAAAGCGGATAACTGAGGCCTTGACAGCTATGTTGGTGTTTGAGGTGCGTACGGTATCCACCATTAGTTCAGTGTCACTTAAAGATTTGATGGAGATAGTGTGTCCCCGGTATCAAATCCCTTCTAGGTTCCACTTCTCTAGGCAGGTGATACCGAGAATGTACACAGACGTCAGAAAAAGAGTCACTAGTGTCCTACAAAATGCAGATGTATCCAGTGTCCACTTAACCATGGACATGTGGACAAGTGGAACAGGGCAGACTAAGGACTTTATGACTGTAACAGCTTACTGGGTAGATGTATGGCCTCCCGCAGCATCACCAGTAGCAGCATCTTGCAAACGCCAACTCGTTCCTAGGCAGGCTACGCTATGTATCATCATTTTCCATAAGAGGCACACAGCTGACAACCTCTTACGGAAACTGAGGAACATCATCGCAGAATGGCTTACCACAAGTAGACTCTCCTGGGGATTTGTGATATCGGACAATGCCACCAATATTGTGCATGCATTACATCTGGGCAAATTCCAGCATGTCCCATGTTTTGCACATACAATGAATTTGGTGGTGCAGAATTTTTTTTTAAATGAGATGGGTGTGCAGGAGATGCTGTCGGTGGGCCGAAAAATTGTGGGCCTCTTTCGGCATTCTGCCACTGCATGCCGAAGACTGGAGTGCCAGCAAACACTCCTGAACCTGCCCCGCTATCAACTGAAGCAAGAGGTGGTAACGAGGTGGAATTCAACACTCTATATGCTTCAGAGGATGGAGAAGCAGCAAAAGGCCATTCAAGCCTATACATCCACCTATGATATAGGCAAAGGAGGGGTAATTCACCTGACTCAAGCACAGTGGAGAATGATTTCCATCTTGTGCAAGGTTCTGCAACCCTTCGAACTTGCCACAGGTGAAGTCAGTTCAGACACTGACAGCTTGAATCAGGTCATTCCCCTCATCAGGCTTTTGCAGAAGCAGCTGGATAAATTGAAGGAGGAGCTAAAACGGAGTGATTCCGCAAAGTATATGGGACTTGTGGATGGAGCCCTTCATTTGCTTTGCCAGGATTCCCGGGTGGTCAATCTGTTGAAATCAGAGCACTGCATTTTGGCCACCGTGCTCGATCCTAGGTTTAAAGCCTACGTTGTATCTCTCTTTCCAGCAGACACAAGTGTACAGAGGTGCAAAGACCTGCTGGTTAGTAAATTGTCAACTCAAGCGGAACGTGACCCATCAACAGCTCCTCTTTCAATTTCTCCCACCACTGGGGCTGCAAGGAAAGGGATAACATTTTCTAGCCCACCCGCTGGAGGTGACGCAGGGCAGTCAGGAGCAAAAACTTACATCTGGTCCGGACTGAAGGACCTGCCAACGATTACTGACATGTCTACTGTAACTGCATTTGACTCTGTCACAATTGAAAGAATGGTGGAGGATTATATGAGTGACAGCATCCAAGTAGACATGTCAGATAGTCTGTACGTATACTGGCAGGAAAGAGAGGCAATTTGGAGGACCTTGCACAAACTGACTTTATATTACCTAAGTTGTCCCCCCTCCAGTGTGTACTCCAAAAGAGTGTTTAGTGCAGCCGGTAACCTTGTCAGCGATAAGCGTAGGAGGTTACTTGCACTAAATGTGGAGAAGATGATGTTCATCAAAAGGAATTATAAAGTCCTCTGGGAAGACCTTTACCAACAATTGCCTCCAGAAAGTACGCAGGGACCTATGATGGTGGATTCCAGTGGGTACTAACTAATACTCAGTGAGGAGGGGGATGTACACAGTGAAAGGGGTGAGGAATTGGAGAATGATGATGAGGTGGACATCTTGCCTCTATAGAGCCAGTTTGTACAAGGAGAGATTGATTGCTTCTTTTTTGGCGGGGGTCCAAACAAACCAGTCATTTCAGCCACAGTCGTGTGGCAGACCCTGTCGCTGAAATGATTGGTTTGTTAAAGTGTGCATGTCCTGTTTATACAACATAAGAGTGGGTGGGAGGGCCCAAGGACAATTCCATCTTGCACCTCTTTTTCTTCTTTGCATCATGTGTTTTGGTCTTGAGGTGGAGGCACTGTTTAACAAAAATCAGATGCCAAAATTAAAAATGAACTTACTACTTATCCTTCATGACAATCCTACCTCAAGAACATAGTAAAGGAGAATTGTTGAGAATTTGAAGACACTCTCAGTAAACCACCAAGAGCAGATGCCAAGTGTGCATTAAAGGAAGATATGTTATTGCTCAGCTTCTATAAAATATATGCCACTATGAATAAATGCACCAAGTTGCTTCTACAGCTTATGGTATTTGTTGAGTGATTTAACTGTTTTGAATGGCTTCACAAAGTCTCCCTAGTCAACTTGGTGAAGACATCATCTTCACAGCTGCTATCTCCCAGGAGATTGAAGATAAAATCAGAGAGGAGTGACTTAACTTACCACTTATCCTCTGTGAAAACACTTTCTCAGTTACATGGTAAAGGGGTATTGCATAGAATATATACCACCAGCAGAAATATTACACAACAAGCCACAAATGCACTTTGGCCCATCTTCAGTATGGATAAAAAGTTATGAGGGCTAAGATCACAAACCCCCATGGCATGTTAGCACCGTGGTACAAACAGACATTTCTAAATACAGTATAAATGGGTGGCTCCTACGATGCTCTCCGTATGCAAAGCTGGTTCCTATAGATGCATAAATTGTGCAACATGCAATTATCTGGACATTGGGATTTCATTTAGACATACACATAGTGGATAATACATCCCCATAAAGCACTCTGTATCATGCATGAACACGTATGTTAATTCAAGGAACGTGCCAATAAACATCGATCAGCTATTGGTGCGGCGTTGATTTCGGGAAAAAGTGAACAACCAGTGGCACAGCACTTTGCCAATAGAAACCATAGTCTAGCAAGTCTCAAATATATGATCATTGATCATTTGCCAGAATTGTAGCACGGTGGTGACAGGAATGAAAGACTGTTAATCATGGAAGCAAGATGGATTATCTGGTTGTACACTGTGACCCCCAGGAGCCTGAATGAAAAAATATGTTGTAACAGTTTGGCATGAATTACGTCTTCTTTAATTAGTACTTGTGTGCTATTAACACTATGCATACACACCAGTTGCATTATTATTCCTTGGATGTCATAATGACATGAATAGGTTAAATGTTATAGTCATTCTACAGTATTTGTGATTATGCATGTGTAATATATGTCCTCTGCATCCTGCCTGGTGTTTGGGTTTTGACTGCCTAGCATTTACACACTGGTTTGCATTTGTGTTTTTAACCTCTTTTTAGTTTACATGTTGGTGTGCTTTTTTTTATAGATGTCTGTGAGTGGTCCAGCTGGGGGGACAGTGAGGACGGGGCCAGGAGCCAGGTGATGCGACTGCGTTCCGGGTTATCAAGGCAACTGCTACTGTTGCCATGACAGCGGTCTGACGTTCCCGTGGTGCACAGAATAGGTCCTACACATGCATTCTAAACACCTCACACCTCACAATATTGTTTTTATGCCAAAAGATTGCACCGAGGTGGCTGTATAACTAAGCTAAACGACACAAGTGTGCGGCACAAACACCTGGCCCATCTAGGAGTGGCACTGCAGTGTCAGACAGGATGGCACTTTTCAAAAACTAGGCCCCAAACAGCACATGATGCAAAGATGTAGAAGAGGTGCAATGAAGTAGCTGTATGACTAAGCCAAGCGACACAAACAATTGACCTATCTAGGAGTGGCACTGCAGTGGCAGACAGGAGGGCAGATATAAAAAAGGCCCCAAAAAGCATATAAAGCAAAGAAGAAAAAAAGGTGCACCGAGGTTGCTGTATGACTAAGCTATGCGACACAACCACCTGGCCCATCTAGTAGTGTCATGCAGTGACTGAATGTCGAGAGTGGGCCGCAATTGTTCGGTCCACTAACAGCATGTCCAGCACGACCCTGTCATTTTAAAAAAATTCTGCAATTGGTAGACTTTTACAACAGTACCCCAGGACTAATACAGCAGTGCCCCTGGACTCATACGGCAGTGTCAGACAGGATGGTACTTTTCAAAAACTAGGCCCCAAACAGTACCTCATGCAAAGATGTTGAAGAAGTGCAGTGAGGTAGCTGTATGACTAAGCCGAGTGACAAAAACAATTACCACTGGAATTATACGTCCAAATCACTGGAATTTTACGTCCAAATCATTGGAATTATATGTCCAAATCACTGGAATTGTGCTGCAAAATCACTGGAATTATATGTCCAAATCACTGGAATTATACGTCCATATCACTGGAATTATACGTCCATATCACTGGAATTATATGTCCAAATCACTGGAATTATACGTCCAAATCACTGGAATTATACGTCCAAATCACTGGAATTATACATCCAAATCACTGGAATTATACCGTGAAATCACTGGAATTAAATGGCAAAATCACTGGAATTAAATGGCAAAATCACTGGAATTATACGTCCAAATCACTGGAGTTATACTGCAAAATCACTGGAATTATACGTTAAAATCACTGAAATTAAATGGCAAAATGGAGGTTGAGGGCTTCCATCATCATGTGAAGCTGAACCACTAGTCATGAACATAGGCCAGGGCCTAAGCCATTCCTTGCCACTCCGTGTCATAAACGGCATATTGGCAAGTTTACTTTTCTCCTCAGATGATTTAAAATAGGATTTTAATTACCTTCCGGTAAATCATTTTCTCGTAGTCCGTAGAGGATGCTGGGGTCCACATTAGTACCATGGGGTATAGACGGATCCACTAGGAGCCACTGGCACTTTAAAAGTTTGAGAATGTGGGCTGTCTCCTCCCTCTATGCCCTTCCTACCAGACTCAGTCTAGAAACTGTGCCCGAGGAGACGGACAACTTTGAGAGAAGGATATTAGATAGTGTCGAGATTCACACCAGCTCACACATACAAGGCAAACCAAGCTAACCAGCTTGAAAACTCAGCAACGGCTGAACAATATTACTTAACCAAGTAACAAAACAGTACTTAACCAAGAAATAAGCAGTACTTAACTAAGTAACCACTGCAGGATCACAAAGTACTGGGTGGGTGCCCAGGAGCCTCTACGGACTACAAGAAAAGGATTTACCATTAGGTAATTAAAATCCTATTTTCTCTTACGTCCTAGAGGATGCTGGGGTCCACATTAGTACCATGGGGATGTACCAAAGCTCCCAGAATGGGAGGGAGAGCGCGGAGGCACCTGCAGAACTGATTGACCAAACTTCAGGTCCTCAGAGGCCAAAGTATCAAACTTGTAGAACTTTGCAAACGTGTACGACCTAGACCAAGTAGCCGCTCGGCAAAGCTGTAAAGCAGAGACCCCCCCAAGCAGCCGCCCAGGAAGAACCCACCTTACGAGTAGAGTGGGCCTTAACATATGTAGGACACGGCAATCCTGCCGTAGAATACGCATGCTGGATAGTGAACCTGATCCAGTGTGAGATTGTCTGCTTAGAAGCAGGACACCCAAGTTTCTTGGGATCATACAGGATAAACAGAGTCCAATTTTCTGTGACAAGCAGTCCTCTTCACATAGATTTTCAGAGCCCTTACAACATCCAAGTACTTTGATGAAATTGAGGAGTCAGTAGCCACTGGCACCACAATAGGTTGGTGGATATGAAATGCCGACACAACCTTCGTAAGAAACTGCTGACATGTCCAGAGCACAGCTCTATCTTCATGGAAGATCAGGTAGGGGCTCTAACCAGACAAAGCCCCCAACTCTGACACATGTCTAGCAGAAGCTAAGGCCAACAAAGTGACATCCTTTCACGTGAGAAACTTGACCTCAACCTCCGGTAAAGGTTCGAACCAATCCGATTGGAGGAACTGTAACACCATGTTAAGATCCCAGGGCGCCGTAGGTGGCACAAAGGGAGGCTGGATATGCAGAACCCCTTTCAAGAAAGTCTGAACCTCAGGGAGGGAAGTCAATTGTTTCTGGAAGAAAATGGATATGGCCAAAATCTGGACCTTAATGTATCCCAACCTCAGGCCCATATAAACACCTGCTTGTAGGAAGAGGAGAAACCGTCCCAGTTGAAACTCCACCATAGGAAACTTCTTGGACTCACACCAAGATACATATTTTTTCCAAATACGATGGTAATGTTTAGAAGTTAATCCTTTCCTAGCCTGTATCAGGGTAGGAATAACTTTGTTCGGAATGCCCTTCTGAGCTAATATCTGGCGTTCAACCTCCATGCCGTCAAACGTAGCTGCGGTAAGTCTTGATAAGCGAACAGCCCCTGCTGCAGCAGGTCCTCCTGAAGAGGAAGAGGCCTCGGCTCTTCCAGCAGTAGATCCAGAAGATCCGCGTTCTAAGCCCTTTTTGACCAGTCGGGAGCAATGAGGATTGCCTGAACTCTTGTTCTCCTTATGAGTTTTAGAACTCTTAGAATGAGTGGAAGCGGAGGAAACACATACACTGACTGGAACACCCACGGAGTCACTAGGGTGTCCACTGCCACGGCTTGCAGGTCCCTTGACCTGGAACAATACCTCTGAAGCTTCTTGTTGAGACAAGAGGCCTTCATGTCTATTTGAGGCACACCCCAATGATCTGTTACCTCCTTAAACACCTCCGGATGGAGTCCCCACTCTCTTGGATGGAGATCGTGTCTGCTAAGGAAGTCTGCTTCGAAGTTGTCTACTCCTGGAATGAAGATTGCAGACAGCGCCACCGCGTGTTTTTCTACCCAGAGGATGATTCTTGTTACCTCTGATATTGCAGCTCTGCTCTTCGTTCCTCCCTGTCGGTTTATGTAGGCCACCGTCATTACATTGTCCGACTGCACTTGAATGGCACGACCTCGCAGAAGATGAGCCGCTTGGAGAAGACTAGGATGTTTATTTGAAGACTGGATTCCAGGCTTGACTACCTTCCTTGGAAGGTTTCCCCCTGAGTGATTGCGCCCCAGCCCCGGAGACTTGCATCCGTGGTAAGAAGGACCCAGTCCTGAATCCCGAACCTGCGGCCCTCCAGAAGGTGAGGCATTTGCAGTCAACAGAGGAGTGAAATCATGGCTTTCGGTGACAGAAGTATCCTCTGGTGCATGTGTAGGTGAGAACCCGACCATTTGTCTAGGAGATCCAGTTGGAAGGACTGAGCAAGAAACCTTCGTACTATTGAGCCTCATAAGAGGCAACCATCTTTCACAGAAGGCGGATCCACTGATGAAACGATACCCGGGTTGGATTTAGGACATCCCGGACCATTGTTCGAATCACCAACACTTTCTCCTCTGGCAGAAACACCCTCTGTACTTCCATGTCGAGGATCATCCCCAGAAAAGACAATCTCCTTGTCGGCTCCAAATGTGACTTTGGAAGGTTAAGGATTCAACTGTGTTCCCTGAGCAGATGAGTCATGAGAACAATTGACTGCAACAACGTCTCCCGGGATTATGCCTTTATCAGCAGATCGTCCAGATATGGGATTATGTTCACCCCCTGTCTGCGGAGCAGAACCAACATCTTGGCCATCACTTTGGTGAACACCCTCGGTGCTGTGAAGAGGCTGAAGGGCAGTGCCTGAAATTGATAGTGACTGTCTAACAGTGCAAATCTGAGATAAGCCAAGTTTGGCAGCCAAATCGGAATGTGGAGGTACGCAGCCTTGATATCCAGGGATACCAGGAATTCTCCCTACTCTAGAACTGAAATCACTGCTCTGAGAGACTCCATTTAGAATTTGAACACCCTCAGGAAAGGGTTCAACGGTTTCAAGTTCAAAATTGGTCTGACCGAACCATCCGGTTTTGGTACCACGAAAAGGTTTGAATAATAACCCTTGTTTTGCATATGAAGTGGAACTGGGACAATGACCTGTGACTTTTCCAATTTTAGGATGGCTTCCGTAGGATAGCCCTGTCAGCAAAGCTGGCTAGCCTGATTTGAAGAATCCGTGAGGCTGGAGTTTTTGAAACTCCAGTCTGTAACCCTGGGACACAATATCCTGTACCCAGGGGTCCAGGCCGGACGACACCCAGATGTATCTGAAATGTCTGAGTCTCGCACCCACCAGCCCGTCCTCCAGGCGGTGCAGTCCACCATCATGCTGAGGATTTTGAAGAGCCAGAAGCAGGTTTCTGGCCCTGGGAGCCTGCAGGTGCAGACTTTTTGGATTTTGCACGACCATCTCTAAAGAAAGTGGTAGGAGGCTTGGACTTTTTTGCTCTAGTGGTCTGAAAGGACTGCGACACAGCTGAAGAAAATGGTTTCTTCGTAGAAGGTGTAGCAGAGGGAAGGAAAGGTGACTTACCCGCGGTTGCCGTGGAAATACACGCATCCAATGCTTCCACAAAAAGAGCCTGACCTTTGTAGGGTAGGTTCTCCACACATCACCTGGATTCTACATCTGCAGACCATTGGCATAGCCAGAGTCCCCAGCAAGCTGAGACCAACATGGAAGATATCCGTGCAGTCAGCATACCCAGGTCCTTCATGTATTCCACCATGAACCCCGCAGAATCCTGTATGTTACGTAGACACAATTCAGTGTCACTTCTATCCATTGTATCCAAATCCTATAGTAAGGTGCCTGACCACTTTACTATGGCTTTAGAAATCCATTCATAGGCAATACTGGGTCTTAACGCCACTCCTGATGCAGTGTATATGGTTTTGAGCGTAATGTCAATTTTACGATCAGCCGGTTCTTTTAAAGCTGTAGATCCAGGGACAGGTAAAACCACCTTTTTAGACAGTCTGGAGACAGATGCGTCAACTATGGGTGGGTTTTCCCATTTTTTCCTATCCACCTCACGAAAGGGAAAACCAAACAGAACCCTTTTTTGGGATCTGGAATTTTTTATCCAGGTTTTTCCAGGATTTTTCAAATATAGCGTTTAATTCTTTTGATGCAGGGAAGGTTAGCGAGGCTTTCTTATTGTCAGTGAAGTAAACCTTATCAACCTGCTCAGGTGGTGTGTCATTAATGTATAACACATCTCTAATGGCCTCAATCATGAGCTGCACCCCCTTAGCAAGGGATGCCGCTCCACTTAACACATCCCCATCCCCATAGACTACACAGACTTTACACAGCCCCCCCCCCCCTTCTACAACCCCCTGGTACCGCACAGGATAGCTGGAGTTGCTTGTGGGGACAGCTCTCCCTGTCAGCATCTGTGTACAGGAACTGCAGGCAGGAAAATGACACTGAACGCTGCTGGGTCCGCTTTAAGGAGAAGCTCCGCCCCCCAAATATGGCGCTGCTTCCCGCTCTTCATTTTATTATACTGGCCTGAGGATGTCTGCTGGCAGTGATCCGGGGACCCTGACAGGCTTGCTGGCAAGTGTAGGGTGTAGGCGCTGGCTCAGGGCACCCCTCACAGTGCCACACTATGTACCGATGAGCCTCGGAGCTCCCTACCCTGTTGCTGCCATCTTCACACCGGCTCCCCGCTTGCCTGGGGGCCAGTGACTCACTCACCACTGAAGTCTTTTGGCTCTGTAAGGGGGAGGCGGCATGCTGCAGGAGTGAGCGGTCGCCTGGGGCGGCTAACGATCATCACCCTCAGGGGCTCAGTGTCCTGTCAGCAGAGATAGTGGCTCAGACCCCGCAGGGTGGACACTACTCCCCCCCCCCCCCCTTAGTTCCACGAAGCAGGGAGGCAGCCTCCCTGTGCTTAAATAACTCTTAGGAAAAAAATAAAACTAAAGAAGCTCTAGGAGCTTCCCTAGCTGTGACCAGCTCCTCCGGGCACATTTTCTAAACTGAGTCTGGTAAGAGGGGCATAGAGGGAGGAGCCAGCCCACACTCTCAAACTCTTAAAGTGCCAGTGGCTCCTAGCTGACCCGTCTATTACCCATGGTACTAATGCATCCTCTAGGACATAAGAGAAATTTCTTTTTTGGGGTATTTTTACTGAACTTTGGCTTTTTGGATTTTACATGCCCTCTACTATCATATTGGGCATTGTCCTTGGCAGACGATGATGGCATTTCATCATCTATGTCATGGCTAGTGGCAGCGGCTTCAGCACTAGGAGGAAGGGGTTCTTGATCCTTCCCTATTTTATCCTCCACATTTTTGTTCACCATTATTTTTCTGGAGTTATATAACACAATACGCGGCACAGGAATGACTGACGTCTGATGCACAGGACACTACCACTGGTCTGAGGCAGGGCAACATAGCAATACTGTAAGTGACTTGTTGTTATCATTATCATTTATTATTATATGGCAGCAGTGGACATATGACTGCAGAGTATACCACTGTGACTGCCTGGTCACTGGAATGACTGATGGCTGATGCCCACAGGACACTACCACTGGTCAGATGCAGGACAACACAGCAACACTTTAAGGGACGTGTTGTTGTTGTTGTTATTATTTTTATTGCACGGCAGTAGTGGACATATGCCTGATCACTGGAATGACTGATGGCTGATACACAGGACACTACCACTGGTCTGATGCAGCACAATACACCACCACTGAACTGATGCAGCACAACACAGCAGCAATGGACATATGGCAGCAAGATGACACAACCACAGTGACTGCCTGGTCACTGGAATGACTGATGGCTGATGCACAGGACACTACCACTGGACTGATGCAGCACAATACACCGCCACTGAACTGATGCAGCACAACACAGCAGCAATGGACATATGGCAGCAAGAGGACACATCCACAGTGACTGCCTGGTCACTGGAATAACTGATGGCTAATGTATAGGACACTACCACTGGACTGATGCAGCACAATCCACCACCACTGAACTGATGCAGCACAACACAGCAGCAATGGACATATGGCAGCAAGATGACACAACCACAGTGACTGCCTGGTCACTGGAATGACTGATGGCTGATGCACAGGATACTACCACTGGACTGATGCAGCACAATACACCGCCACTGAACTGATGCAGCACAACACAGCAGCAATGGACATATGGCAGCAAGAGGACACAACCACTGTGACTGGACAAATACAGCACAAGACACGGACACTGAGAGAACGGAGACATGTCTTCTCTGTACACTCTCCAATGCCGGAGTGAAAATGGCGGCGACGCGCGGCTCCTTATATGGAATCCAAACCTTGCAAGAATCTGACAGCGGGATGATGATGTTTTGCCTCGTTCTGGTTTCTGAGTCGGGCAGGAAAACCCAAGCCTGGCTCGGAACCGGACTCGAATGGTGAAGTTCGGTAGGGTGTGGTTCTCTGAGAACCAAACCGCTAATCTCTAATAAAAATGATTTGAATAATTCAAAGAAGATATTTCAAACAAATTCTTTGTATTTTTCATATACTTTATACAGTCAAAACTCTGGCACAAATGTTAGTATGACAGGAAAGGCTCTGCCTCACCTACCTCACCCCACCGCACGTCACTGGTATACTAAGATTCTGCTTTGTTCCTGTGAAACCACTGTCCTGGCAGTATTTCTGAAACCAACTGATTAAAGTGCTCACTTTATTTAAGCATGGGATGGTATGATATCTATAAGATTTTTTTTAAACTAATATGAAATAAAAAAAGCTCTCTGTTTATCAATAGCATAGAAACAAAATAAAAGGCATAAAACACTGTCTAATCAAATGTAATTCTTGGCTTCTCAGCTACAACATATTAAGGATTGAACCACAAGACCACTGGTTATTTATTATTTATTAACAGTTATTTATATAGCACATACATAGTCTGCAGTGCTTTGCAGAGAATACTTCAGCCATTCACACCAGTCCCTGCCCCAGTAGGGTTTGGGGGGGGGGGTCCCCACTCCCCCAGGGAACCCCAGCCAGGGGTGACTAGATGGGGGGTACTGTCACAGCTGCAAGGACCTATATAAATGTGTCCCTCGGTTATGGCATTATCTTCTTGACTAGTAGAGCCTGGTGCTGGTTTCAAAAATATGGGGGACCCCTACTCAGTTTTCCCATGGTATTTTAACAACCAGGACTCAAAGAGCCCTGGGCTGGTTATATTCAGGATTGGAGACCCCACGTCATTTTTTACATTTATTATAACTAGTTAAATACTGTCCACATTTAAGCTCTGCACAGATCTCACGGATCGGGTCGGGCTTCATTGTGTCATATCCGACAGTGTTTTGCTAATCTCTCCTGTAAAAACACTGCCTGACATCGACATTGGTAAACTCAAATTGAAAAAGCACAGTACTTTAGTTAATTACCATTTTGTTTTTCAAAAAGTGGCAATCTCAAACGGCCGAGTTCAGACAAAATTAATCTTGGATTGAACTGGCTCTATCACGAATGTTAGTAAATTTACCCCAAAGAAAGAGTATATATTTATGAGAATAATAATACAAGTAGTATAATACATTGTTTCCACATTAGTGGTTAATATATTTTTATTATTTTATTTTTATTGTTATCTGATTCTACTGTATATGCCTTATACTGTATATATTTTTGATATTTGTTGTGCCAATTAATTAAGATTACATATATTTGTATTTGTGATATTTCTGATTTTTCAAATTAAAGTTTTTCGGCTAGGAGCACAGGTTTTCAATTTCAATACATTTTTCATACAGTTGAATTATCAAAGGGCTTTGTGTGAGACCACTTTATTTAAGTGCGCTTAAACCAATTCTATATTTAATAAATGAGCAATTCCACCGGTAAACAAAATCACCTTTTTATAGATTAAGATACATAGAAGTGCAAATCAAAAATAATAACTACAGTCTAAAAAAGTAGTACATTCATGAATTGTATCCATCACTGAGCCTCTGGAACCAGAAATATTTTGAAATTATTGACAATAATATAAAACACTCTTGTCCAGGATTATTTAAATATTACTCAGCACCAAAGGCGTATTTATGGGTCAGGCCGCCCTAGGCACAATAATATTGGCCGCCCACACCTCTCCATTATTCATAACTACAGTCAGTCTCCATGGTCACGGTGAGGGGGGGTTTGGCACCACTGGGGGGAGGTTATGTTTAGGCACTAAGGGGGCAGGGTTAGGGTTAGTCTTTGGGTCAGGAGGGGTTAGGTTTAGGCATCACTGGGGGGAAGTTAGGGTCAGACACTAAGGGCAGTGGGTTAGAGTTAGGGGGTAGGGGAGAGGAGGGAGCAGTCTTACCTGTTAGGATTTCAACTATCGAGATGCTGGCATCAGTATTCTGATCGCCAGTATCCTGTCTGCCGGGAATTCATACTGAACCCCAGGCACCTGATAGTGGGCACAGGATATATGTAGTGGGCATGGGGCAGTAATGATATTAGATAGCTATGATGGCCCAGGGTGTATGGAGTGGGCATGGAACAGTGAGGGCATTAGAAAGCTATGAATGGGTAGGATGTAAAGAGTGGACATGGCACAATGAGGGCTTTAGATAACTATGAGGGGGCAGGATGTATGTAGTGGGCATGGAACAGTGAGGGCATTAGATAGCTATGAGTGGGCAGGATGTACAGAGTGGGCATGGAGCAGTGAGGGCATTAGATAGCTATAAGAGTGCTGGACATATGGATTGGACCTGGGACAGTGAGGGTATTCGCTATGAGGGGACAGGACTTATAGAGTGGGCATGGGACAGTGAGGGCATTACATAGCTACAGTATAAGGGGACAGGATTTATAAACTGGGCATGGGACAGTGTAAGTTGTTCTGGGGATCTCCACTACTCTCATTCTCTGTTTGATGCAGCACTTACAGGATTTACTGTTGGTTCTGCTTGAGTCCACACTGCTCTGTTCACTTCTCCCCTCTGTGAAAATCATGGGGCAGTGCCAGCTCCTCTTCACAGTGCCTCTGTATGGGAAAAAGAGCTTCTTTGCAGTAGGCTGAGCTTCACATTGGGAGGTGGGGCTGTTTGATGGGAGCATGGCATTCCAGACATAGGCAGAGTTATTCGGAGTCTGGTACTCACAATTACAGGCCAGGGGGTATCAGGGGTATTGGCTGTGGGGGCTGCAAACTGCCGGTGCTGGGAGACTGCCAGAAGATGCTGAACAGCTGCTCTGTTTACATGTGTATTCAAAAGAAGCAGCCATGAGCATCCTATGTCTTTATCCCAAGGGCTCAAATCACACCAGCAGTTGCGGGCATCCTCCTAACCGCTCAGCAACAGGGTGACCTAAATTAACTTGGAAGTTTCAGAAACTTTATACCAGTGCTCCTGCACCTCCAGCCAGCTGCCCTTCTGTGCCCAAGTGCCTTGCACCACTACAGAAATTCCAGCCACCACCTGCCGCAACTCCCCCACCCGTGACCCAATCAGCCGCTTCTCTGATGGGGGGAGGATTGCCGTGCTACCCCCAGCAGGTCCCGCCCCTAGGCATTTGCCTCACGTGCCTAGTAGGAAATCCGGAACTGCTCAGCACATGGTTCATTATAGCCTGTGTAATCATTGAATGAGATCTGCTGCAAATGGTGGCACTTCCTCTTTATATCTACTTCATAATCAAAGGACCAACCTACAGATGTGTCCTCCTACATTATTTGGATCTAGTTGAGAGAATGGAGCTAACTGATGCTGGACTGCTTGTTGTTATTTTTTAGCAAAAGTTTCTGATGTTGACAAAAACTTTTTATGCACTCGCTGCAAATAACAGGGAGGAGGTTCCTACATGGTTAACACCCCTACCTCTACTTACTATGGTTTACAAATGCTACAGATGTCTTAACAATTGTTGTCAAGATTTGGGAAAAACAGTTCCACACATAAGAGCTTGATTTTTTGGTCCTAAGCCCAGGCATGACAATGTCCTTCTTCTTACCTTGGGCAATAGCAGCTTCCACTGGTGCCTGACTTACATAAACAACATCTCATCATCAACAGCCTCAATAGCGCTGGAATCAGCTACACAAATATCCCCCTTTTCCTGTTGCACTTCCATGGTAGCATCCTCAATTACAGCATGTTGACTTGTACTGTTCATCTCCACATTTGCAGAGGTTGAAGAAATGGTGGAAGGAGGCATCTTTACGAGTGCAAGATCAGAAAGGTCAGGCTCACACATAGTACTCATAGACACAAACTCTCCTTATGGCTTTGTGATGTTTCTGAACACACTGGTTTTCTACTGCCTTAGTGATTTTCATTTATTTATAACTCTTCTACACCCTGAGTGAGAAGGGCTTACATCATCATGAGATGCAGAAGAAGATGTCTTACTAACAGTTGCAGTACCACCACTGATAAATAAAGGGCAAGGCCTGAGTCTTTCCTTGCCACTTCGTGTGGTGAATATCATGTCAACTTTATGTTTATCTGCACTAAACTTTCCCTTTATTTGAGGTACTGTATTTATGTTTTCTTTATCACAATAACATATTTTTATTATTTTACATGCTCTGACTTTAACCCTGTGAGCCCTTAGGCATCAGCATCAGTGGATGATGTTCAAGGACTAGTATCATCATGACTGGTGGCAGCAGCTGCAGCGCTAATATTTGGCTGCTGCTCCTGCTCTTCTTTCAACTGAATGTTTTCCATATCAACAAACACATAAGTAGTTCATACAATAGAACAATATATATATTTTTTGGTTTTCACAAATAACCACTTATATGGATGGGTACAAATGCAGTGGGGTACAGCACACACAACAATTTGTACCAAAAATGCTTTGAAAACCATGTGCACTGCAGGGAGCCGGCAGATATAATATGTGCAAAGATGGTTAGATTTGGGTGCGGTGTGTTCAAACTGAAATCTAAATTGCAGTGTAAAAATAAAGCAGCCAGTATTTACCCTGCACAGAAACAATATAACCCACCCAAATCTAACTCTCTCTGCACATGTTATATCTGCCCACCTCCTGTAGTGCACATGGTTTTGTCCAAATGCTAACAAATTTGCTGCTGCTATCAGGTCTGAATTAGGCCCTAAGACACATTTTGGGGTAAAACGATGAGAAAAAGATGCATAACATTAGCAGAGTTCCACGGGACTCACTAACAATGGGTGTCTCATGTCACTTGGCGTATTGATGCTAGTTGTATGAAGACAAATGTAATTTGGTTCTGTAACAAAAAATATGGTGATTTCCATTACCAGAAATTACAGCCTGGGGAAATGTTAAAACCATCTTCCTTTAAAATGAGCTTGTACTGTATTTAGAAACTTTTTCTATAAAACTTTTGAGGTAATTTTGAGATAATATCTCAAAATCTGAATCAATAATCAAACTATTTTATTGTTAACTGAAACATCCTTAGTGTTTTACGTTTTAATTTAACCATATAATGCAGAGAGATTCATGGCTGTTAAATTGCCTTATTTCCATTGTTTGATTGCAGGTCTTCCTCTGGGCTGCACCTACTCTGTGGAATGTCCTCCCACATACAATAAGACTTTCCTCTAGTCTTCAAACCTTTAAGTGTTCCCTGAAAACTCACCTCTTCGGGCAAGCTTTTCAAATTCCAGAACTGCCCATATAACCTTCATAAATATTCATATCTAATTACATCCCCCCTGTACAGTCCATACATCCCAACATGCAGTGTTTTCTTTTTCTTTACTTTGACATCCTCCTGACCTCTGGTCAGCATTGCTGTGTGACTATAGCATACAGCCCACCAAGATACTCTGCATTCTGGCTGAACCATTATACAATAGATAGCACCTATCCTTGTGTATCAATGCCTATTTCCCTATAGATTGCAATCTTGTGAGCAGGGCCTTCCTACCTCTATGACTGTCTGTTATATTACCCAGTTTTGTGTTATCACTGTTGTTCCAATTGTAAAGCGCAATGGAATATGTTGCACTCTGTAAGAAACTGTTAATAAATAAATATTATGTGATAATTTAATCAAACACATATACTGTATGTTCATTGCTGTACATGCAAATAAATGAAAGCCTGCCATTGTATTGTTTTCATTCAGTGAACACTAATAGATTAAAGAAACCTGTTGTGAAGTACTAGATCACAAATCCAAATAATTTTCTTCTATTAGCATTGCAAAATAGGGTACTTCAACTGATTAATAATGCCAAAATCTTGTACCTGTATTGACTTTTATATTTTAGGTGCTATGTCCATATTTTCATGGAATTGTCCAAATTTTTAGGAATAAATTTGAAATCTGCAAAAATATATGTTGATTAACAAGCTTTGCTGAGCAATAACAGGTGTTTAGAGTGCTTGAGGGTAGGAAAGCGTTATCAGAATATGGGCTAATCTTAATACAGGTTGAGTATCCCATATCCAAATATTCCGAAATACGAAATATTCCGAAATACGGACTTTTTTGAGTGAGACTGAGATAGTGAAACCTTTGTTTTCTGATGGCTCAATGTTTAATACACAAAGTTATTAAAAATATTGTATTAAATGACCTTCAGGCTGTGTGTATAAGGTGTATATGAAACATAAATGAATTGTGTGAATGTACACACACTTTGTTTAATGCACAAAGTTATAAAAAATATTGGCTAAAATTACCTTCAGGCTGTGTGTATAAGGTGTATATGTAACATAAATGCATTCTGTGCTTAGATTTAGGTCCCATCACCATGATATATCATTATGGTATGCAATTATTCCAAAATACGGAAAAATCCCATATCCAAAATACCTCTGGTCCCAAGCATTTTGGATAAGGGAGACTCGACCTGTATATTAAACATCTGAAGATAATGGGCCTGATTTATATTAGACCACAATTTCACAGGCAAAATGTAACATTTATGGATAGTAAGCATACATATCATATTGAGACTTTGTCACTTTTGTTACGAGTATCATCCAATATAGATACACTGTATACTTATTATAAAATACAGTTTCTTATATAGCACAGCATATTATGCTTTACAATTGGAACAATAGTAATAGAATAAAACTGGGTAATGGCAGTCAGACATAGATGTAGGAAGGCCATATGGTTTTGCCAGATTGCAAAACTCCTTACTGGGCTATATGATATTGTCACACAGCAATGTTGACTATTTCTATTGGTGCAGTTAATAGATCCATTCATCCGCTTACCTTGGAGGACTCCTTGCATTGCTACATTTGGGATCTTACACTTTCGCGATTAATCATTGATATTTAACTTTGCCGCAGGCTACCAGCACTTAGGATATAACATTAATTACATCTTGGAGGGACTGAGTCCCGTAATTATACTTTGGAATTTATTCTTAGAATTTGGTAATTGATACCTATTATTGCGGTGCTGCATGCTTCTTGATTCACTTGATTTGAATGTTCAATTTACTGCAGATGTTAATGTGTTATTAAGGGATCAGTATGAATCCCAGGTCATGGGATACCAGCACTCGAAATACCAATGCCGGGATCCCGATTTTGAAGAAGCTGACAGGGATGACTAAGGGGTGTTCTCCCCTCTCCTCAACCCGCCTAACCCTAACCTCCCCCTTGGTGCCTAATCCTAAGCTTCGAACGGAGGTGCATAAACCTAACACTGTGTCCCCGTGGCCTAAAACTATCCCTCCCCGCTGCAGCCTAAATCTAACCCTCCCGAGGGGACTGCCTAACACTAACTCTGCCTCCCTGCTGCCTAACCCTAAACCCCCGGGACCCAGCCTAAACCTAACCCTCCCCCACAGCCTAAACCTAACCCCCCCCCCACTCCCCGTGGCTTACCCGTGGTCTGTCCTTATTCAGGATCCCGTCTGTTGGTATTCCAGTGCCAGGATGGTGCACCCACTCTGGATGCCAGTGTCGGCATTCAGAATAGGGTTGGTGTTCCGACGTCGGTACTCTGACTGCCAGGATACCGACAGCAGGGATCCTTACTGCATCCCTGTTTTTTAAATATGTGGTAATTTTGTGATAAATGATTTACACTGACTTCCTAATTATTTTGTTGAATCAGATCTCCCTATTTTCTATCAGGATCAAACATACAGTATGACCACAGAATTGTGGCCTTACATGTATATTTGAGCTGCAAATCTTAATTGACATGCATCTTCTATACTGTATAGTGTATTGTGAAGTGAACAAGTGAAGCTCATCATCATCATCATCATCCTCATCATCATCAACAACTGTTTAGCTTCTAGAACAGTAATGTCAGTGCAGTGTTGAATGTAGATGGTTATTCCTGGGGAGAAATTTTAGTTCCACTGAGGCATTCAGCCACATGCAGACTAGGATGGAACAGGTGTCACAGTTAGTCATGAAGACCTCAAACAGTATAGCTCTATGTTATTGCATAGAATTTCCATCCCAGACTGACTATAGAGCTGACTACAAAAAAGGCTTTAATACATTTTGCTAATTTACTTACTATGTTTATTTGTATTGGTGGGCAATAATATATGATGGTAAAGGCAGTACAAAGAGATTGGTGCTAGAAAACAATATTAAATATAAAACAATGAAAATCTAATGGAGGCTACAGATATATATATATATATATATATATATGATTTTCGTAAAAAGTGCCATAGCGCATTAGATGAATGGCAACGTAACTCATTGCCTGGAAATATAATGCTGTTGCATATGTAAGTATTTGAAAAAGACAAAATAAAAATGATTTAAAGAAAAATATTATATATAGGAAATGGTAAAATGCACAGCATCATACAGTACTGTACATCACTCATCATTCTTCTTGAGAATATAGGTAGGAACAGTGATCTGTTCTACCATGGACAGGAGAGAAATCTATCCAGATACACTACAAAGGGTGAAAAAGCTATTTGCAACTTTGATTAGGTAAAAATGAATGGGTTAATGACAACTCTGAAATTAGAAGCCATTAGGAATATTCCTTATCAAACAAATCCCATTTCTATCTTTACCAGACAAAACTGCATTACTCCTATACAGTATCTTATGAAAAAGATACCGGTAGAAGAGTTAGCTGTTTTCTGATTGGATTCTAAATAAATCAGAAATGCTAGCTGCATCTAATGGAACATATAAAGTACTTTCCTTGTATTTAAAAGCATAAGTGTCAAAACAAGGGGGGGCACAGGGGGAGGGGAGGGGGACAAACATTTGAGAGGCACCAATGCACTAGACCAGTGTCACGATGGATAATAAAATTATCAAAGAAAGTGAACCTTTGGTGCCTTCAGCACATCACTCATATACAAACTACAGTAAAAGTTCAAACCCAAAAGGTATAGAGAGTTCTTTCTTTTCCTAAACAAATCTTTATGATGCTGTGTTCTTTATCTTTATGAAGTCACCTTGCTGCGGTACATGGGCCCGCATATTTGCGCAAATGTGTGCTAAGAACTTCAATTATACTCCATGTTAATTGTGAGGGTTTATTTAAATAATTTTTACTATCAGTGTTCTTAGTGCTAAGAGTGTGCATCTGCGTCTCTCTTCCTCCAGCATAGTATTAGAAGCCTCAGCATGATAGCACATCTTGATATCTTTAGTAATAGGATGTGCAATCCAGCCCCCCCCCCTTTTTCCATAATATGTAATAGGCATTATGGTGTGTGGCATAATGTGTAATGGGCATTACTGTGTGTCATAATGTGTAATGGGTGTTATGGTGTCTGGCATAATGTGTAATGGGCATTACGGTGTGTGGCATAATGTGTAATAAGCATTATGGTGTGTGGCATAATGTGTAATAAGCATTACGGTGTGTGGCATAATGTGTAATGGGCATTATGGTGTTTGGCATAATTTGTAAGGAGCATTACAGTATGTGGCATAATGTTGCCATGCCCCTATTGTCGTGTAGCCACTCCCCTAGTTTTGTGTGACCACGACCCCTCATGACACGTGACCACGCCCATTTTTACTATCAGTACCACTAAGAAAAAATTTCTACTTGCACCACTGGCCCCAGCACTACAGTGCGTGGCTAATTACTGTGGCACCAATTCCTCATGGCATCCCCAAATAGCAGCAATAAGACATTTCTAAAACTCAATAAATAATAAATGTGCCCCTTATTGTGGTCCTATACACTATTGGTGGTTAAATCCAGCTGCCCCTGAGGGGTAGACATTCAGATATTTATTAGCGCCAAAATAAAATTATACCGTAACCCCCCCCAACCTATAAAACAAAGTGGCAACCCTGTTTAAAAGTAGAGATGAGCGCCTGAAATTTTTCGGGTTTTGTGTTTTGGTTTTGGGTTCGGTTCCGCGGCCGTGTTTTGGGTTCGAACGCGTTTTGGCAAAACCTCACCGAATTATTTTTGTCGGATTCGGGTGTGTTTTGGATTCGGGTGTTTTTTTCAAAAAACCCTAAAAAACAGCTTAAATCATAGAATTTGGGGGTAATTTTGATCCCAAAGTATTATTAACCTCAAAAAACATAATTTACACTCATTTTCAGCCTATTCTGAACACATCACACCTCACAATATTATTTTTAGTCCTAAAATTTGCACCGAGGTCGCTGTGTGAGTAAGATAAGCGACCCTAGTGGCCGACACAAACACCGGGCCCATCTAGGAGTGGCACTGCAGTGTCACGCAGGATGTCCCTTCCAAAAAACCCTCCCCAAACAGCACATGACGCAAAGAAAAAAAGAGGCGCAATGAGGTAGCTGACTGTGTGAGAAAGATAAGCGACCCTAGTGGCCGACACAAACACCGGGCCCATCTAGGAGTGGCACTGCAGTGTCACGCAGGATGTCCCTTCCAAAAAACCCTCCCCAAACAGCACATGACGCAAAGAAAAAAAGAGGCGCAATGAGGTAGCTGTGTGAGAAAGATAAGCGACCCTAGTGGCCGACACAAACACCGGGCCCATCTAGGAGTGGCACTGCAGTGTCACGCAGGATGTCCCTTCCAAAAAACCCTCCCCAAACAGCACATGACGCAAAGAAAAAAAGAGGCGCAATGAGGTAGCTGTGTGAGTAAGATTAGCGACCCTAATGGCCGACACAAACACCGGGCCCATCTAGGAGTGGCACTGCAGTGTCACGCAGGATGGCCCTTCCAAAAAACCCTCCCCAAACAGCACATGACGCAAAGAAAAAAAGAGGCGCAATGAGGTAGCTGACTGTGTGAGTAAGA